>NC_091469.1:238336589-239064108 GCF_036971445.1 Narcine bancroftii | reverse complement strand
CCTTTATCTTTACCACATTGAAGGTCCAGTATCCATCCCCAAGTCATAAGTAACCTTTACCACATTGAAGGTCCAGGATCCAGCTCCAAGATACACGTAGCCTTTACATTTCCCACATTGAAGGACCAGTATCCATCCCCAAGTCATAAGTAACCTTTATCTTTCCCACATTGAAGGTCCAGTATCCATCCCCAAGTCATAAGTAACCTTTACCTTTACCACATTGAAGATCCAGGATCCAGCTCCAAGATACACGTTGCCTTTACATTTCCCACATTGAAGGTCCAGTATCCAGCTCCAATACACAAGTAAACTTTATCACATTGAAGGTCCAGCATCCAGCTCCAAGACACAAGTTGCCTTAACCTTTACAACATTCAAGCTCCAGTATCCAGCTCCAAGACACAAGTCGCCGTTACCAGTCCCACATTGAAGGTTCAGTATCCAGCTGCAAGACACAATTAGCCTTCACCTTTACTAAATTGAAGGTCCAGTATCCAGCTGCAATAAACACATAACCTTTACCACATTGAAGGTACAGTATCGAGCTCCAAGACACAAGTAACCTTCACTTCTCCCACATTGAATGTCCAGTATTCAGCTCCAAGACACAAGGAGCCTTTACCACATTGAAGTTCCAGGATCCAGCTCCAAGACACAAGTAGCCTTAACCTTTCCCACATTAAACATACAGTATCCAGCTCCAAGACACAAAAAGCCTTTACCTTTCCCACATTTAAGGTTCAGTATCCAGCTCCAAGACATAAGTAGCCTTTACATTTCCCTAATTGAAGGTCCAGTATCCAGCTCCAAGACACATGTTGACTTTACCTTTACCACATTGGTCCAGTATCCAGGTCCAAGACACAAGTAGCCTTTACCTTTCCCACAAAGAAGTTGCAGTATCCAGCTCCAAGATTCAAGTAGCCTTTACCTTTCACACATTGAAGGACAGGTATCCATCCCCAAGTCATAAGTAACCTTTATCTTTACCACATTGAAGGTCCAGTATCCATCCCCAAGTCATAAGTAACCTTTACCTTTATCACATTGAAGGTCCAGGATCCAGCTCCAAGATACACGTAGCCTTTACATTTCCCACATTGAAGGTCCAGTATCCATCCCCAAGTCATAAGTAACCTTTACCTTTACCACATTGAAGATCCAGTATCCAGCTCCAATACACAAGTAAACTTTATCACATTGAAGGTCCAGCATCCAGCTCCAAGACAGAAGTTGCCTTAACCTTTACAACATTCAAGCTCCAGTATCCAGCTCCAAGACACAAGTCGCCGTTACCAGTCCCACATTGAAGGTCCAGTGTCCAGCTGCAATAAACAAGTAACCTTTACCACATTGAAGGTACAGTATCGAGCTCCAAGACACAAGTAACCTTCACTTCTCCCACATTGAATGTCCAGTATTTAGCTCCAAGACACAATTAGCCTTAAACTTTCCCACATTAAACATACAGTACCCAGCTCCAAGACACATGTTGACTTTACCTTTACGACATTGGTCCAGTATCCAGGTCCAAGACACAAGTAGCCTTTACCTTTACAAAATTGAAGATCCAGTATCCAGCTCCAAGACACAAGTAACCTTTACCTTTATCACATAGAAGATCCAGTATTCAGCTCCAAGACACAAGTAGCCTTTACCTTTCCCACATTGAATTTGCAGTATCCAGCTCCAAGATACAAGTAGCCTTTACCTTTCCCACATTGAAGGACCAGTATCCATCCCCAAGTCATTAGTAACATTTACCTTTACCACATTGAAGGTCCAGGATCCAGTTCCAAGATACACATAGCCTTGACATTTCCCACATTGAAGGTGCAGTATCCAGCTCCAAGACAGAAGTAGCCTTTAACAAATTGAAGATCCAGTATCCAGCTGTAAGACACAAATAACCTTTACCTTTACCACATTGAAGATCCAATATCCAGCTCCAAGACACAAGTAGCCTTTACCTTTCCCACATTGAATATCAGGTATCTAGTGCAAAGACACACGTTGCGTTTACCTTTCCCACATTGAAGATTCAGTATCCAGCTCCAAGAAACAAGTAACCTTTACATTTCCCACATTGAAGGCCAAGTCTCCAGCTCCAAGACACACGTTGCCTTGACCTGTCCCACTTTGAAGGTACAGTATCCAGCTCCAAGACATAAGTAGCCTTTACCTTTCCCACACTGATGGTCCTGTATCCAGCTCCAAGACACAAGTAGCCTTTACCTTTCCCACATTGAAGGTCCAGTATCCAGCTCCAAAACATAAGTAGCCTTTACCTTTCCCACATTGAAGGTCCAGTTTCAGGCTCCAAGACACAAGTAACCTTTACCGTTACCAAATTGTAGGTCCAGTATTCAGCTCCAAGACACAAATAGCCTTTACCTTTCCCACATTCAAGTTGCAGTATCCAGTTCCAAGACACATGTTGCCTTTACATTTACCACATTGGTCCAGTATCCAGGTCCAAGACACAAGTAGCCTTTACCTTTACCAAATTGAAGATCCAGTATCCAGATCAAACACACAAGTAACCTTTACCTTTACCACATTGAAGATCCAGTATCCATCTCCAAGACACATGTTACCTTTACCTTTACCACATTGAAGGTCCAGTATCCAGCTCCAAGACACATGTTGCCTTTACCTTTACCACATTGAAGGTCCAGTATCCAGCTCCAAGATACAAGTAGACTTTACCTTTCCCACATTGAAGGTTTGGTATCCAGCTCCAAGACGCAAGTAGCCTTTCCCTTTACCAAATTCAAGGTCCAGTATCCAGCTCCAAGACACAAGTAACCTTTACCTTTACCACATAGAAAGTCCAGCATCCAGCTCCAAGACACAAGTTGCCTTAACCTTTACAACATTCATGCTCCAGTATCCAGCTCCAAGACACAAGTCGCCGTTACCAGTCCCACATTGAAGGTCCAGTATCCAGCTGCAATAAACAAGTAACCTTTACCACATTGAAGGTACAGTATCGAGCTCCAAGACACAAGTAACCTTCACTTCTCCCACATTGAATGTCCAGTATTCAGCTCCAAGACACAAGGAGCCTTTACCACATTGAAGTTCCAGTATTCAGCTCCAAGACACAATTAGCCTTAACCTTTCCCACATTAAACATACAGTATCCAGCTCCAAGACACATGTTGACTTTACCTTTACGACATTGGTCCAGTATCCAGGTCCAAGACACAAGTAGCCTTTACCTTTACCAAATTGAAGATCCAGTATCCAGCTCCAAGACACAAGTAACCTTTACCTTTATCACATAGAAGATCCAGTATCCAGCTCCAAGACACAAGTAGCCTTTACCTTTCCCACATTGAATTTGCAGTATCCAGCTCCAAGATACAAGTAGCCTTTACCTTTCCCACATTGAAGGACCAGTATCCATCCCCAAGTCATTTGTAACCTTTACCTTTACCACATTGAAGGTCCAGGATCCAGTTCCAAGATACACATAGCCTTGACATTTCCCACATTGAAGGTGCAGTATCCAGTTCCAAGACAGAAGTAGCCTTTAACAAATTGAAGATCCAGTATTCAGCTGTAAGACACAAATAACCTTCACCTTTACCACATTGAAGATCCAATATCCAGCTCCAAGACACAAGTAGCCTTTACCTTTCCCACATTGAATATCAGGTATCTAGTGCAAAGACACACGTTGCGTTTACCTTTCCCACATTGAAGATTCAGTATCCAGCTCCAAGAAACAAGTAACCTTTACATTTCCCACATTGAAGGTCCAGTCTCCAGCTCCAAGACGCAAGTAGCCTTTCCTTTACCAAATTCAAGGTCCAGTATCCAGCTCCAAGACACAAGTAACCTTTACCACATAGAAGGTCCAGTATCCAGCTTCAAGACACAAGTACCCTATACCTTTCCCACATAGAAGTTGTAGTATCCAGTTCCAAGATACAAGTAGCCTTTACCTTTCCCACATTGAAGGACCAGTATCCATCCCCAAGTCATAAGTAACCTTTATCTTTACCACATTGAAGGTCCAGTATCCATCCCCAAGTCATAAGTAACCTTTACCTTTACCACATTGAAGGTCCAGGATCCAGCTCCAAGATACACCTAGCCTTTACATTTCCCACATTGAAGGACCAGTATCCATCCCCAAGTCATAAGTAACCTTTATCTTTCCCACATTGAAGGTCCAGTATCCAGCTCCAAAACATAAGTAGCCTTTACCTTTCCCACATTGAAGGTCCAGTTTCCAGCTCCAAGACACAAGTAACCTTTACCGTTAACAAATTGTAGGTCCAGTATTCAGCTCCAAGACACAATTAGCCTTTACCTTTCCCACATTCAAGTTGCAGTATCCAGTTCCAAGACACATGTTGCCTTTAAATTTACCACATTGGTCCAGTATCCAGGTCCAAGACACAAGTAGCCTTTACCTTTACCAAATTGAAGATCCAGTATCCAGATCAAACACACAAGTAGCCTTTACCTTTACCACATTGAAGGTCCAGTATCCAGCTCCAAGACACATGTTGCCTTTACCTTTACCACATTGAAGGTCCAGTATCCAGCTCCAAGATACAAGTAGCCTTTACCTTTCCCACATTGAAGGTTTAGTATCCAGCTCCAAGACGCAAGTAGCCTTTCCCTTTACCAAATTCAAGGTCCAGTATCCAGCTCCAAGACACAAGTAACCTTTACCTTTACCACATAGAAGGTCCAGTATCCAGCTTCAAGACACAAGTACCCTTTACCTTTCCCACATAGAAGTTGCAGTATCCAGCTCCAAGATACAAGAAGCCTTTACCTTTCCGACATTGAAGGACCAGTATCCATCCCCAAGTCATAAGTAACCTTTATCTTTACCACATTGAAGGTCCAGTATCCATCCCCAAGTCATAAGTAACCTTTACCTTTACCACATTGAAGATCCAGGATCCAGCTCCAAGATACACGTAGCCTTAACATTTCCCACATTGAAGGTCCAGTATCCAGCTCCAATACACAGGTAAACTTTATCACATTGAAGGTCCAGCATCCAGCTCCAAGACACAAGTTGCCTTAACCTTTACAACATTCAAGCTCCAGTATCCAGCTCCAAGAGACAAGTCGCCGTTACCAGTCCCACATTGAAGGTCCAGTATCCAGCTGCAATAAACAAGTAACCTTTACCACATTGAAGGTACAGTATCGAGCTCCAAGACACAAGTAACCTTCACTTCTCCCACATTGAATGTCCAGTATTCAGCTCCAAGACACAAGGAGCCTTTACCACATTGAAGTTCCAGTATTCAGCTCCAAGACACAATTAGCCTTAACCTTTCCCATATTAAACATACAGTATCCAGCTCCAAGACACATGTTGACTTTACCTTTACGACATTGGTCCAGTATCCAGGTCCAAGACACAAGTAGCCTTTACCTTTACCAAATTGAAGATCCAGTATCCAGCTCCAACACACAAGTAACCTTTACCTTTATCACATAGAAGATCCAGTATCCAGCTCCAAGACACAAGTAGCCTTTACCTTTCCCACATTGAATTTGCAGTATCCAGCTCCAAGAAACAAGGAGCCTTTACCTTTCCCACATTGAAAGACCAGTATCCATCCCCAAGTCATTTGTAACCTTTACCTTTACCACATTGAAGGTCCAGGATCCAGTTCCAAGATACGCATAGCCTTGACTTTTCCCACATTGAAGGTGCAGTATCCAGTTCCAAGACAGAAGTAGCCTTTAACAAATTGAAGATCCAGTATCCAGCTGTAAGACACAAATAACCTTTACCTTTACCACATTGAAGATCCAATATCCAGCTCCAAGACACAAGTAGCCTTTACCTTTCCCACATTGAATATCAGGTATCTAGTGCAAAGACACACGTTGCGTTTACCTTTCCCACATGGAAGATTCAGTATCCAGCTCCAAGAAACAAGTAACCTTTACATTTCCCACATTGAAGGCCAAGTCTCCAGCTCCAAGACACACGTTGCCTTTACCTGTCCCACTTTGAAGGTACAGTATCCAGCTCCAAGACATAAGTAGCCTTTACCTTTCCCACACTGATGGTCCTGTATCCAGCTCCAAGACACAAGTAGCCTTTACCTTTCCCACATTGAAGGTCCAGTATCCAGCTCCAAAACATAAGTAGCCTTTACCTTTCCCACATTGAAGGTCCAGTTTCCAGCTCCAAGACACAAGTAACCTTTACCGTTACCAAATTGTAGGTCCAGTATTCAGCTCCAAGACACATGTTGCCTTTACCTTTACCACATTGAAGGTCCAGTATCCAGCTCCAAGACACATGTTGCCTTTACCTTTACCACATTGAAGGTCCAGTATCCAGCTCCAAGATACAAGTTGCCTTTACCTTTCCCACATTGAAGGTTTAGTATCCAGCTCCAAGACGCAAGTAGCCTTTCCCATTACCAAATTCAAGGTCCAGTATCCAGCTCCAAGACACAAGTAGCCTTTACCTTTCCCACATTGAATATCAGGTATCTAGTGCAAAGACACACGTTGTGTTTACCTTTCCCACATTGAAGATTCAGTATCCAGCTCCAAGAAACAAGTAACCTTTACCTTTCCCACATTGAAGGTCCAGGATCCAGCTCCAAGATACACGTAGCCTTTACATTTCCCACATTGAAGGACCAGTATCCATCCCCAAGTCATAAGTAACCTTTATCTTTCCCACATTGAAGGTCCAGTATCCATCCCCAAGTCATAAGTAACCTTTACCACATTGAAGATCCAGGATCCAGCTCCAAGATACACGTAGCCTTTACATTTCCCACATTGAAGGTCCAGTATCCAGCTCCAAGACACATGTTGCCTTTACCTTTACCACATTGAAGGTCCAGTATCCAGCTCCAAGATACAAGTAGCCTTTACCTTTCACACATTGAAGGTTTAGTATCCAGCTCCAAGACGCAAGTAGCCTTTCCCATTACCAAATTCAAGGTCCAGTATCCAGCTCCAAGACACAAGTAACCTTTACCTTTACCACATAGAAGGTCCAGTATCCAGCTCCAAGACACAAGTACCCTTTACCTTTCCCACATAGAAGTTGCAGTATCCAGCTCCAAGATACAAGTAGCCTTTACCTTTCCCACAGTGAAGGACCAGTATCCATCCCCAAGTGATAAGTAACCTTTATCTTTACCACATTGAAGGTCCAGTATCCATCCCCAAGTCATAAGTAACCTTTACCACTTTGAAGGTCCAGGATCCAGCTCCAAGATACACGTAGCCTTTACATTTCCCACATTGAAGGACCAGTATCCATCCCCAAGTCATAAGTAACCTTTATCTTTCCCACATTGAAGGTCCAGTACCCATCCCCAAGTCATAAGTAACCTTTACCACATTGAAGATCCAGGATCCAGCTCCAAGATACACGTAGCCTTTACATTTCCCACATTGAAGGTCCAGTATCCAGCTCCAATACACAAGTAAACTTTATCACATTGAAGGTCCAGCATTCAGCTCCAAGACACAAGTTGCCTTAACCTTTACAACATTCAAGCTCCAGTATCCAGCTCCAAGACACAAGTCGCCGTTACCAGTCCCACATTGAAGGTTCAGTATCCAGCTGCAAGACACAATTAGCCTTCACCTTTACTAAATTGAAGGTCCAGTATCCAGCTGCAATAAACACATAACCTTTACCACATTGAAGGTACAGTATCGAGCTCCAAGACACAAGTAACCTTCACTTCTCCCACATTGAATGTCCAGTATTCAGCTCCAAGACACAAGGAGCCTTTACCACATTGAAGTTCCAGGATCCAGCACCAAGACACAAGTAGCCTTTACCTTTCCCACATTGAAGGACCAGTATCCATCCCCAAGTCATAAGTAACCTTTATCTTTACCACATTGAAGGTCCAGTATCCATCCCCAAGTCATAAGTAACCTTTACCTTTACCAGATTGAAGGTCCAGGATCCAGCTCCAAGATACACCTAGCCTTTACATTTCCCACATTGAAGGACCAGTATCCATCCCCAAGTCATAAGTAACCTTTATCTTTCCCACATTGAAGGTCCAAAACATAAGTAGCCTTTACCTTTCCCACATTGAAGGTCCAGTTTCCAGCTCCAAGACACAAGTAACCTTTACCGTTACCAAATTGTAGGTCCAGTATTCAGCTCCAAGACACAATTAGCCTTTACCTTTCCCACATTCAAGTTGCAGTATCCAGTTCCAAGACACATGTTGCCTTTACATTTACCACATTGGTCCAGTATCCAGGTCCAAGACACAAGTAGCCTTTACCTTTACCAAATTGAAGATACAGTATCCAGATCAAACACACAAGTAACCTTTACCTTTACCACATTGAAGGTCCAGTATCCAGCTCCAAGACACATGTTGCCTTTACCTTTACCACATTGAAGGTCCAGTATCCAGCTCCAAGATACAAGTAGCCTTTACCTTTCCCACATTGAAGGTTTAGTATCCAGCTCCAAGACGCAAGTAGACTTTCCCTTTACCAAATTCAAGGTCCAGTATCCAGCTACAAGACACAAGTAACCTTTACCACATAGAAGGTCCAGTATCCAGCTTCAAGACACAAGTACCCTTTACCTTTCCCACATAGAATTTGCAGTATCCAGCACCAAGATACAAGAAGCCTTTACCTTTCCCACATTGAAGGACCAGTATCCAGCTCCAAGACGCAAGTAGCCTTTCCCATTACCAAATTCAAGGTCCAGTATCCAGCTCCAAGACACAAGTAACCTTTACCTTTACCACATAGAAGGTCCAGTATCCAGCTCCAAGACACAAGTACCCTTTACCTTTCCCACATAGAAGTTGCAGTATCCAGCTCCAAGATACAAGTAGCCTTTACCTTTCCCACAGTGAAGGACCAGTATCCATCCCCAAGTCATAAGTAACCTTTATCTTTACCACATTGAAGGTCCAGTATCCATCCCCAAGTCATAAGTAACCTTTACCACATTGAAGGTCCAGGATCCAGCTCCAAGATACACGTAGCCTTTACATTTCCCACATTGAAGGACCAGTATCCATCCCCAAGTCATAAGTAACCTTTATCTTTCCCACATTGAAGGTCCAGTATCCATCCCCAAGTCATAAGTAACCTTTACCTTTACCACATTGAAGATCCAGGATCCAGCTCCAAGATACACGTTGCCTTTACATTTCCCACATTGAAGGTCCAGTATCCAGCTCCAATACACAAGTAAACTTTATCACATTGAAGGTCCAGCATCCAGCTCCAAGACACAAGTTGCCTTAACCTTTACAACATTCAAGCTCCAGTATCCAGCTCCAACACACAAGTAACCTTTACCTTTATCACATAGAAGATCCAGTATCCAGCTCCAAGACACAAGTAGCCTTTACCTTTCCCACATTGAATTTGCAGTATCCAGCTCCAAGAAACAAGGAGCCTTTACCTTTCCCACATTGAAAGACCAGTATCCATCCCCAAGTCATTTGTAACCTTTACCTTTACCACATTGAAGGTCCAGGATCCAGTTCCAAGATACGCATAGCCTTGACTTTTCCCACATTGAAGGTGCAGTATCCAGTTCCAAGACAGAAGTAGCCTTTAACAAATTGAAGATCCAGTATCCAGCTGTAAGACACAAATAACCTTTACCTTTACCACATTGAAGATCCAATATCCAGCTCCAAGACACAAGTAGCCTTTACCTTTCCCACATTGAATATCAGGTATCTAGTGCAAAGACACACGTTGCGTTTACCTTTCCCACATGGAAGATTCAGTATCCAGCTCCAAGAAACAAGTAACCTTTACATTTCCCACATTGAAGGCCAAGTCTCCAGCTCCAAGACACACGTTGCCTTTACCTGTCCCACTTTGAAGGTACAGTATCCAGCTCCAAGACATAAGTAGCCTTTACCTTTCCCACACTGATGGTCCTGTATCCAGCTCCAAGACACAAGTAGCCTTTACCTTTCCCACATTGAAGGTCCAGTATCCAGCTCCAAAACATAAGTAGCCTTTACCTTTCCCACATTGAAGGTCCAGTTTCCAGCTCCAAGACACAAGTAACCTTTACCGTTACCAAATTGTAGGTCCAGTATTCAGCTCCAAGACACATGTTGCCTTTACCTTTACCACATTGAAGGTCCAGTATCCAGCTCCAAGACACATGTTGCCTTTACCTTTACCACATTGAAGGTCCAGTATCCAGCTCCAAGATACAAGTTGCCTTTACCTTTCCCACATTGAAGGTTTAGTATCCAGCTCCAAGACGCAAGTAGCCTTTCCCATTACCAAATTCAAGGTCCAGTATCCAGCTCCAAGACACAAGTAGCCTTTACCTTTCCCACATTGAATATCAGGTATCTAGTGCAAAGACACACGTTGTGTTTACCTTTCCCACATTGAAGATTCAGTATCCAGCTCCAAGAAACAAGTAACCTTTACCTTTCCCACATTGAAGGTCCAGGATCCAGCTCCAAGATACACGTAGCCTTTACATTTCCCACATTGAAGGACCAGTATCCATCCCCAAGTCATAAGTAACCTTTATCTTTCCCACATTGAAGGTCCAGTATCCATCCCCAAGTCATAAGTAACCTTTACCACATTGAAGATCCAGGATCCAGCTCCAAGATACACGTAGCCTTTACATTTCCCACATTGAAGGTCCAGTATCCAGCTCCAAGACACATGTTGCCTTTACCTTTACCACATTGAAGGTCCAGTATCCAGCTCCAAGATACAAGTAGCCTTTACCTTTCACACATTGAAGGTTTAGTATCCAGCTCCAAGACGCAAGTAGCCTTTCCCATTACCAAATTCAAGGTCCAGTATCCAGCTCCAAGACACAAGTAACCTTTACCTTTACCACATAGAAGGTCCAGTATCCAGCTCCAAGACACAAGTACCCTTTACCTTTCCCACATAGAAGTTGCAGTATCCAGCTCCAAGATACAAGTAGCCTTTACCTTTCCCACAGTGAAGGACCAGTATCCATCCCCAAGTGATAAGTAACCTTTATCTTTACCACATTGAAGGTCCAGTATCCATCCCCAAGTCATAAGTAACCTTTACCACTTTGAAGGTCCAGGATCCAGCTCCAAGATACACGTAGCCTTTACATTTCCCACATTGAAGGACCAGTATCCATCCCCAAGTCATAAGTAACCTTTATCTTTCCCACATTGAAGGTCCAGTACCCATCCCCAAGTCATAAGTAACCTTTACCACATTGAAGATCCAGGATCCAGCTCCAAGATACACGTAGCCTTTACATTTCCCACATTGAAGGTCCAGTATCCAGCTCCAATACACAAGTAAACTTTATCACATTGAAGGTCCAGCATTCAGCTCCAAGACACAAGTTGCCTTAACCTTTACAACATTCAAGCTCCAGTATCCAGCTCCAAGACACAAGTCGCCGTTACCAGTCCCACATTGAAGGTTCAGTATCCAGCTGCAAGACACAATTAGCCTTCACCTTTACTAAATTGAAGGTCCAGTATCCAGCTGCAATAAACACATAACCTTTACCACATTGAAGGTACAGTATCGAGCTCCAAGACACAAGTAACCTTCACTTCTCCCACATTGAATGTCCAGTATTCAGCTCCAAGACACAAGGAGCCTTTACCACATTGAAGTTCCAGGATCCAGCACCAAGACACAAGTAGCCTTTACCTTTCCCACATTGAAGGACCAGTATCCATCCCCAAGTCATAAGTAACCTTTATCTTTACCACATTGAAGGTCCAGTATCCATCCCCAAGTCATAAGTAACCTTTACCTTTACCAGATTGAAGGTCCAGGATCCAGCTCCAAGATACACCTAGCCTTTACATTTCCCACATTGAAGGACCAGTATCCATCCCCAAGTCATAAGTAACCTTTATCTTTCCCACATTGAAGGTCCAAAACATAAGTAGCCTTTACCTTTCCCACATTGAAGGTCCAGTTTCCAGCTCCAAGACACAAGTAACCTTTACCGTTACCAAATTGTAGGTCCAGTATTCAGCTCCAAGACACAATTAGCCTTTACCTTTCCCACATTCAAGTTGCAGTATCCAGTTCCAAGACACATGTTGCCTTTACATTTACCACATTGGTCCAGTATCCAGGTCCAAGACACAAGTAGCCTTTACCTTTACCAAATTGAAGATACAGTATCCAGATCAAACACACAAGTAACCTTTACCTTTACCACATTGAAGGTCCAGTATCCAGCTCCAAGACACATGTTGCCTTTACCTTTACCACATTGAAGGTCCAGTATCCAGCTCCAAGATACAAGTAGCCTTTACCTTTCCCACATTGAAGGTTTAGTATCCAGCTCCAAGACGCAAGTAGACTTTCCCTTTACCAAATTCAAGGTCCAGTATCCAGCTACAAGACACAAGTAACCTTTACCACATAGAAGGTCCAGTATCCAGCTTCAAGACACAAGTACCCTTTACCTTTCCCACATAGAATTTGCAGTATCCAGCACCAAGATACAAGAAGCCTTTACCTTTCCCACATTGAAGGACCAGTATCCAGCTCCAAGACGCAAGTAGCCTTTCCCATTACCAAATTCAAGGTCCAGTATCCAGCTCCAAGACACAAGTAACCTTTACCTTTACCACATAGAAGGTCCAGTATCCAGCTCCAAGACACAAGTACCCTTTACCTTTCCCACATAGAAGTTGCAGTATCCAGCTCCAAGATACAAGTAGCCTTTACCTTTCCCACAGTGAAGGACCAGTATCCATCCCCAAGTCATAAGTAACCTTTATCTTTACCACATTGAAGGTCCAGTATCCATCCCCAAGTCATAAGTAACCTTTACCACATTGAAGGTCCAGGATCCAGCTCCAAGATACACGTAGCCTTTACATTTCCCACATTGAAGGACCAGTATCCATCCCCAAGTCATAAGTAACCTTTATCTTTCCCACATTGAAGGTCCAGTATCCATCCCCAAGTCATAAGTAACCTTTACCTTTACCACATTGAAGATCCAGGATCCAGCTCCAAGATACACGTTGCCTTTACATTTCCCACATTGAAGGTCCAGTATCCAGCTCCAATACACAAGTAAACTTTATCACATTGAAGGTCCAGCATCCAGCTCCAAGACACAAGTTGCCTTAACCTTTACAACATTCAAGCTCCAGTATCCAGCTCCAAGACACAAGTCGCCGTTACCAGTCCCACATTGAAGGTTCAGTATCCAGCTGCAAGACACAATTAGCCTTCACCTTTACTAAATTGAAGGTCCAGTATCCAGCTGCAATAAACACATAACCTTTACCACATTGAAGGTACAGTATCGAGCTCCAAGACACAAGTAACCTTCACTTCTCCCACATTGAATGTCCAGTATTCAGCTCCAAGACACAAGGAGCCTTTACCACATTGAAGTTCCAGGATCCAGCTCCAAGACACAAGTAGCCTTAACCTTTCCCACATTAAACATACAGTATCCAGCTCCAAGACACAAAAAGCCTTTACCTTTCCCACATTTAAGGTACAGTATCCAGCTCCAAGACATAAGTAGCCTTTACATTTCCCTAATTGAAGGTCCAGTATCCAGCTCCAAGACACATGTTGACTTTACCTTTACCACATTGGTCCAGTATCCAGGTCCAAGACACAAGTAGCCTTTATCTTTACCAAATTGAAGATCCAGTATCCAGATCAAACACACAAGTAACCTTTACCACTTTGAAGGTCCAGTATCCAGCTCCAACACACATGTTGCCTTTACCTTTACCACATTGAAGGTCCAGTATCCAGCTCCAAGACACAATTAGCCTTTACCTTTCCCACATTCAAGTTGCAGTATCCAGTTCCAAGACACATGTTGCCTTTACATTTGCCACATTGGTCCAGTATCCAGGTCCAAGACACAAGTAAACTTTATCACATTGAAGGTCCAGCATCCAGCTCCAAGACAGAAGTTGCCTTAACCTTTACAACATTCAAGCTACAGTATCCAGCTCCAAGACACAAGTCGCCGTTACCAGTCCCACATTGAAGGTCCAGTGTCCAGCTGCAATAAACAAGTAACCTTTACCACATTGAAGGTACAGTATCGAGCTCCAAGACACAAGTAACCTTCACTTCTCCCACATTGAATGTCCAGTATTTAGCTCCAAGACACAAGGAGCCTTTACCACATTGAAGTTCCAGTATTCAGCTCCAAGACACAATTAGCCTTAAACTTTCCCACATTAAACATACAGTATCCAGCTCCAAGACACATGTTGACTTTACCTTTACGACATTGGTCCAGTATCCAGGTCCAAGACACAAGTAGCCTTTACCTTTACAAAATTGAAGATCCAGTATCCAGCTCCAAGACACAAGTAACCTTTACCTTTATCACATAGAAGATCCAGTATTCAGCTCCAAGACACAAGTAGCCTTTACCTTTCCCACATTGAATTTGCAGTATCCAGCTCCAAGATACAAGTAGCCTTTACCTTTCCCACATTGAAGGACCAGTATCCATCCCCAAGTCATTAGTAACCTTTACCTTTACCACATTGAAGGTCCAGGATCCAGTTCCAAGATACACATAGCCTTGACATTTCCCACATTGAAGGTGCAGTATCCAGCTCCAAGACAGAAGTAGCCTTTAACAAATTGAAGATCCAGTATCCAGCTGTAAGACACAAATAACCTTTACCTTTACCACATTGAAGATCCAATATCCAGCTCCAAGACACAAGTAGCCTTTACCTTTCCCACATTGAATATCAGGTATCTAGTGCAAAGACACACGTTGCGTTTACCTTTCCCACATTGAAGATTCAGTATCCAGCTCCAAGAAACAAGTAACCTTTACATTTCCCACATTGAAGGCCAAGTCTCCAGCTCCAAGACACACGTTGCCTTGACCTGTCCCACTTTGAAGGTACAGTATCCAGCTCCAAGACATAAGTAGCCTTTACCTTTCCCACACTGATGGTCCTGTATCCAGCTCCAAGACACAAGTAGCCTTTACCTTTCCCACATTGAAGGTCCAGTATCCAGCTCCAAAACATAAGTAGCCTTTACCTTTCCCACATTGAAGGTCCAGTTTCAGGCTCCAAGACACAAGTAACCTTTACCGTTACCAAATTGTAGGTCCAGTATTCAGCTCCAAGACACAAATAGCCTTTACCTTTCCCACATTCAAGTTGCAGTATCCAGTTCCAAGACACATGTTGCCTTTACATTTACCACATTGGTCCAGTATCCAGGTCCAAGACACAAGTAGCCTTTACCTTTACCAAATTGAAGATCCAGTATCCAGATCAAACACACAAGTAACCTTTACCTTTACCACATTGAAGATCCAGTATCCATCTCCAAGACACATGTTACCTTTGCCTTTACCACATTGAAGGTCCAGTATCCAGCTCCAAGACACATGTTGCCTTTACCTTTACCACATTGAAGGTCCAGTATCCAGCTCCAAGATACAAGTAGACTTTACCTTTCCCACATTGAAGGTTTAGTATCCAGCTCCAAGACGCAAGTAGCCTTTCCCTTTACCAAATTCAAGGTCCAGTATCCAGCTCCAAGACACAAGTAACCTTTACCTTTACCACATAGAAAGTCCAGCATCCAGCTCCAAGACCCAAGTTGCCTTAACCTTTACAACATTCATGCTCCAGTATCCAGCTCCAAGACACAAGTCGCCGTTACCAGTCCCACATTGAAGGTCCAGTATCCAGCTGCAATAAACAAGTAACCTTTACCACATTGAAGGTACAGTATCGAGCTCCAAGACACAAGTAACCTTCACTTCTCCCACATTGAATGTCCAGTATTCAGCTCCAAGACACAAGGAGCCTTTACCACATTGAAGTTCCAGTATTCAGCTCCAAGACACAATTAGCCTTAACCTTTCCCACATTAAACATACAGTATCCAGCTCCAAGACACATGTTGACTTTACCTTTACGACATTGGTCCAGTATCCAGGTCCAAGACACAAGTAGCCTTTACCTTTACCAAATTGAAGATCCAGTATCCAGCTCCAAGACACAAGTAACCTTTACCTTTATCACATAGAAGATCCAGTATCCAGCTCCAAGACACAAGTAGCCTTTACCTTTCCCACATTGAATTTGCAGTATCCAGCTCCAAGATACAAGTAGCCTTTACCTTTCCCACATTGAAGGACCAGTATCCATCCCCAAGTCATTTGTAACCTTTACCTTTACCACATTGAAGGTCCAGGATCCAGTTCCAAGATACACATAGCCTTGACATTTCCCACATTGAAGGTGCAGTATCCAGTTCCAAGACAGAAGTAGCCTTTAACAAATTGAAGATCCAGTATTCAGCTGTAAGACACAAATAACCTTCACCTTTACCACATTGAAGATCCAATATCCAGCTCCAAGACACAAGTAGCCTTTACCTTTCCCACATTGAATATCAGGTATCTAGTGCAAAGACACACGTTGCGTTTACCTTTCCCACATTGAAGATTCAGTATCCAGCTCCAAGAAACAAGTAACCTTTACATTTCCCACATTGAAGGTCCAGTCTCCAGCTCCAAGACGCAAGTAGCCTTTCCTTTACCAAATTCAAGGTCCAGTATCCAGCTCCAAGACACAAGTAACCTTTACCACATAGAAGGTCCAGTATCCAGCTTTAAGACACAAGTACCCTATACCTTTCCCACATAGAAGTTGTAGTATCCAGTTCCAAGATACAAGTAGCCTTTACCTTTCCCACATTGAAGGACCAGTATCCATCCCCAAGTCATAAGTAACCTTTATCTTTACCACATTGAAGGTCCAGTATCCATCCCCAAGTCATAAGTAACCTTTACCTTTACCACATTGAAGGTCCAGGATCCAGCTCCAAGATACACCTAGCCTTTACATTTCCCACATTGAAGGACCAGTATCCATCCCCAAGTCATAAGTAACCTTTATCTTTCCCACATTGAAGGTCCAGTATCCAGCTCCAAAACATAAGTAGCCTTTACCTTTCCCACATTGAAGGTCCAGTTTCCAGCTCCAAGACACAAGTAACCTTTACCGTTAACAAATTGTAGGTCCAGTATTCAGCTCCAAGACACAATTAGCCTTTACCTTTCCCACATTCAAGTTGCAGTATCCAGTTCCAAGACACATGTTGCCTTTAAATTTACCACATTGGTCCAGTATCCAGGTCCAAGACACAAGTAGCCTTTACCTTTACCAAATTGAAGATCCAGTATCCAGATCAAACACACAAGTAGCCTTTACCTTTCCCACATTGAAGGTGCAGTATCCAGCTCCAAGACAGAAGTAGCCTTTAACAAATTGAAGATCCAGTATCCAGCTGTAAGACACAAATAACCTTTACCTTTACCACATTGAAGATCCAATATCCAGCTCCAAGACACAAGTAGCCTTTACCTTTCCCACATTGAATATCAGGTATCTAGTGCAAAGACACACGTTGCGTTTACCTTTCCCACATTGAAGATTCAGTATCCAGCTCCAAGAAACAAGTAACCTTTACATTTCCCACATTGAAGGCCAAGTCTCCAGCTCCAAGACACACGTTGCCTTGACCTGTCCCACTTTGAAGGTACAGTATCCAGCTCCAAGACATAAGTAGCCTTTACCTTTCCCACACTGATGGTCCTGTATCCAGCTCCAAGACACAAGTAGCCTTTACCTTTCCCACATTGAAGGTCCAGTATCCAGCTCCAAAACATAAGTAGCCTTTACCTTTCCCACATTGAAGGTCCAGTTTCAGGCTCCAAGACACAAGTAACCTTTACCGTTACCAAATTGTAGGTCCAGTATTCAGCTCCAAGACACAAATAGCCTTTACCTTTCCTACATTCAAGTTGCAGTATCCAGTTCCAAGACACATGTTGCCTTTACATTTACCACATTGGTCCAGTATCCAGGTCCAAGACACAAGTAGCCTTTACCTTTACCAAATTGAAGATCCAGTATCCAGATCAAACACACAAGTAACCTTTACCTTTACCACATTGAAGATCCAGTATCCATCTCCAAGACACATGTTACCTTTGCCTTTACCACATTGAAGGTCCAGTATCCAGCTCCAAGACACATGTTGCCTTTACCTTTACCACATTGAAGGTCCAGTATCCAGCTCCAAGATACAAGTAGACTTTACCTTTCCCACATTGAAGGTTTAGTATCCAGCTCCAAGACGCAAGTAGCCTTTCCCTTTACCAAATTCAAGGTCCAGTATCCAGCTCCAAGACACAAGTAACCTTTACCTTTACCACATAGAAAGTCCAGCATCCAGCTCCAAGACCCAAGTTGCCTTAACCTTTACAACATTCATGCTCCAGTATCCAGCTCCAAGACACAAGTCGCCGTTACCAGTCCCACATTGAAGGTCCAGTATCCAGCTGCAATAAACAAGTAACCTTTACCACATTGAAGGTACAGTATCGAGCTCCAAGACACAAGTAACCTTCACTTCTCCCACATTGAATGTCCAGTATTCAGCTCCAAGACACAAGGAGCCTTTACCACATTGAAGTTCCAGTATTCAGCTCCAAGACACAATTAGCCTTAACCTTTCCCACATTAAACATACAGTATCCAGCTCCAAGACACATGTTGACTTTACCTTTACGACATTGGTCCAGTATCCAGGTCCAAGACACAAGTAGCCTTTACCTTTACCAAATTGAAGATCCAGTATCCAGCTCCAAGACACAAGTAACCTTTACCTTTATCACATAGAAGATCCAGTATCCAGCTCCAAGACACAAGTAGCCTTTACCTTTCCCACATTGAATTTGCAGTATCCAGCTCCAAGATACAAGTAGCCTTTACCTTTCCCACATTGAAGGACCAGTATCCATCCCCAAGTCATTTGTAACCTTTACCTTTACCACATTGAAGGTCCAGGATCCAGTTCCAAGATACACATAGCCTTGACATTTCCCACATTGAAGGTGCAGTATCCAGTTCCAAGACAGAAGTAGCCTTTAACAAATTGAAGATCCAGTATTCAGCTGTAAGACACAAATAACCTTCACCTTTACCACATTGAAGATCCAATATCCAGCTCCAAGACACAAGTAGCCTTTACCTTTCCCACATTGAATATCAGGTATCTAGTGCAAAGACACACGTTGCGTTTACCTTTCCCACATTGAAGATTCAGTATCCAGCTCCAAGAAACAAGTAACCTTTACATTTCCCACATTGAAGGTCCAGTCTCCAGCTCCAAGACGCAAGTAGCCTTTCCTTTACCAAATTCAAGGTCCAGTATCCAGCTCCAAGACACAAGTAACCTTTACCACATAGAAGGTCCAGTATCCAGCTTTAAGACACAAGTACCCTATACCTTTCCCACATAGAAGTTGTAGTATCCAGTTCCAAGATACAAGTAGCCTTTACCTTTCCCACATTGAAGGACCAGTATCCATCCCCAAGTCATAAGTAACCTTTATCTTTACCACATTGAAGGTCCAGTATCCATCCCCAAGTCATAAGTAACCTTTACCTTTACCACATTGAAGGTCCAGGATCCAGCTCCAAGATACACCTAGCCTTTACATTTCCCACATTGAAGGACCAGTATCCATCCCCAAGTCATAAGTAACCTTTATCTTTCCCACATTGAAGGTCCAGTATCCAGCTCCAAAACATAAGTAGCCTTTACCTTTCCCACATTGAAGGTCCAGTTTCCAGCTCCAAGACACAAGTAACCTTTACCGTTAACAAATTGTAGGTCCAGTATTCAGCTCCAAGACACAATTAGCCTTTACCTTTCCCACATTCAAGTTGCAGTATCCAGTTCCAAGACACATGTTGCCTTTAAATTTACCACATTGGTCCAGTATCCAGGTCCAAGACACAAGTAGCCTTTACCTTTACCAAATTGAAGATCCAGTATCCAGATCAAACACACAAGTAGCCTTTACCTTTCCCACATTGAAGGTGCAGTATCCAGCTCCAAGACAGAAGTAGCCTTTAACAAATTGAAGATCCAGTATCCAGCTGTAAGACACAAATAACCTTTACCTTTACCACATTGAAGATCCAATATCCAGCTCCAAGACACAAGTAGCCTTTACCTTTCCCACATTGAATATCAGGTATCTAGTGCAAAGACACACGTTGCGTTTACCTTTCCCACATTGAAGATTCAGTATCCAGCTCCAAGAAACAAGTAACCTTTACATTTCCCACATTGAAGGCCAAGTCTCCAGCTCCAAGACACACGTTGCCTTGACCTGTCCCACTTTGAAGGTACAGTATCCAGCTCCAAGACATAAGTAGCCTTTACCTTTCCCACACTGATGGTCCTGTATCCAGCTCCAAGACACAAGTAGCCTTTACCTTTCCCACATTGAAGGTCCAGTATCCAGCTCCAAAACATAAGTAGCCTTTACCTTTCCCACATTGAAGGTCCAGTTTCAGGCTCCAAGACACAAGTAACCTTTACCGTTACCAAATTGTAGGTCCAGTATTCAGCTCCAAGACACAAATAGCCTTTACCTTTCCCACATTCAAGTTGCAGTATCCAGTTCCAAGACACATGTTGCCTTTACATTTACCACATTGGTCCAGTATCCAGGTCCAAGACACAAGTAGCCTTTACCTTTACCAAATTGAAGATCCAGTATCCAGATCAAACACACAAGTAACCTTTACCTTTACCACATTGAAGATCCAGTATCCATCTCCAAGACACATGTTACCTTTGCCTTTACCACATTGAAGGTCCAGTATCCAGCTCCAAGACACATGTTGCCTTTACCTTTACCACATTGAAGGTCCAGTATCCAGCTCCAAGATACAAGTAGACTTTACCTTTCCCACATTGAAGGTTTAGTATCCAGCTCCAAGACGCAAGTAGCCTTTCCCTTTACCAAATTCAAGGTCCAGTATCCAGCTCCAAGACACAAGTAACCTTTACCTTTACCACATAGAAAGTCCAGCATCCAGCTCCAAGACCCAAGTTGCCTTAACCTTTACAACATTCATGCTCCAGTATCCAGCTCCAAGACACAAGTCGCCGTTACCAGTCCCACATTGAAGGTCCAGTATCCAGCTGCAATAAACAAGTAACCTTTACCACATTGAAGGTACAGTATCGAGCTCCAAGACACAAGTAACCTTCACTTCTCCCACATTGAATGTCCAGTATTCAGCTCCAAGACACAAGGAGCCTTTACCACATTGAAGTTCCAGTATTCAGCTCCAAGACACAATTAGCCTTAACCTTTCCCACATTAAACATACAGTATCCAGCTCCAAGACACATGTTGACTTTACCTTTACGACATTGGTCCAGTATCCAGGTCCAAGACACAAGTAGCCTTTACCTTTACCAAATTGAAGATCCAGTATCCAGCTCCAAGACACAAGTAACCTTTACCTTTATCACATAGAAGATCCAGTATCCAGCTCCAAGACACAAGTAGCCTTTACCTTTCCCACATTGAATTTGCAGTATCCAGCTCCAAGATACAAGTAGCCTTTACCTTTCCCACATTGAAGGACCAGTATCCATCCCCAAGTCATTTGTAACCTTTACCTTTACCACATTGAAGGTCCAGGATCCAGTTCCAAGATACACATAGCCTTGACATTTCCCACATTGAAGGTGCAGTATCCAGTTCCAAGACAGAAGTAGCCTTTAACAAATTGAAGATCCAGTATTCAGCTGTAAGACACAAATAACCTTCACCTTTACCACATTGAAGATCCAATATCCAGCTCCAAGACACAAGTAGCCTTTACCTTTCCCACATTGAATATCAGGTATCTAGTGCAAAGACACACGTTGCGTTTACCTTTCCCACATTGAAGATTCAGTATCCAGCTCCAAGAAACAAGTAACCTTTACATTTCCCACATTGAAGGTCCAGTCTCCAGCTCCAAGACGCAAGTAGCCTTTCCTTTACCAAATTCAAGGTCCAGTATCCAGCTCCAAGACACAAGTAACCTTTACCACATAGAAGGTCCAGTATCCAGCTTTAAGACACAAGTACCCTATACCTTTCCCACATAGAAGTTGTAGTATCCAGTTCCAAGATACAAGTAGCCTTTACCTTTCCCACATTGAAGGACCAGTATCCATCCCCAAGTCATAAGTAACCTTTATCTTTACCACATTGAAGGTCCAGTATCCATCCCCAAGTCATAAGTAACCTTTACCTTTACCACATTGAAGGTCCAGGATCCAGCTCCAAGATACACCTAGCCTTTACATTTCCCACATTGAAGGACCAGTATCCATCCCCAAGTCATAAGTAACCTTTATCTTTCCCACATTGAAGGTCCAGTATCCAGCTCCAAAACATAAGTAGCCTTTACCTTTCCCACATTGAAGGTCCAGTTTCCAGCTCCAAGACACAAGTAACCTTTACCGTTAACAAATTGTAGGTCCAGTATTCAGCTCCAAGACACAATTAGCCTTTACCTTTCCCACATTCAAGTTGCAGTATCCAGTTCCAAGACACATGTTGCCTTTAAATTTACCACATTGGTCCAGTATCCAGGTCCAAGACACAAGTAGCCTTTACCTTTACCAAATTGAAGATCCAGTATCCAGATCAAACACACAAGTAGCCTTTACCTTTACCACATTGAAGGTCCAGTATCCAGCTCCAAGACACATGTTGCCTTTACCTTTACCACATTGAAGGTCCAGTATCCAGCTCCAAGATACAAGTAGCCTTTACCTTTCCCACATTGAAGGTTTAGTATCCAGCTCCAAGACGCAAGTAGCCTTTCCCTTTACCAAATTCAAGGTCCAGTATCCAGCTCCAAGACACAAGTAACCTTTACCTTTACCACATAGAAGGTCCAGTATCCAGCTTCAAGACACAAGTACCCTTTACCTTTCCCACATAGAAGTTGCAGTATCCAGCTCCAAGATACAAGAAGCCTTTACCTTTCCGACATTGAAGGACCAGTATCAATCCCCAAGTCATAAGTAACCTTTATCTTTACCACATTGAAGGTCCAGTATCCATCCCCAAGTCATAAGTAACCTTTATCTTTACCACATTGAAGGTCCAGTATCCATCCCCAAGTCATAAGTAACCTTTACCTTTACCACATTGAAGATCCAGGATCCAGCTCCAAGATACACGTAGCCTTAACATTTCCCACATTGAAGGTCCAGTATCCAGCTCCAATACACAGGTAAACTTTATCACATTGAAGGTCCAGCATCCAGCTCCAAGACACAAGTTGCCTTAACCTTTACAACATTCAAGCTCCAGTATCCAGCTCCAAGAGACAAGTCGCCGTTACCAGTCCCACATTGAAGGTCCAGTATCCAGCTGCAATAAACAAGTAACCTTTACCACATTGAAGGTACAGTATCGAGCTCCAAGACACAAGTAACCTTCACTTCTCCCACATTGAATGTCCAGTATTCAGCTCCAAGACACAAGGAGCCTTTACCACATTGAAGTTCCAGTATTCAGCTCCAAGATACAATTAGCCTTAACCTTTCCCACATTAAACATACAGTATCCAGCTCCAAGACACAAGTAGCCTTTACCTTTCCCACATTGAATTTGCAGTATCCAGCTCCAAGATACAAGGAGCCTTTACCTTTCCCACATTGAAAGACCAGTATCCATCCCAAGTCATTTGTAACCTTTACCTTTACCACATTGAAGGTCCAGGATCCAGTTCCAAGATACACATAGCCTTGACTTTTCCCACATTGAAGGTGCAGTATCCAGTTCCAAGACAGAAGTAGCCTTTAACAAATTGAAGATCCAGTATCCAGCTGTAAGACACAAATAACCTTTACCTTTACCACATTGAAGATCCAATATCCAGCTCCAAGACACAAGTAGCCTTTACCTTTCCCACATTAAATATCAGGTATCTAGTGCAAAGACACACGTTGCGTTTACCTTTCCCACATTGAAGATTCAGTATCCAGCTCCAAGAAACAAGTAACCTTTACATTTCCCACATTGAAGGCCAAGTCTCCAGCTCCAAGACACACGTTGCCTTTACCTGTCCCACTTTGAAGGTACAGTATCCAGCTCCAAGACATAAGTAGCCTTTACCTTTCCCACACTGATGGTCCTGTATCCAGCTCCAAGACACAAGTAGCCTTTACCTTTCCCACATTGAAGGTCCAGTATCCAGCTCCAAAACATAAGTAGCCTTTACCTTTCCCACATTGAAGGTCCAGTTTCCAGCTCCAAGACACAAGTAACCTTTACCGTTACCAAATTGTAGGTCCAGTATTCAGCTCCAAGACACATGTTGCCTTTACCTTTACCACATTGAAGGTCCAGTATCCAGCTCCAAGACACATGTTGCCTTTACCTTTACCACATTGAAGGTCCAGTATCCAGCTCCAAGATACAAGTAGCCTTTACCTTTCCCACATTGAAGGTTTAGTATCCAGCTCCAAGACGCAAGTAGCCTTTCCCATTACCAAATTCAAGGTCCAGTATCCAGCTCCAAGACACAAGTAACCTTTACCACATAGAAGGTCCAGTATCCAGCTCCAAGACACAAGTACCCTTTACCTTTCCCACATAGAAGTTGCAGTATCCAGCTCCAAGATACAAGTAGCCTTTACCTTTCCCACAGTGAAGGACCAGTATCCATCCCCAAGTCATAAGTAACCTTTATCTTTCCCACATTGAAGGTCCAGTATCCATCCCCAAGTCATAAGTAACCTTTACCTTTACCACATTGAAGATCCAGGATCCAGCTCCAAGATACACGTAGCCTTTACATTTCCCACATTGAAGGTCCAGTATCCAGCTCCAAGACACATGTTGCCTTTACCTTTACCACATTGAAGGTCCACTATCCAGCTCCAAGATACAAGTAGCCTTTACCTTTCCCACATAGAAGGTTTAGTATCCAGCTCCAAGACGCAAGTAGCCTTTCCCATTACCAAATTCAAGGTCCAGTATCCAGCTCCAAGACACAAGTAACCTTTACCACATAGAAGGTCCAGTATCCAGCTCCAAGACACAAGTACCCTTTACCTTTCCCACGTAGAAGTTGCAGTATCCAGCTCCAAGATACAAGTAGCCTTTACCTTTCCCACAGTGAAGGACCAGTATCCATCCCCAAGTCATAAGTAACCTATATCTTTACCACATTGAAGGTCCAGTATCCATCCCCAAGTCATAAGTAACCTTTACCACATTGAAGGTCCAGGATCCAGCTCCAAGATACACGTAGCCTTTACATTTCCCACATTGAAGGACCAGTATCCATCCCCAAGTCATAAGTAACCTTTATCTTTCCCACATTGAAGGTCCAGTATCCATCCCCAAGTCAAAAGTAACCTTTACCTTTACCACATTGAAGATCCAGGATCCAGCTCCAAGATACACGTAGCCTTTACATTTCCCACATTGAAGGTCCAGTATCCAGCTCCAATACACAAGTAAACTTTATCACATTGAAGGTCCAGCATCCAGCTCCAAGACACAAGTTGCCTTAACCTTTACAACATTCAAGCTCCAGTATCCAGCTCCAAGACACAAGTCGCCGTTACCAGTCCCACATTGAAGGTTCAGTATCCAGCTGCAAGACACAATTAGCCTTCACCTTTACTAAATTGAAGGTCCAGTATCCAGCTGCAATAAACACATAACCTTTACCACATTGAAGGTACAGTATCGAGCTCCAAGACACAAGTAACCTTCACTTCTCCCACATTGAATGTCCAGTATTCAGCTCCAAGACACAAGGAGCCTTTACCACATTGAAGTTCCAGGATCCAGCTCCAAGACACAAGTAGCCTTTACCTTTCCCACATTGAAGGACCAGTATCCATCCCCAAGTCATAAGTAACCTTTATCTTTACCACATTGAAGGTCCAGTATCCATCCCCAAGTCATAAGTAACCTTTACCTTTACCACATTGAAGGTCCAGGATCCAGCTCCAAGATACACCTAGCCTTTACATTTCCCACATTGAAGGACCAGTATCCATCCCCAAGTCATAAGTAACCTTTATCTTTCCCACATTGAAGGTCCAGTATCCAGCTCCAAAACATAAGTAGCCTTTACCTTTCCCACATTGAAGGTCCAGTTTCCAGCTCCAAGACACAAGTAACCTTTACCGTTACCAAATTGTAGGTCCAGTATTCAGCTCCAAGACACAATTAGCCTTTACCTTTCCCACATTCAAGTTGCAGTATCCAGTTCCAAGACACATGTTGCCTTTAAATTTACCACATTGGTCCAGTATCCAGGTCCAAGACACAAGTAGCCTTTACCTTTACCAAATTGAAGATCCAGTATCCAGATCAAACACACAAGTAACCTTTACCACATTGAAGGTCCAGTATCCAGCACCAAGACACATGTTGCCTTTACCTTTACCACATTGAAGGTCCAGTATCCAGCTCCAAGATACAAGAAGCCTTTACCTTTCCCACATTGAAGGTTTAGTATCCAGCTCCAAGACGCAAGTAGCCTTTCCCTTTACCAAATTCAAGGTCCAGTATCCAGCTCCAAGACACAAGTAACCTTTACCTTTACCACATTGAAGGTCCAGGATCCAGCTCCAAGATACACGTAGCCTTGACATTTCCCACATTGAAGGTGCAGTATCCAGCTCCAAGACAGAAGTAGCCTTTAACAAATTGAAGATCCAGTATTCAGCTGCAAGACACAATAACCTTTACCTTTCCCACATTGAATATCAGGTATCTAGTGCAAAGACACACGTTGCGTTTACCTTTCCCACATTGAAGATTCAGTATCCAGCTCCAAGATACAAGTAGCCTTTCCCTTTCCCACATTGAAGGACCAGTATCCATCCCCAAGTCATAAGTAACCTTTATCTTTCCCACATTGAAGGTCTAGGATCCATCTCCAAGATACACTTAGCCTTTACATTTCCCACATCGAAGGACCAGTATCCATCCCCAAGTCATAAGTAACCTTTATCTTTCCCACATTGAAGGTCCAGTATACATCCCCAAGTCATAAGTAACCTTTACCTTTACCACATTGAAGGTCCAGGATTCAGCTCCAAGATACACGTAGCCTTTACATTTCCCACATTGAAGGTCCAGTATCCAGCTCCAAGACACAAGTAGCCTTTAACAAATTGAAGATCCAGTAGCCAGCTGCAAGACACAAATAACCTTTACCTTTACCACATTGAAGGTCCAATATCCAGCTCCAAGACACAAGTAGCCTTTACCTTTCCCACATTGAATATCAGGTATCTAGTGCAAAGACACACGTTGCGTTTACCTTTCCCACATTGAAGATTCAGTATCCAGCTCCAAGATACAAGTAGCCTTTACCATTCCCACATTGAAGTTCCAGTATCCAGCTCGAAGTTGCAAGTAGCCTTTACCTTTCCCAAAGTGAAGGTCCAGTATCCAGCTCCAAGAAACACGTAGCCTTAAACCTTTATAAATTGAAGATCCAGTATCCAGCTCCAATACACAAGTAAACTTTATCACATTGAAGGTCCAGTATCCAGCTCCAAGATACACGTAGCCTTTACATTTCCCACATTGAACGTCAAGTATCCAGCTCCAAGACACAAGTAGCCTTTAACAAATTGAAGATCCAGTATCCAGCTGCAAGACACAAATAACCTTTTCCTTTACCACATTGAAGGTCCAATATCCAGCTCCAAGGCACAAGTATCCTTTACCTTTCCCACATTGAATATCAGGTATCTAGTGCAAGGACACACGTTGCGTTTACCTTTCCCAAATTGAAGATTCAGTATCCAGCTCCAAAACACAAGTAACCTTCACTTCTCCCACATTGAATGTCCAGCATTCAGCTCCAGACACAAGGAACCTTTACCTTTACCACATTGAAGGTCCAGTATCCAGCTCCAAGACACAAGTTGCCTTAACGTTTACAAAATTGAAGGTCCAGTATCCAACTCCAAGAATCACGTAGCCTTAACCTTTCACATATTGAAGTTCCAGTATCCAGCTCCAAGACATATGTTGCCTTTACCTTTACCACATTGAAGGTCCAGTGTCCAGCTCCAAAAAACACGTAGCCTTTACCTTTCCCACATTGAAAGTCCAGTATCCAATTCCAAGACACAAGTAGCCTTTAACAAATTGAAGGTCCAGTATCCAGCTCCAAGACACACGTTGCCTTTACCTTTACCACATTGAAGGTCCAGTATCCAGCTCCAAGAAACACGAAGGCTTTACCTTTCCAACATTGAAGGTTTAGTATCCAGGCCCAAGACACAAGTCGCCTTTCCCTTTCCCACATTGAAGGACCAGTATCCATCCCCAAGTAATAAGTAACGTTTATCTTTCCCACATTGAAGGTCCAGTATCCATCCCCAAGTCATTAGTAACCTTTACCTTTACCACATTGAAGGTCCAGGATCCAGCTCCAAGATACACTTAGCCTTGACATTTCCCACATTGAAGGTGCAGTATCCAGCTCCAAGACAGAAGTTGCCTTGAACAAATTGAAGATCCAGTATCCAGCTGCAAGACACAAATAACCTTTACCTTTCCCACATTGAATATCAGGTATCTAGTGCAAAGACACACGTTGCGTTTACCTTTCCCACATTGAAGATTCAGTATCCAGCTCCGAGATACAAGTAGCCTTTCCCTTTCCCACATTGAAGGACCAGTATCCATCCCCAAATAATAAGTAACCTTTACCACATTGAAGGTCCAGTATCCATCCCCAAGTCATTAGTAACCTTTACCTTTCCCAGATTGAAGGTCCAGGATCCAGCTCCAAGATACACGTAGCCTTGACATTTCCCACATTGAAGGTCCAGTATCCAGCTCCAAGACACAAATAACCTTTACCACATTGAATGTCCAATATCCAGCTCCAAGACACAAGTAGCCTTTACCTTTCCCACATTGAATATCAGGTATCTAGTGCAAAGACACTCGTTACGTTTACCTTTCCCACATTGAAGATTCAGTATCCAGCTCCAAAACACAAGTAACCTTCACTTCTCCCACATTGAATGTCCAGCATTCAGTTCCAGACACAAGGAGCCTTTATCTTTACCACATTGTAGGTCCAGTATCCAGCTCCAAGACACAAGTTGCCTTAACGTTTACAAAATTGAAGGTCCAATATCCAACTCCAAGCATCACGTAGCCTTAACCTTTCACATATTGAAGTTCCAGTATCCAGCTCCAAGACACATGTTGCCTTTACCTTTACCACATTGAAGAACCAGTATCCAGCTCCAAGAAACACGTAGCCTTTACCTTTCCCACATTGAAAGTCCAGTAACCAGTTCCAAGACACAAGTAGCCTTTAACAAACGGAAGGTCCAGTATCCAGCTCCAAGACACACGTTGCCTTTACCTTTACCACATTGAAAGTCCAGTATCCAGCTCCAAGAAACACGTAGCCTTTACCTTTCCCACATTGAAGGTTTAGTATCCAGGTCCAAGACACAAGTAGCCTTTCCCTTTACCAAATTTAAGGTCCAGTATTCAGCTCCAAGACACAAGTAACCTTTACATTTATCACATAGAAGATCCAGTATCCAGCTCAAAGACACAATTATCCTTTACCTTTCCCACATTGAATTTCCAGTATCCAGCTCCAAGATACAAGTAGCCTTTACCTTTCCCACATTGAAGGACCAGTATCCATCCCCAAGTAATAAGTAACCTCTATCTTTCCCACATTGAAGGTCCAGTATCCATCCCCAAGTCATTCGTAACCTTTACCTTTCCCACATTGAAGGACCAGAATCCATCCCCAAGTCATAAGTAACCTTTATCTTTCCCACATCGAAGGTCCAGTATCCATCCCCAAGTCATAAGTAACCTTTACCTTTCCCACATTGAAGGTCGAGGATCCAGCTCCAAGATACACGTAGCCTTTACATTTCCTACATCGAAGGACTAGTATCCATCCCCAAGTCATAAGTAACCTTTATCTTTCACACGTTGAAGGTCCAGTATCCATCCCCAAGTCATAAGTAACCTTTACCTTTACCACATTGAAGGTCCAGGATTCAGCTCCAAGATACACGTAGCCTTTACATTTCCGACATTGATGGTCCAGTATCCAGCTCCAAGACACAAGTAGCCTTTAACAAATTGAAGATCTAGTATCCAGCTGCAAGACACAAATAACCTTTACCTTTACCACATTGAAGGTCCAATATCCAGCTCCAAGACACAAGTAGCCTTTACCTTTCCCACATTGAATATCAGGTATCTAGTGCAAAGACACACGTTGCGTTTACCTTTCCCACATTGAAGATTCAGTATCCAGCTCCAAGATACAAGTAGCCTTTACCATTCCCACATTGAAGGTCCAGTATCCAGCTCTAAGTTGCAAGTAGCCTTTACCTTTCCCAAAGTGAAGGTCCAGTATCCAGCTCCAAGAAACACGTAGCCTTAACCCTTTATCAAATTGAAGATCCAGTATCCAGCTCCAAGATACACGTAGCCTTTACATTTCCCACATTGAAGGTCCAGTATCCAGCTCCAAGACACAAGTAGCCTTTAACAAATTGAAGATCCAGTATCCAGCTGCAAGACACAAATAACCTTTTCCTTTACCACATTGAAGGTCCAATATCCAGCTCCAAGACACAAGTATCCCTTACCTTTCCCACATTGAATATCAGGTATCTAGTGCAAGGACACACGTAGCGTTTACCTTTCCCACATTGAAGATTCAGTATCCAGCTCCAAAACACAAGTAACCTTCACTTCTCCCACATTGAATGTCCAGCATTCAGCTCCAGACACAAGGAACATTTACCTTTACCACATTGAAGGTCCAGTATCCAGCTCCAAGACACAAGTTGCCTTAACGTTTACAAAATTGAAGGTCCAGTATCCAACTCCAAGAATCACGTAGCCTTAACCTTTCACATATTGAAGTTCCAGTATCCAGCTCCAAGACACATGTTGCCTTTACCTTTACCACATTGAAGGTCCAGTGTCCAGCTCCAAAAACACGTAGCCTTTACCTTTCCCACATTGAAAGTCCAGTATCCAATTCCAAGACACAAGTAGCCTTTAACAAATTGAAGGTCCAGTGTCCAGCTCCAAGACACACGTTGCCTTTACCTTTACCACATTGAAGGTCCAGTATCCAGCTCCAAGAAACACGTAGCCTTTACCTTTCCCACATTGAAGGTTTAGTATCCAGGCCCAAGACACAAGTAGCCTTTCCCTTTCCCACATTGAAGGACCAGTATCCATCCCCAAGTAATAAGTAACCTTTATCTTTCCCACATTGTAGGTCCAGTATCCATCCCCAAGTCATTAGTAACCTTTACCACATTGAAGGTCCAGGATCCAGCTCCAAGATACACGTAGCCTTGACATTTCCCACATTGAAGGTGCAGTATCCAGCTCCAAGACAGAAGTAGCCTTTAACAAATTGAAGATCCAGTATCCAGCTGCAAGACACAAATAACCTTTACCTTTCCCACATTGAATATCAGGTATCTAGTGCAAAGACACACGTTGCGTTTACCTTTCCCACATTGAAGATTCAGTATCCAGCTCCAAGATACAAGTAGCCTTTCCCTTTCCCACATTGAAGGACCAGTATCCATCCCCAAATAATAAGTAACCTTTATCTTTCCCACATTGAAGGTCCAGTATCCATCCCCAAGTCATTAGTAACCTTTACCTTTACAACATTGAAGGTCCAGGATCCAGCTCCAAGATACACGTAGCCTTGACATTTCCCACATTGAAGGTGCAGTATCCAGCTCCAAGACAGAAGTAGCCTTTAACAAATTGAAGATCCAGTATCCAGCTGAAAAACACAATTAACCTTTACCTTTCCCACATTGAATATCAGGTATCTAGTGCAAAGACACACGTTGCGTTTACCTTTCCCACATTGAAGATTCAGTATCCAGCTCCAAGATACAAGTAGCCTTTAACATTCCCACATTCAAGATCCAGTATCCAGCTCGAAGTTGCAATTAGCCTTTACCTTTCCCAAAGTGAAGGTCCTGTATCCAGCTCCAAGAAACACGTAGCCTTAACCCTTTATCAAATTGAAGGTCCAGTATCCAGCTCCAAGATACACGTAGCCTTTACATTTCCCACATTGAAGGTCCAGTATCCAGCTCCAAGACAAAAATAACCTTTACCTTTACCACATTGAAGGTCCAATATCCAGCTCCAAGACACAAGTAGCCTTTACCTTTCCCACATTGAATATCAGGTATCTAGTGCAAAGACATTCGTTACGTTTACCTTTCCCACATTGAATATTCAGTATACAGCTCCAAAACACAAGTAACCTTCACTTCTCCCACATTGAATGTCCAGCATTCAGTTCCAGACACAAGGAGCCTTTATCTTTACCACATTGTAGGTCCAGTATCCAGCTCCAAGACACAAGTTGCCTTAACGTTTACAAAATTGAAGGTCCAATATCCAACTCCAAGCATCACGTAGCCTTAACCTTTCACATATTGAAGTTCCAGTATCCAGCTCCAAGACACATGTTGCCTTTACCTTTACCACATTGAAGGACCAGTATCCAGCTCCAAGAAACACGTAGCCTTTACCTTTCCCACATTGAAAGTCCAGTAACCAGTTCCAAGACACAAGTAGCCTTTAACAAACGGAAGGTCCAGTATCCAGCTCCAAGACACACGTTGCCTTTACCTTTACCACATTGAAAGTCCAGTATCCAGCTCCAAGAAACACGTAGCCTTTACCTTTCCCACATTGAAGGTTTAGTATCCAGGTCCAAGACACAAGTAGCCTTTCCCTTTACCAAATTTAAGGTCCAGTATTCAGATCCAAGACACAAGTAACCTTTACATTTATCACATAGAAGATCCAGTATCCAGCTCAAAGACACAATTATCCTTTACCTTTCCCACATTGAATTTCCAGTATCCAGCTCCAAGATACAAGTAGCCTTTACCTTTCCCACATTGAAGGACCAGTATCCATCCCCAAGTAATAAGTAACCTCTATCTTTCCCACATTGAAGGTCCAGTATCCATCCCCAAGTCATTCGTAACCTTTACCTTTCCCACATTGAAGGACCAGAATCCATCCCCAAGTCATAAGTAACCTTTATCTTTCCCACATCGAAGGCCCAGTATCCATCCCCAAGTCATAAGTAACCTTTACCTTTCCCACATTGAAGGTCGAGGATCCAGCTCCAAGATACACGTAGCCTTTACATTTCCTACATCGAAGGACTAGTATCCATCCCCAAGTCATAAGTAACCTTTATCTTTCACACGTTGAAGGTCCAGTATCCATCCCCAAGTCATAAGTAACCTTTACCTTTACCACATTGAAGGTCCAGGATTCAGCTCCAAGATACACGTAGCCTTTACATTTCCGACATTGATGGTCCAGTATCCAGCTCCAAGACACAAGTAGCCTTTAACAAATTGAAGATCTAGTATCCAGCTGCAAGACACAAATAACCTTTACCTTTACCACATTGAAGGTCCAATATCCAGCTCCAAGACACAAGTAGCCTTTACCTTTCCCACATTGAATATCAGGTATCTAGTGCAAAGACACACGTTGCGTTTACCTTTCCCACATTGAAGATTCAGTATCCAGCTCCAAGATACAAGTAGCCTTTACCATTCCCACATTGAAGGTCCAGTATCCAGCTCTAAGTTGCAAGTAGCCTTTACCTTTCCCAAAGTGAAGGTCCAGTATCCAGCTCCAAGAAACACGTAGCCTTAACCCTTTATCAAATTGAAGATCCAGTATCCAGCTCCAAGATACACGTAGCCTTTACATTTCCCACATTGAAGGTCCAGTATCCAGCTCCAAGACACAAGTAGCCTTTAACAAATTGAAGATCCAGTATCCAGCTGCAAGACACAAATAACCTTTTCCTTTACCACATTGAAGGTCCAATATCCAGCTCCAAGACACAAGTATCCCTTACCTTTCCCACATTGAATATCAGGTATCTAGTGCAAGGACACACGTAGCGTTTACCTTTCCCACATTGAAGATTCAGTATCCAGCTCCAAAACACAAGTAACCTTCACTTCTCCCACATTGAATGTCCAGCATTCAGCTCCAGACACAAGGAACATTTACCTTTACCACATTGAAGGTCCAGTATCCAGCTCCAAGACACAAGTTGCCTTAACGTTTACAAAATTGAAGGTCCAGTATCCAACTCCAAGAATCACGTAGCCTTAACCTTTCACATATTGAAGTTCCAGTATCCAGCTCCAAGACACATGTTGCCTTTACCTTTACCACATTGAAGGTCCAGTGTCCAGCTCCAAAAACACGTAGCCTTTACCTTTCCCACATTGAAAGTCCAGTATCCAATTCCAAGACACAAGTAGCCTTTAACAAATTGAAGGTCCAGTGTCCAGCTCCAAGACACACGTTGCCTTTACCTTTACCACATTGAAGGTCCAGTATCCAGCTCCAAGAAACACGTAGCCTTTACCTTTCCCACATTGAAGGTTTAGTATCCAGGCCCAAGACACAAGTAGCCTTTCCCTTTCCCACATTGAAGGACCAGTATCCATCCCCAAGTAATAAGTAACCTTTATCTTTCCCACATTGTAGGTCCAGTATCCATCCCCAAGTCATTAGTAACCTTTACCACATTGAAGGTCCAGGATCCAGCTCCAAGATACACGTAGCCTTGACATTTCCCACATTGAAGGTGCAGTATCCAGCTCCAAGACAGAAGTAGCCTTTAACAAATTGAAGATCCAGTATCCAGCTGCAAGACACAAATAACCTTTACCTTTCCCACATTGAATATCAGGTATCTAGTGCAAAGACACACGTTGCGTTTACCTTTCCCACATTGAAGATTCAGTATCCAGCTCCAAGATACAAGTAGCCTTTCCCTTTCCCACATTGAAGGACCAGTATCCATCCCCAAATAATAAGTAACCTTTATCTTTCCCACATTGAAGGTCCAGTATCCATCCCCAAGTCATTAGTAACCTTTACCTTTACAACATTGAAGGTCCAGGATCCAGCTCCAAGATACACGTAGCCTTGACATTTCCCACATTGAAGGTGCAGTATCCAGCTCCAAGACAGAAGTAGCCTTTAACAAATTGAAGATCCAGTATCCAGCTGAAAAACACAATTAACCTTTACCTTTCCCACATTGAATATCAGGTATCTAGTGCAAAGACACACGTTGCGTTTACCTTTCCCACATTGAAGATTCAGTATCCAGCTCCAAGATACAAGTAGCCTTTAACATTCCCACATTCAAGATCCAGTATCCAGCTCGAAGTTGCAATTAGCCTTTACCTTTCCCAAAGTGAAGGTCCTGTATCCAGCTCCAAGAAACACGTAGCCTTAACCCTTTATCAAATTGAAGGTCCAGTATCCAGCTCCAAGATACACGTAGCCTTTACATTTCCCACATTGAAGGTCCAGTATCCAGCTCCAAGACACAAATAACCTTTACCTTTACCACATTGAAGGTCCAATATCCAGCTCCAAGACACAAGTAGCCTTTACCTTTCCCACATTGAATATCAGGTATCTAGTGCAAAGACATTCGTTACGTTTACCTTTCCCACATTGAATATTCAGTATACAGCTCCAAAACACAAGTAACCTTCACTTCTCCCACATTGAATGTCCAGCATTCAGTTCCAGACACAAGGAGCCTTTATCTTTACCACATTGTAGGTCCAGTATCCAGCTCCAAGACACAAGTTGCCTTAACGTTTACAAAATTGAAGGTCCAATATCCAACTCCAAGCATCACGTAGCCTTAACCTTTCACATATTGAAGTTCCAGTATCCAGCTCCAAGACACATGTTGCCTTTACCTTTCCCACATTGAAGCTTTAGTATCCAGGTCCAAGACACAAGTAGCCTTTCCCTTTACCACATTTAAGGTCCAGTATCCAGCTCCAAGACACAAGTAACCTTTACCTTTATCACATAGAAGATCCAATATCCAGCCCCAAGTCATAAGTAACCTTTACCTTTCCCACATTGAAGGTCGAGGATCCAGCTCCAAGATACACGTAGCCTTTACATTTCCCACATCGAAAGACCAGTATCCATCCCCAAGTCATAAGTAACCTTTATGTTTCCCACGTTGAAGGTCCAGTATCGATTCCCAAGTCATAAGTAACCTTTACCTTTACCACATTGAAGGTCCAGGATTCAGCTCCAAGATACACGTAGCCTTTACATTTCCCACATTGATGGTCCAGTATCCAGCTCCAAGACACAAGTAGCCTTTACTAAATTGAAGATCCAGTATCCAGCTGCAAGACACAAATAACCTTAACCTTTACCACATTGAAGGTCCAATATCCAGCTCCAAGACACAAGTAGCCTTTACCTTTCCCACATTGAATATCAGGTATCTAGTGCAAAGACACACGTTGCCTTTACCTTTACCACATTGAAGGTCCAGTATCCAGCTCCAAGAAACACGTAGCCTTTACCTTTCCCACATTGAAGGTTTAGTATCCAGGCCCAAGACACAAGTAGCCTTTCCCTTTACCAAATTGAAGGTCCAGTATCCAGCTCCAAGACACAAATAACCTTTACCTTTATCACATAGAAGATACAGTATCCAGCTCCAAGACACAAGTAGCCTTTACCTTTCCCACATTGAATTTGCAGTATCCAGCTCCAAAATACAAGTAGCCTTTACCTTTCCCACATTGAATATCAGGTATCTAGTGCAAAGACACACGTTGCGTTTACCTTTCCCACATTGAAGATTCAGTATCCAGCTCCAAGATACAAGTAGCCTTTACCATTCCCACATTGAAGGTCCAGTATCCAGCTCGAAGTTGCAAGTAGCCTTTACCTTTCCCAAAGTGAAGGTCCAGTATCCAGCTCCAAGAAACACGTAGCCTTAACCCTTTATCAAAATGAAGATCCAGTATCCAGCTCCAAGATACACGTAGCCTTTACATTTCCCACATTGAAGGTCCAGTATCCAGCTCCAAGACACACTTTGCCTTTACCTTTACCACATTGAAGGTCCAGTATCCAGCTCCAAGAAACACGTAGACTTTACCTTTCCCACATTGAAGGTTTAGTATCCAGGCCCAAGACACAAGTAGCCTTTCCCTTTACCAAATTGAAGGTCCAGTATCCAGCTCCAAGACACAAGTAACCTTTACCTTTATCACATAGAAGATCCAGTATCCAGCTCCAAGACACAAGTAGCCTTTACCTTTCCCACATTGAAGGACCAGTATCCATCCCCAAGTCATAAGTAACCTTTATCTTTCCCACATTGAACGTCCAGTATCCATCCCCAAGTCATAAGTAACCTTTACCACATTGAAGGTCCAGGATCCAGCTCCAAGATACACGTACCCTTTACATTTCCCACATTGAAGGACCAGTATCCATCCCCAAGTCATAAGTAACCTTTATCTTTCCCACATTGAAGGTCCAGTATCCATCCCCAAGTCATAAGTAACCTTTACCTTTACCACATTGAAGATCCAGGATCCAGCTCCAAGATACACATAGCCTTTACATTTCCCACATTGAAGGTCCAGCATCCAGCTCCAAGACACAAGTTGCCTTAACCTTTACAACATTCAAGCTCCAGTATCCAGCTCGAAGACACAAGTCGCCGTTACCAGTCCCACATTGAAGGTTCAGTATCCAGCTGCAAGACACAATTAGCCTTTACCTTTCCTAAATTGAAGGTCCAGTATCCAGCTGCAATAAACAAGTAACCTTTACCACATTGAAGGTACAGTATCGAGCTCCAAGACACAAGTAACCTTCACTTCTCCCACATTGAATGTCCAGTATTCAGCTCCAAGACACAAGGAGCCTTTACCACTTTGAAGTTCCAGGATCCAGCTCCAAGACACAAGTAGCCTTTACCTTTCCCACATTGAAGGTTCAGTATCCAGCTCCAAGACATAAGTAGCCTTTACATTTCCCAAATTGAAGATCCAGTATTCAGCTCCAAGACACAATTAGCCTTTACCTTTCCCACATTCAAATTGCAGTATCCAGCTCCAAGACACATGTTGACTTTACCTTTACCACATTGGTCCAGTATCCAGGTCCAAGACACAAGTAGCCTTTACCTTTACCAAATTGAAGATCCAGTATCCAGCTCCAAGACACAAGTAACATTTACCTTTATCACATAGAAGATCCAGTATCCAGCTCCAAGACACAAGTAGCCTTTACCTTTCCCACATTGAATTTGCAGTATCCAGCTCCAAGATACAAGTAGCCTTTACCTTACCCACATTGAAGGACCAGTATCCATCCCCAAGTAATAAGTAACCTTTATCTTTCCCACATTGAAGGTCCAGTATCCAGCTCCAAGACACATGTTGCCTTTACCTTTACCACATTGAAGGTCCAGTATCCAGCTCCAAGATACAAGTAGCCTTTACCTTTCCCACATTGAAGGTTTAGTATCCAGCTCCAAGACGCAAGTAGCCTTTCCCTTTACCAAATTCAAGGTCCAGTATCCAGCTCCAAGACACAAGTCTTCTCTTCTTGGGCTTGGCTTCGCGGACGAAGATTTATGGAGGGGGTAAAAAGTCCACGTCAGCTGCAGGCTCGTTTGTGGCTGACAAGTCCGATGCGGGACAGGCAGACACGATTGCAGCGATTGCAAGGGAAAATTTGTTGGTTGGGGTTGGGTGTTGGGTTTTTCCTCCTTTGCCTTTTGTCAGTGAGGTGGGCTCTGCGGTCTTCTTCAAAGGAGGTTGCTGCCGCCAAACTGTGAGGCGCCAAGATGCACGGTTTGAGGCGTTATCAGCCCACTGGCGGTGGTCAATGTGGCAGGCACCAAGAGATTTCTTTAGGCAGTCCTTGTACCTTTTGTTTGGTGCACCTCTGTCACGGTGGCCAGTGGAGAGCTCGCAATATAACACGATCTTGGGAAGGCGATGGTCCTCCATTCTGGAGACGTGACCCATCCAGCGCAGCTGGATCTTCAGCAGCGTGGACTCGATGCTGTCGACCTCTGCCATCTCGAGTACTTCGACGTTAGGGGTGTAAGCGCTCCAATGGATGTTGAGGATGCAGCGGAGACAACGCTGGTGGAAGCGTTCTAGGAGCCGTAGGTGGTGCCGGTAGAGGACCCATGATTTGGAGCCGAACAGGAGTGTGGGTATGACAACGGCTCTGTATACGCTTATCTTTGTGAGGTTTTTCAGTTGGTTGTTTTTCCAGACTCTTTTGTGTAGACTTCCAAAGGCGCTATTTGCCTAGGCGAGTCTGTTGTCTATCTCATTGTCGATCCTTGCATCTGATGAAATGGTGAAATGGTCGATCCTTGCATCTGATGAAAAGACACAAGTAACCTTTACCTTTATCACATAGAAGGTCCTGAATCCAGCTCCAAGACACAAGTAGCCTTTACCTTTCCCACATAGAAGTTGCAGTATGCAGCTCCAATATACAAGTAGCCTTTACCTTTCCCACATAGAAGTTGCAGTATGCAGCTCCAATATACAAGTAGCCTTTACCTTTCCCACATTGAAGGACCAGTATCCATCCACAAGTCATAAGTAACCTTTATCTTTCCCACATTGAAGTTCCATTATCCATCCCCAAGTCATAAGTAACCTTTACCTTTACCACATTGAAGGTCCAGGATCCAGCTCCAAGATACACGTAGCCTTTACATTTCCCACATTGAAGGGCCAGTATACATCCCCAAGTCATAATTAACCTTTATCTTTCCCACATTGAAGGTCCAGTATCCATCCCCAAGTCATAAGTAACCTTTTCCTTTACCACATTGAAGATCCAGGATCCAGCTCCAAGATACACCTAGCCTTTACATTTCCCACATTGAAGGTCCAGAATCCAGCTCCAAGACACAAGTTGCCTTAACCTTTACAACATTCAAGCTCCAGTATCCAGCTCCAAGACACAAGTCGCCGTTACCAGTCCAACATTGAAGGTTCAGTATCCAGCTGCAAGACACAATTAGCCTTTACCTTTACTAAATTGAAGGTCCAGTGTCGAGCTGCAATAAACAAGTAACCTTTACCACATTGAAGGTACAGTATCGAGATCCAAGACACAAGTAACCTTCACTTCTCCCACAATGAATGTCCAATATTCCGCTCCAAGACACAAGGAGCTTTACTATATTGAACTTCCAGATCCAGCTCCAAGACACAAGTAGCCTTAACCTTTCCCACATTGAAGATACAGTATCCAGCTCCAAGACAGAAGTAGCCTTTACCTTTCCCACGTTGAAGTTTCAGTATCCAGCTCCAAGACATAAGTAGCCTTTACATTTCCCAAATTGAAGGTCCAGTATTCAGCTCCAAGACACAATTAGCCTTTACCTTTCCCACATTAAAGTTGCAGTATCCAGCTCCAAGACACATGTTGACTTTACCTTTACCACGTTGGTCCAGTATCCAGGTCCAAGGCACAAGTCGCCTTTACCTTTACCAAATTGAAGATCCAGTATCCAGATCAAACACACAAGTAACCTTTACCTTTACAACATTGAAGATCCAGTATCCAGCTCCAGGAAACACGTAGCCATAACCTTTCACATATTGAAGGTCCAGTATCCAGTTCCAATTCACAAGTGGCCTTTAACAAATTGAAGATTTAGTATCCAGCTCCAAGACACAAGTATCCTTTCCCTTCACCAAATTCAAGGTCCAGTATCCAGCTACAAGACACATGTTGCCTTTACTTTGACCACATTGAAGGTCCAGTATCCAGCTCCAAGACTCATATTGCCTTTACCTTTACCACATTGAAGGTCCAGTATCCAGCTCCAAGGAACACGTAGCCTTTACCTTTCCCACATTGATGGTTTAGTATCCAACTCCAAGACACAAGTAGCCTTTCCCTTTACCAAATTGAAGGTCCAGTATCCAGCTCCAAGACACTAGTAACCTTTACCTTTATCACATACAAGGTCCAGTATTCAGCTCCAAGACACAATTAGCCTTTACCTTTCCCACATTCAAGTTGCAGTATCCAGCTCCAAGACACATGTTGCCTTTACTTTTACCACATTGAAGGTCCAGTATCCAGCTCCAAGAAACACGTAGCCTTTACCTTTCCCACATTGAAGGACCAGAATCCATCCCCAAGTCATAAGTAACCTTTATCTTTCCCACATTGAAGGTCCAGTATCCATTCTCAAGTCATAAGTAACCTTTACCTTTCCCACATTGAAGGTCTAGGATCCAGCTCCAAGATACACGTAGCCTTTACATTTCCAACATCGAAGGACCAGTATCCATCCCCAAGTCATAAGTAACCTTTATCTTTCCCACATTGAAGGTCCAGTATCCATCCCCAAGTCATAAGTAACCTTTACCTTTACCACATTGAAGGTCCAGGATTCAGCTCCAAGATACACGTAGCCTTTACATTTCACACATTGAAGGTCCAGTCTCCAGCTCCAAGACACAAGTAGCCTTTAACAAATTGAAGATCCAGTATCCAGCTGCAAGACACAAATAACCTTTACCTTTACCACATTGAAGGTCCAATATCCTGCTCCAAGACACAAGTCGCCTTTACCTTTCCCACATTGAATATCAGGTATCTAGTGCAAAGGCACACGTTGCGTTTACCTTTCCCACATTGAAGATACAGTATCCAGCTCCAAGATACAAGTAGCCTTTACCATTCCCACATTGCAGGGCCAGTATCCAGCTCGAAGTTGCAAGTAGACTTTACCTTTTCCAAAGTGAAGGTCCAGTATCCAGCTCCAATACACAAGTAAACTTTATCACATTGAAGGTCCAGTATCCAGCACCAAGATACACGTAGCCTTTACATTTCCCACGTTGAAGGTCCAGTATCCAGCTCCAAGACACAAGTAGCCTTTAACAAATTGAAGATCCAGTATCCAGCTGCAAGACACAAATAACCTTTACCTTTACCACATTGAAGGTCCAATATCCAGCTCAAAGACACAAGTAGCCTTTACCTTTCCCACATTGAATATCAGGTATCTAGTGCAAGGACACACGTTGCGTTTACCTTTCCCACATTGAATATTCAGTATCCAGCTCCAAAACACAAGTAACCTTCACTTCTCCCACATTGAATGTCCAGCATTCAGCTCCACACACAAGGAGCCTTTACCTTTACCACATTGAAGGTCCAGTATCCAGCTCCAAGACACAAGTTGCCTTAACGTTTACAAAATTGAAGGTCCATTATCCAACTCCAAGAATCACGTAGCCTTAACCTTTCACATATTGAAGTTCCAGTATCCAGCTCCAAGACACATGTTGCCTTTACCTTCACCACATTGAAGGTCCAGTATCCAGCTCCAAGAAACACGTAGCCTTTACCTTTCCCACATTGAAAGTCCAGTATCAGGTTCCAAGACACAAGTAGCCTTTAACAAATTGAAGGTCCAGTATCCAGCTCCAAGACACACGTTGCCTTTACCTTTACCACATTGAAGGTCCAGTATCCAGCTCCAAGAAACACGTAGCCTTTACCTTTCCCACATTGAAGGACCAGAATCCATCCCCAAGTCATAAGTAACCTTTATGTTTCCCACGTTGAAGGTCCAGTATCGATTCCCAAGTCATAAGTAACCTTTACCTTTACCACATTGAAGGTCCAGGATTCAGCTCCAAGATACACGTAGCCTTTACATTTCCCACATTGATGGTCCAGTATCCAGCTCCAAGACACAAGTAGCCTTTACTAAATTGAAGATCCAGTATCCAGCTGCAAGACACAAATAACCTTAACCTTTACCACATTGAAGGTCCAATATCCAGCTCCAAGACACAAGTAGCCTTTACCTTTCCCACATTGAATATCAGGTATCTAGTGCAAAGACACACGTTGCCTTTACCTTTACCACATTGAAGGTCCAGTATCCAGCTCCAAGAAACACGTAGCCTTTACCTTTCCCACATTGAAGGTTTAGTATCCAGGCCCAAGACACAAGTAGCCTTTCCCTTTACCAAATTGAAGGTCCAGTATCCAGCTCCAAGACACAAATAACCTTTACCTTTATCACATAGAAGATACAGTATCCAGCTCCAAGACACAAGTAGCCTTTACCTTTCCCACATTGAATTTGCAGTATCCAGCTCCAAAATACAAGTAGCCTTTACCTTTCCCACATTGAATATCAGGTATCTAGTGCAAAGACACACGTTGCGTTTACCTTTCCCACATTGAAGATTCAGTATCCAGCTCCAAGATACAAGTAGCCTTTACCATTCCCACATTGAAGGTCCAGTATCCAGCTCGAAGTTGCAAGTAGCCTTTACCTTTCCCAAAGTGAAGGTCCAGTATCCAGCTCCAAGAAACACGTAGCCTTAACCCTTTATCAAAATGAAGATCCAGTATCCAGCTCCAAGATACACGTAGCCTTTACATTTCCCACATTGAAGGTCCAGTATCCAGCTCCAAGACACACTTTGCCTTTACCTTTACCACATTGAAGGTCCAGTATCCAGCTCCAAGAAACACGTAGACTTTACCTTTCCCACATTGAAGGTTTAGTATCCAGGCCCAAGACACAAGTAGCCTTTCCCTTTACCAAATTGAAGGTCCAGTATCCAGCTCCAAGACACAAGTAACCTTTACCTTTATCACATAGAAGATCCAGTATCCAGCTCCAAGACACAAGTAGCCTTTACCTTTCCCACATTGAAGGACCAGTATCCATCCCCAAGTCATAAGTAACCTTTATCTTTCCCACATTGAACGTCCAGTATCCATCCCCAAGTCATAAGTAACCTTTACCACATTGAAGGTCCAGGATCCAGCTCCAAGATACACGTACCCTTTACATTTCCCACATTGAAGGACCAGTATCCATCCCCAAGTCATAAGTAACCTTTATCTTTCCCACATTGAAGGTCCAGTATCCATCCCCAAGTCATAAGTAACCTTTACCTTTACCACATTGAAGATCCAGGATCCAGCTCCAAGATACACATAGCCTTTACATTTCCCACATTGAAGGTCCAGCATCCAGCTCCAAGACACAAGTTGCCTTAACCTTTACAACATTCAAGCTCCAGTATCCAGCTCGAAGACACAAGTCGCCGTTACCAGTCCCACATTGAAGGTTCAGTATCCAGCTGCAAGACACAATTAGCCTTTACCTTTCCTAAATTGAAGGTCCAGTATCCAGCTGCAATAAACAAGTAACCTTTACCACATTGAAGGTACAGTATCGAGCTCCAAGACACAAGTAACCTTCACTTCTCCCACATTGAATGTCCAGTATTCAGCTCCAAGACACAAGGAGCCTTTACCACTTTGAAGTTCCAGGATCCAGCTCCAAGACACAAGTAGCCTTTACCTTTCCCACATTGAAGGTTCAGTATCCAGCTCCAAGACATAAGTAGCCTTTACATTTCCCAAATTGAAGATCCAGTATTCAGCTCCAAGACACAATTAGCCTTTACCTTTCCCACATTCAAATTGCAGTATCCAGCTCCAAGACACATGTTGACTTTACCTTTACCACATTGGTCCAGTATCCAGGTCCAAGACACAAGTAGCCTTTACCTTTACCAAATTGAAGATCCAGTATCCAGCTCCAAGACACAAGTAACATTTACCTTTATCACATAGAAGATCCAGTATCCAGCTCCAAGACACAAGTAGCCTTTACCTTTCCCACATTGAATTTGCAGTATCCAGCTCCAAGATACAAGTAGCCTTTACCTTACCCACATTGAAGGACCAGTATCCATCCCCAAGTAATAAGTAACCTTTATCTTTCCCACATTGAAGGTCCAGTATCCAGCTCCAAGACACATGTTGCCTTTACCTTTACCACATTGAAGGTCCAGTATCCAGCTCCAAGATACAAGTAGCCTTTACCTTTCCCACATTGAAGGTTTAGTATCCAGCTCCAAGACGCAAGTAGCCTTTCCCTTTACCAAATTCAAGGTCCAGTATCCAGCTCCAAGACACAAGTCTTCTCTTCTTGGGCTTGGCTTCGCGGACGAAGATTTATGGAGGGGGTAAAAAGTCCACGTCAGCTGCAGGCTCGTTTGTGGCTGACAAGTCCGATGCGGGACAGGCAGACACGATTGCAGCGATTGCAAGGGAAAATTTGTTGGTTGGGGTTGGGTGTTGGGTTTTTCCTCCTTTGCCTTTTGTCAGTGAGGTGGGCTCTGCGGTCTTCTTCAAAGGAGGTTGCTGCCGCCAAACTGTGAGGCGCCAAGATGCACGGTTTGAGGCGTTATCAGCCCACTGGCGGTGGTCAATGTGGCAGGCACCAAGAGATTTCTTTAGGCAGTCCTTGTACCTTTTGTTTGGTGCACCTCTGTCACGGTGGCCAGTGGAGAGCTCGCAATATAACACGATCTTGGGAAGGCGATGGTCCTCCATTCTGGAGACGTGACCCATCCAGCGCAGCTGGATCTTCAGCAGCGTGGACTCGATGCTGTCGACCTCTGCCATCTCGAGTACTTCGACGTTAGGGGTGTAAGCGCTCCAATGGATGTTGAGGATGCAGCGGAGACAACGCTGGTGGAAGCGTTCTAGGAGCCGTAGGTGGTGCCGGTAGAGGACCCATGATTTGGAGCCGAACAGGAGTGTGGGTATGACAACGGCTCTGTATACGCTTATCTTTGTGAGGTTTTTCAGTTGGTTGTTTTTCCAGACTCTTTTGTGTAGACTTCCAAAGGCGCTATTTGCCTAGGCGAGTCTGTTGTCTATCTCATTGTCGATCCTTGCATCTGATGAAATGGTGAAATGGTCGATCCTTGCATCTGATGAAAAGACACAAGTAACCTTTACCTTTATCACATAGAAGGTCCTGAATCCAGCTCCAAGACACAAGTAGCCTTTACCTTTCCCACATAGAAGTTGCAGTATGCAGCTCCAATATACAAGTAGCCTTTACCTTTCCCACATAGAAGTTGCAGTATGCAGCTCCAATATACAAGTAGCCTTTACCTTTCCCACATTGAAGGACCAGTATCCATCCACAAGTCATAAGTAACCTTTATCTTTCCCACATTGAAGTTCCATTATCCATCCCCAAGTCATAAGTAACCTTTACCTTTACCACATTGAAGGTCCAGGATCCAGCTCCAAGATACACGTAGCCTTTACATTTCCCACATTGAAGGGCCAGTATACATCCCCAAGTCATAATTAACCTTTATCTTTCCCACATTGAAGGTCCAGTATCCATCCCCAAGTCATAAGTAACCTTTTCCTTTACCACATTGAAGATCCAGGATCCAGCTCCAAGATACACCTAGCCTTTACATTTCCCACATTGAAGGTCCAGAATCCAGCTCCAAGACACAAGTTGCCTTAACCTTTACAACATTCAAGCTCCAGTATCCAGCTCCAAGACACAAGTCGCCGTTACCAGTCCAACATTGAAGGTTCAGTATCCAGCTGCAAGACACAATTAGCCTTTACCTTTACTAAATTGAAGGTCCAGTGTCGAGCTGCAATAAACAAGTAACCTTTACCACATTGAAGGTACAGTATCGAGATCCAAGACACAAGTAACCTTCACTTCTCCCACAATGAATGTCCAATATTCCGCTCCAAGACACAAGGAGCTTTACTATATTGAACTTCCAGATCCAGCTCCAAGACACAAGTAGCCTTAACCTTTCCCACATTGAAGATACAGTATCCAGCTCCAAGACAGAAGTAGCCTTTACCTTTCCCACGTTGAAGTTTCAGTATCCAGCTCCAAGACATAAGTAGCCTTTACATTTCCCAAATTGAAGGTCCAGTATTCAGCTCCAAGACACAATTAGCCTTTACCTTTCCCACATTAAAGTTGCAGTATCCAGCTCCAAGACACATGTTGACTTTACCTTTACCACGTTGGTCCAGTATCCAGGTCCAAGGCACAAGTCGCCTTTACCTTTACCAAATTGAAGATCCAGTATCCAGATCAAACACACAAGTAACCTTTACCTTTACAACATTGAAGATCCAGTATCCAGCTCCAGGAAACACGTAGCCATAACCTTTCACATATTGAAGGTCCAGTATCCAGTTCCAATTCACAAGTGGCCTTTAACAAATTGAAGATTTAGTATCCAGCTCCAAGACACAAGTATCCTTTCCCTTCACCAAATTCAAGGTCCAGTATCCAGCTACAAGACACATGTTGCCTTTACTTTGACCACATTGAAGGTCCAGTATCCAGCTCCAAGACTCATATTGCCTTTACCTTTACCACATTGAAGGTCCAGTATCCAGCTCCAAGGAACACGTAGCCTTTACCTTTCCCACATTGATGGTTTAGTATCCAACTCCAAGACACAAGTAGCCTTTCCCTTTACCAAATTGAAGGTCCAGTATCCAGCTCCAAGACACTAGTAACCTTTACCTTTATCACATACAAGGTCCAGTATTCAGCTCCAAGACACAATTAGCCTTTACCTTTCCCACATTCAAGTTGCAGTATCCAGCTCCAAGACACATGTTGCCTTTACTTTTACCACATTGAAGGTCCAGTATCCAGCTCCAAGAAACACGTAGCCTTTACCTTTCCCACATTGAAGGACCAGAATCCATCCCCAAGTCATAAGTAACCTTTATCTTTCCCACATTGAAGGTCCAGTATCCATTCTCAAGTCATAAGTAACCTTTACCTTTCCCACATTGAAGGTCTAGGATCCAGCTCCAAGATACACGTAGCCTTTACATTTCCAACATCGAAGGACCAGTATCCATCCCCAAGTCATAAGTAACCTTTATCTTTCCCACATTGAAGGTCCAGTATCCATCCCCAAGTCATAAGTAACCTTTACCTTTACCACATTGAAGGTCCAGGATTCAGCTCCAAGATACACGTAGCCTTTACATTTCACACATTGAAGGTCCAGTCTCCAGCTCCAAGACACAAGTAGCCTTTAACAAATTGAAGATCCAGTATCCAGCTGCAAGACACAAATAACCTTTACCTTTACCACATTGAAGGTCCAATATCCTGCTCCAAGACACAAGTCGCCTTTACCTTTCCCACATTGAATATCAGGTATCTAGTGCAAAGGCACACGTTGCGTTTACCTTTCCCACATTGAAGATACAGTATCCAGCTCCAAGATACAAGTAGCCTTTACCATTCCCACATTGCAGGGCCAGTATCCAGCTCGAAGTTGCAAGTAGACTTTACCTTTTCCAAAGTGAAGGTCCAGTATCCAGCTCCAATACACAAGTAAACTTTATCACATTGAAGGTCCAGTATCCAGCACCAAGATACACGTAGCCTTTACATTTCCCACGTTGAAGGTCCAGTATCCAGCTCCAAGACACAAGTAGCCTTTAACAAATTGAAGATCCAGTATCCAGCTGCAAGACACAAATAACCTTTACCTTTACCACATTGAAGGTCCAATATCCAGCTCAAAGACACAAGTAGCCTTTACCTTTCCCACATTGAATATCAGGTATCTAGTGCAAGGACACACGTTGCGTTTACCTTTCCCACATTGAATATTCAGTATCCAGCTCCAAAACACAAGTAACCTTCACTTCTCCCACATTGAATGTCCAGCATTCAGCTCCACACACAAGGAGCCTTTACCTTTACCACATTGAAGGTCCAGTATCCAGCTCCAAGACACAAGTTGCCTTAACGTTTACAAAATTGAAGGTCCATTATCCAACTCCAAGAATCACGTAGCCTTAACCTTTCACATATTGAAGTTCCAGTATCCAGCTCCAAGACACATGTTGCCTTTACCTTCACCACATTGAAGGTCCAGTATCCAGCTCCAAGAAACACGTAGCCTTTACCTTTCCCACATTGAAAGTCCAGTATCAGGTTCCAAGACACAAGTAGCCTTTAACAAATTGAAGGTCCAGTATCCAGCTCCAAGACACACGTTGCCTTTACCTTTACCACATTGAAGGTCCAGTATCCAGCTCCAAGAAACACGAAGACTTTACCTTTCCCACATTGAAGGTTTAGTATCCAGGCCCAAGACACAAGTAGCCTTTCCCTTTACCAAATTGAAGGTACAGTATACAGCTCCAAGACACAAGTAACCTTTACCTTTATCACATAGAAGATCCAGTATCCAGCTCCAAGACACAAGTAGCCTTTACCTTTCCCACATTGAATTTGCAGTATCCAGCTCCAAGATACAAGTAGCCTTTACCTTTCCCACATTGAAGGACCAGTATCCATCCCCAAGTCATTAGTAACCTTTATCTTTCCCACATTGAAGATCCAGTATCCATCCCCAAGTCATAAGTAACCTTTACTTTTACCACATTGAAGGTCCAGGATCCAGCTCCAAGATACACCTAGCCTTTACATTTCCCACATGGAAGGACCAGTATCCATCCCCAAGTCATAAGTAACCTTTATCTTTCCCACATTGAAGGTCCAGTATCCATCCCCAAGTCATAAGTAACCTTTACCACATTGAAGATCCAGTATCCAGCTCCAAGACACAAGTTGCCTTAACGTTTACAAAATTGAAGGTCCATTATCCAACTCCAAGAATCACGTAGCCTTAACCTTTAACATACTGAAGTTCCAGTATCCAGCTCCAAGACACATGTTGCCTTTACCTTTACCACATTGAAGGTCCAGTATCCAGCTCCAAGAAACACGTAGCCTTTATCTTTCCCACATTGAAAGTCCAGTATCCAGTTCCAAGACACAAGTAGCCTTTAACAAATTGAAGGTCCAGTATCCAGCTCCAAGACACACATTGCCTTTACCTTTACCACATTGAAGGTCCAGTATCCAGCTCCAAGAAACACGTAGACTTTACCTTTCCCACATTGAAGGTTTAGTATCCAGGCCCAAGACACAAGTAGCCTTTCCCTTTACCAAATTGAAGGTCCAGTATACAGCTCCAAGACACAAGTAACCTTTACCTTTATCACATAGAAGATCCAGTATCCAGCTCCAAGACACAAGTAGCCTTTACCTTTCCCACATTAAATTTGCAGTATCCAGCTCCAAGATACAAGTAGCCTTTACCTTTCCCACATTGAAGGACCAGTATCCATCCCCAAGTCATAAGTAACCTTTATCTTTCCCACATTGAAGGTCCAGTATCCATCCCCAAGTCATAAGTAACCTTTACCTTTACCCCATTGAAGATCCAGGATCCAGCTCCAAGATACACGTAGCCTTTACATTTCCCACATTGAAGGTCCAGTATCCAGCTCCAATACACAAGTAAACTTTATCACATTGAAGGTCCAGCATCCAGCTCCAAGACACAAGTTGCCTTAACCTTTACAACATTCAAGCTCCAGTATCCAGCTCCAAGATACAAGTCGCCGTTACCAGTCCCACATTGAAGGTTCAGTATCCAGCTGCAAGACACAATTAGCCTTTACCTTTACTAAATTGAAGGTCCAGTATCCAGCTGCAATAAACAAGTAAACTTTACCACATTGAAGGTACAGTATCGAGCTCCAAGACACAAGTAACCTTCACTTCTCCCACATTGAATGTCCAGTATTCAGCTCCAAGACACAAGGAGCCTTTACCACTTTGAAGTTCCAGGATCCAGCTCCAAGACACAAGTAGCCTTAACCTTTCCCACATTGAAGATACAGTATCCAGCTCCAAGACACAAGTAGCCTTTACCTTGCCCACAATGAAGGTTCAGTATCCAGCTCCAAGACATAAGTAGCCTTTACATTTCCCAAATTGAAGATCCAGTATTCAGCTCCAAGACACAATTAGCCTTTACCTTTCCCACATTCAAGTTGCAGTATCCAGCTCCAAGACATATGTTGACTTTACCTTTACCACATTGGTCCAGTATCCAGGTCCAAGACACAAGTAGCCTTTACCTTTACCAAATTGAAGATCCAGTATCTAGCTCCAAGACACAAGTAACCTTTACCTTTATCACATAGAAGATCCAGTATCCAGCTCCAAGACACAAGTAGCCTTTACCTTTCCCACATTGAATTTGCAGTATCCAGCTCCAAGATACAAGTAGCCTTTAACTTTCACACATTGAAGGACCAGTATCCATCCCCAAGTAATAAGTAACCTTTATCTTTCCCACATTGAAGGTCCAGTATCCATCCCCAAGTCATTAGTAACCTTTACCTTTACCACATTGAAGGTCCAGGATCCAGCTCCAAGATACACGTAGTCTTGATATTTCCCACATTGAAGGTGCAGTATCCAGCTCCAAGACAGAAGTAGCCTTTAACAAATTGAAGATCCAGTATCCAGCTGCAAGACACAAATAACCTTTACCTTTACCACACTGAAGATCCAATATCCAGCTCCAAGACACAAGTAGCCTTTACCTTTTCCACATTGAATATCAGGTATCTAGTGCAAAGACACACGTTGCATTTACCTTTCCCACATTGAAGATTCAGTATCCAGCTCCAAGAAACAAGTAGCCTTTACCTTTCCCACATTGAAGGTTCAGTATCCAGCTCCAAGACATAAGTAGCCTTTACATTTCCCTAATTGAAGGTCCAGTATTCAGCTCCAAGACACAATTAGCCTTTACCTTGCCCTCATTTAAGTTGCAGTATCCAGCTCCAAGACACATGTTGACTTTACCTTTACCACATTGGTCCAGTTTCCAGGTCCAAGACACAAGTAGCCTTTACCTTCACCAAATTGAAGATCCAGTATCCAGATCAAACACACAAGTAACCTTTACCTTTACCACATTGAAGGTCCAGTATCCAGCTCCAAGACACATGTTGCCTTTACCTTTACCACATTGAAGGTCCAGTATCCAGCTCCAAGACACATGTTGCCTTTACCTTTACCACATTGAAGGTCCAGTATCCAGCTCCAAAATACAAGTAGCCTTTACCTTTCCCACATTGAAGGTCCAGTATCCATCCCCAAGTCATAAGTAACCTTTACCTTTACCACATTGAAGATCCAGGATCCAGCTCCAAGATACACGTAGCCTTTACATTTCCCACATTGAAGGTCCAGTATCCAGCTCCAATACACAAGTAAACTTTATCACATTGAAGGTCCAGCATCCAGCTCCAAGACACAAGTTGCCTTAACCTTTACAACATTCATGCTCCAGTATCCAGCTCCAAGACACAAGTCGCCGTTACCAGTCCCACATTGAAGGTCCAGTATCCAGCTGCAATAAACAAGTAACCTTTACCACATTGAAGGTACAGTATCGAGCTCCAAGACACAAGTAACCTTCACTTCTCCCACATTGAATGTCCAGTATTCAGCTCCAAGACACAATGAGCCTTTACCACATTGAATTTCCAGTATTCAGCTCCAAGACACAATGAGCCTTTACCACATTGAATTTCCAGTATTCAGCTCCAAGACACAATTAGCCTTAACCTTTCCCACATTAAACATACAGTATCCAGCTCCAAGACACATGTTCACTTTACCTTTACGACATTGGTCCAGTATCCAGGTCCAAGACACAAGTAGCCTTTACCTTTACCAAATTGAAGATCCAGTATCCAGCTCCAAGACACAAGTAACCTTTACCTTTATCACATAGAAGATCCAGTATCCAGCTCCAAGACACAAGTAGCCTTTACCTTTCCCACATTGAATTTGCAGTATCCAGCTCCAAGATACAAGTCGCCTTTACCTTTCCCACATTGAAGGTCCAGGATCCAGTTCCAAGATACACATAGCCTTGACATTTCCCACATTGAAGGTGCAGTATCCAGCTCCAAGACAGAAGTAGCCTTTAACAAATTGAAGATCCAGTATCCAGCTGTAAGACACAAATAACCTTTATCTTTAACACATTGAAGATCCAATATCCAGCTCCAAGACACAAGTAGCCTTTACCTTTCCCACATTGAATATCAGGTATCTAGTGCAAAGACACACGTTGCGTTTACCTTTCCCACATTGAAGATTCAGTATCCAGCTCCAAGAAACAAGTAACCTTTACATTTCCCACATTGAAGGCCAAGTCTCCAGCTCCAAGACACACGTTGCCTTTACCTGTCCCACTTTGAAGGTACAGTATCCAGCTCCAAGACATAAGTAGCCTTTACCTTTCCCACACTGATGGTCCTGTATCCAGCTCCAAGACACAAGTAGCCTTTACCTTTCCCACATTGAAGGTCCAGTATCCAGCTCCAAAACATAAGTAGCCTTTACCTTTCCCACATTGAAGGTCCAGTTTCCAGCTCCAAGACACAAGTAACCTTTACCGTTACCAAATTGTAGGTCCAGTATACAGCTACAAGACACAATTATCCTTTACCTTTCCCACATTGAAGTTGCAGTATCCAGTTCCAAGACACATGTTGCCTTTACATTTACCACATTGGTCCAGTATCCAGGTCCAAGACACAAGTAGCCTTTACCTTTACCAAATTGAAGATCCAGTATCCAGATCAAACACACAAGTAACCTTTACCTTTACCACATTGAAGGTCCAGTATCCAGCTCCAAGACACATGTTGCCTTTTCCTTTACCACATTGAAGGTCAAGTATCCAGCTCCAAGATACAAGTAGCCTTTACCTTTCCCACATTGAAGGTTTAGTATCCAGCTCCAAGACGCAAGTAGCCTTTCCCTTTACCAAATTCAAGGTCCAGTATCCAGCTCCAAGACACAAGTAACCTTTACCTTTACCACATAGAAGGTCCAGTATCCAGCTTCAAGACACAAGTACCCTTTACCTTTCCCACATAGAAGTTGCAGTTTCCAGCTCCAAGATACAAGTAGCCTTTACCTTTCCCACATTGAAGGACCAGTATCCATCCCCAAGTCATAAGTAACCTTTATCTTTACCACATTGAAGGTCCAGTATCCATCCCCAAGTCATAAGTAACCTTTACCTTTACCACATTGAAGATCCAGGATCCAGCTCCAAGATACACGTAGCCTTTACATTTCCCACATTGAAGGTCCAGTATCCAGCTCCAATACACAAGTAAACTTTATCACATTGAAGGTCCAGCATCCAGCTCCAAGACACAAGTTGCCTTAACCTTTACAACATTCAAGCTCCAGTATCCAGCTCCAAGACACAAGTCGCCGTTACCAGTCCCACATTGAAGGTTCAGTATCCAGCTGCAAGACACAATTAGCCTTTACCTTTACTAAATTGAAGGTCCAGTATCCAGCTGCAATAAACAAGTAACCTTTACCACATAGAAGGTCCAGTATCCAGCTTCAAGACACAAGTACCCTTTACCTTTCCCACATAGAAGTTGCAGTATCCAGCACCAAGATACAAGAAGCCTTTACCTTTCCCACATTGAAGGACCAGTATCCAGCTCCAAGACGCAAGTAGCCTTTCCCATTACCAAATTCAAGGTCCAGTATCCAGCTCCAAGACACAAGTAACCTTTACCTTTACCACATAGAAGGTCCAGTATCCAGCTCCAAGACACAAGTACCCTTTACCTTTCCCACATAGAAGTTGCAGTATCCAGCTCCAAGACACAAGTAGCCTTTACCTTTCCCACATTGAATTTGCAGTATCCAGCTCCAAGATACAAGTAGCCTTTACCTTTCCCACATTGAAGGACCAGTATCCATCCCCAAGTCATTAGTAACCTTTACCTTTACCACATTGAAGGTCCAGGATCCAGTTCCAAGATACACATAGCCTTGACATTTCCCACATTGAAGGTGCAGTATCCAGCTCCAAGACAGAAGTAGCCTTTAACAAATTGAAGATCCAGTATCCAGCTGTAAGACACAAATAACCTTTACCTTTACCACATTGAAGATCCAATATCCAGCTCCAAGACACAAGTAGCCTTTACCTTTCCCACATTGAATATCAGGTATCTAGTGCAAAGACACACGTTGCGTTTACCTTTCCCACATTGAAGATTCAGTATCCAGCTCCAAGAAACAAGTAACCTTTACATTTCCCACATTGAAGGCCAAGTCTCCAGCTCCAAGACACACGTTGCCTTGACCTGTCCCACTTTGAAGGTACAGTATCCAGCTCCAAGACATAAGTAGCCTTTACCTTTCCCACACTGATGGTCCTGTATCCAGCTCCAAGACACAAGTAGCCTTTACCTTTCCCACATTGAAGGTCCAGTATCCAGCTCCAAAACATAAGTAGCCTTTACCTTTCCCACATTGAAGGTCCAGTTTCAGGCTCCAAGACACAAGTAACCTTTACCGTTACCAAATTGTAGGTCCAGTATTCAGCTCCAAGACACAAATAGCCTTTACCTTTCCCACATTCAAGTTGCAGTATCCAGTTCCAAGACACATGTTGCCTTTACATTTACCACATTGGTCCAGTATCCAGGTCCAAGACACAAGTAGCCTTTACCTTTACCAAATTGAAGATCCAGTATCCAGATCAAACACACAAGTAACCTTTACCTTTACCACATTGAAGATCCAGTATCCATCTCCAAGACACATGTTACCTTTACCTTTACCACATTGAAGGTCCAGTATCCAGCTCCAAGACACATGTTGCCTTTACCTTTACCACATTGAAGGTCCAGTATCCAGCTCCAAGATACAAGTAGACTTTACCTTTCCCACATTGAAGGTTTAGTATCCAGCTCCAAGACGCAAGTAGCCTTTCCCTTTACCAAATTCAAGGTCCAGTATCCAGCTCCAAGACACAAGTAACCTTTACCTTTACCACATAGAAAGTCCAGCATCCAGCTCCAAGACACAAGTTGCCTTAACCTTTACAACATTCATGCTCCAGTATCCAGCTCCAAGACACAAGTCGCCGTTACCAGTCCCACATTGAAGGTCCAGTAACCAGCTGCAATAAACAAGTAACCTTTACCACATTGAAGGTACAGTATCGAGCTCCAAGACACAAGTAACCTTCACTTCTCCCACATTGAATGTCCAGTATTCAGCTCCAAGACACAAGGAGCCTTTACCACATTGAAGTTCCAGTATTCAGCTCCAAGACACAATTAGCCTTAACCTTTCCCACATTAAACATACAGTATCCAGCTCCAAGACACATGTTGACTTTACCTTTACGACATTGGTCCAGTATCCAGGTCCAAGACACAAGTAGCCTTTACCTTTACCAAATTGAAGATCCAGTATCCAGCTCCAAGACACAAGTAACCTTTACCTTTATCACATAGAAGATCCAGTATCCAGCTCCAAGACACAAGTAGCCTTTACCTTTCCCACATTGAATTTGCAGTATCCAGCTCCAAGATACAAGTAGCCTTTACCTTTCCCACATTGAAGGACCAGTATCCATCCCCAAGTCATTTGTAACCTTTACCTTTACCACATTGAAGGTCCAGGATCCAGTTCCAAGATACACATAGCCTTGACATTTCCCACATTGAAGGTGCAGTATCCAGTTCCAAGACAGAAGTAGCCTTTAACAAATTGAAGATCCAGTATTCAGCTGTAAGACACAAATAACCTTCACCTTTACCACATTGAAGATCCAATATCCAGCTCCAAGACACAAGTAGCCTTTACCTTTCCCACATTGAATATCAGGTATCTAGTGCAAAGACACACGTTGCGTTTACCTTTCCCACATTGAAGATTCAGTATCCAGCTCCAAGAAACAAGTAACCTTTACATTTCCCACATTGAAGGTCCAGTCTCCAGCTCCAAGACGCAAGTAGCCTTTCCTTTACCAAATTCAAGGTCCAGTATCCAGCTCCAAGACACAAGTAACCTTTACCACATAGAAGGTCCAGTATCCAGCTTCAAGACACAAGTACCCTATACCTTTCCCACATAGAAGTTGTAGTATCCAGTTCCAAGATACAAGTAGCCTTTACCTTTCCCACATTGAAGGACCAGTATCCATCCCCAAGTCATAAGTAACCTTTATCTTTACCACATTGAAGGTCCAGTATCCATCCCCAAGTCATAAGTAACCTTTACCTTTACCACATTGAAGGTCCAGGATCCAGCTCCAAGATACACCTAGCCTTTACATTTCACACATTGAAGGACCAGTATCCATCCCCAAGTCATAAGTAACCTTTATCTTTCCCACATTGAAGGTCCAGTATCCAGCTCCAAAACATAAGTAGCCTTTACCTTTCCCACATTGAAGGTCCAGTTTCCAGCTCCAAGACACAAGTAACCTTTACCGTTAACAAATTGTAGGTCCAGTATTCAGCTCCAAGACACAATTAGCCTTTACCTTTCCCACATTCAAGTTGCAGTATCCAGTTCCAAGACACATGTTGCCTTTAAATTTACCACATTGGTCCAGTATCCAGGTCCAAGACACAAGTAGCCTTTACCTTTACCAAATTGAAGATCCAGTATCCAGATCAAACACACAAGTAGCCTTTACCTTTACCACATTGAAGGTCCAGTATCCAGCTCCAAGACACATGTTGCCTTTACCTTTACCACATTGAAGGTCCAGTATCCAGCTCCAAGATACAAGTAGCCTTTACCTTTCCCACATTGAAGGTTTAGTATCCAGCTCCAAGACGCAAGTAGCCTTTCCCTTTACCAAATTCAAGGTCCAGTATCCAGCTCCAAGACACAAGTAACCTTTACCTTTACCACATAGAAGGTCCAGTATCCAGCTTCAAGACACAAGTACCCTTTACCTTTCCCACATAGAAGTTGCAGTATCCAGCTCCAAGATACAAGAAGCCTTTACCTTTCCGACATTGAAGGACCAGTATCCATCCCCAAGTCATAAGTAACCTTTATCTTTACCACATTGAAGGTCCAGTATCCATCCCCAAGTCATAAGTAACCTTTACCTTTACCACATTGAAGATCCAGGATCCAGCTCCAAGATACACGTAGCCTTAACATTTCCCACATTGAAGGTCCAGTATCCAGCTCCAATACACAGGTAAACTTTATCACATTGAAGGTCCAGCATCCAGCTCCAAGACACAAGTTGCCTTAACCTTTACAACATTCAAGCTCCAGTATCCAGCTCCAAGAGACAAGTCGCCGTTACCAGTCCCACATTGAAGGTCCAGTATCCAGCTGCAATAAACAAGTAACCTTTACCACATTGAAGGTACAGTATCGAGCTCCAAGACACAAGTAACCTTCACTTCTCCCACATTGAATGTCCAGTATTCAGCTCCAAGACACAAGGAGCCTTTACCACATTGAAGTTCCAGTATTCAGCTCCAAGACACAATTAGCCTTAACCTTTCCCATATTAAACATACAGTATCCAGCTCCAAGACACATGTTGACTTTACCTTTACGACATTGGTCCAGTATCCAGGTCCAAGACACAAGTAGCCTTTACCTTTACCAAATTGAAGATCCAGTATCCAGCTCCAACACACAAGTAACCTTTACCTTTATCACATAGAAGATCCAGTATCCAGCTCCAAGACACAAGTAGCCTTTACCTTTCCCACATTGAATTTGCAGTATCCAGCTCCAAGAAACAAGGAGCCTTTACCTTTCCCACATTGAAAGACCAGTATCCATCCCCAAGTCATTTGTAACCTTTACCTTTACCACATTGAAGGTCCAGGATCCAGTTCCAAGATACGCATAGCCTTGACTTTTCCCACATTGAAGGTGCAGTATCCAGTTCCAAGACAGAAGTAGCCTTTAACAAATTGAAGATCCAGTATCCAGCTGTAAGACACAAATAACCTTTACCTTTACCACATTGAAGATCCAATATCCAGCTCCAAGACACAAGTAGCCTTTACCTTTCCCACATTGAATATCAGGTATCTAGTGCAAAGACACACGTTGCGTTTACCTTTCCCACATTGAAGATTCAGTATCCAGCTCCAAGAAACAAGTAACCTTTACATTTCCCACATTGAAGGCCAAGTCTCCAGCTCCAAGACACACGTTGCCTTTACCTGTCCCACTTTGAAGGTACAGTATCCAGCTCCAAGACATAAGTAGCCTTTACCTTTCCCACACTGATGGTCCTGTATCCAGCTCCAAGACACAAGTAGCCTTTACCTTTCCCACATTGAAGGTCCAGTATCCAGCTCCAAAACATAAGTAGCCTTTACCTTTCCCACATTGAAGGTCCAGTTTCCAGCTCCAAGACACAAGTAACCTTTACCGTTACCAAATTGTAGGTCCAGTATTCAGCTCCAAGACACATGTTGCCTTTACCTTTACCACATTGAAGGTCCAGTATCCAGCTCCAAGACACATGTTGCCTTTACCTTTACCACATTGAAGGTCCAGTATCCAGCTCCAAGATACAAGTTGCCTTTACCTTTCCCACATTGAAGGTTTAGTATCCAGCTCCAAGACGCAAGTAGCCTTTCCCATTACCAAATTCAAGGTCCAGTATCCAGCTCCAAGACACAAGTAGCCTTTACCTTTCCCACATTGAATATCAGGTATCTAGTGCAAAGACACACGTTGCGTTTACCTTTCCCACATTGAAGATTCAGTATCCAGCTCCAAGAAACAAGTAACCTTTACCTTTCCCACATTGAAGGTCCAGGATCCAGCTCCAAGATACACGTAGCCTTTACATTTCCCACATTGAAGGACCAGTATCCATCCCCAAGTCATAAGTAACCTTTATCTTTCCCACATTGAAGGTCCAGTATCCATCCCCAAGTCATAAGTAACCTTTACCACATTGAAGATCCAGGATCCAGCTCCAAGATACACGTAGCCTTTACATTTCCCACATTGAAGGTCCAGTATCCAGCTCCAAGACACATGTTGCCTTTACCTTTACCACATTGAAGGTCCAGTATCCAGCTCCAAGATACAAGTAGCCTTTACCTTTCCCACATTGAAGGTTTAGTATCCAGCTCCAAGACGCAAGTAGCCTTTCCCATTACCAAATTCAAGGTCCAGTATCCAGCTCCAAGACACAAGTAACCTTTACCTTTACCACATAGAAGGTCCAGTATCCAGCTCCAAGACACAAGTACCCTTTACCTTTCCCACATAGAAGTTGCAGTATCCAGCTCCAAGATACAAGTAGCCTTTACCTTTCCCACAGTGAAGGACCAGTATCCATCCCCAAGTGATAAGTAACCTTTATCTTTACCACATTGAAGGTCCAGTATCCATCCCCAAGTCATAAGTAACCTTTACCACTTTGAAGGTCCAGGATCCAGCTCCAAGATACACGTAGCCTTTACATTTCCCACATTGAAGGACCAGTATCCATCCCCAAGTCATAAGTAACCTTTATCTTTCCCACATTGAAGGTCCAGTACCCATCCCCAAGTCATAAGTAACCTTTACCACATTGAAGATCCAGGATCCAGCTCCAAGATACACGTAGCCTTTACATTTCCCACATTGAAGGTCCAGTATCCAGCTCCAATACACAAGTAAACTTTATCACATTGAAGGTCCAGCATTCAGCTCCAAGACACAAGTTGCCTTAACCTTTACAACATTCAAGCTCCAGTATCCAGCTCCAAGACACAAGTCGCCGTTACCAGTCCCACATTGAAGGTTCAGTATCCAGCTGCAAGACACAATTAGCCTTCACCTTTACTAAATTGAAGGTCCAGTATCCAGCTGCAATAAACACATAACCTTTACCACATTGAAGGTACAGTATCGAGCTCCAAGACACAAGTAACCTTCACTTCTCCCACATTGAATGTCCAGTATTCAGCTCCAAGACACAAGGAGCCTTTACCACATTGAAGTTCCAGGATCCAGCACCAAGACACAAGTAGCCTTTACCTTTCCCACATTGAAGGACCAGTATCCATCCCCAAGTCATAAGTAACCTTTATCTTTACCACATTGAAGGTCCAGTATCCATCCCCAAGTCATAAGTAACCTTTACCTTTACCACATTGAAGGTCCAGGATCCAGCTCCAAGATACACCTAGCCTTTACATTTCCCACATTGAAGGTCCAGTTTCCAGCTCCAAGACACAAGTAACCTTTACCGTTACCAAATTGTAGGTCCAGTATTCAGCTCCAAGACACAATTAGCCTTTACCTTTCCCACATTCAAGTTGCAGTATCCAGTTCCAAGACACATGTTGCCTTTACATTTACCACATTGGTCCAGTATCCAGGTCCAAGACACAAGTAGCCTTTACCTTTACCAAATTGAAGATACAGTATCCAGATCAAACACACAAGTAACCTTTACCTTTACCACATTGAAGGTCCAGTATCCAGCTCCAAGACACATGTTGCCTTTACCTTTACCACATTGAAGGTCCAGTATCCAGCTCCAAGATACAAGTAGCCTTTACCTTTCCCACATTGAAGGTTTAGTATCCAGCTCCAAGACGCAAGTAGACTTTCCCTTTACCAAATTCAAGGTCCAGTATCCAGCTACAAGACACAAGTAACCTTTACCACATAGAAGGTCCAGTATCCAGCTTCAAGACACAAGTACCCTTTACCTTTCCCACATAGAATTTGCAGTATCCAGCACCAAGATACAAGAAGCCTTTACCTTTCCCACATTGAAGGACCAGTATCCAGCTCCAAGACGCAAGTAGCCTTTCCCATTACCAAATTCAAGGTCCAGTATCCAGCTCCAAGACACAAGTAACCTTTACCTTTACCACATAGAAGGTCCAGTATCCAGCTCCAAGACACAAGTACCCTTTACCTTTCCCACATAGAAGTTGCAGTATCCAGCTCCAAGATACAAGTAGCCTTTACCTTTCCCACAGTGAAGGACCAGTATCCATCCCCAAGTCATAAGTAACCTTTATCTTTACCACATTGAAGGTCCAGTATCCATCCCCAAGTCATAAGTAACCTTTACCACATTGAAGGTCCAGGATCCAGCTCCAAGATACACGTAGCCTTTACATTTCCCACATTGAAGGACCAGTATCCATCCCCAAGTCATAAGTAACCTTTATCTTTCCCACATTGAAGGTCCAGTATCCATCCCCAAGTCATAAGTAACCTTTACCTTTACCACATTGAAGATCCAGGATCCAGCTCCAAGATACACGTTGCCTTTACATTTCCCACATTGAAGGTCCAGTATCCAGCTCCAATACACAAGTAAACTTTATCACATTGAAGGTCCAGCATCCAGCTCCAAGACACAAGTTGCCTTAACCTTTACAACATTCAAGCTCCAGTATCCAGCTCCAAGACACAAGTCGCCGTTACCAGTCCCACATTGAAGGTTCAGTATCCAGCTGCAAGACACAATTAGCCTTCACCTTTACTAAATTGAAGGTCCAGTATCCAGCTGCAATAAACACATAACCTTTACCACATTGAAGGTACAGTATCGAGCTCCAAGACACAAGTAACCTTCACTTCTCCCACATTGAATGTCCAGTATTCAGCTCCAAGACACAAGGAGCCTTTACCACATTGAAGTTCCAGGATCCAGCTCCAAGACACAAGTAGCCTTAACCTTTCCCACATTAAACATACAGTATCCAGCTCCAAGACACAAAAAGCCTTTACCTTTCCCACATTTAAGGTACAGTATCCAGCTCCAAGACATAAGTAGCCTTTACATTTCCCTAATTGAAGGTCCAGTATCCAGCTCCAAGACACATGTTGACTTTACCTTTACCACATTGGTCCAGTATCCAGGTCCAAGACACAAGTAGCCTTTATCTTTACCAAATTGAAGATCCAGTATCCAGATCAAACACACAAGTAACCTTTACCACTTTGAAGGTCCAGTATCCAGCTCCAACACACATGTTGCCTTTACCTTTACCACATTGAAGGTCCAGTATCCAGCTCCAAGACACAATTAGCCTTTACCTTTCCCACATTCAAGTTGCAGTATCCAGTTCCAAGACACATGTTGCCTTTACATTTACCACATTGGTCCAGTATCCAGGTCCAAGACACAAGTAAACTTTATCACATTGAAGGTCCAGCATCCAGCTCCAAGACAGAAGTTGCCTTAACCTTTACAACATTCAAGCTCCAGTATCCAGCTCCAAGACACAAGTCGCCGTTACCAGTCCCACATTGAAGGTCCAGTATCCAGCTGCAATAAACAAGTAACCTTTACCACATTGAAGGTACAGTATCGAGCTCCAAGACACAAGTAACCTTTATCTTTCCCACATTGAAGGTTTAGTGTCCAGCTCAAAGACGCAAGTAGCCTTTCCCTTTGCCAAATTCAAGGTCCAGTATCCAGCTCCAAGACACAAGTAACCTTTACCTTTACCACATAGAAGGTCCAGTATCCAGCTCCAAAACATAAGTAGCCTTTACCTTTCCCACATTGAAGGTCCAGTTTCCAGCTCCAAGACACAAGTAACCTTTACCTTTACCACATAGAAGGTAAAGTATCCAGCTCCAAGACACAAGTACCCTTTACCTTTCCCACAAAGAAGTTGCAGTATCCAGCTCCAAGATTCAAGTAGCCTTTACCTTTCACACATTGAAGGACAGGTATCCATCCCCAAGTCATAAGTAACCTTTATCTTTACCACATTGAAGGTCCAGTATCCATCCCCAAGTCATAAGTAACCTTTACCTTTATCACATTGAAGGTCCAGGATCCAGCTCCAAGATACACGTAGCCTTTACATTTCCCACATTGAAGGTCCAGTATCCATCCCCAAGTCATAAGTAACCTTTACCTTTACCACATTGAAGATCCAGTATCCAGCTCCAATACACAAGTAAACTTTATCACATTGAAGGTCCAGCATCCAGCTCCAAGACAGAAGTTGCCTTAACCTTTACAACATTCAAGCTCCAGTATCCAGCTCCAAGACACAAGTCGCCGTTACCAGTCCCACATTGAAGGTCCAGTGTCCAGCTGCAATAAACAAGTAACCTTTACCACATTGAAGGTACAGTATCGAGCTCCAAGACACAAGTAACCTTCACTTCTCCCACATTGAATGTCCAGTATTTAGCTCCAAGACACAAGGAGCCTTTACCACATTGAAGTTCCAGTATTCAGCTCCAAGACACAATTAGCCTTAAACTTTCCCACATTAAACATACAGTATCCAGCTCCAAGACACATGTTGACTTTACCTTTACGACATTGGTCCAGTATCCAGGTCCAAGACACAAGTAGCCTTTACCTTTACAAAATTGAAGATCCAGTATCCAGCTCCAAGACACAAGTAACCTTTACCTTTATCACATAGAAGATCCAGTATTCAGCTCCAAGACACAAGTAGCCTTTACCTTTCCCACATTGAATTTGCAGTATCCAGCTCCAAGATACAAGTAGCCTTTACCTTTCCCACATTGAAGGACCAGTATCCATCCCCAAGTCATTAGTAACCTTTACCTTTACCACATTGAAGGTCCAGGATCCAGTTCCAAGATACACATAGCCTTGACATTTCCCACATTGAAGGTGCAGTATCCAGCTCCAAGACAGAAGTAGCCTTTAACAAATTGAAGATCCAGTATCCAGCTGTAAGACACAAATAACCTTTACCTTTACCACATTGAAGATCCAATATCCAGCTCCAAGACACAAGTAGCCTTTACCTTTCCCACATTGAATATCAGGTATCTAGTGCAAAGACACACGTTGCGTTTACCTTTCCCACATTGAAGATTCAGTATCCAGCTCCAAGAAACAAGTAACCTTTACCTTTCCCACATTGAAGGTCCAGGATCCAGCTCCAAGATACACGTAGCCTTTACATTTCCCACATTGAAGGACCAGTATCCATCCCCAAGTCATAAGTAACCTTTATCTTTCCCACATTGAAGGTCCAGTATCCATCCCCAAGTCATAAGTAACCTTTACCACATTGAAGATCCAGGATCCAGCTCCAAGATACACGTAGCCTTTACATTTCCCACATTGAAGGTCCAGTATCCAGCTCCAAGACACATGTTGCCTTTACCTTTACCACATTGAAGGTCCAGTATCCAGCTCCAAGATACAAGTAGCCTTTACCTTTCCCACATTGAAGGTTTAGTATCCAGCTCCAAGACGCAAGTAGCCTTTCCCATTACCAAATTCAAGGTCCAGTATCCAGCTCCAAGACACAAGTAACCTTTACCTTTACCACATAGAAGGTCCAGTATCCAGCTCCAAGACACAAGTACCCTTTACCTTTCCCACATAGAAGTTGCAGTATCCAGCTCCAAGATACAAGTAGCCTTTACCTTTCCCACAGTGAAGGACCAGTATCCATCCCCAAGTGATAAGTAACCTTTATCTTTACCACATTGAAGGTCCAGTATCCATCCCCAAGTCATAAGTAACCTTTACCACTTTGAAGGTCCAGGATCCAGCTCCAAGATACACGTAGCCTTTACATTTCCCACATTGAAGGACCAGTATCCATCCCCAAGTCATAAGTAACCTTTATCTTTCCCACATTGAAGGTCCAGTACCCATCCCCAAGTCATAAGTAACCTTTACCACATTGAAGATCCAGGATCCAGCTCCAAGATACACGTAGCCTTTACATTTCCCACATTGAAGGTCCAGTATCCAGCTCCAATACACAAGTAAACTTTATCACATTGAAGGTCCAGCATTCAGCTCCAAGACACAAGTTGCCTTAACCTTTACAACATTCAAGCTCCAGTATCCAGCTCCAAGACACAAGTCGCCGTTACCAGTCCCACATTGAAGGTTCAGTATCCAGCTGCAAGACACAATTAGCCTTCACCTTTACTAAATTGAAGGTCCAGTATCCAGCTGCAATAAACACATAACCTTTACCACATTGAAGGTACAGTATCGAGCTCCAAGACACAAGTAACCTTCACTTCTCCCACATTGAATGTCCAGTATTCAGCTCCAAGACACAAGGAGCCTTTACCACATTGAAGTTCCAGGATCCAGCACCAAGACACAAGTAGCCTTTACCTTTCCCACATTGAAGGACCAGTATCCATCCCCAAGTCATAAGTAACCTTTATCTTTACCACATTGAAGGTCCAGTATCCATCCCCAAGTCATAAGTAACCTTTACCTTTACCACATTGAAGGTCCAGGATCCAGCTCCAAGATACACCTAGCCTTTACATTTCCCACATTGAAGGACCAGTATCCATCCCCAAGTCATAAGTAACCTTTATCTTTCCCACATTGAAGGTCCAAAACATAAGTAGCCTTTACCTTTCCCACATTGAAGGTCCAGTTTCCAGCTCCAAGACACAAGTAACCTTTACCGTTACCAAATTGTAGGTCCAGTATTCAGCTCCAAGACACAATTAGCCTTTACCTTTCCCACATTCAAGTTGCAGTATCCAGTTCCAAGACACATGTTGCCTTTACATTTACCACATTGGTCCAGTATCCAGGTCCAAGACACAAGTAGCCTTTACCTTTACCAAATTGAAGATACAGTATCCAGATCAAACACACAAGTAACCTTTACCTTTACCACATTGAAGGTCCAGTATCCAGCTCCAAGACACATGTTGCCTTTACCTTTACCACATTGAAGGTCCAGTATCCAGCTCCAAGATACAAGTAGCCTTTACCTTTCCCACATTGAAGGTTTAGTATCCAGCTCCAAGACGCAAGTAGACTTTCCCTTTACCAAATTCAAGGTCCAGTATCCAGCTACAAGACACAAGTAACCTTTACCACATAGAAGGTCCAGTATCCAGCTTCAAGACACAAGTACCCTTTACCTTTCCCACATAGAATTTGCAGTATCCAGCACCAAGATACAAGAAGCCTTTACCTTTCCCACATTGAAGGACCAGTATCCAGCTCCAAGACGCAAGTAGCCTTTCCCATTACCAAATTCAAGGTCCAGTATCCAGCTCCAAGACACAAGTAACCTTTACCTTTACCACATAGAAGGTCCAGTATCCAGCTCCAAGACACAAGTACCCTTTACCTTTCCCACATAGAAGTTGCAGTATCCAGCTCCAAGATACAAGTAGCCTTTACCTTTCCCACAGTGAAGGACCAGTATCCATCCCCAAGTCATAAGTAACCTTTATCTTTACCACATTGAAGGTCCAGTATCCATCCCCAAGTCATAAGTAACCTTTACCACATTGAAGGTCCAGGATCCAGCTCCAAGATACACGTAGCCTTTACATTTCCCACATTGAAGGACCAGTATCCATCCCCAAGTCATAAGTAACCTTTATCTTTCCCACATTGAAGGTCCAGTATCCATCCCCAAGTCATAAGTAACCTTTACCTTTACCACATTGAAGATCCAGGATCCAGCTCCAAGATACACGTTGCCTTTACATTTCCCACATTGAAGGTCCAGTATCCAGCTCCAATACACAAGTAAACTTTATCACATTGAAGGTCCAGCATCCAGCTCCAAGACACAAGTTGCCTTAACCTTTACAACATTCAAGCTCCAGTATCCAGCTCCAAGACACAAGTCGCCGTTACCAGTCCCACATTGAAGGTTCAGTATCCAGCTGCAAGACACAATTAGCCTTCACCTTTACTAAATTGAAGGTCCAGTATCCAGCTGCAATAAACACATAACCTTTACCACATTGAAGGTACAGTATCGAGCTCCAAGACACAAGTAACCTTCACTTCTCCCACATTGAATGTCCAGTATTCAGCTCCAAGACACAAGGAGCCTTTACCACATTGAAGTTCCAGGATCCAGCTCCAAGACACAAGTAGCCTTAACCTTTCCCACATTAAACATACAGTATCCAGCTCCAAGACACAAAAAGCCTTTACCTTTCCCACATTTAAGGTACAGTATCCAGCTCCAAGACATAAGTAGCCTTTACATTTCCCTAATTGAAGGTCCAGTATCCAGCTCCAAGACACATGTTGACTTTACCTTTACCACATTGGTCCAGTATCCAGGTCCAAGACACAAGTAGCCTTTATCTTTACCAAATTGAAGATCCAGTATCCAGATCAAACACACAAGTAACCTTTACCACTTTGAAGGTCCAGTATCCAGCTCCAACACACATGTTGCCTTTACCTTTACCACATTGAAGGTCCAGTATCCAGCTCCAAGACACAATTAGCCTTTACCTTTCCCACATTCAAGTTGCAGTATCCAGTTCCAAGACACATGTTGCCTTTACATTTACCACATTGGTCCAGTATCCAGGTCCAAGACACAAGTAAACTTTATCACATTGAAGGTCCAGCATCCAGCTCCAAGACAGAAGTTGCCTTAACCTTTACAACATTCAAGCTCCAGTATCCAGCTCCAAGACACAAGTCGCCGTTACCAGTCCCACATTGAAGGTCCAGTATCCAGCTGCAATAAACAAGTAACCTTTACCACATTGAAGGTACAGTATCGAGCTCCAAGACACAAGTAACCTTTATCTTTCCCACATTGAAGGTTTAGTGTCCAGCTCAAAGACGCAAGTAGCCTTTCCCTTTGCCAAATTCAAGGTCCAGTATCCAGCTCCAAGACACAAGTAACCTTTACCTTTACCACATAGAAGGTCCAGTATCCAGCTCCAAAACATAAGTAGCCTTTACCTTTCCCACATTGAAGGTCCAGTTTCCAGCTCCAAGACACAAGTAACCTTTACCTTTACCACATAGAAGGTAAAGTATCCAGCTCCAAGACACAAGTACCCTTTACCTTTCCCACAAAGAAGTTGCAGTATCCAGCTCCAAGATTCAAGTAGCCTTTACCTTTCACACATTGAAGGACAGGTATCCATCCCCAAGTCATAAGTAACCTTTATCTTTACCACATTGAAGGTCCAGTATCCATCCCCAAGTCATAAGTAACCTTTACCTTTATCACATTGAAGGTCCAGGATCCAGCTCCAAGATACACGTAGCCTTTACATTTCCCACATTGAAGGTCCAGTATCCATCCCCAAGTCATAAGTAACCTTTACCTTTACCACATTGAAGATCCAGTATCCAGCTCCAATACACAAGTAAACTTTATCACATTGAAGGTCCAGCATCCAGCTCCAAGACAGAAGTTGCCTTAACCTTTACAACATTCAAGCTCCAGTATCCAGCTCCAAGACACAAGTCGCCGTTACCAGTCCCACATTGAAGGTCCAGTGTCCAGCTGCAATAAACAAGTAACCTTTACCACATTGAAGGTACAGTATCGAGCTCCAAGACACAAGTAACCTTCACTTCTCCCACATTGAATGTCCAGTATTTAGCTCCAAGACACAAGGAGCCTTTACCACATTGAAGTTCCAGTATTCAGCTCCAAGACACAATTAGCCTTAAACTTTCCCACATTAAACATACAGTATCCAGCTCCAAGACACATGTTGACTTTACCTTTACGACATTGGTCCAGTATCCAGGTCCAAGACACAAGTAGCCTTTACCTTTACAAAATTGAAGATCCAGTATCCAGCTCCAAGACACAAGTAACCTTTACCTTTATCACATAGAAGATCCAGTATTCAGCTCCAAGACACAAGTAGCCTTTACCTTTCCCACATTGAATTTGCAGTATCCAGCTCCAAGATACAAGTAGCCTTTACCTTTCCCACATTGAAGGACCAGTATCCATCCCCAAGTCATTAGTAACCTTTACCTTTACCACATTGAAGGTCCAGGATCCAGTTCCAAGATACACATAGCCTTGACATTTCCCACATTGAAGGTGCAGTATCCAGCTCCAAGACAGAAGTAGCCTTTAACAAATTGAAGATCCAGTATCCAGCTGTAAGACACAAATAACCTTTACCTTTACCACATTGAAGATCCAATATCCAGCTCCAAGACACAAGTAGCCTTTACCTTTCCCACATTGAATATCAGGTATCTAGTGCAAAGACACACGTTGCGTTTACCTTTCCCACATTGAAGATTCAGTATCCAGCTCCAAGAAACAAGTAACCTTTACATTTCCCACATTGAAGGCCAAGTCTCCAGCTCCAAGACACACGTTGCCTTGACCTGTCCCACTTTGAAGGTACAGTATCCAGCTCCAAGACATAAGTAGCCTTTACCTTTCCCACACTGATGGTCCTGTATCCAGCTCCAAGACACAAGTAGCCTTTACCTTTCCCACATTGAAGGTCCAGTATCCAGCTCCAAAACATAAGTAGCCTTTACCTTTCCCACATTGAAGGTCCAGTTTCAGGCTCCAAGACACAAGTAACCTTTACCGTTACCAAATTGTAGGTCCAGTATTCAGCTCCAAGACACAAATAGCCTTTACCTTTCCCACATTCAAGTTGCAGTATCCAGTTCCAAGACACATGTTGCCTTTACATTTACCACATTGGTCCAGTATCCAGGTCCAAGACACAAGTAGCCTTTACCTTTACCAAATTGAAGATCCAGTATCCAGATCAAACACACAAGTAACCTTTACCTTTACCACATTGAAGATCCAGTATCCATCTCCAAGACACATGTTACCTTTACCTTTACCACATTGAAGGTCCAGTATCCAGCTCCAAGACACATGTTGCCTTTACCTTTACCACATTGAAGGTCCAGTATCCAGCTCCAAGATACAAGTAGACTTTACCTTTCCCACATTGAAGGTTTAGTATCCAGCTCCAAGACGCAAGTAGCCTTTCCCTTTACCAAATTCAAGGTCCAGTATCCAGCTCCAAGACACAAGTAACCTTTACCTTTACCACATAGAAAGTCCAGCATCCAGCTCCAAGACACAAGTTGCCTTAACCTTTACAACATTCATGCTCCAGTATCCAGCTCCAAGACACAAGTCGCCGTTACCAGTCCCACATTGAAGGTCCAGTATCCAGCTGCAATAAACAAGTAACCTTTACCACATTGAAGGTACAGTATCGAGCTCCAAGACACAAGTAACCTTCACTTCTCCCACATTGAATGTCCAGTATTCAGCTCCAAGACACAAGGAGCCTTTACCACATTGAAGTTCCAGTATTCAGCTCCAAGACACAATTAGCCTTAACCTTTCCCACATTAAACATACAGTATCCAGCTCCAAGACACATGTTGACTTTACCTTTACGACATTGGTCCAGTATCCAGGTCCAAGACACAAGTAGCCTTTACCTTTACCAAATTGAAGATCCAGTATCCAGCTCCAAGACACAAGTAACCTTTACCTTTATCACATAGAAGATCCAGTATCCAGCTCCAAGACACAAGTAGCCTTTACCTTTCCCACATTGAATTTGCAGTATCCAGCTCCAAGATACAAGTAGCCTTTACCTTTCCCACATTGAAGGACCAGTATCCATCCCCAAGTCATTTGTAACCTTTACCTTTACCACATTGAAGGTCCAGGATCCAGTTCCAAGATACACATAGCCTTGACATTTCCCACATTGAAGGTGCAGTATCCAGTTCCAAGACAGAAGTAGCCTTTAACAAATTGAAGATCCAGTATTCAGCTGTAAGACACAAATAACCTTCACCTTTACCACATTGAAGATCCAATATCCAGCTCCAAGACACAAGTAGCCTTTACCTTTCCCACATTGAATGTCAGGTATCTAGTGCAAAGACACACGTTGCGTTTACCTTTCCCACATTGAAGATTCAGTATCCAGCTCCAAGAAACAAGTAACCTTTACATTTCCCACATTGAAGGTCCAGTCTCCAGCTCCAAGACGCAAGTAGCCTTTCCTTTACCAAATTCAAGGTCCAGTATCCAGCTCCAAGACACAAGTAACCTTTACCACATAGAAGGTCCAGTATCCAGCTTCAAGACACAAGTACCCTATACCTTTCCCACATAGAAGTTGTAGTATCCAGTTCCAAGATACAAGTAGCCTTTACCTTTCCCACATTGAAGGACCAGTATCCATCCCCAAGTCATAAGTAACCTTTATCTTTACCACATTGAAGGTCCAGTATCCATCCCCAAGTCATAAGTAACCTTTACCTTTACCACATTGAAGGTCCAGGATCCAGCTCCAAGATACACCTAGCCTTTACATTTCCCACATTGAAGGACCAGTATCCATCCCCAAGTCATAAGTAACCTTTATCTTTCCCACATTGAAGGTCCTGTATCCAGCTCCAAAACATAAGTAGCCTTTACCTTTCCCACATTGAAGGTCCAGTTTCCAGCTCCAAGACACAAGTAACCTTTACCGTTAACAAATTGTAGGTCCAGTATTCAGCTCCAAGACACAATTAGCCTTTACCTTTCCCACATTCAAGTTGCAGTATCCAGTTCCAAGACACATGTTGCCTTTAAATTTACCACATTGGTCCAGTATCCAGGTCCAAGACACAAGTAGCCTTTACCTTTACCAAATTGAAGATCCAGTATCCAGATCAAACACACAAGTAGCCTTTACCTTTACCACGTTGAAGGTCCAGTATCCAGCTCCAAGACACATGTTGCCTTTACCTTTACCACATTGAAGGTCCAGTATCCAGCTCCAAGATACAAGTAGCCTTTACCTTTCCCACATTGAAGGTTTAGTATCCAGCTCCAAGACGCAAGTAGCCTTTCCCTTTACCAAATTCAAGGTCCAGTATCCAGCTCCAAGACACAAGTAACCTTTACCTTTACCACATAGAAGGTCCAGTATCCAGCTTCAAGACACAAGTACCCGTTACCTTTCCCACATAGAAGTTGCAGTATCCAGCTCCAAGATACAAGAAGCCTTTACCTTTCCGACATTGAAGGACCAGTATCCATCCCCAAGTCATAAGTAACCTTTATCTTTACCACATTGAAGGTCCAGTATCCATCCCCAAGTCATAAGTAACCTTTACCTTTACCACATTGAAGATCCAGGATCCAGCTCCAAGATACACGTAGCCTTAACATTTCCCACATTGAAGGTCCAGTATCCAGCTCCAATACACAGGTAAACTTTATCACATTGAAGGTCCAGCATCCAGCTCCAAGACACAAGTTGCCTTAACCTTTACAACATTCAAGCTCCAGTATCCAGCTCCAAGAGACAAGTCGCCGTTACCAGTCCCACATTGAAGGTCCAGTATCCAGCTGCAATAAACAAGTAACCTTTACCACATTGAAGGTACAGTATCGAGCTCCAAGACACAAGTAACCTTCACTTCTCCCACATTGAATGTCCAGTATTCAGCTCCAAGACACAAGGAGCCTTTACCACATTGAAGTTCCAGTATTCAGCTCCAAGATACAATTAGCCTTAACCTTTCCCACATTAAACATACAGTATCCAGCTCCAAGACACAAGTAGCCTTTACCTTTCCCACATTGAATTTGCAGTATCCAGCTCCAAGATACAAGGAGCCTTTACCTTTCCCACATTGAAAGACCAGTATCCATCCCCAAGTCATTTGTCACCTTTACCTTTACCACATTGAAGGTCCAGGATCCAGTTCCAAGATACACATAGCCTTGACTTTTCCCACATTGAAGGTGCAGTATCCAGTTCCAAGACAGAAGTAGCCTTTAACAAATTGAAGATCCAGTATCCAGCTGTAAGACACAAATAACCTTTACCTTTACCACATTGAAGATCCAATATCCAGCTCCAAGACACAAGTAGCCTTTACCTTTCCCACATTAAATATCAGGTATCTAGTGCAAAGACACACGTTGCGTTTACCTTTCCCACATTGAAGATTCAGTATCCAGCTCCAAGAAACAAGTAACCTTTACATTTCCCACATTGAAGGCCAAGTCTCCAGCTCCAAGACACACGTTGCCTTTACCTGTCCCACTTTGAAGGTACAGTATCCAGCTCCAAGACATAAGTAGCCTTTACCTTTCCCACACTGATGGTCCTGTATCCAGCTCCAAGACACAAGTAGCCTTTACCTTTCCCACATTGAAGGTCCAGTATCCAGCTCCAAAACATAAGTAGCCTTTACCTTTCCCACATTGAAGGTCCAGTTTCCAGCTCCAAGACACAAGTAACCTTTACCGTTACCAAATTGTAGGTCCAGTATTCAGCTCCAAGACACATGTTGCCTTTACCTTTACCACATTGAAGGTCCAGTATCCAGCTCCAAGACACATGTTGCCTTTACCTTTACCACATTGAAGGTCCAGTATCCAGCTCCAAGATACAAGTAGCCTTTACCTTTCCCACATTGAAGGTTTAGTATCCAGCTCCAAGACGCAAGTAGCCTTTCCCATTACCAAATTCAAGGTCCAGTATCCAGCTCCAAGACACAAGTAACCTTTACCTTTACCACATAGAAGGTCCAGTATCCAGCTCCAAGACACAAGTACCCTTTACCTTTCCCACATAGAAGTTGCAGTATCCAGCTCCAAGATACAAGTAGCCTTTACCTTTCCCACAGTGAAGGACAGGTATCCATCCCCAAGTCATAAGTAACCTTTATCTTTCCCACATTGAAGGTCCAGTATCCATCCCCAAGTCATAAGTAACCTTTACCTTTACCACATTGAAGATCCAGGATCCAGCTCCAAGATACACGTAGCCTTTACATTTCCCACATTGAAGGTCCAGTATCCAGCTCCAAGACACATGTTGCCTTTACCTTTACCACATTGAAGGTCCACTATCCAGCTCCAAGATACAAGTAGCCTTTACCTTTCCCACATAGAAGGTTTAGTATCCAGCTCCAAGACGCAAGTAGCCTTTCCCATTACCAAATTCAAGGTCCAGTATCCAGCTCCAAGACACAAGTAACCTTTACCACATAGAAGGTCCAGTATCCAGCTCCAAGACACAAGTACCCTTTACCTTTCCCACGTAGAAGTTGCAGTATCCAGCTCCAAGATACAAGTAGCCTTTACCTTTCCCACAGTGAAGGACCAGTATCCATCCCCAAGTCATAAGTAACCTATATCTTTACCACATTGAAGGTCCAGTATCCATCCCCAAGTCATAAGTAACCTTTACCACATTGAAGGTCCAGGATCCAGCTCCAAGATACACGTAGCCTTTACATTTCCCACATTGAAGGACCAGTATCCATCCCCAAGTCATAAGTAACCTTTATCTTTCCCACATTGAAGGTCCAGTATCCATCCCCAAGTCAAAAGTAACCTTTACCTTTACCACATTGAAGATCCAGGATCCAGCTCCAAGATACACGTAGCCTTTACATTTCCCACATTGAAGGTCCAGTATCCAGCTCCAATACACAAGTAAACTTTATCACATTGAAGGTCCAGCATCCAGCTCCAAGACACAAGTTGCCTTAACCTTTACAACATTCAAGCTCCAGTATCCAGCTCCAAGACACAAGTCGCCGTTACCAGTCCCACATTGAAGGTTCAGTATCCAGCTGCAAGACACAATTAGCCTTCACCTTTACTAAATTGAAGGTCCAGTATCCAGCTGCAATAAACACATAACCTTTACCACATTGAAGGTACAGTATCGAGCTCCAAGACACAAGTAACCTTCACTTCTCCCACATTGAATGTCCAGTATTCAGCTCCAAGACACAAGGAGCCTTTACCACATTGAAGTTCCAGGATCCAGCTCCAAGACACAAGTAGCCTTTACCTTTCCCACATTGAAGGACCAGTATCCATCCCCAAGTCATAAGTAACCTTTATCTTTACCACATTGAAGGTCCAGTATCCATCCCCAAGTCATAAGTAACCTTTACCTTTACCACATTGAAGGTCCAGGATCCAGCTCCAAGATACACCTAGCCTTTACATTTCCCACATTGAAGGACCAGTATCCATCCCCAAGTCATAAGTAACCTTTATCTTTCCCACATTGAAGGTCCAGTATCCAGCTCCAAAACATAAGTAGCCCTTACCTTTCCCACATTGAAGGTCCAGTTTCCAGCTCCAAGACACAAGTAACCTTTACCGTTACCAAATTGTAGGTCCAGTATTCAGCTCCAAGACACAATTAGCCTTTACCTTTCCCACATTCAAGTTGCAGTATCCAGTTCCAAGACACATGTTGCCTTTAAATTTACCACATTGGTCCAGTATCCAGGTCCAAGACACAAGTAGCCTTTACCTTTACCAATTTGAAGATCCAGTATCCAGATCAAACACACAAGTAACCTTTACCACATTGAAGGTCCAGTATCCAGCACCAAGACACATGTTGCCTTTACCTTTACCACATTGAAGGTCCAGTATCCAGCTCCAAGATACAAGAAGCCTTTACCTTTCCCACATTGAAGGTTTAGTATCCAGCTCCAAGACGCAAGTAGCCTTTCCCTTTACCAAATTCAAGGTCCAGTATCCAGCTCCAAGACACAAGTAACCTTTACCTTTACCACATAGAAGGTCCAGTATCCAGCTTCAAGACACAAGTACCCTTTACCTTTCCCACATAGAAGTTGCAGTATCCAGCTCCAAGATACAAGAAGCCTTTACCTTTCCGACATTGAAGGACCAGTATCCATCCCCAAGTCATAAGTAACCTTTATCTTTACCACATTGAAGGTCCAGTATCCATCCCCAAGTCATAAGTAACCTTTACCTTTACCACATTGAAGGTCCAGGATCCAGCTCCAAGATACACCTAGCCTTTACATTTCCCACATTGAAGGACCAGTATCCATCCCCAAGTCATAAGTAACCTTTATCTTTCCCACATTGAAGGTCCAAAACATAAGTAGCCTTTACCTTTCCCACAGTGAAGGTCCAGTTTCCAGCTCCAAGACACAAGTAACCTTTACCGTTACCAAATTGTAGGTCCAGTATTCAGCTCCAAGACACAATTAGCCTTTACCTTTCCCACATTCAAGTTGCAGTATCCAGTTCCAAGACACATGTTGCCTTTACATTTACCACATTGGTCCAGTATCCAGGTCCAAGACACAAGTAGCCTTTACCTTTACCAAATTGAAGATACAGTATCCAGATCAAACACACAAGTAACCTTTACCTTTACCACATTGAAGGTCCAGTATCCAGCTCCAAGACACATGTTGCCTTTACCTTTACCACATTGAAGGTCCAGTATCCAGCTCCAAGATACAAGTAGCCTTTACCTTTCCCACATTGAAGGTTTAGTATCCAGCTCCAAGACGCAAGTAGACTTTCCCTTTACCAAATTCAAGGTCCAGTATCCAGCTACAAGACACAAGTAACCTTTACCACATAGAAGGTCCAGTATCCAGCTTCAAGACACAAGTACCCTTTACCTTTCCCACATAGAATTTGCAGTATCCAGCACCAAGATACTAGAAGCCTTTACCTTTCCCACATTGAAGGACCAGTATCCAGCTCCAAGACGCAAGTAGCCTTTCCCATTACCAAATTCAAGGTCCAGTATCCAGCTCCAAGACACAAGTAACCTTTACCTTTACCACATAGAAGGTCCAGTATCCAGCTCCAAGACACAAGTACCCTTTACCTTTCCCACATAGAAGTTGCAGTATCCAGCTCCAAGATACAAGTAGCCTTTACCTTTCCCACAGTGAAGGACCAGTATCCATCCCCAAGTCATAAGTAACCTTTATCTTTACCACATTGAAGGTCCAGTATCCATCCCCAAGTCATAAGTAACCTTTACCACATTGAAGGTCCAGGATCCAGCTCCAAGATACACGTAGCCTTTACATTTCCCACATTGAAGGACCAGTATCCATCCCCAAGTCATAAGTAACCTTTATCTTTCCCACATTGAAGGTCCAGTATCCATCCCCAAGTCATAAGTAACCTTTACCTTTACCACATTGAAGATCCAGGATCCAGCTCCAAGATACACGTTGCCTTTACATTTCCCACATTGAAGGTCCAGTATCCAGCTCCAATACACAAGTAAACTTTATCACATTGAAGGTCCAGCATCCAGCTCCAAGACACAAGTTGCCTTAACCTTTACAACATTCAAGCTCCAGTATCCAGCTCCAAGACACAAGTCGCCGTTACCAGTCCCACATTGAAGGTTCAGTATCCAGCTGCAAGACACAATTAGCCTTCACCTTTACTAAATTGAAGGTCCAGTATCCAGCTGCAATAAACACATAACCTTTACCACATTGAAGGTACAGTATCGAGCTCCAAGACACAAGTAACCTTCACTTCTCCCACATTGAATGTCCAGTATTCAGCTCCAAGACACAAGGAGCCTTTACCACATTGAAGTTCCAGGATCCAGCTCCAAGACACAAGTAGCCTTAACCTTTCCCACATTAAACATACAGTATCCAGCTCCAAGACACAAAAAGCCTTTACCTTTCCCACATTTAAGGTACAGTATCCAGCTCCAAGACATAAGTAGCCTTTACATTTCCCTAATTGAAGGTCCAGTATCCAGCTCCAAGACACATGTTGACTTTACCTTTACCACATTGGTCCAGTATCCAGGTCCAAGACACAAGTAGCCTTTATCTTTACCAAATTGAAGATCCAGTATCCAGATCAAACACACAAGTAACCTTTACCACTTTGAAGGTCCAGTATCCAGCTCCAACACACATGTTGCCTTTACCTTTACCACATTGAAGGTCCAGTATCCAGCTCCAAGACACAATTAGCCTTTACCTTTCCCACATTCAAGTTGCAGTATCCAGTTCCAAGACACATGTTGCCTTTACATTTACCACATTGGTCCAGTATCCAGGTCCAAGACACAAGTAAACTTTATCACATTGAAGGTCCAGCATCCAGCTCCAAGACAGAAGTTGCCTTAACCTTTACAACATTCAAGCTCCAGTATCCAGCTCCAAGACACAAGTCGCCGTTACCAGTCCCACATTGAAGGTCCAGTATCCAGCTGCAATAAACAAGTAACCTTTACCACATTGAAGGTACAGTATCGAGCTCCAAGACACAAGTAACCTTTATCTTTCCCACATTGAAGGTTTAGTGTCCAGCTCAAAGACGCAAGTAGCCTTTCCCTTTGCCAAATTCAAGGTCCAGTATCCAGCTCCAAGACACAAGTAACCTTTACCTTTACCACATAGAAGGTCCAGTATCCAGCTCCAAAACATAAGTAGCCTTTACCTTTCCCACATTGAAGGTCCAGTTTCCAGCTCCAAGACACAAGTAACCTTTACCTTTACCACATAGAAGGTAAAGTATCCAGCTCCAAGACACAAGTACCCTTTACCTTTCCCACAAAGAAGTTGCAGTATCCAGCTCCAAGATTCAAGTAGCCTTTACCTTTCACACATTGAAGGACAGGTATCCATCCCCAAGTCATAAGTAACCTTTATCTTTACCACATTGAAGGTCCAGTATCCATCCCCAAGTCATAAGTAACCTTTACCTTTATCACATTGAAGGTCCAGGATCCAGCTCCAAGATACACGTAGCCTTTACATTTCCCACATTGAAGGTCCAGTATCCATCCCCAAGTCATAAGTAACCTTTACCTTTACCACATTGAAGATCCAGTATCCAGCTCCAATACACAAGTAAACTTTATCACATTGAAGGTCCAGCATCCAGCTCCAAGACAGAAGTTGCCTTAACCTTTACAACATTCAAGCTCCAGTATCCAGCTCCAAGACACAAGTCGCCGTTACCAGTCCCACATTGAAGGTCCAGTGTCCAGCTGCAATAAACAAGTAACCTTTACCACATTGAAGGTACAGTATCGAGCTCCAAGACACAAGTAACCTTCACTTCTCCCACATTGAATGTCCAGTATTTAGCTCCAAGACACAAGGAGCCTTTACCACATTGAAGTTCCAGTATTCAGCTCCAAGACACAATTAGCCTTAAACTTTCCCACATTAAACATACAGTATCCAGCTCCAAGACACATGTTGACTTTACCTTTACGACATTGGTCCAGTATCCAGGTCCAAGACACAAGTAGCCTTTACCTTTACAAAATTGAAGATCCAGTATCCAGCTCCAAGACACAAGTAACCTTTACCTTTATCACATAGAAGATCCAGTATTCAGCTCCAAGACACAAGTAGCCTTTACCTTTCCCACATTGAATTTGCAGTATCCAGCTCCAAGATACAAGTAGCCTTTACCTTTCCCACATTGAAGGACCAGTATCCATCCCCAAGTCATTAGTAACCTTTACCTTTACCACATTGAAGGTCCAGGATCCAGTTCCAAGATACACATAGCCTTGACATTTCCCACATTGAAGGTGCAGTATCCAGCTCCAAGACAGAAGTAGCCTTTAACAAATTGAAGATCCAGTATCCAGCTGTAAGACACAAATAACCTTTACCTTTACCACATTGAAGATCCAATATCCAGCTCCAAGACACAAGTAGCCTTTACCTTTCCCACATTGAATATCAGGTATCTAGTGCAAAGACACACGTTGCGTTTACCTTTCCCACATTGAAGATTCAGTATCCAGCTCCAAGAAACAAGTAACCTTTACATTTCCCACATTGAAGGCCAAGTCTCCAGCTCCAAGACACACGTTGCCTTGACCTGTCCCACTTTGAAGGTACAGTATCCAGCTCCAATACACAAGTAAACTTTATCACATTGAAGGTCCAGCATCCAGCTCCAAGACACAAGTTGCCTTAACCTTTACAACATTCAAGCTCCAGTATCCAGCTCCAAGACACAAGTCGCCGTTACCAGTCCCACATTGAAGGTCCAGTATCCAGCTGCAATAAACAAGTAACCTTTACCACATTGAAGGTACAGTATCGAGCTCCAAGACACAAGTAACCTTCACTTCTCCCACATTGAATGTCCAGTATTCAGCTCCAAGACACAAGGAGCCTTTACCACATTGAAGTTCCAGTATTCAGCTCCAAGACACAATTAGCCTTAACCTTTCCCACATTAAACATACAGTATCCAGCTCCAAGACACATGTTGACTTTACCTTTACGACATTGGTCCAGTATCCAGGTCCAAGACACAAGTAGCCTTTACCTTTACCAAATTGAAGATCCAGTATCCAGCTCCAAGACACAAGTAACCTTTACCTTTATCACATAGAAGATCCAGTATGCAGCTCCAAGACACAAGTAGCCTTTACCTTACCCACATTGAATTTGCAGTATCCAGCTCCAAGATACAAGGAGCCTTTACCTTTCCCACATTGAAAGACCAGTATCCATCCCCAAGTCATTTGTAACCTTTACCTTTACCACATTGAAGGTCCAGGATCCAGTTCCAAGATACACATAGCCTTGACTTTTCCCACATTGAAGGTGCAGTATCCACTTCCAAGACAGAAGTAGCCTTTAACAAATTGAAGATCCAGTATCCAGCTGTAAGACACAAATAACCTTTACCTTTACCACATTGAAGATCCAATATCCAGCTCCAAGACACAAGTAGCCTTTACCTTTCCCACATTGAATATCAGGTATCTAGTGCAAAGACACACGTTGCGTTTACCTTTCCCACATTGAAGATTCAGTATCTAGCTCCAAGAAACAAGTAACCTTTACATTTCCCACATTGAAGGCCAAGTCTCCAGCTCCAAGACACACGTTGCCTTTACCTGTCCCACTTTGAAGGTACAGTATCCAGCTCCAAGACATAAGTAGCCTTTACCTTTCCCACACTGATGGTCCTGTATCCAGCTCCAAGACACAAGTAGCCTTTACCTTTCCCACATTGAAGGTCCAGTATCCAGCTCCAAAACATAAGTAGCCTTTACCTTTCCCACATTGAAGGTCCAGTTTCCAGCTCCAAGACACAAGTAACCTTTACCGTTACCAAATTGTAGGTCCAGTATTCAGCTCCAAGACACATGTTGCCTTTACCTTTACCACATTGAAGGTCCAGTATCCAGCTCCAAGACACATGTTGCCTTTACCTTTACCACATTGAAGGTCCAGTATCCAGCTCCAAGATACAAGTAGCCTTTACCTTTCCCACATTGAAGGTTTAGTATCCAGCTCCAAGACGCAAGTCGCCTTTCCCATTACCAAATTCAAGGTCCAGAATCCAGCTCCAAGACACAAGTAACCTTTACCTTTACCACATAGAAGGTCCAGTATTCAGCTCCAAGACACAAGTACCCTTTACCTTTCCCACATAGAAGTTGCAGTATCCAGCTCCAAGATACAAGTAGCCTTTACCTTTCCCACAGTGAAGGACCAGTATCCATCCCCAAGTCATAAGTAACCTTTATCTTTACCACATTGAAGGTCCAGTATCCATCCCCAAGTCTTAAGTAACCTTTACCACATTGAAGGTCCAGGATCCAGCTCCAAGATACACGTAGCCTTTACATTTCCCACATTGAAGGACCAGTATCCATCCCCAAGTCATAAGTAACCTTTATCTTTCCCACATTGAAGGTCCAGTATCCATCCCCAAGCCATAAGTAACCTTTACCTTTACCACACTGAAGATCCAGGATCCAGCTCCAAGATACACGTAGCCTTTACATTTCCCACATTGAAGGTCCAGTATCCAGCTCCAAGACACATGTTGCCTTTACCTTTACCACATTGAAGGTCCAGTATCCAGCTCCAAGATACAAGTAGCCTTTACCTTTCCCACATTGAAGGTTTAGTATCCAGCTCCAAGACGCAAGTAGCCTTTCCTTTACCAAATTCAAGGTCCAGTATCCAGCTCCAAGACACAAGTAACCTTTACCACATAGAAGGTCCAGTATCCAGCTTCAAGACACAAGTACCCTATACCTTTCCCACATAGAAGTTGTAGTATCCAGTTCCAAGATACAAGTAGCCTTTACCTTTCCCACATTGAAGGACCAGTATCCATCCCCAAGTCATAAGTAACCTTTATCTTTACCAAATTGAAGGTCCAGTATCCATCCCCAAGTCATAAGTAACCTTTACCTTTACAACATTGAAGGTCCAGGATCCAGCTCCAAGATACACCGAGCCTTTACATTTCCCACATTGAAGGACCAGTATCCATCCCCAAGTCATAAGTAACCTTTATCTTTCCCACATTGAAGGTCCAGTATCCAGCTCCAAAACATAAGTAGCCTTTACCTTTCCCACATTGAAGGTCCAGTTTCCAGCTCCAAGACACAAGTAACCTTTACCGTTACCAAATTGTAGGTCCAGTATTCAGCTCCAAGACACAATTAGCCTTTACCTTTCCCACATTCAAGTTGCAGTATCCAGTTCCAAGACACATGTTGCCTTTAAATTTACCACATTGGTCCAGTATCCAGGTCCAAGACACAAGTAGCCTTTACCTTTGCCAAATTGAAGATCCAGTATCCAGATCAAACACACAAGTAGCCTTTACCTTTACCACATTGAAGGTCCAGTATCCAGCTCCAAGACACATGTTGCCTTTACCTTTACCACATTGAAGGTCCAGTATCCAGCTCCAAGATACAAGTAGCCTTTACCTTTCCCACATTGAAGGTTTAGTATCCAGCTCCAAGACGCAAGTAGACTTTCCCTTTACCAAATTCAAGGTCCAGTATCCAGCTCCAAGACACAAGTAACCTTTACCTTTACCACATAGAAGGTCCAGTATCCAGCTTCAAGACACAAGTACCCTTTACCTTTCCCACATAGAAGTTGCAGTATCCAGCTCCAAGATACAAGAAGCCTTTACCTTTCCGACATTGAAGGACCAGTATCCATCCCCAAGTCATAAGTAACCTTTATCTTTACCACATTGAAGGTCCAGTATCCATCCCCAAGTCATAAGTAACCTTTACCTTTACCACATTGAAGATCCAGGATCCAGCTCCAAGATACACGTAGCCTTAACATTTCCCACATTGAAGGTCCAGTATCCAGCTCCAATACACAGGTAAACTTTATCACATTGAAGGTCCAGCATCCAGCTCCAAGACACAAGTTGCCTTAACCTTTACAACATTCAAGCTCCAGTATCCAGCTCCAAGACACAAGTCGCCGTTACCAGTCCCACATTGAAGGTCCAGTATCCAGCTGCAATAAACAAGTAACCTTTACCACATTGAAGGTACAGTATCGAGCTCCAAGACACAAGTAACCTTCACTTCTCCCACATTGAATGTCCAGTATTCAGCTCCAAGACACAAGGAGCCTTTACCACATTGAAGTTCCAGTATTCAGCTCCAAGATACAATTAGCCTTAACCTTTCCCACATTAAACATACAGTATCCAGCTCCAAGACACAAGTAGCCTTTACCTTTCCCACATTGAATTTGCAGTATCCAGCTCCAAGATACAAGGAGCCTTTACCTTTCCCACATTGAAAGACCAGTATCCATCCCCAAGTCATTTGTAACCTTTACCTTTACCACATTGAAGGTCCAGGATCCAGTTCCAAGATACACATAGCCTTGACTTTTCCCACATTGAAGGTGCAGTATCCAGTTCCAAGACAGAAGTAGCCTTTAACAAATTGAAGATCCAGTATCCAGCTGTAAGACACAAATAACCTTTACCTTTACCACATTGAAGATCCAATATCCAGCTCCAAGACACAAGGAGCCTTTACCTTTCCCACATTGAATATCAGGTATCTAGTGCAAAGACACACGTTGCGTTTACCTTTCCCACATTGAAGATTCAGTATCCAGCTCCAAGAAACAAGTAACCTTTACATTTCCCACATTGAAGGCCAAGTCTCCAGCTCCAAGACACACGTTGCCTTTACCTGTCCCACTTTGAAGGTACAGTATCCAGCTCCAAGACATAAGTAGCCTTTACCTTTCCCACACTGATGGTCCTGTATCCAGCTCCAAGACACAAGTAGCCTTTACCTTTCCCACATTGAAGGTCCAGTATCCAGCTCCAAAACATAAGTAGCCTTTACCTTTCCCACATTGAAGGTCCAGTTTCCAGCTCCAAGACACAAGTAACCTTTACCGTTACCAAATTGTAGGTCCAGTATTCAGCTCCAAGACACATGTTGCCTTTACCTTTACCACATTGAAGGTCCAGTATCCAGCTCCAAGACACATGCTGCCTTTACCTTTACCACATTGAAGGTCCAGTATCCAGCTCCAAGACACAAGTACCCTTTACCTTTCCCACATAGAAGTTGCAGAATCCAGCTCCAAGATACAAGTAGCCTTTACCTTTCCCACAGTGAAGGACCAGTATCCATCCCCAAGTCATAAGTAACCTTTATCTTTCCCACATTGAAGGTCCAGTATCCATCCCCAAGTCATAAGTAACCTTTACCTTTACCACATTGAAGATCCAGGATCCAGCTCCAAGATACACGTAGCCTTTACATTTCCCACATTGAAGGTCCAGTATCCAGCTCCAAGACACATGTTGCCTTTACCTTTACCACATTGAAGGTCCAGTATCCAGCTCCAAGATACAAGTAGCCTTTACCTTTCCCACATTGAAGGTTTAGTATCCAGCTCCAAGACGCAAGTAGCCTTTCCCATTACCAAATTCAAGGTCCAGTATCCAGCTCCAAGACACAAGTAACCTTTACCTTTACCACATAGAAGGTCCAGTATCCAGCTCCAAGACACAAGTACCCTTTACCTTTCCCACGTAGAAGTTGCAGTATCCAGCTCCAAGATACAAGTAGCCTTTACCTTTCCCACAGTGAAGGACCAGTATCCATCCCCAAGTCATAAGTAACCTATATCTTTACCACATTGAAGGTCCAGTATCCATCCCCAAGTCATAAGTAACCTTTACCACATTGAAGGTCCAGGATCCAGCTCCAAGATACACGTAGCCTTTACATTTCCCACATTGAAGGTCCAGTATCCATCCCCAAGTCAAAAGTAACCTTTACCTTTACCACATTGAAGATCCAGGATCCAGCTCCAAGATAAACGTAGCCTTTACATTTCCCACATTGAAGGTCCAGTATCCAGCTCCAATACACAAGTAAACTTTATCACATTGAAGGTCCAGCATCCAGCTCCAAGACACAAGTTGCCTTAACCTTTACAACATTCAAGCTCCAGTATCCAGCTCCAAGACACAAGTCGCCGTTACCAGTCCCACATTGAAGGTTCAGTATCCAGCTGCAAGACACAATTAGCCTTCACCTTTACTAAATTGAAGGTCCAGTATCCAGCTGCGATAAACACATAACCTTTACCACATTGAAGGTACAGTATCGAGCTCCAAGACACAAGTAACCTTCACTTCTCCCACATTGAATGTCCAGTATTCAGCTCCAAGACACAAGGAGCCTTTACCACATTGAAGTTCCAGGATCCAGCTCCAAGACACAAGTAGCCTTTACCTTTCCCACATTGAAGGACCAGTATCCATCCCCAAGTCATAAGTAACCTTTATCTTTACCACATTGAAGGTCCAGTATCCATCCCCAAGTCATAAGTAACCTTTACCTTTACCACATTGAAGGTCCAGGATCCAGCTCCAAGATACACCTAGCCTTTACATTTCCCACATTGAAGGACCAGTATCCATCCCCAAGTCATAAGTAACCTTTATCTTTCCCACATTGAAGGTCCAGTATCCAGCTCCAAAACATAAGTAGCCTTTACCTTTCCCACATTGAAGGTCCAGTTTCCAGCTCCAAGACACAAGTAACCTTTACCGTTACCAAATTGTAGGTCCAGTATTCAGCTCCAAGACACAATTAGCCTTTACCTTTCCCACATTCAAGTTGCAGTATCCAGTTCCAAGACACATGTTGCCTTTAAATTTACCACATTGGTCCAGTATCCAGGTCCAAGACACAAGTAGCCTTTACCTTTACCAAATTGAAGATCCAGTATCCAGATCAAACACACAAGTAACCTTTACCACATTGAAGGTACAGTATCCAGCACCAAGACACATGTTGCCTTTACCTTTACCACATTGAAGGTCCAGTATCCAGCTCCAAGATACAAGTAGCCTTTACCTTTCCCACATTGAAGGTTTAGTATCCAGCTCCAAGACGCAAGTAGCCTTTCCCTTTACCAAATTCAAGGTCCAGTATCCAGCTCCAAGATACAAGTAACCTTTACCTTTCCGACATTGAAGGACCAGTATCCATCCCCAAGTCATAAGTAACCTTTATCTTTACCACATTGAAGGTCCAGTATCCATCCCCAAGTCATAAGTAACCTTTACCTTTACCACATTGAAGATCCAGGATCCAGCTCCAAGATACACGTAGCCTTAACATTTCCCACATTGAAGGTCCAGTATCCAGCTCCAATACACAAGTAAACTTTATCACATTGAAGGTCCAGCATCCAGCTCCAAGACACAAGTTGCCTTAACCTTTACAACATTCAAGCTCCAGTATCCAGCTCCAAGACACAAGTTGCCGTTACCAGTCCCACATTGAAGGTCCAGTATCCAGCTGCAATAAACAAGTAACCTTTACCACATTGAAGTTGCAGTATTCAGCTCCAAGACACAATTAGCCTTAACGTTTCCCACATTAAACATACAGTATCCAGCTCCAAGACACATGTTGACTTTACCTTTACGACATTGGTCCAGTATCCAGGTCCAAGACACAAGTAGCCTTTACCTTTACCAAATTGAAGATCCAGTATCCAGATCAAACACACAAGTAACCTTTACCTTTACCACATTGAAGATCCAGTATCCATCTCCAAGACACATGTTACCTTTACCTTTACCACATTGAAGGTCCAGTATCCAGCTCCAAGACACATGTTGCCTTTACCTTTACCACATTGAAGGTCCAGTATCCAGCTCCAAGATACAAGTAGACTTTACCTTTCCCACATTGAAGGTTTAGTATCCAGCTCCAAGACGCAAGTAGCCTTTCCCTTTACCAAATTCAAGGTCCAGTATCCAGCTCCAAGACACAAGTAACCTTTACCTTTACCACATAGAAAGTCCAGCATCCAGCTCCAAGACACAAGTTGCCTTAACCTTTACAACATTCATGCTCCAGTATCCAGCTCCAAGACACAAGTCGCCGTTACCAGTCCCACATTGAAGGTCCAGTATCCAGCTGCAATAAACAAGTAACCTTTACCACATTGAAGGTACAGTATCGAGCTCCAAGACACAAGTAACCTTCACTTCTCCCACATTGAATGTCCAGTATTCAGCTCCAAGACACAAGGAGCCTTTACCACATTGAAGTTCCAGTATTCAGCTCCAAGACACAATTAGCCTTAACCTTTCCCACATTAAACATACAGTATCCAGCTCCAAGACACATGTTGACTTTACCTTTACGACATTGGTCCAGTATCCAGGTCCAAGACACAAGTAGCCTTTACCTTTACCAAATTGAAGATCCAGTATCCAGCTCCAAGACACAAGTAACCTTTACCTTTATCACATAGAAGATCCAGTATGCAGCTCCAAGACACAAGTAGCCTTTACCTTACCCACATTGAATTTGCAGTATCCAGCTCCAAGATACAAGGAGCCTTTACCTTTCCCACATTGAAAGACCAGTATCCATCCCCAAGTCATTTGTAACCTTTACCTTTACCACATTGAAGGTCCAGGATCCAGTTCCAAGATACACATAGCCTTGACTTTTCCCACATTGAAGGTGCAGTATCCACTTCCAAGACAGAAGTAGCCTTTAACAAATTGAAGATCCAGTATCCAGCTGTCAGACACAATTAACCTTTACCTTCTACACATTGAAGATCCAGTATCCAGCTCAAAGACACAAGTCGCTGTTACCTTTTCCACATTGGTTCAGTATCCAGCTCCAAGACACAAGTAGCCTTTACCTTTCCCACATTGAAGGTCCAGTATCCAGCTGCAAAACACAAGTAGCCTTTACCTTTCCCACACTGAAGGGTAGTGTCCAGCTCTAAGACACAAGTAGCTTTACCTTTAGCAAATTGAAGGTACAGTATCCAGCTCCAAGACTAAAGTCACCTTCACTTCTCCCACATTGAATGTCCAGTATTCAGCTCCAAGACACAAGTAGCCTTAACCTTTCACATATTGAAGGTCCAGTATCCAGCTCCAAGACACAAGTCCCCTTTACCTTTACCAATTTGAAGGTCCAGTATCCAGATCCAAGACACAAGTAGCCTTTACCTTTCCCACACTGAAGGTCCAGTGTCCAGCTCTAAGACACAAGTAGCTTTACCTTTAGCAAATTGAAGGTACAGTATCCAGCTCCAAGACTAAAGTCACCTTCACTTCTCCCACATTGAATGTCCAGTATTCAGCTCCAAGACACAAGTAGCCTTAACCTTTCACATATTGAAGGTCTAGTATCCAGCTCCAAGAGATATGTTGCCTTTACCTTTACCACATTGCAGGTCCAGTACCCAGCTCCTAGAAACAAGTAGCCTTTACCTTTACCACATTGACGGTCCAGTATCCAGCTCCAAGACACAAGTAGCCTTTACCTTTCCCACAATGAAGGTCCACTAACCAGCTCCAAGACACAAGTAGCCTTTACCTTTCCCAAATTGAAGGTCCAGTATCCAGCTCCAAGACATAAGTAGCCTTTACCTTTACCACATTGAAGGTCCAGTATCCAGCTCCGACACAAGTAACCTTCACTTCTCCCAATTGAATGTCCAGTATACAGCTCCAAGACACACATTGCCTTTACCTTTCCCACATTGAAGGTACAGTGTCCAGCTCCAAGACATAAGTACCCTTTACCTTTACCACATTGATGGTCCAGTATCCAGCTCCAAGACACAAGTAGCCTTTACCTTTCCCACATTGAAGGTCCAGGATCCAGCTCCAAGACACGAAGCATTTACATTTCCCACATTGAAGGTCCAGTATACAGCTCCAAGACATAAGTAGCCTTCACATTTCCCACATTGAAGGTCCAGTATCCAGCTCCAAGACATAAGTAGCCTTTACCTTGCCCACATTGAAGGTCCAGTATCCAGCTCTGACACATGTACCCTTTACCTTTACCAAATTGAAGGTCCAGTATCCAGCTCCAAGACACAATTAACCTTTACCTTCTACACATTGAAGATCCAGTATCCAGCTCAAAGACACAAGTCGCTGTTACCTTTTCCACATTGGTTCAGTATCCAGCTCCAAGACACAAGTAGCCTTTACCTTTCCCACATTGAAGGTCCAGTATCCAGCTGCAAAACACAAGTAGCCTTTACCTTTCCCACACTGAAGGGTAGTGTCCAGCTCTAAGACACAAGTAGCTTTACCTTTAGCAAATTGAAGGTACAGTATCCAGCTCCAAGACTAAAGTCACCTTCACTTCTCCCACATTGAATGTCCAGTATTCAGCTCCAAGACACAAGTAGCCTTAACCTTTCACATATTGAAGGTCCAGTATCCAGCTCCAAGACATATGTTGCCTTTACCTTTCCCACAATGAAGGTCCACTAACCAGCTCCAAGACACAAGTAGCCTTCACCTTTCCCACATTGAAGGTCCAGTATCCAGCTCCAAGACATAAGTAGCATTTACCTTTACCACATTGAAGGTCCAGTATCCAGCTCCGACACAAGTAACCTTCACTTTTCCCAATTGAATGTCCAGTATACAGCTCCAAGACACACATTGCCTTTACCTTTCCCACATTGAAGGTACAGTGTCCAGCTCCAAGACATAAGTACCCTTTACCTTTACCACATTGAAGGTCCAGTATCCAGCTCTGACACATGTACCCTTTACCAAATTGAAGGTCCAGTATCCAGCTCCAAGACACAATTAACCTTTACCTTCTACACATTGAAGATCCAGTATCCAGCTCAAAGACACAAGTCGCTGTTACCTTTTCCACATTGGTTCAGTATCCAGCTCCAAGACACAAGTAGCCTTTACCTTTCCCACATTGAAGGTCCAGTATCCAGCTGCAAGACACAAGTAGCCTTTACCTTTCCCACACTGAAGGTCCAGCGTCCAGCTCTAAGACACAAGTAGCTTTACCTTTAGCAAATTGAAGGTACAGTATCCAGCTCCAAGACTAAAGTCACCTTCACTTCTCCCACATTGAATGTCCAGTATTCAGCTCCAAGACACAAGTAGCCTTAACCTTTCACATAGTGAAGGTCCAGTATCCAGCTCCAAGACATATGTTGCCTTTACCTTTCCCACAATGAAGGTCCACTAACCAGCTCCAAGACACAAGTAGCCTTCACCTTTCCCACATTGAAGGTCCAGTATCCAGCTCCAAGACATAAGTAGCATTTACCTTTACCACATTGAAGGTCCAGTATCCAGCTCCGACACAAGTAACCTTCACTTCTCCCAATTGAATGTCCAGTATACAGCTCCAAGACACACATTGCCTTTACCTTTCCCACATTGAAGGTACAGTGTCCAGCTCCAAGACATAAGTACCCTTTACCTTTACCACATTGATGGTCCAGTATCCAGCTCCAAGACACAAGTAGTCTTCACCTTTCCCAAATTGAAGGTCCAGTATCCAGCTCCAAGACACAGTTGCCTTTACCTTTCCCACATTGAAGGTCCAGTATCCAGCTCGAATATACAAGTAGCCTTTACGTTTCCCACATTGAAGGTCCAGTATCCAGCTCCAAGATACAAGTCGCCTTTACCTTTCCCATATTGAAGGTCCAGTATACAGCTCCAAGATACAAATCGCCTTTACCTTTCCTACATTGAAGGTCCAGTATCCAGCTCCAAGACACAAGTAGCCTTTACCTTTCCCACATTGAAGGTCCAGTATCCAGCTCCAAGACACAAGAAGCCTTTGCCTTTCCCACATTGAAGGTCCAGTATCCAGCTCCAAGACACAAGTAGCCTTTACCTTTCCCACATTGAAGGTCCAGTATCCAGCTCCAAGACACGTAGCATTTACCTTTCCCACATTGAAGGTCCAGTATACAGCTCCAAGACACAAGTAGCCTTAACCTTTCCCATACTGAAGGTCCAGTATCCAGCTCCAAGACACAAGTAGTCTTTACCTTTTCCACATTGAAGTTCCAGTATCCAGCTCCAAGACACAAGTAGCCTTTACCTTTCCCATATTGAAGGTCCAGTATCCAGCTCCAAGACACAAGTAGTCTTTACCCTTCCCACATTGAAGGTCCAGTATCCAGCTCCAAGACACAAGTAGTCTTTACCTTTCCCACATTGAAGGTCCAGCATCCAGCTCCAAGACACATGTAGACTTAACCTTTCACATATTGAAGGTCCAGTATCCAGCTCCAAGACACTCGTTGCCTTTACCTTCACCACATTAAAGGTCCAGTATCCAGCTCCAAGACACAAGTAGCCTTTCCCTTTCCCACATTGAAGGTCCAGTATCCAGCTCCGACACAAGTATCCTTTACCTTTACCAATTTGAAGGTCCAGTATCCAGCTCCAAGACACAAGTCCCCTTTACCTTTACCAATTTGAAGGTCCAGTATCCAGCTCCAAGACACAAGTAACCTTTACCTTTAACACATTGATGGTCCAGTATCCAGCTCCAAGACACAAGTAGCCTTTACCTTTCCCACATTGAAGGTCCAGTATCCAGCTGCAAGACACAAGTAGCCTTTACCTTTCCCACACTGAAGGTCCAGTATCCAGCTGCAAGACACAAGTAGCCTTTACCTTTCCCACACTGAAGGTCCAGTGTCCAGCTCTAAGACACAAGTAGCTTTACCTTTAGCAAATTGAAGGTACAGTATCCAGCTCCAAGACTAAAGTCACCTTCACTTCTCCCACATTGAATGTCCAGTATTCAGCTCCAAGACACAAGTAGCCTTAACCTTTCACATATTGAATGTCCAGTATCCAGCTCCAAGACATATGTTGCCTTTACCTTTCCCACAATGAAGGTCCACTAACCAGCTCCAAGACACAAGTAGCCTTCACCTTTCCCACATTGAAGGTACAGTATCCAGCTCCAAGACATAAGTAGCATTTACCTTTACCACATTGAAGGTCCAGTATCCAGCTCCGACACAAGTAACCTTCACTTCTCCCAATTGAATGTCCAGTATACAGCTCCAAGACACACATTGCCTTTACCTTTCCCACATTGAAGGTACAGTATCCAGCTCCAAGACATAAGTACCCTTTACCTTTCCCACATTGAAGGTCCAGTTTCCAGCTCGAATATACAAGTAGCCTTTACGTTTCCCACATTGAAGGTCCAGTATCCAGCTCCAAGATACAAGTCGCCTTTACCTTTCCCATATTGAAGGTCCAGTATACAGCTCCAAGATACAAATCGCCTTTACCTTTCCCACATTGAAAGTCCAGTATCCAGCTCCAAGTAACAAGTAGCCTTTACCTTTCCCACATTGAAGGTCCAGTATCCAGCTCCAAGACACAAGTAGCCTTTACCTTTCCCACATTGAAGGTACAGTATCCAGCTCCAAGACTAAAGTCACCTTCACTTCTCCCACATTGAATGTCCAGCATTCAGCTCCAAGACACAAGTAGCCTTAACCTTTCCCATACTGAAGGTCCAGTATCCCGCTCCAAGACACAAGTAGCCTTTACCTTTCCCATATTGAAGGTCCAGCATCCAGCTCAAAGACACAAGTAGTCTTTACCTTTCCCACAATGAAGGTCCAGTATCCACTCCAAGACACAAGTAGCCGTTACCTTTCCCACATTGAAGGTCCAGTATCCAGCTCCGACACATGTACCCTTTACCTTTACCAAATTGAAGGTCCAGTATACAGCTCCAAGACACAAGTAACCTTTACCTTTTACACATTGAAGGTCCAGTATCCAGCTCGAATATACAAGTAGACTTTACGTTTCCCACATTGAAGGTCCAGTATACAGCTCCAAGATACAAGTAGCCTTTACCTTTCCCATATTGAAGGTACAGAAAACAGCTCCAAGATACAAATCGCCTTTACCTTTCCCACATTGAAGGTCCAGTATCCAGCTCCAAGATATAAGTAGCCTTTACCTTTACCAAATTGAAGGTCCAGTATCCAACTCCAAGACACAAGTAACCTTTACCTTTTACACATTGAAGATCCAGTATCCAGCTCAAAGACACAAGTCGCTGTTACCTTTTCCACATTGAAGGTTCAGTATCCAGCTCCAAGACACAAGTAGCCTTCACCTTTCACACATTGAAGGTCCAGTATCCAGCTGCAAGACACAAGTAGGCTTTACCTTTCCCACACTGAAGGTCCAGTGTCCAGCTCTAAGACACAAGTAGCTTTACCTTTAGCAAATTGAAGGTACAGTATCCAGCTCCAAGACTAAAGTCACCTTCACTTCTCCCACATTGAATGTCCAGTATTCAGCTCCAAGACACAAGTAGTCTTAACCTTTCACATATTGAAGGTCCTGTATCCAGCTCCAAGACATATGTTGCCTTTACCTTTCCCACAATGAAGGTCCACTAACCAGCTCCAAGACACAAGTAGCCTTTACCTTTCCCACATTGAAGGTCCAGTATCCAGCTCCAAGACACGTAGCATTTACCTTTCCCACATTGAAGGTCCAGTATACAGCTCCAAGACACAAGTAGCCTTAACCTTTCCCATACTGAAGGTCCGGTATCCAGCTCCAAGACACAAGTAGTGTTTACCTTTTCCACATTGAAGGTCCAGTATCCAGCTCCAAGACACAAGTAGCCTTTACCTTTCCCATATTGAAGGTCCAGTATCCAGCTCCAAGACACAAGTAGTCTTTACCTTTCCCACATTGGAGGTCCAGTATCCAGCTGCAAGAAACTGTAGCCTTTACCTTTCCCACATTGAAGGTCCAACATCCAGCTCCAAGACACATGTAGACTTAACCTTTCACATATTGAAGGTCCAGTATCCAGCTCCAAGACACAAGTAGCCTTTACCTTTCCCACATTGAAGGTCCAGTATCCAGCTCCAAGACATAAGTCGCCTTTACTTTTCCCACAGTGAAGGTCCACTATCCAGCTCCGACACATGTACCCTTTACCTTTACCAAATTGAAGGTCCAGTATACAGCTCCAAGACACAAGTAACCTTTACCTTTTACACATCGAAGATACAGTATCCAGCTAAAAGATAAAAGTCGCTGTTACCTTTTCCACATTGAAGGTTCAGTATCCAGCAACCAAGACACAAGTATCCTTAACCTTTACCAAATTGAAGGTTCTGTATACAGCTCCAAGATTCAAGTAGTCTTTAACTTTCCCACATGAAGGTCCAGTATCCACCTCGAATACACAAGTAACCTTAACCAAATTGAAGATTCAGTATCCAGCTGCAAGACACAAGTAACCTTTACCACACTGAATGTCCAGTATCCAGCACCAAGACACAATTCGACATTACCTTTCCAAAAATTGAAGGTTCAATATCCAGCACCAAGACACACGTTGCCTTTACCTTTCCCAATTTCAAGATACAGTATCCAGCTCCAAGACATAAGTCACCTTTACCGTTCCCACATTGAAGGTCCAGTATCCAGCTCCGACACAAGTATCCTTTACCTTTACCAATTTGAAGGTCCAGTATCCAGCTCCAAGACACAAGTCCCCTTTACCTTTACCAATTTGAAGGTCCAGTATCCAGATCCAAGACACAAGTAACCTTTACCATTAACACATTGATGGTCCAGTATCCAGCACCAAGACACAAGTAGCCTTTCCCTTTACCACATTGAAGGTCCAGTATCCAGCTCCAAGACATAAGTACATTTTACCTTTCCCACATTGATGGTCCAGTATCCAGGTCAAAGACACAAGTAGCCTTTACCTTTCCCACATTGAAGGTCCAGTATCCAGCTGCAAGACACAAGTAGCCTTTACCTTTCCCACACTGAAGGTCCAGTGTCCAGCTCTAAGACACAAGTAGCTTTACCTTTAGCAAATTGAAGGTACAGTATCCAGCTCCAAAACTAAAGTCACCTTCACTTCTCATACATTGAATGTCCAGTATTCAGCTCCAAGACACAAGTAGCCTTAACCTTTCACATATTGAAGGTCCAGTATCCAGCTCCAAGAGATATGTTGCCTTTACCTTTACCACATTGCAGGTCCAGTACCCAGCTCCTAGAAACAAGTAGCCTTTACCTTTACCACATTGACGGTCCAGTATCCAGCTCCAAGACACAAGTAGCCTTTACCTTTCCCACAATGAAGGTCCACTAACCAGCTCCAAGACACAAGTAGCCTTTACCTTTCCCAAATTGAAGGTCCAGTATCCAGCTCCAAGACATAAGTAGCCTTTACCTTTACCACATTGAAGGTCCAGTATCCAGCTCCGAAACAAGTAACCTTCACTTCTCCCAATTGAATGTCCAGTATACAGCTCCAAGACACACATTGCCTTTACCTTTCCCACATTGAAGGTACAGTGTCCAGCTCCAAGACATAAGTACCCTTTACCTTTACCACATTGATGGTCCAGTATCCAGCTCCAAGACACAAGTAGCCTTTACCTTTCCCACATTGAAGGTCCAGGATCCAGCTCCAAGACACGAAGCATTTACATTTCCCACATTGAAGGTCCAGTATACAGCTCCAAGACATAAGTAGCCTTCACCTTTCCCACATTGAAGGTCCAGTATCCAGCTCCAAGACATAAGTTGCCTTTACCTTGCCCACATTGAAGGTCCAGTATCCAGCTCTGACACATGTACCCTTTACCTTTACCAAATTGAAGGTCCAGTATCCAGCTCCAAGACACAATTAACCTTTACCTTCTACACATTGAAGATCCAGTATCCAGCTCAAAGACACAAGTCGCTGTTACCTTTTCCACATTGGTTCAGTATCCAGCTCCAAGACACAAGTAGCCTTTACCTTTCCCACATTGAAGGTCCAGTATCCAGCTGCAAGACACAAGTAGCCTTTACCTTTCCCACACTGAAGGGTAGTGTCCAGCTCTAAGACACAAGTAGCTTTACCTTTAGCAAATTGAAGGTACAGTATCCAGCTCCAAGACTAAAGTCACCTTCACTTCTCCCACATTGAATGTCCAGTATTCAGCTCCAAGACACAAGTAGCCTTAACCTTTCACATATTGAAGGTCCAGTATCCAGCTCCAAGACACAATCCCCTTTACCTTTACCAATTTGAAGGTCCAGTATCCAGATCCAAGACACAAGTAGCCTTTACCTTTCCCACACTGAAGGTCCAGTGTCCAGCTCTAAGACACAAGTAGCTTTACCTTTAGCAAATTGAAGGTACAGTATCCAGCTCCAAGACTAAAGTCACCTTCACTTCTCCCACATTGAATGTCCAGTATTCAGCTCCAAGACACAAGTAGCCTTAACCTTTCACATATTGAAGGTCTAGTATCCAGCTCCAAGAGATATGTTGCCTTTACCTTTACCACATTGCAGGTCCAGTACCCAGCTCCTAGAAACAAGTAGCCTTTACCTTTACCACATTGACGGTCCAGTATCCAGCTCCAAGACACAAGTAGCCTTTACCTTTCCCACAATGAAGGTCCACTAACCAGCTCCAAGACACAAGTAGCCTTTACCTTTCCCAAATTGAAGGTCCAGTATCCAGCTCCAAGACATAAGTCGCCTTTACCTTTACCACATTGAAGGTCCAGTATCCAGCTCCGACACAAGTAACCTTCACTTCTCCCAATTGAATGTCCAGTATACAGCTCCAAGACACACATTGCCTTTACCTTTCCCACATTGAAGGTACAGTGTCCAGCTCCAAGACATAAGTACCCTTTACCTTTACCACATTGATGGTCCAGTATCCAGCTCCAAGACACAAGTAGCCTTTACCTTTCCCACATTGAAGGTCCAGGATCCAGCTCCAAGACACGAAGCATTTACATTTCCCACATTGAAGGTCCAGTATACAGCTCCAAGACATAAGTAGCCTTCACATTTCCCACATTGAAGGTCCAGTATCCAGCTCCAAGACATAAGTAGCCTTTACCTTGCCCACATTGAAGGTCCAGTATCCAGCTCTGACACATGTACCCTTTACCTTTACCAAATTGAAGGTCCAGTATCCAGCTCCAAGACACAATTAACCTTTACCTTCTACACATTGAAGATCCAGTATCCAGCTCAAAGACACAAGTCGCTGTTACCTTTTCCACATTGGTTCAGTATCCAGCTCCAAGACACAAGTAGCCTTTACCTTTCCCACATTGAAGGTCCAGTATCCAGCTGCAAAACACAAGTAGCCTTTACCTTTCCCACACTGAAGGGTAGTGTCCAGCTCTAAGACACAAGTAGCTTTACCTTTAGCAAATTGAAGGTACAGTATCCAGCTCCAAGACTAAAGTCACCTTCACTTCTCCCACATTGAATGTCCAGTATTCAGCTCCAAGACACAAGTAGCCTTAACCTTTCACATAGTGAAGGTCCAGTATCCAGCTCCAAGACATATGTTGCCTTTACCTTTCCCACAATGAAGGTCCACTAACCAGCTCCAAGACACAAGTAGCCTTCACCTTTCCCACATTGAAGGTCCAGTATCCAGCTCCAAGACATAAGTAGCATTTACCTTTACCACATTGAAGGTCCAGTATCCAGCTCCGACACAAGTAACCTTCACTTTTCCCAATTGAATGTCCAGTATACAGCTCCAAGACACACATTGCCTTTACCTTTCCCACATTGAAGGTACAGTGTCCAGCTCCAAGACATAAGTACCCTTTACCTTTACCACATTGAAGGTCCAGTATCCAGCTCTGACACATGTACCCTTTACCTTTACCAAATTGAAGGTCCAGTATCCAGCTCCAAGACACAATTAACCTTTACCTTCTACACATTGAAGATCCAGTATCCAGCTCAAAGATACAAGTCGCTGTTACCTTTTCCACATTGGTTCAGTATCCAGCTCCAAGACACAAGTAGCCTTTACCTTTCCCACATTGAAGGTCCAGTATCCAGCTGCAAGACACAAGTAGCCTTTACCTTTCCCACACTGAAGGTCCAGCGTCCAGCTCTAAGACACAAGTAGCTTTACCTTTAGCAAATTGAAGGTACAGTATCCAGCTCCAAGACTAAAGTCACCTTCACTTCTCCCACATTGAATGTCCAGTATTCAGCTCCAAGACACAAGTAGCCTTAACCTTTCACATAGTGAAGGTCCAGTATCCAGCTCCAAGACATATGTTGCCTTTACCTTTCCCACAATGAAGGTCCACTAACCAGCTCCAAGACACAAGTAGCCTTCACCTTTCCCACATTGAAGGTCCAGTATCCAGCTCCAAGACATAAGTAGCATTTACCTTTACCACATTGAAGGTCCAGTATCCAGCTCCGACACAAGTAACCTTCACTTCTCCCAATTGAATGTCCAGTATACAGCTCCAAGACACACATTGCCTTTACCTTTCCCACATTGAAGGTACAGTGTCCAGCTCCAAGACATAAGTACCCTTTACCTTTACCACATTGATGGTCCAGTATCCAGCTCCAAGACACAAGTAGTCTTCACCTTTCCCAAATTGAAGGTCCAGTATCCAGCTCCAAGACACAGTTGCCTTTACCTTTCCCACATTGAAGGTCCAGTATCCAGCTCGAATATACAAGTAGCCTTTACGTTTCCCACATTGAAGGTCCAGTATCCAGCTCCAAGATACAAGTCGCCTTTACCTTTCCCATATTGAAGGCCCAGTATACAGCTCCAAGATACAAATCGCCTTTACCTTTCCTACATTGAAGGTCCAGTATCCAGCTCCAAGACACAAGTAGCCTTTACCTTTCCCACATTGAAGGTCCAGTATCCAGCTCCAAGACACAAGTAGCCTTTGCCTTTCCCACATTGAAGGTCCAGTATCCAGCTCCAAGACACAAGTAGCCTTTACCTTTCCCACATTGAAGGTCCAGTATCCAGCTCCAAGACACGTAGCATTTACCTTTCCCACATTGAAGGTCCAGTATACAGCTCCAAGACACAAGTAGCCTTAACCTTTCCCATACTGAAGGTCCAGTATCCAGCTCCAAGACACAAGTAGTCTTTACCTTTTCCACATTGAAGTTCCAGTATCCAGCTCCAAGACACAAGTAGCCTTTACCTTTCCCATATTGAAGGTCCAGTATCCAGCTCCAAGACACAAGTAGTCTTTACCTTTCCCACATTGAAGGTCCAGTATCCAGCTCCAAGACACAAGTAGTCTTTACCTTTCCCACATTGAAGGTCCAGCATCCAGCTCCAAGACACATGTAGACTTAACCTTTCACATATTGAAGGTCCAGTATCCAGCTCCAAGACACTCGTTGCCTTTAACTTCACCACATTAAAGGTCCAGTATCCAGCTCCAAGACACAAGTAGCCTTTCCCTTTCCCACATTGAAGGTCCAGTATCCAGCTCCGACACAAGTATCCTTTACCTTTACCAATTTGAAGGTCCAGTATCCAGCTCCAAGACACAAGTCCCCTTTACCTTTACCAATTTGAAGGTCCAGTATCCAGCTCCAAGACACAAGTAACCTTTACCTTTAACACATTGATGGTCCAGTATCCAGCTCCAAGACACAAGTAGCCTTTACCTTTCCCACATTGAAGGTCCAGTATCCAGCTGCAAGACACAAGTAGCCTTTACCTTTCCCACACTGAAGGTCCAGTATCCAGCTGCAAGACACAAGTAGCCTTTACCTTTCCCACACTGAAGGTCCAGTGTCCAGCTCTAAGACACAAGTAGCTTTACCTTTAGCAAATTGAAGGTACAGTATCCAGCTCCAAGACTAAAGTCACCTTCACTTCTCCCACATTGAATGTCCAGTATTCAGCTCCAAGACACAAGTAGCCTTAACCTTTCACATATTGAATGTCCAGTATCCAGCTCCAAGACATATGTTGCCTTTACCTTTCCCACAATGAAGGTCCACTAACCAGCTCCAAGACACAAGTAGCCTTCACCTTTCCCACATTGAAGGTACAGTATCCAGCTCCAAGACATAAGTAGCATTTACCTTTACCACATTGAAGGTCCAGTATCCAGCTCCGACACAAGTAACCTTCACTTCTCCCAATTGAATGTCCAGTATACAGCTCCAAGACACACATTGCCTTTACCTTTCCCACATTGAAGGTACAGTATCCAGCTCCAAGACATAAGTACCCTTTACCTTTCCCACATTGAAGGTCCAGTTTCCAGCTCGAATATACAAGTAGCCTTTACGTTTCCCACATTGAAGGTCCAGTATCCAGCTCCAAGATACAAGTCGCCTTTACCTTTCCCATATTGAAGGTCCAGTATACAGCTCCAAGATACAAATCGCCTTTACCTTTCCCACATTGAAAGTCCAGTATCCAGCTCCAAGTAACAAGTAGCCTTTACCTTTCCCACATTGAAGGTCCAGTATCCAGCTCCAAGACACAAGTAGCCTTTACCTTTCCCACATTGAAGGTACAGTATCCAGCTCCAAGACTAAAGTCACCTTCACTTCTCCCACATTGAATGTCCAGCATTCAGCTCCAAGACACAAGTAGCCTTAACCTTTCCCATACTGAAGGTCCAGTATCCCGCTCCAAGACACAAGTAGCCTTTACCTTTCCCATATTGAAGGTCCAGCATCCAGCTCAAAGACACAAGTAGTCTTTACCTTTCCCACAATGAAGGTCCAGTATCCACTCCAAGACACAAGTAGCCGTTACCTTTCCCACATTGAAGGTCCAGTATCCAGCTCCGACACATGTACCCTTTACCTTTACCAAATTGAAGGTCCAGTATACAGCTCCAAGACACAAGTAACCTTTACCTTTTACACATTGAAGGTCCAGTATCCAGCTCGAATATACAAGTAGACTTTACGTTTCCCACATTGAAGGTTCAGTATCCAGCTCCAAGACACAAGTAGCCTTTACCTTTCCCACATTGAAGGTACAGAAAACAGCTCCAAGATACAAATCGCCTTTACCTTTCCCACATTGAAGGTCCAGTATCCAGCTCCAAGATATAAGTAGCCTTTACCTTTACCAAATTGAAGGTCCAGTATCCAACTCCAAGACACAAGTAACCTTTACCTTTTACACATTGAAGATCCAGTATCCAGCTGCAAGACACAAGTAGCCTTTACCTTTCCCACATTGAAGGTCCAGTATCCAGCTCCGACACAAGTATCCTTTACCTTTACCAATTTGAAGGTCCAGTATCCAGCTCCAAGACACAAGTCCCCTTTACCTTTACCAATTTGAAGGTCCAGTATCCAGATCCAAGACACAAGTAACCTTTACCATTAACACATTGATGGTCCAGTATCCAGCTCCAAGACACAAGTAGCCTTTCCCTTTACCACATTGAAGGTCCAGTATCCAGCTCCAAGACATAAGTACATTTTACCTTTCCCACATTGATGGTCCAGTATCCAGCTCCAAGACACAAGTAGCCTTTACCTTTCCCACATTGAAGGTACAGTATCCAGCTGCAAGACACAAGTAGCCTTTACCTTTCCCACACTGAAGGTCCAGTGTCCAGCTCTAAGACACAAGTAGCTTTACCTTTAGCAAATTGAAGGTACAGTATCCAGCTCCAAGACTAAAGTCACCTTCACTTCTCCCACATTGAACGTCCAGTATTCAGCTCCAAGACACAAGTAGCCTTAACCTTTCACATATTGAAGGTCCAGTATCCAGCTCCAAGAGATATGTTGCCTTTACCTTTACCACATTGCAGGTCCAGTACCCAGCTCCTAGAAACAAGTAGCCTTTACCTTTACCACATTGACGGTCCAGTATCCAGCTCCAAGACACAAGTAGCCTTTACCTTTCCCACAATGAAGGTCCACTAACCAGCTCCAAGACACAAGTAGCCTTTACCTTTCCAAAATTGAAGGTCCAGTATCCAGCTCCAAGACATAAGTAGCCTTTACCTTTACCACATTGAAGGTCCAGTATCCAGCTCCGACACAAGTAACCTTCACTTCTCCCAATTGAATGTCCAGTATACAGCTCCAAGACACACATTGCCTTTACCTTTCCCACATTGAAGGTACAGTGTCCAGCTCCAAGACATAAGTACCCTTTACCTTTACCACATTGATGGTCCAGTATCCAGCTCCAAGACACAAGTAGCCTTTACCTTTCCCACATTGAAGGTCCAGGATCCAGCTCCAAGACACGAAGCATTTACATTTCCCACATTGAAGGTCCAGTATACAGCTCCAAGACATAAGTAGCCTTCACATTTCCCACATTGAAGGTCCAGTATCCAGCTCCAAGACATAAGTAGCCTTTACCTTTCCCACATTGAAGGTCCAGTATCCAGCTCTGACACATGTACCCTTTACCTTTACCAAATTGAAGGTCCAGTATCCAGCTCCAAGACACAATTAACCTTTACCTTCTACACATTGAAGATCCAGTATCCAGCTCAAAGACACAAGTCGCTGTTACCTTTTCCACATTGGTTCAGTACCCAGCTCCAAGACACAAGTAGCCTTTACCTTTCCCACATTGAAGGTCCAGTATCCAGCTGCAAGACACAAGTAGCCTTTACCTTTCCCACACTGAAGGTCCAGTATCCAGCTCCAAGACACAAGTAGCCTTCACCTTTCCCACATTGAAGGTCCAGTATCCAGCTCCAAGACACAATTAACCTTTACCTTCTACACATTGAAGATCCAGTATCCAGCTCAAAGACACAAGTCGCTGTTACCTTTTCCACATTGGTTCAGTATCCTGCTCCAAGACACAAGTAGCCTTTACCTTTCCCACATTGAAGGTCCAGTATCCAGCTGAAAGACACAAGTAGCCTTTACCTTTCCCACACTGAAGGTCCAGTGTCCAGCTCTAAGACACAAGTAGCTTTACCTTTAGCAAATTGAAGGTACAGTATCCAGCTCCAAGACTAAAGTCACCTTCACTTCTCCCACATTGAATGTCCAGTATTCAGCTCCAAGACACAAGTAGCCTTAACCTTTCACATAGTGAAGGTCCAGTATCCAGCTCCAAGACATATGTTGCCTTTACCTTTCCCACAATGAAGGTCCACTAACCAGCTCCAAGACACAAGTAGCCTTCACCTTTCCCACATTGAAGGTCCAGTATCCAGCTCCAAGACATAAGTAGCATTTACCTTTACCACATTGAAGGTCCAGTATCCAGCTCCGACACAAGTAACCTTCACTTCTCCCAATTGAATGTCCAGTATACAGCTCCAAGACACACATTGCCTTTACCTTTCCCACATTGAAGGTACAGTGTCCAGCTCCAAGACATAAGTACCCTTTACCTTTACCACATTGATGGTCCAGTATCCAGCTCCAAGACACAAGTCGTCTTCACCTTTCCCAAATTGAAGGTCCAGTATCCAGCTCCAAGACACAGTTGCCTTTACCTTTCCCACATTGAAGGTCCAGTATCCAGCTCGAATATACAAGTAGCCTTTACGTTTCCCACATTGAAGGTCCAGTATCCAGCTCCAAGATACAAGTCGCCTTTACCTTTCCCATATTGAAGGTCCAGTATACAGCTCCAAGATACAAATCGCCTTTACCTTTCCTACATTGAAGGTCCAGTATCCAGCTCCAAGACACAAGTAGCCTTTACCTTTCCCACATTGAAGGTCCAGTATCCAGCTCCAAGACACAAGTAGCCTTTACCTTTCCCACATTGAAGGTCCAGTATCCAGCTCCAAGACACAAGTAGCCTTTACCTTTCCCACATTGAAGGTCCAGTATCCAGCTCCAAGACACGTAGCATTTACCTTTCCCACATTGAAGGTCCAGTATACAGCTCCAAGACACAAGTAGCCTTAACCTTTCCCATACTGAAGGTCCAGTATCCAGCTCCAAGACACAAGTAGTCTTTACCTTTTCCACATTGAAGTTCCAGTATCCAGCTCCAAGACACAAGTAGCCTTTACCTTTCCCATATTGAAGGTCCAGTATCCAGCTCCAAGACACAAGTAGTCTTTACCTTTCCCACATTGAAGGTCCAGTATCCAGCTCCAAGACACAAGTAGTCTTTACCTTTCCCACATTGAAGGTCCAGCATCCAGCTCCAAGACACATGTAGACTTAACCTTTCACATATTGAAGGTCCAGTATCCAGCTCCAAGACACTCGTTGCCTTTACCTTCACCACATTAAAGGTCCAGTATCCAGCTCCAAGACACAAGTAGCCTTTACCTTTCCCACATTGAAGGTCCAGTATCCAGCTCCGACACAAGTATCCTTTACCTTTACCAATGTGAAGGTCCAGTATCCAGCTCCAAGACACAAGTCCCCTTTACCTTTACCAATTTGAAGGTCCAGTATCCAGCTCCAAGACACAAGTAGCCTTTACCTTTAACACATTGAAGGTCCAGTATCCAGCTGCAAGACACAAGTAGCCTTTACCTTTCCCACACTGAAGGTCCAGTATCCAGCTGCAAGACACAAGTAGCCTTTACCTTTCCCACACTGAAGGTCCAGTGTCCAGCTCTAAGACACAAGTAGCTTTACCTTTAGCAAATTGAAGGTACAGTATCCAGCTCCAAGACTAAAGTCACCTTCACTTCTCCCACATTGAATGTCCAGTATTCAGCTCCAAGACACAAGTAGCCTTAACCTTTCTCATATTGAAGGTCCAGTATCCAGCTCCAAGAAATATGTTGCCTTTACCTTTCCCACAATGAAGGTCCACTAACCAGCTCCAAGACACAAGTAGCCTTCACCTTTCCCACATTGAAGGTCCAGTATCCAGCTCCAAGACACGTAGCATTTACCTTTCCCACATTGAAGGTCCAGTATCCAGCTCCAAGACACAAGTAGCCTTTACCTTTCCCATATTGAAGGTCCAGTATCCAGCTCCAAGACACAAGTAGTCTTTACCTTTCCCACATTGGAGGTCCAGTATCCAGCTGCAAGAAACTGTAGCCTTTACCTTTCCCACATTGAAGGTCCAACATCCAGCTCCAAGACACATGTAGACTTAACCTTTCACATATTGAAGGTCCAGTATCCAGCTCCAAGACACAAGTAGCCTTTACCTTTACCAAATTGAAGGTCCAGTATACAGCTCCAAGACACAAGTAACCTTTACCTTTTACACATCGAAGATACAGTATCCAGCTAAAAGATAAAAGTCGCTGTTACCTTTTCCACATTGAAGGTTCAGTATCCAGCAACCAAGACACAAGTATCCTTAACCTTTACCAAATTGAAGGTTCTGTATACAGCTCCAAGATTCAAGTAGTCTTTAACTTTCCCACATGAAGGTCCAGTATCCACCTCGAACACACAAGTAACCTTAACCAAATTGAAGATTCAGTATCCAGCTGCAAGACACAAGTAACCTTTACCACACTGAATGTCCAGTATCGAGCACCAAGACACAATTCGACATTACCTTTCCAAAAATTGAAGGTTCAATATCCAGCACCAAGACACACGTTGCCTTTACCTTTCCCAATTTCAAGATACAGTATCCAGCTCCAAGACATAAGTCACCTTTACCGTTCCCACATTGAAGGTCCAGTATCCAGCTCCGACACAAGTATCCTTTACCTTTACCAATTTGAAGGTCCAGTATCCAGCTCCAAGACACAAGTCCCCTTTACCTTTACCAATTTGAAGGTCCAGTATCCAGATCCAAGACACAAGTAACCTTTACCATTAACACATTGATGGTCCAGTATCCAGCTCCAAGACACAAGTAGCCTTTCCCTTTACCACATTGAAGGTCCAGTATCCAGCTCCAAGACATAAGTACATTTTACCTTTCCCACATTGATGGTCCAGTATCCAGCTCCAAGACACAAGTAGCCTTTACCTTTCCCACATTGAAGGTACAGTATCCAGCTGCAAGACACAAGTAGCCTTTACCTTTCCCACACTGAAGGTCCAGTGTCCAGCTCTAAGACACAAGTAGCTTTACCTTTAGCAAATTGAAGGTACAGTATCCAGCTCCAAGACTAAAGTCACCTTCACTTCTCCCACATTGAATGTCCAGTATTCAGCTCCAAGACACAAGTAGCCTTAACCTTTCACATATTGAAGGTCCAGTATCCAGCTCCAAGAGATATGTTGCCTTTACCTTTACCACATTGCAGGTCCAGTACCCAGCTCCTAGAAACAAGTAGCCTTTACCTTTACCACATTGACGGTCCAGTATCCAGCTCCAAGACACAAGTAGCCTTTACCTTTCCCACAATGAAGGTCCACTAACCAGCTCCAAGACACAAGTAGCCTTTACCTTTCCAAAATTGAAGGTCCAGTATCCAGCTCCAAGACATAAGTAGCCTTTACCTTTACCACATTGATGGTCCAGTATCCAGCTCCGACACAAGTAACCTTCACTTCTCCCAATTGAATGTCCAGTATACAGCTCCAAGACACACATTGCCTTTACCTTTCCCACATTGAAGGTACAGTGTCCAGCTCCAAGACATAAGTACCCTTTACCTTTACCACATTGATGGTCCAGTATCCAGCTCCAAGACACAAGTAGCCTTTACCTTTCCCACATTGAAGGTCCAGAATCCAGCTCCAAGACACGAAGCATTTACATTTCCCACATTGAAGGTCCAGTATACAGCTCCAAGACATAAGTAGCCTTCACATTTCCCACATTGAAGGTCCAGTATCCAGCTCCAAGACATAAGTAGCCTTTACCTTTCCCACATTGAAGGTCCAGTATCCAGCTCTGACACATGTACCCTTTACCTTTACCAAATTGAAGGTCCAGTATCCAGCTCCAAGACACAATTAACCTTTACCTTCTACACATTGAAGATCCAGTATCCAGCTCAAAGACACAAGTCGCTGTTACCTTTTCCACATTGGTTCAGTATCCAGCTCCAAGACACAAGTAGCCTTTACCTTTCCCACATTGAAGGTCCAGTATCCAGCTGCAAGACACAAGTAGCCTTTACCTTTCCCACACTGAAGGTCCAGTATCCAGCTCCAAGACACAAGTAGCCTTCACCTTTCCCACATTGAAGGTCCAGTATCCAGCTCCAAGACACAATTAACCTTTACCTTCTACACATTGAAGATCCAGTATCCAGCTCAAAGACACAAGTCGCTGTTACCTTTTCCACATTGGTTCAGTATCCAGCTCCAAGACACAAGTAGCCTTTACCTTTCCCACATTGAAGGTCCAGTATCCAGCTGCAAGACACAAGTAGCCTTTACCTTTCCCACACTGAAGGTCCAGTGTCCAGCTCTAAGACACAAGTAGCTTTACCTTTAGCAAATTGAAGGTACAGTATCCAGCTCCAAGACTAAAGTCACCTTCACTTCTCCCACATTGAATGTCCAGTATTCAGCTCCAAGACACAAGTAGCCTTAACCTTTCACATAGTGAAGGTCCAGTATCCAGCTCCAAGACATATGTTGCCTTTACCTTTCCCACAATGAAGGTCCACTAACCAGCTCCAAGACACAAGTAGCCTTCACCTTTCCCACATTGAAGGTCCAGTATCCAGCTCCAAGACATAAGTAGCATTTACCTTTACCACATTGAAGGTCCAGTATCCAGCTCCGACACAAGTAACCTTCACTTCTCCCAATTGAATGTCCAGTATACAGCTCCAAGACACACATTGCCTTTACCTTTCCCACATTGAAGGTACAGTGTCCAGCTCCAAGACATAAGTACCCTTTACCTTTACCACATTGATGGTCCAGTATCCAGCTCCAAGACACAAGTAGTCTTCACCTTTCCCAAATTGAAGGTCCAGTATCCAGCTCCAAGACACAGTTGCCTTTACCTTTCCCACATTGAAGGTCCAGTATCCAGCTCGAATATACAAGTAGCCTTTACGTTTCCCACATTGAAGGTCCAGTATCCAGCTCCAAGACACGTAGCATTTACCTTTCCCACATTGAAGGTCCAGTATCCAGCTCCAAGACACAAGTAGCCTTTACCTTTCCCACATTGAAGGTCCAGTATCCAGCTCCAAGACACAAGTAGCCTTTACCTTTCCCACATTGAAGGTCCAGCATCCAGCTCCAAGACACATGTAGACTTAACCTTTCACATATTGAAGGTCCAGTATCCAGCTCCCAGACACTCGTTGCCTTTACCTTCACCACATTAAAGGTCCAGTATCCAGCTCCAAGACACAAGTAGCCTTTACCTTTCGCACATTGAAGGTCCAGTATCCAGCTCCGACACAAGTATCCTTTACCTTTACCAATGTGAAGGTCCAGTATCCAGCTCCAAGACACAAGTCCCCTTTACCTTTACCAATTTGAAGGTCCAGTATCCAGCTCCAAGACACAAGTAGCCTTTACCTTTAACACATTGAAGGTCCAGTATCCAGCTGCAAGACACAAGTAGCCTTTACCTTTCCCACACTGAAGGTCCAGTATCCAGCTGCAAGACACAAGTAGCCTTTACCTTTCCCACACTGAAGGTCCAGTGTCCAGCTCTAAGACACAAGTAGCTTTACCTTTAGCAAATTGAAGGTACAGTATCCAGCTCCAAGACTAAAGTCACCTTCACTTCTCCCACATTGAATGTCCAGTATTCAGCTCCAAGACACAAGTAGCCTTAACCTTTCACATATTGAAGGTCCAGTATCCAGCTCCAAGACATATGTTGCCTTTACCTTTCCCACAATGAAGGTCCACTAACCAGCTCCAAGACACAAGTAGCCTTCACCTTTCCCACATTGAAGGTCCAGTATCCAGCTCCAAGACATAAGTAGCATTTACCTTTACCACATTAAAGGTCCAGTATCCAGCTCCGACACAAGTAACCTTCACTTCTCCCAATTGAATGTCCAGTATACAGCTCCAAGACACACATTGCCTTTACCTTTCCCACATTGAATGTACAGTGTCCAGCTCCAAGACATAAGTACCCTTTACCTTTACCACACTGAAGGTCCAGTATCCAGCTGCAAGACACAAGTAGCCTTTACCTTTCCCACACTGAAGGTCCAGTGTCCAGCTCTAAGACACAAGTAGCTTTACCTTTAGCAAATTGAAGGTACAGTATCCAGCTCCAAGACTAAAGTCACCTTCACTTCTCCCACATTGAATGTCCAGTATTCAGCTCCAAGACACAAGTAGCCTTAACCTTTCACATATTGAAGGTCCAGTATCCAGCTCCAAGACATATGTTGCCTTTACCTTTCCCACAATGAAGGTCCACTAACCAGCTCCAAGACACAAGTAGCCTTCACCTTTCCCACATTGAAGGTCCAGTATCCAGCTCCAAGACATAAGTAGCATTTACCTTTACCACATTGAAGGTCCAGTATCCAGCTCCGACACAAGTAACCTTCACTTCTCCCAATTGAATGTCCAGTATACAGCTCCAAGACACACATTGCCTTTACCTTTCCCACATTGAAGGTACAGTGTCCAGCTCCAAGACATAAGTACCCTTTACCTTTCCCACATTGATGGTCCAGTATCCAGCTCCAAGACACAAGTAGCCTTTACCTTTCCCACATTGAAGGTCCAGTATCCAGCTGCAAGACACAAGTAGCCTTTACCTTTCCCACACTGAAGGTCCAGTATCCAGCTGCAAGACACAAGTAGCCTTTACCTTTCCCACACTGAAGGTCCAGTGTCCAGCTCTAAGACACAAGTAGCTTTACCTTTAGCAAATTGAAGGTACAGTATCCAGCTCCAAGACTAAAGTCACTTTCACTTCTCCCACATTGAATGTCCAGTATTCAGCTCCAAGACACAAGTAGCCTTAACCTTTCACATATTGAATGTCCAGTATCCAGCTCCAAGACATATGTTGCCTTTACCTTTCCCACAATGAAGGTCCACTAACCAGCTCCAAGACACAAGTAGCCTTCACCTTTCCCACATTGAAGGTCCAGTATCCAGCTCCAAGACATAAGTAGCATTTACCTTTACCACATTGAAGGTCCAGTATCCAGCTCCGACACAAGTAACCTTCACTTCTCCCAATTGAATGTCCAGTATACAGCTCCAAGACACACATTGCCTTTACCTTTCCCACATTGAAGGTACAGTATCCAGCTCCAAGACATAAGTACCCTTTACCTTTCCCACATTTAAGGTCCAGTTTCCAGCTCGAATATACAAGTAGCCTTTACGTTTCCCACATTGAAGGTCCAGTATCCAGCTCCAAGATACAAGTCGCCTTTACCTTTCCCATATTGAAGGTCCAGTATACAGCTCCAAGATACAAATCGCCTTTACCTTTCCCACATTGAAAGTCCAGTATCCAGCTCCAAGAAACAAGTAGCCTTTACCTTTCCCACATTGAAGGTCCAGTATCCAGCTCCAAGACACAAGTAGCCTTTACCTTTCCCACATTGAAGGTACAGTATCCAGCTCCAAGACTAAAGTCACCTTCACTTCTCCCACATTGAATGTCCAGCATTCAGCTCCAAGACACAAGTAGCCTTAACCTTTCCCATACTGAAGGTCCAGTATCCCGCTCCAAGACACAAGTAGCCTTTACCTTTCCCATATTGAAGGTCCAGCATCCAGCTCAAAGACACAAGTAGTCTTTACCTTTCCCACAATGAAGGTCCAGTATCCACTCCAAGACACAAGTAGCCGTTACCTTTCCCACATTGAAGGTCCAGTATCCAGCTCCGACACATGTACCCTTTACCTTTACCAAATTGAAGGTCCAGTATACAGCTCCAAGACACAAGTAACCTTTACCTTTTACACATTGAAGGTCCAGTATCCAGCTCGAATATACAAGTAGACTTTACGTTTCCCACATTGAAGGTCCAGTATACAGCTCCAAGATACAAGTAGCCTTTACGTTTCCCATATTGAAGGTACAGAAAACAGCTCCAAGATACAAATCGCCTTTACCTTTCCCACATTGAAGGTCCAGTATCCAGCTCCAAGATATAAGTAGCCTTTACCTTTACCAAATTGAAGGTCCAGTATCCAACTCCAAGACACAAGTAACCTTTACCTTTTACACATTGAAGATCCAGTATCCAGCTCAAAGACACAAGTCGCTGTTACCTTTTCCACATTGAAGGTTCAGTATCCAGCTCCAAGACACAAGTAGCCTTCACCTTTCACACATTGAAGGTCCAGTATCCAGCTGCAAGACACAAGTAGGCTTTACCTTTCCCACACTGAAGGTCCAGTGTCCAGCTCTAAGACACAAGTAGCTTTACCTTTAGCAAATTGAAGGTACAGTATCCAGCTCCAAGACTAAAGTCACCTTAACTTCTCCCACATTGAATGTCCAGTATTCAGCTCCAAGACACAAGTAGCCTTAACCTTTCACATATTGAAGGTCCTGTATCCAGCTCCAAGACATATGTTGCCTTTACCTTTCCCACAATGAAGGTCCACTAACCAGCTCCAAGACACAAGTAGCCTTTACCTTTCCCACATTGAAGGTCCAGTATCCAGCTCCAAGACACGTAGCATTTACCTTTCCCACATTGAAGGTCCAGTATACAGCTCCAAGACACAAGTAGCCTTAACCTTTCCCATACTGAAGGTCCAGTATCCAGCTCCAAGACACAAGTAGTGTTTACCTTTTCCACATTGAAGGTCCAGTATCCAGCTCCAAGACACAAGTAGCCTTTACCTTTCCCATATTGAAGGTCCAGTATCCAGCTCCAAGACACAAGTAGTCTTTACCTTTCCCACATTGGAGGTCCAGTATCCAGCTGCAAGAAACTGTAGCCTTTACCTTTCCCACATTGAAGGTCCAACATCCAGCTCCAAGACACATGTAGACTTAACCTTTCACATATTGAAGGTCCAGTATCCAGCTCCAAGACACAAGTAGCCTTTACCTTTCCCACATTGAAGGTCCAGTATGCAGCTCCAAGACATAAGTCGCCTTTACTTTTCCCACAGTGAAGGTCCAGTATCCAGCTCCGACACATGTACCCTTTACCTTTACCAAATTGAAGGTCCATTATACAGCTCCAAGACACAAGTAACCTTTACCTTTTACACATCGAAGATACAGTATCCAGCAAAAAGATAAAAGTCGCTGTTACCTTTTCCACATTGAAGGTTCAGTATCCAGCAACCAAGACACAAGTATCCTTAACCTTTACCAAATTGAAGGTTCTGTATACAGCTCCAAGATTCAAGTCGTCTTTAACTTTCCCACATGAAGGTCCAGTATCCACCTCGAACACACAAGTAACCTTAACCAAATTGAAGATTCAGTATCCAGCTGCAAGACACAAGTAACCTTTACCACACTGAATGTCCAGTATCCAGCACCAAGACACAATTCGACATTACCTTTCCAAAAATTGAAGGTTCAATATCCAGCACCAAGACACACGTTGCCTTTACCTTTCCCAATTTCAAGATACAGTATCCAGCTCCAAGACATAAGTCACCTTTACCGTTCCCACATTGAAGGTCCAGTATCCAGCTGCGACACAAGTATCCTTTACCTTTACCAATTTGAAGGTCCAGTATCCAGCTCCAAGACACAAGTCCCCTTTACCTTTACCAATTTGAAGGTCCAGTATCCAGATCCAAGACACAAGTAACCTTTACCATTAACACATTGATGGTCCAGTATCCAGCTCCAAGACACGTAGCCTTTCCCTTTACCACATTGAAGGTCCAGTATCCAGCTCCAAGACATAAGTACATTTTACCTTTCCCACATTGATGGTCCAGTATCCAGCTCCAAGACACAAGTAGCCTTTACCTTTCCCACATTGAAGGTCCAGTATCCAGCTGCAAGACACAAGTAGCCTTTACCTTTCCCACACTGAAGGTCCAGTGTCCAGCTCTAAGACACAAGTAGCTTTACCTTTAGCAAATTGAAGGTACAGTATCCAGCTCCAAGACTAAAGTCACCTTCACTTCTCCCACATTGAATGTCCAGTATTCAGCTCCAAGACACAAGTAGCCTTAACCTTTCACATATTGAAGGTCCAGTATCCAGCTCCAAGAGATATGTTGCCTTTACCTTTACCACATTGCAGGTCCAGTACCCAGCTCCTAGAAACAAGTAGCTTTTACCTTTACCACATTGACGGTCCAGTATCCAGCTCCAAGACACAAGTAGCCTTTACCTTTCCCACAATGAAGGTCCACTAACCAGCTCCAAGACACAAGTAGCCTTTACCTTTCCCAAATTGAAGGTCCAGTATCCAGCTCCAAGACATAAGTAGCCTTTACCTTTACCACATTGAAGGTCCAGTATCCAGCTCCGACACAAGTAACCTGCACTTCTCCCAATTGAATGTCCAGTATACAGCTCCAAGACACACATTGCCTTTACCTTTCCCACATTGAAGGTACAGTGTCCAGCTCCAAGACATAAGTACCCTTTACCTTTACCACATTGATGATCCAGTATCCAGCTCCAAGACACAAGTAGCCTTTACCTTTCCCACATTGAAGGTCCAGGATCCAGCTCCAAGACACGAAGCATTTACATTTCCCACATTGAAGGTCCAGTATCCAGCTCCAAGACACAAGTAGCCTTTACCTTTCCCACATTGAAGGTACAGTATCCAGCTCCAAGACTAAAGTCACCTTCACTTCTCCCACATTGAATGTCCAGCATTCAGCTCCAAGACACAAGTAGCCTTAACCTTTCCCATACTGAAGGTCCAGTATCCCGCTCCAAGACACAAGTAGCCTTTACCTTTCCCATATTGAAGGTCCAGCATCCAGCTCAAAGACACAAGTAGTCTTTACCTTTCCCACAATGAAGGTCCAGTATCCACTCCAAGACACAAGTAGCCGTTACCTTTCCCACATTGAAGGTCCAGTATCCAGCTCCGACACATGTACCCTTTACCTTTACCAAATTGAAGGTCCAGTATACAGCTCCAAGACACAAGTAACCTTTACCTTTTACACATTGAAGGTCCAGTATCCAGCTCGAATATACAAGTAGACTTTACGTTTCCCACATTGAAGGTCCAGTATACAGCTCCAAGATACAAGTAGCCTTTACGTTTCCCATATTGAAGGTACAGAAAACAGCTCCAAGATACAAATCGCCTTTACCTTTCCCACATTGAAGGTCCAGTATCCAGCTCCAAGATATAAGTAGCCTTTACCTTTACCAAATTGAAGGTCCAGTATCCAACTCCAAGACACAAGTAACCTTTACCTTTTACACATTGAAGATCCAGTATCCAGCTCAAAGACACAAGTCGCTGTTACCTTTTCCACATTGAAGGTTCAGTATCCAGCTCCAAGACACAAGTAGCCTTCACCTTTCACACATTGAAGGTCCAGTATCCAGCTGCAAGACACAAGTAGGCTTTACCTTTCCCACACTGAAGGTCCAGTGTCCAGCTCTAAGACACAAGTAGCTTTACCTTTAGCAAATTGAAGGTACAGTATCCAGCTCCAAGACTAAAGTCACCTTCACTTCTCCCACATTGAATGTCCAGTATTCAGCTCCAAGACACAAGTAGCCTTAACCTTTCACATATTGAAGGTCCTGTATCCAGCTCCAAGACATATGTTGCCTTTACCTTTCCCACAATGAAGGTCCACTAACCAGCTCCAAGACACAAGTAGCCTTTACCTTTCCCACATTGAAGGTCCAGTATCCAGCTCCAAGACACGTAGCATTTACCTTTCCCACATTGAAGGTCCAGTATACAGCTCCAAGACACAAGTAGCCTTAACCTTTCCCATACTGAAGGTCCAGTATCCAGCTCCAAGACACAAGTAGTGTTTACCTTTTCCACATTGAAGGTCCAGTATCCAGCTCCAAGACACAAGTAGCCTTTACCTTTCCCATATTGAAGGTCCAGTATCCAGCTCCAAGACACAAGTAGTCTTTACCTTTCCCACATTGGAGGTCCAGTATCCAGCTCCAAGACACAAGTAGCCTTTACCTTTCCCACATTGAAGGTCCAGTATGCAGCTCCAAGACATAAGTCGCCTTTACTTTTCCCACAGTGAAGGTCCAGTATCCAGCTCCGACACATGTACCCTTTACCTTTACCAAATTGAAGGTCCATTATACAGCTCCAAGACACAAGTAACCTTTACCTTTTACACATCGAAGATACAGTATCCAGCAAAAAGATAAAAGTCGCTGTTACCTTTTCCACATTGAAGGTTCAGTATCCAGCAACCAAGACACAAGTATCCTTAACCTTTACCAAATTGAAGGTTCTGTATACAGCTCCAAGATTCAAGTCGTCTTTAACTTTCCCACATGAAGGTCCAGTATCCACCTCGAACACACAAGTAACCTTAACCAAATTGAAGATTCAGTATCCAGCTGCAAGACACAAGTAACCTTTACCACACTGAATGTCCAGTATCCAGCACCAAGACACAATTCGACATTACCTTTCCAAAAATTGAAGGTTCAATATCCAGCACCAAGACACACGTTGCCTTTACCTTTCCCAATTTCAAGATACAGTATCCAGCTCCAAGACATAAGTCACCTTTACCGTTCCCACATTGAAGGTCCAGTATCCAGCTGCGACACAAGTATCCTTTACCTTTACCAATTTGAAGGTCCAGTATCCAGCTCCAAGACACAAGTCCCCTTTACCTTTACCAATTTGAAGGTCCAGTATCCAGATCCAAGACACAAGTAACCTTTACCATTAACACATTGATGGTCCAGTATCCAGCTCCAAGACACGTAGCCTTTCCCTTTACCACATTGAAGGTCCAGTATCCAGCTCCAAGACATAAGTACATTTTACCTTTCCCACATTGATGGTCCAGTATCCAGCTCCAAGACACAAGTAGCCTTTACCTTTCCCACATTGAAGGTCCAGTATCCAGCTGCAAGACACAAGTAGCCTTTACCTTTCCCACACTGAAGGTCCAGTGTCCAGCTCTAAGACACAAGTAGCTTTACCTTTAGCAAATTGAAGGTACAGTATCCAGCTCCAAGACTAAAGTCACCTTCACTTCTCCCACATTGAATGTCCAGTATTCAGCTCCAAGACACAAGTAGCCTTAACCTTTCACATATTGAAGGTCCAGTATCCAGCTCCAAGAGATATGTTGCCTTTACCTTTACCACATTGCAGGTCCAGTACCCAGCTCCTAGAAACAAGTAGCTTTTACCTTTACCACATTGACGGTCCAGTATCCAGCTCCAAGACACAAGTAGCCTTTACCTTTCCCACAATGAAGGTCCAATAACCAGCTCCAAGACACAAGTAGCCTTTACCTTTCCCAAATTGAAGGTCCAGTATCCAGCTCCAAGACATAAGTAGCCTTTACCTTTACCACATTGAAGGTCCAGTATCCAGCTCCGACACAAGTAACCTGCACTTCTCCCAATTGAATGTCCAGTATACAGCTCCAAGACACACATTGCCTTTACCTTTCCCACATTGAAGGTACAGTGTCCAGCTCCAAGACATAAGTACCCTTTACCTTTACCACATTGATGATCCAGTATCCAGCTCCAAGACACAAGTAGCCTTTACCTTTCCCACATTGAAGGTCCAGGATCCAGCTCCAAGACACGAAGCATTTACATTTCCCACATTGAAGGTCCAGTATACAGCTCCAAGACATAAGCAGCCTTCACATTTCCCACATTAAAGGTCCAGTATCCAGCTCCAAGACATAAGTAGCCTTTACCTTTCACACATTGAAGGTCCAGTATCCAGCTCTGACACATGTACCCTTTACCTTTACCAAATTGAAGGTCCAGTATCCAGCTCCAAGACACAATTAACCTTTACCTTCTACACATTGAAGATCCAGTATCCAGCTCAAAGACACAAGTCGCTGTTACCTTTTCCACATTGGTTCAGTATCCAGCTCCAAGACACAAGTAGCCTTTACCTTTCCCACATTGAAGGTCCAGTATCCAGCTGCAAGACACAAGTAGCCTTTACCTTTCCCACACTGAAGGTCCAGTATCCAGCTCCAAGACATATGTTGCCTTTACCTTTCCCACAATGAAGGTCCACTAACCAGCTCCAAGACACAAGTAGCCTTCACCTTTCCCACATTGAAGGTCCAGTATCCAGCTCCAAGACATAAGTAGCATTTACCTTTACCACATTGAAGGTCCAGTATCCAGCTCCGACACAAGTAACCTTCACTTCTCCCAATTGAATGTCCAGTATACAGCTCCAAGACACACATTGCCTTTACCTTTCCCACATTGAAGGTACAGTGTCCAGCTCCAAGACATAAGTACCCTTTACCTTTACCACATTGAAGGTCCAGTATCCAGCTCTGACACATGTACCCTTTACCTTTACCAAATTGAAGGTCCAGTATCCAGCTCCAAGACACAATTAACCTTTACCTTCTACACATTGAAGATCCAGTATCCAGCTCAAAGACACAAGTCGCTGTTACCTTTTCCACATTGGTTCAGTATCCAGCTCCAAGACACAAGTAGCCTTTACCTTTCGCACATTGAAGGTCCAGTATCCAGCTGCAAGACACAAGTAGCCTTTACCTTTCCCACACTGAAGGTCCAGTGTCCAGCTCTAAGACACAAGTAGCTTTACCTTTAGCAAATTGAAGGTACAGTATCCAGCTCCAAGACTAAAGTCACCTTCACTTCTCCCACATTGAATGTCCAGTATTCAGCTCCAAGACACAAGTAGCCTTAACCTTTCACATAGTGAAGGTCCAGTATCCAGCTCCAAGACATATGTTGCCTTTACCTTTCCCACAATGAAGGTCCACTAACCAGCTCCAAGACACAAGTAGCCTTCACCTTTCCCACATTGAAGGTCCAGTATCCAGCTCCAAGACATAAGTAGCATTTACCTTTACCACATTGAAGGTCCAGTATCCAGCTCCGACACAAGTAACCTTCACTTCTCCCAATTGAATGTCCAGTATACAGCTCCAAGATTCAAGTAGTCTTTAACTTTCCCACATGAAGGTCCAGTATCCACCTCGAACACACAAGTAACCTTAACCAAATTGAAGATTCAGTATCCAGCTGCAAGACACAAGTAACCTTTACCACACTGAATGTCCAGTATCCAGCACCAAGACACAATTCGACATTACCTTTCCAAAAATTGAAGGTTCAATATCCAGCACCAAGACACACGTTGCCTTTACCTTTCCCAATTTCAAGATACAGTATCCAGCTCCAAGACATAAGTCACCTTTACCGTTCCCACATTGAAGGTCCAGTATCCAGCTCCGACACAAGTATCCTTTACCTTTACCAATTTGAAGGTCCAGTATCCAGCTCCAAGACACAAGTCCCCTTTACCTTTACCAATTTGAAGGTCCAGTATCCAGATCCAAGACACAAGTAACCTTTACCATTAACACATTGATGGTCCAGTATCCAGCTCCAAGACACAAGTAGCCTTTCCCTTTACCACATTGAAGGTCCAGTATCCAGCTCCAAGACATAAGTACATTTTACCTTTCCCACATTGATGGTCCAGTATCCAGCTCCAAGACACAAGTAGCCTTTACCTTTCCCACATTGAAGGTCCAGTATCCAGCTGCAAGACACAAGTAGCCTTTACCTTTCCCACACTGAAGGTCCAGTGTCCAGCTCTAAGACACAAGTAGCTTTACCTTTAGCAAATTGAAGGTACAGTATCCAGCTCCAAGACTAAAGTCACCTTCACTTCTCCCACATTGAATGTCCAGTATTCAGCTCCAAGACACAAGTAGCCTTAACCTTTCACATATTGAAGGTCCAGTATCCAGCTCCAAGAGATATGTTGCCTTTACCTTTACCACATTGCAGGTCCAGTACCCAGCTCCTAGAAACAAGTAGCCTTTACCTTTACCACATTGACGGTCCAGTATCCAGCTCCAAGACACAAGTAGCCTTTACCTTTCCCACAATGAAGGTCCACTAACCAGCTCCAAGACACAAGTAGCCTTTACCTTTCCCAAATTGAAGGTCCAGTATCCAGCTCCAAGACATAAGTAGCCTTTACCTTTACCACATTGAAGGTCCAGTATCCAGCTCCGACACAAGTAACCTGCACTTCTCCCAATTGAATGTCCAGTATACAGCTCCAAGACACACATTGCCTTTACCTTTCCCACATTGAAGGTACAGTGTCCAGCTCCAAGACATAAGTACCCTTTACCTTTACCACATTGATGATCCAGTATCCAGCTCCAAGACACAAGTAGCCTTTACCTTTCCCACATTGAAGGTCCAGGATCCAGCTCCAAGACACGAAGCATTTACATTTCCCACATTGAAGGTCCAGTATACAGCTCCAAGACATAAGTAGCCTTCACATTTCCCACATTAAAGGTCCAGTATCCAGCTCCAAGACATAAGTAGCCTTTACCTTTCACACATTGAAGGTCCAGTATCCAGCTCTGACACATGTACCCTTTACCTTTACCAAATTGAAGGTCCAGTATCCAGCTCCAAGACACAATTAACCTTTACCTTCTACACATTGAAGATCCAGTATCCAGCTCAAAGACACAAGTCGCTGTTACCTTTTCCACATTGGTTCAGTATCCAGCTCCAAGACACAAGTAGCCTTTACCTTTCCCACATTGAAGGTCCAGTATCCAGCTGCAAGACACAAGTAGCCTTTACCTTTCCCACACTGAAGGTCCAGTATCCAGCTCCAAGACATATGTTGCCTTTACCTTTCCCACAATGAAGGTCCACTAACCAGCTCCAAGACACAAGTAGCCTTCACCTTTCCCACATTGAAGGTCCAGTATCCAGCTCCAAGACATAAGTAGCATTTACCTTTACCACATTGAAGGTCCAGTATCCAGCTCCGACACAAGTAACCTTCACTTCTCCCAATTGAATGTCCAGTATACAGCTCCAAGACACACATTGCCTTTACCTTTCCCACATTGAAGGTACAGTGTCCAGCTCCAAGACATAAGTACCCTTTACCTTTACCACATTGAAGGTCCAGTATCCAGCTCTGACACATGTACCCTTTACCTTTACCAAATTGAAGGTCCAGTATCCAGCTCCAAGACACAATTAACCTTTACCTTCTACACATTGAAGATCCAGTATCCAGCTCAAAGACACAAGTCGCTGTTACCTTTTCCACATTGGTTCAGTATCCAGCTCCAAGACACAAGTAGCCTTTACCTTTCGCACATTGAAGGTCCAGTATCCAGCTGCAAGACACAAGTAGCCTTTACCTTTCCCACACTGAAGGTCCAGTGTCCAGCTCTAAGACACAAGTAGCTTTACCTTTAGCAAATTGAAGGTACAGTATCCAGCTCCAAGACTAAAGTCACCTTCACTTCTCCCACATTGAATGTCCAGTATTCAGCTCCAAGACACAAGTAGCCTTAACCTTTCACATAGTGAAGGTCCAGTATCCAGCTCCAAGACATATGTTGCCTTTACCTTTCCCACAATGAAGGTCCACTAACCAGCTCCAAGACACAAGTAGCCTTCACCTTTCCCACATTGAAGGTCCAGTATCCAGCTCCAAGACATAAGTAGCATTTACCTTTACCACATTGAAGGTCCAGTATCCAGCTCCGACACAAGTAACCTTCACTTCTCCCAATTGAATGTCCAGTATACAGCTCCAAGACACACATTGCCTTTACCTTTCCCACATTGAAGGTACAGTGTCCAGCTCCAAGACATAAGTACCCTTTACCTTTACCACATTGATGGTCCAGTATCCAGCTCCAAGACACAAGTAGTCTTCACCTTTCCCAAATTGAAGGTCCAGTATCCAGCTCCAAGACACAGTTGCCTTTACCTTTCCCACATTGAAGGTCCAGTATCCAGCTCGAATATACAAGTAGCCTTTACGTTTCCCACATTGAAGGTCCAGTATCCAGCTCCAAGATACAAGTCGCCTTTACCTTTCCCATATTGAAGGTCCAGTATACAGCTCCAAGATACAAATCGCCTTTACCTTTCCTACATTGAAGGTCCAGTATCCAGCTCCAAGACACAAGTAGCCTTTACCTTTCCCACATTGAAGGTCCAGTATCCAGCTCCAAGACACAAGTAGCCTTTACCTTTCCCACATTGAAGGTCCAGTATCCAGCTCCAAGACACAAGTAGCCTTTACCTTTCCCACATTGAAGGTCCAGTATCCAGCTCCAAGACACGTAGCATTTACCTTTCCCACATTGAAGGTCCAGTATACAGCTCCAAGACACAAGTAGCCTTAACCTTTCCCATACTGAAGGTCCAGTATCCAGCTCCAAGACACAAGTAGTCTTTACCTTTTCCACATTGAAGTTCCAGTATCCAGCTCCAAGACACAAGTAGCTTTTACCTTTCCCATATTGAAGGTCCAGTATCCAGCTCCAAGACACAAGTAGTCTTTACCTTTCCCACATTGAAGGTCCAGTATCCAGCTCCAAGACACAAGTAGTCTTTACCTTTCCCACATTGAAGGTCCAGTATCCAGCTCCAAGACACAAGTAGTCTTTACCTTTCCCACATTGAAGGTCCAGCATCCAGCTCCAAGACACATGTAGACTTAACCTTTCACATATTGAAGGTCCAGTATCCAGCTCCAAGACACTCGTTGCCTTTACCTTCACCACATTAAAGGTCCAGTATCCAGCTCCAAGACACAAGTAGCCTTTACCTTTCCCACATTGAAGGTCCAGTATCCAGCTCCGACACAAGTATCCTTTACCTTTACCAATTTGAAGGTCCAGTATCCAGCTCCAAGACACAAGTCCCCTTTACCTTTACCAATTTGAAGGTCCAGTATCCAGCTCCAAGACACAAGTAACCTTTACCTTTAACACATTGATGGTCCAGTATCCAGCTCCAAGACATATGTTGCCTTTACCTTTCCCACAATGAAGGTCCACTAACCAGCTCCAAGACACAAGTAGCCTTCACCTTTCCCACATTGAAGGTCCAGTATCCAGCTCCAAGACATAAGTAGCATTTACCTTTACCACATTAAAGGTCCAGTATCCAGCTCCGACACAAGTAACCTTCACTTCTCCCAATTGAATGTCCAGTATACAGCTCCAAGACACACATTGCCTTTACCTTTCCCACATTGAAGGTACAGTGTCCAGCTCCAAGACACAAGTAGTCTTCACCTTTCCCACATTGAAGTTCCAGTATCCAGCTCCAAGACACAGTTGCCTTTACCTTTCCCACATTGAAGGTCCAGTATCCAGCTCGAATATACAAGTAGCCTTTACGTTTCCCACATTGAAGGTCCAGTATCCAGCTCCAAGATACAAGTCGCCTTTACCTTTCCCATATTGAAGGTCCAGTATACAGCTCCAAGATACAAATCGCCTTTACCTTTCCTACATTGAAGGTCCAGTATCCAGCTCCAAGACACAAGTAGCCTTTACCTTTCCCACATTGAAGGTCCAGTATCCAGCTCCAAGATACAAGTAGCCTTTACCTTTCCCATATTGAAGGTCCAGTATTTAGCTCGAAGATACAAGTAGCCTTTACCTTTCCCATATTGAAGGTCCAGTATTTAGCTCGAAGATACAAGTAGCCTTTACCTTTCCCACATTGAAGGTCCAGTATCCAGCTCCAAGACACAAGTAGCCTTTACCTTTCCCACATTGAAGGTCCAGTATCCAGCTCCAAGACGCAAGGAGTCTTTACCGTTCCCACATTGAAGGTCCAGTATCGAGCTCCAAGACACAAGTAGCCTTTACCTTTCCCATATTGAAGGTCCAGTATTTAGCTCGAAGAATCAAGTAGCCTTTACCTTTCCCATATTGAAGGTCGTATTTAGCTCGAAGATACAAGTAGCCTTTACCTTTCCCACATTGAAGGTCCAGTATCCAGCTCCAAGACACAAGTAGCCTTTACCTTTCCCACATTGAAGGTCCAGTATCCAGCTCCAAGACACAAGTAGCCTTTACCTTTCCCATATTGAAGGTCCAGTATTTAGCTCGAAGATACAAGTAGCCTTTACCTTTCCCACATTGAAGGTCCAGTATCGAGCTCCAAGACACAAGTAGCCTTTACCTTTCCCATATTGAAGGTCCAGTATTTAGCTCGAAGATACAAGTAGCCTTTACCTTTCCCACATTGAAGGTCCAGTATCCAGCTCCAAGAAACAAGTAGCCTTTACCTTTCCCACATTGAAGGTCCAGTATCCAGCTCCAAGACACAAGTAGCCTTTACCTTTCCCATATTGAAGGTCCAGTATTTAGCTCGAAGATACAAATAGCCTTTACCTTTCCCACATTGAAGGTCCAGTATCCAGCTCCAAGACACAATTAGCGTTAAACTTTCCCACATTAAACATACAGTATCCAGCTCCAAGACACATGTTGACTTTACCTTTACGACATTGGTCCAGTATCCAGGTCCAAGACACAAGTAGCCTTTACCTTTACAAAATTGAAGATCCAGTATCCAGCTCCAAGACACAAGTAACCTTTACCTTTATCACATAGAAGATCCAGTATTCAGCTCCAAGACACAAGTAGCCTTTACCTTTCCCACATTGAAGGTCCAGTATCCAGCTCCAAGACACAAGTAGCCTTTACCTTTCCCATATTGAAGGTCCAGTATTTAGCTCGAAGATACAAGTAGCCTTTACCTTTCCCACATTGAAGGTCCAGTATCGAGCTCCAAGACACAAGTAGCCTTTTCCTTTCCCATATTGAAGGTCCAGTATTTAGCTCGAAGATACAAGTAGCCTTTACCTTTCCCACATTGAAGGTCCAGTATCCAGCTCCAAGACACAAGTAGCCTTTACCTTTCCCATATTGAAGGTCCAGTATTTAGCTCGAAGATACAAGTAGCCTTTACCTTTCCCACATTGAAGGTCCAGTATCCAGCTCCAAGACACAAGTAGCCTTTACCTTTCCCATATTGAAGGTCCAGTATTTAGCTCGAAGATACAAGTAGCCTTTACCTTTCCCACATTGAAGGTCCAGTATCCAGCTCCAAGACACAAGTAACCTTTACCTTTCCCACATTGAAGGTCCTTGCATGATCTCCTGAATCTCTCCATCACTCTGCAAGTCTCGTCCGGCGACAGCGGGGAAAACCGCACCGTCCCCTCCGCACGTGATGCGGGTGACGACACGCCGCCTCCCTGGTCACGTGGCGTAGCCGTTCATGTGGCCGATTTTTCACTTTGCCATTGGTTTTTGTGGTCTGCTGATCCTCTCCGCCCCCCATCGGGACGCCCACGCTGATCAGTTTCCGACCCTTGCCCGCTCCCTCTCGGGTTCCCCGACCGCTGCTATTCAAGCCGGGTGTCTAAGGCCGTCGGTCCGTCCTCTCGCTCGATCAACATGCCCCACCCGATTGAAGTGTCCATCCCGTCCTTCCGACATGAGGAGAGCGATCTTGAGCGTGGATACACGGTAAGGCCAGAGGGAGAGGGAGAGGGGAGGCCGAGGGACAGCTCCTGCCTTCACTCGGGCAGGGCCATCCTCCTGTTCGCTCCAGCAGCCGATGGGGTTGATCCGGGGCTCGGACCCACGGGGATCCGTCTGAGAATGGGGTCCCAGGACCGGTCTGCTGGCAGCCCCGCTTCAGCTCGCCCTCAGCCCGAGGGGCGCAGGACCCCGAGAGCCTGCTCTTTTTCGCTCCCCCACTTTTCTTGACGACTAGCTCTCAGCCCTAAATATTCACAAGGCACCAGGCAGTGAAAGCCCACTCTCTGCAATTCACATTATTTGGTGTCGCCATGAGGTCAGTGGGCAGGTTGCCTTCCAATCATGGCAAGTTCCTGCTATCTTTTTCCTTCTTGCTCATGACTGATTGAACACGAAGGAATGTGTGCACTGAATGGCCATTTTTAAAAAAACCCTCTTCTGTTTAAATTTGACATTTTAAAAAAAAAACCCACTTTGATATGAAATAGATCGAAACGACCATTGCCCAGCTGCAATGAGCTGGGTGAAAGTCGTTCACTTTTTATGCACAAGGTTAACTGGACAGATCTGTGCAATGATCATTAAAAACCTGATAATAAGATAAAGGTCCAGGTTTGCATGTTACAGATAAATTTGTATCATCTTTGAAGCAAACTTTACATTGTGGGTTTGGGCAGGAAAACTTGGCAGTATCTTTCCAATGCTTGCCTTGTTTGGTACTTTATTTTTGTGAGTTACGACGAAAAATGCGTTTTCATGAGGGTGAATCGAATGTAATGGCCCCAAAAGGTTTGAGTAAAAGTTCTCAACACTTGACAAGTCAGGCAATCTTCCCTCAACTTTTTGACTACATGAAGGCTCAGTTTTTGTGAATGAGGTTGGATCACACTTACCATTGATCAGAATGTGAGGAGAAAGACTTGGATCATTGCTGTCATCTATGCAAAAGAAGGGAAATAGGTCAAAATAATTGTATCTGACACTTTATTTCCTAGTTTGTAATCATTGTAAATCCTAAAAGTCTTCTACCAAAGGAGACTTTAAAGATAGAAAGGCTTCAAGTGGATGTCACGGTTCTTACAGTCGGTCATCTGCTTGTATCAGAACTGTAAAGTTCTTACTCTATGGAAGTTACATGACCTACTAATTATTTCCTGCATTTTTAATTTCATTTCGGGTTTTCCGTATCTGCAGTATTTTATTTTTGAAAAATTCTTGTCTTATTTATTTTCCTCAATTTCCACCTCTCATGCTTCACCTCTCATGCCTCCTTTCCCCTCAGCATTATTTTTCTTTGAATCTCTTCTGGTCCCTGCATTTTCATAGACCTTCCCTCTCCCTGAGCATATTCCACAACTTTTAAAAAGATGTTTGCTTTCTAGCTTTTTCCCAGATGTCGTGAAAAGGCATGATTCCAAAAGAACTAATTTTCTCACCACAGACGCTGCCTCATTCTGCTGATTGTTGTGAACATTCTGCTTTTTTTTATTTTTGCAAATGATTTTCTGAATTACATTACCCTCTTTCAAAGTTCAGCATTTCCCTGTCTGTCCTTTTTTCCATCTGGAATGTAATGAAAATGTTTTGTATTATTCTGTCAGTCAGAGACAATATGTAGATAGCAATATCTTTTCAAAATTCACCTCCAAATAAACAAGTTTTACGGGTCATTCAGCACCAAATATTAGACTCATTGGGCAAAGGTCTGTCACAAGACAAAAAAAACGATTAATCTTGCAAGAACATTACATGCAGTATAATTAATAGTTATTATTAGTCAAGCCTAATGGAAGATCTCCATACTGTGCCACTAAAGCTATTGAAAATATTTTGTTCATTTATTTGTTTTAACCTTCCAGACAAGAGATAATTGAAGAATATTTTTTGAGTTATTTAAGTCAACCATGAAGTACTTGTTTTCTTTTAAATTGTCCCATTTCTAAGATTTGTTTTCGCTGTTATCGCCAGCATTTGTTGTCCATGAGAATATAGCAGTTGGTCACGTTCTTGCTTCACGCACTCTTTCTGGTATAAATATTCCCATGATGTGATTGGAGAGGAAGGTTTGGGATTTAAACCTAAATACGATGAAGCAAAATATTTCCAAGCTACATGACTTGGGGGAGAACTTGCAGGTATTGATGCCCCGGTGCCTGAAGCTCTTGTCTTTTGTGAGCAAGTCTTGCATTTGACAGAAGGTTGGAAAGAAACCTAGATGTTTATTAATGATACACATGATAGTGACTGTATGCTGGTGTGGAGGAAATTAATGTTTAGGTCAGTGGTCCACTCACATACCTCTTGAAGTAATCCCCATGCCATTCGTGCTTTGTGATTTAAAAAGGCATTGCTTAAGGTTCTATGTGAGTCAATTAGGTTCTTTTGTCCTGGATATTGTCATTTCTTGGAGTTGTTAGAGTTGAATTTCCTCCTCTCATCGAGTGACCATTGTGCTGACGTGCCTGGTAGATGGTCGAAAGGCTTTGAGATGTTAGTAGGTGGGTTATTTACCACAGACTTCCCAGCTTTTGACCTCTTGTACCTATGTTATTTGTCTGATTCATTTGAGTTTCTTGTCAATGATAGCCCTCTGAGATATTGGTAGCACATGATTTAGTGATGCAAATGCTAATGAATATCAAAGCTCTCATGTTGATGACAACTGTGTTCTCAAGTCCACATCTGAATGTTGCTGAGCTCGTGATGCATTCAGACATGAGGAACTTGATTTGCTGTGGAGTTGTGAATGGATTTGAAGATTCTGTATTGGTGGTGAATATCTTCGCTTCTTGGCGAACTGGTTATTGGCTGGCCATGTTTTCATGATAGTGGCAAGACCTGGTGATGTGTTTAGATTATTACACGAGAAACGAACAAAATAGCATGAAGCATTTTTGTAAAGTGGAATGCACAAAGTGCCGGAGAAACTCAGCAAATCATGCATTATCCAAGGTTAACCTGTGCAGCAACCCTGAGAGAGGTATGGATTTGGACGCCAAGGTCTGTCTGTTTATACACACTTTTAAGTAACCAACCATTAACCCTGTACTCAGCCTTCGAGTTTGTCCTTCCAAAATGCATCACACCACACTTATCTGGATATCATGCCACTTTTCTGCACAACTGTGCGTCCTGTCTCTATCCTTTTGTAACCTACGACAACCTTCATCACCATCCACAATTCCTTCAACCTTTATATCTTCTGGAAACTTACTGACCCATCCTTCAGCCTCTTCATCTAAATCATTTATAAAAATTACAAAGAGCAGGGGCCTCAGAACAGATTCCCGTGGAACTCCAGTTGTCACTGACCTCCAGACAGAACACTTTCCATCCACTACTACTCTCTGCTTTCTACACAAGCCAATTTTTTATCCACACAGCCAAGGTTCCATGGATCCCATGCCTCATGACTTTCTGAACAAGTCTCTTGTGGGGGACCTTGTCAAATGCCTTACTAAAATGGATATAAACCACATCCATTGCCCTACTCTCATCAATATCTGTTGTTACATCCTCAAAAAACTCAATTTGACTTATGAGGCACGACCTTCCCTTCATGAAGCCATACTATTTATCCATGAGTAGACTGTACTTCTCCAAATGCTCATAGATCCTATCTTTAAGAATCTTCTCCATTAGTTTACACCCCACTGATGCAAGACTCACCGATCTGTAATTACCAGGATTCTCCCTATTACCTTTTTTAAACAAGGGGACCAATTTCCCATTCTCCAATCCTTCGGCAGCTGTCCTGTGGTCAAGGAGGACTCAAAGATCATACCCAGCTTTCTCTTCCCTCACTTCTCACTTATAGATCTTAATATTTTTAAGAAGAAACAAGACTTCCTCTTCCTTGATCTTAACATCGTCAAGCACACAATCAAAATCAGGATTTATTGTCATGAATAAATTATGAAATTCAGTGTTTGCGGCAGCGTCATAGTGCAAACGTGAATATCGTAACCATCTTATGACATTACCATAAAAAATAAACTAAAATAATGACAGTAATAATCCTCAAAAAGTAAGGCCATGTCTTTGACTATTCAGGAATCAGATGGCAGCTGGGAAGAAGCTGACCTTGTGCTGCTGAGTGCTTGTATTTAAGGTCCTGTACCTTTTCCCCGATGGTAGAAGAGGGAATGGAATGGCCTGAGTGATGGGGATCTTTGAGGACAGGTTGCTTTTGTTTAGACAATGCTTCATATTCATGTCCTCAGTGGAGTGGAGTCTGGTGCCTGTGATGTCGCAGGCCAAGTTAACAATCCTGTAGAGTTTATTCTTGTCCTGGGAGTTAGCATCTCTATACATGCAGTGATGCAACAGCCAGAATGCACTCCACGGTACACCTGTAGAGGTTTACGAGAGTCTTTGGTGACATACTGAATCTCCTCAGACACCTCACAAAGTATAGCCGCTGGCAAGCATTCTTTGTGATTGCATCAATGTGAAGGTTCCAGGACAAATCCTCTGAGATATTGACACCCAGGAATATAAAGTTCTTGACCCTCTCCACTACTGAGCCCTCGATGAGGACTGGGTCAAGTTCTCCTGACTTCCACAATCATCTCCTTGATTTAGCTGATGTTGAGCGCAAGGTGGTTGCTTTTACACCATTCAACAAGCTGATCTATCTCCCTCCTGTACACTTCCTCATTGCCATTTGTGATTCTGCCGACAACTGTGGTGTTTTAGATGGCATTGGAATTGTGCCTGGCCACACAGTCATGGGTGTATAATGAGTAGAGCAGTAGGCTAAGTGCACATCCTTGAGTTGAGACTGTGTTGATGATTAGTGAGGAGGAGACGTTGTTTCCAATTCGTCCTGACTGGTCTTCTGATGAGAAAGTCAAGGATCCAGTTGCAGAGAGGATATAGAGGCCTAGAATTTGTAGCTTCTTGACCAACACTGAGGGAATAATGGTATTGAAGGCTGAGCTGTAGTCTGTGAAGAGCAGCAGTGTGTATGAATTGCTGTTTTCGAGCTGAGTGAGAGCAGCGATATTGTATCTGCCGTGGAGCGATTGTGATGATAGTCGAATTGCAGTGGGTCTAGATCTTTATTTCAGCACGTTAATTCTGGCCATGACCAGCCTCTCTAAGCATTCCATCACAGTCGAAGTTGGTGCTACTGTGAAGTAGTCATGAGGCAGCTCACACTGCCCTTCTTGGGTACCAGAATGAGTGATGCCCTTTTGAAGCAGATGGGAACATCTGACTGCTGCAATGAGAGGTTGAACACTCCGGCTCGTTGGTTGGCACAGATTTTCAGTAGCTTACTAAGTATGCTGTTAGTGCCTGATGCCTTGCGAGGGTTCATCCTCTTGAATGATGTTGTGACATCACCCTCATCCTTTTCAGGGATTCTAGAAGGCACTGTTTGGTTCTTCTCAAAGTGGGAAAAGAAGGTGTTCGGCTCATTTGAGTGGTGAAACATCACAGTCATCTACAGTGTTCACTTTCGCTTTTTAGGCTGTAATGGCCTGAACTCCTTGCCATAGCTGGCAAGTATCTGTCTCTCGCTTCCTCTAGAATTGCCACTTTGCTTCGGAGATGGCCTTCTGGAGGTTGTACCTTGACTTCTTGTAAAGCTCTTGATCCCTGGCCTTAAATGTCCTTGTTCTCGCCCTCAGCAGGTTGCAGATTCTTTGATTCACCCAGGATTTCTGGTTGGGGAACACCTGGTATTTGTGCATGGGCACACACAGGTCTTGATGAAGTTGGTGACACCTGTTGCATTTTCATTCAAGTCTATGGATGAGTTCTTGAATATGTTCATCAATTCAGAGCAGTCCTGCAGACGCTTCTCCACCTCCCTCAACCACATCTCTGCTGTCTTCACCACTGATGCTGTGGTCTTCAGTCTCTGCATGTACGCTGGGAGTAGATGTCCAGCCAGGTGATCAGACTTATCAAAGTGTGGTCATTGTATGGCTCGGTGTGCGTTTTTCAGGGTGGTGTAGCAATGGCCGAGTGTGTTCATTCTCCTGGTCTTTCATGTGATGTGTTGGTGGGACGTTTAAGGGAATTTTTCAGTTTGGCCTGTTTTCTTCCGACTTCACTCTGATCAAGGTCCTATGCTCTTGTGAATACTGAAGACCTCCCCAAGTTCCTCCACCTCAAGGCACATGTTGCCTCCTTTATCCTTGTCACCCTTCTGTTCTTCACATATGTAGAGACCACCTTGGGGTTCTCCTTAATCCTACATGTCAATGCCTTCTTATGCCCCCTTTAAGCTCTTCTAAATCCTTTCTTAAGCTCCTCTCTGGATACTACATGTGTCTCATGAACCTTTTCTGTTTCCTGCTTCCCTTATTTAATGTATGCTTGAATGTACACTTGAAGAGGTTGAAGATTGGGCAAAGTAGCAAATAGAATACAGTGAAGGGAAGTGTATGAATATGCACTTTGGTAGAACCAGAGAACAGTAGAACACTACAGCACAGAAACAGACCTTTTGGCTCATCTAGTCCATGCGGAACTATTATTCTGCCTCGTCCAATTGACCTGCATCCAGCCCATATGCCTCCCATCCATTTACTTGTCCAAATTTTTCTTAAATGTCAAAACCGAACCCGCATTCACCACTTCAGCTGGCAGCTTGTTCCACGCTCTCACTACTCTGCGTGAAGATGTTCCCCCTCTTGTTCCCTTTAAACATTTCACCTTTCATTGTTAACCCCAGTCCTCTAGACTTTGTCTCACCTAATCCCAGTTGAAAAACCTTGCTTGTATTGACTCCATCTATATACTTTATAATTTTGTATTTAGGAATAAAGACAGACATTTTTCAGAATTGGGAAATAATTCAGAAATTGGAGATCCAAAGGAATGTGGGAAACCTTATGCAGGATTCCCTGAAGGTGAACTTGCAGGTTGAGTCAATAGTAAGGAATGTAAATGCAATTTTAGCATCCATTTTGAGAGGACTAGAATGTAAAAGCAAGGATGGAATGCTGAGGTTTTATGAGACGTTGGTTAGAGTAAATTTAGAATATTGTGACCAGATTTGGGCCTCTTATCTAAGGAAGGATATGATGTAATTGGAGAGGGTCCAGGGGAGGTTTATGAGAATGATTGCAGAGATGAGAAAGTTCATGTATGAGAAGCATCTGATGGATCTGGCTGCATTTCAGAAGGAGAGGGGTATCTCATTGAAACCTGTTGAATATTGAAAGGCTTGATAGAGTCGAAGTAGAGAGGATGTTTCCATTCGCTGTTAAGTCCAGGTCCTCATCCTTAGACTAAAAGTACATCGCTTTACAACAACGATGAGGTGGAAATCATTGGTCAGACGCTGGTGAATCTATGCAATTCTTTGCCACGTATGGTTGTAGAGGCCATCATTGAGTATATTAAAAGCAGAGTTTAATAGGTTCTTTATGAAAAGAAAGCAGGGAAATAGGTTTGAAAGGTAGAATATATAAGCCATGGCAGAGCAAACTTGATGGGCTGAATGGCCTAATTATTTTTCTCTGTCTCGTGGTCTTATTAGACAAAAATGTATAAATATGAATATATATATCTATATATATATATATATAGATATATATATCTATATATATATATAGATATATATCTATATATATATAGATATATATATATCTATATATATCTATATATATATAGATATATATATCTATATATATATAGATATATATATATCTATATATATCTATATATATATAGATATATATATCTATATATATATATATATAGATATATATATATATATATATATATATATATCCTGTTATATGGCGAGCTCTCCACTGGCCACCGTGACAGAGGTGCACCAAAGAAAAGGTACAAGGACTGCCTAAAGAAATCTCTTGGTGCCTGCCACATTGACCACTGCCAGTGGGCTGATAACGCCTCAAACCGTGCATCTTGGCGCCTCACAGTTTGGCGGGCAGCAACCTCCTTTGAAGAAGACCGCAGAGCCCACCTCACTGACAAAAGGCAAAGGAGGAAAAACCCAACACCCAACCCCAACCAACCAATTTTCCCTTGCAACCGCTGCAATCGTGTCTGCCTGTCCCGCATCGGACTTGTCAGCCACAAACGAGCCTGCAGCTGACGTGGACTTTTTACCCCCTCCATAAATCTTCGTCCGCGAAGCCAAGCCAAAGAAGAAGAAAAAAAAAATATATATATATATGATTGGTAATGATCTGATTAAGTAGTGTGTTAGACTTGAATAGTAAAAAAATAATATGAATAACTACATAATAGTACATAAAGTATAAATAATAGATTTCAGTCTGGTACAAACTCATTTTTTCTATAGATTCTTGCTGTTTGGAATTTGTTACATCCAACAAAGCACACCTTGGAGACTACACTTGGAATACCATGCATTTTTCTTGGAGGCAATTCAGAGGAGTATCTCTTGATTGATTCTTATGTCCTGTAAAGTAATACAAGGCAAACTGGGCATATAGTTTGGAGTTCCGAAGGATGGGATCATGTATATGTATAGTCTCAGGTGAGTTGATGGGACCAAAACTTGGAAAACCTTGCCTCTTTTGGTTGAGTGTTGTGGACCATATTGCCACCATAAAGATTCTACCATTCAAGAGTGTGATGAAGTGGAAAGTTTCAGAAGTTAGTAAGGGTTTTGAATACCACACTTCTGAAATGTCACGTGTAGCTAAGTATATTCATAGTGTAACTGATAGATGTTAAAATGTAGGGGATCCAAGGTTATGGGGATTGGCTAAGAAAATGAAGTTGAAACCAATTTATGATGCATCCGAATTCATTGTCATGAAATTCCATGTTTTGCAGCAATAATCATAGTGCAAAAATTCATATTATAATTATCTTATGACATTACTATAAAAAATAAAAATAATAGTGGACAGAAAGTGAGGCAGTGTCTTTGGTTCATTGATTATTCAGGAATCTGATGGCAGCGGGGAAGAAACTGTCCTTGTGCTGCTGAGTGCTCATCTTTAGGCTCCTGAATCTTTTCCTCGATGGTAACAGAGTGAAGAGGTCATGGCCTGGGTGGTGGGGGTCTTTGAGAATATAGGCTGCTATCTTAAGACACCTCTTCATGTAGATGTCCTTGATGGAGAGAAGTCTGGTGCCTGTGATGTCACAGGCCGAGTTAACAATCCTCTGGAATTTATTCTTGTCCTGAGAGTTGGTGCCTCCATTCCAGGGAGTGATCCAACCAGTGTAGAAGTTTACGACATATCGAACCTTCTCAGCCACCTAAAAATATAGCCACTCGTGAGCCTTCTTTGTGATTTCATCAATGTAAAGGCTTGAGGACAGATCCTCAGAGATATTGACACCCAGGAATATGAAATTCTTGACCCTCTCCATTACTGAGCCCTCAATGAGGACTGGGTCGTGCTCCCCTGACTTCAGACAAACATCTTAGTGAACAGTGAAGCAGGATTAAGGGGCGACGTGATCTATTTCATGTTTTTAAAAATAGATTCCTGCATGAGGATAAATCAGTCAGTTGAGTGATACCAGTGACACAAGGCACATATGACAAGGAATCAGGACCATAACAGACCACAAGGCAACCTTGTGAGTCAAAGACAATGACACTTCCTTTCCTGACAGACTGGATGCCTTTTACCTATGGGTCAACTAGAACAGACTGATGCCAAAGAAAGCTCCATCTCGCCCTTGATGTACGTGCCCCTCACATAGCTGCAGCCAAGGTGAGGAGAACTCTATCGAAGGTGAGCCCACAAAAGGCAGCAAAACCAGACAACATACCCCTTATGGTACTGAAGGAATGTGCAGACCAGATGACTGAGGTTCTTGTGGAACTCTTCAACACTTCACTGCAGGAGTCCATCGTCCCTGCAGGTTTCAAGACAGCCATCATCATCCCAGTGTCAAAGAGGGCAACAGTAACAGGCCTCAATGACTACCGCCCAGTAGCTCTGACCTCCACCATTACAAAATGCTTCTAGCAATTGGTGATGGAACACATCAAAGCACACCTCCCAGAGACATTAGACACATTTCAATTTGCCTACAGACATAAAGGTCCCACTGATGATGCTATAGCCTTGTCCCTCCATTCCCTCCTGTCCCACCTGGAGAATAACGCCTCATTGCCAGCTTGGCGTTTAATACATTCACTCCCCAGAGGCTCATGGAGAAGTTGTTTTTCCTGGGACTCAACAACCCTTTATGTATCTGGATTCTAGTCCTCATAAATGGAAAGACAACAGTCTGACTGTATTGGCAGCAGAACATCAAGCACCGTCACGCTGAGCAATGCTGCGCTTCAGGGCTGTGTGCTCAGCCCACTGTTCTTCATTCTACTGACCCATGACCGCATCACTAGATCCAGCTCCAACAGAGACATCAGGTTTACAGATGACCTGACAGTAGTTGGCCTCATCAGCAACAATGATGAGTCACACTACAGAGAAGAGGTGGGAAATCTCGTAAAATGATGCAAGAGTAACAACCTGAGTCTCACTGTGGACAAGACAAAGGAGATGATTGTGATCTTCAGGAGGACCAGGAATGACCATCCTCCACAACACATCTATAAATCTGTAGTGGAGAGAGTAGAGAGCACCAAGTTCCTTGGAGTCCACTTAAGTAGCTATCCAGAACAAACCACATCTTGTCGCTTGACAGGAAGGCAACTGCACTTCCTGAGAAGTTGAGGCGGACAAGGCTACTGGCTACGATCCTGTCAACTTTCTACAAGAGTTTTATCGAGAGCATTCTGGCCGGCTGCATCGTGGTGTGGTATGGTTACTGTAGAGCGTCAGATCTGAGGTCAATCCACAGGTCCATAAAAATGGCTGAAAGGATTACTGGGATTCCCCACATTGAGGGATTTACTGGGATTGTTGTCTAAAGAGGGCTTGCAAAATCAGTGAGGGCCCATCCCAACTCACATTTAGCATCTTTCAGCTACTCCTGTTGGGAAAGAGAAGCTGGAGGCTGAGAAACGACATCTTTTCATGGGCAGTGAGAATGCTGAACAATTGATGAACTGCTCCTACAAACCCTCTGAGACTACTATTTATTGAACAATAATATTTCTTTCTTTGGCTTGGTTTCGCGGACGAAGATTTATGGAGGGGTAAATGTCCACGTCAGCTGCAGGCTCGTTTGTGGCTGACAAGTCCGATGCGGGACAGGCAGACACGGTTGCAGCAGTTGCAAGGGAAAATTGGTTGGTTGGGGTTGGGTGTTGGGTTTTTCCTCCTTTGTCTTTTGTCAGTGAGGTGGGCTCTGCGGTCTTCTTCAAAGGAGGTTGCTGCCCGCCGAACTGTGAGGCGCCAAGATACACGGTTTGAGGCAATATCAACCCACTGGCGGTGGTCAATGTGGCAGGCACCAAGAGATTTCTTTAGGCAGTCCTGGTACCTCTTCTTTGGTGCACCTCTGACACGATGGCCAGTGGAGAGCTCGCCATATAACAGGATCTTGGGAAGGCGATGGTCCTCCATTCTGGAGACGTGACCTACCCAGCGCAGTTGGATCTTCAACAGCGTGGATTCGATGCTTGTGGACTCTGCCAGCTCGAGTACTTCGATGTTGGTGATGAAGTCATTCCAATGAATGTTGAGGATGGAGCGGAGACAGTGCTGATGGAAGCGTTCTAGGAGCCGTAGGTGATGCCGGTAGAGGACCAATGATTCGGAGCCGAACAGGAGCGTGGGTATGACAACGGCTCTGTACACGCTGATCTTTGTGTGTTTCTTCAGGTGGTTGTTTTTCCAGACTCTTTTGTGTAGTCTTCCAAAGGCGCTATTTGCCTTGGCGAGTCTGTTGTCCATCTCTTTGTCGATCCTTGCATCAGATGAAATGGTGCAGCCGAGGTAGGTAAACTGGTTGACCATTTTGACTTCTGTGTACCCGATGGAGATGTGGGGGGTCATGGTGGGGAGCTGGCTGATGGAGGACCTCAGTTTTCTTCAGGCTGACTTCCAGGCCAAACATTTTGGCAGTTTCTGCAAAACAGGACGTCACACGCTGGAGAGCTGGCTCTGATTGGGCAACTAAAGCGGCATCGTCTGCAAAGAGTACTTCACGGACAAGTTTCTCTTGTGTCTTGGTGTGAGCTTGCAGGCGCCTCAGATTGAAGAGACTGCCATCCGTGCGGTACCGGATGTAAACAGCGTCTTCATTGTTGAGGTCTTTCATGACTTGGTTCAGCATCATGTTGAAGAAGATTGAAAAGAGGATTGGTGCGAGAACGCAGCCTTGCTTCACGCCATTGTTTATGGAGAAGGGTTCAGAGAGCTCATTGCTGTATCTGACCCGACCTTGTTGGTTTTCGTGCAGTTGGATAACCATGTTGAGGAACTTTGGGGGGCATCGGTGGGACTCTAGTATTTGCCAAAGCCCTTTCCTTCTCACGGTGTCGAAGGCTTTGGTGAGGTTAACAAAGGTGATTAGAGTCCTTTGTTTTGTTCTCTGCACTTTTCTTGGAGCTGTCTGAGGGCAAAGACCATGTCAGTTGTTCTTCTGTTTGTGCGAAAGCTGTACTGTGATTCTGGGAGAACATTCTCGGCGACACTAGGTTTTATTCTATTTAGGAGAATCCTAGCGAAGATTTTGCCTGCAATGGAGAGCAGCGTGATTCCTCTGTAGTTTGAGCAGTCTGATTTCTCGCCTTTGTTTTTGTACAGGGTGATGATGATGGCATCACAAAGATCCTGAGTCAGTTTTCCTTGGTCCCAGCAAAGCTTGAAAAACTCATGCAGTTTGGCATGCAGAGTTTTGCCGTCAGCCTTCCAGACCTCTGTGGGGGGTGGGATTCCATCCATACCTGCTGCTTTGCCACTTTTCAATTGTTCATTTGCCTTATATGTCTCTTCCCGGGTGAGGACCTCATCCATCTCTAGCCTTAGGGGCTGTTGAGGGAGCTGGAGCAGGGCGGAATCTTGGACTGAGCGGTTGGCACTGAAAAGAGATTGGAAGTGTTCTGATCATCGGTTGAGGATGGAGATCTTGTCGCTGAGGAGGACTTTGCCGTCTGAGATGCGCAGCGGGCTTTGGACTTGGGGTGAGGGGCCATACACAGCCTTTAGAGCCTCGTAAAAACCCCTGAAGTCGCCAATGTCCGCGCTGAGCTGGGTTCGTTTGGCGAGGCTAGTCAACCACTCATTTTGGATCTCCCGGAGTTTGCGCTGAAGATGGCTGCATGCGCGACGGAAGGCTTGTTTCTTCTCTGGCCAGGACGGCTTTGTAAGGTGAGCCTGGTGGGCAGCTCGCTTCTTTGCAAGCAGCTCCTGGATTTCCTGGCTGTTTTCGTCAAACCAGTCCTTGTTTTTCCTGGAGAAGAAGCCCAGTACCTCTTCAGTGGATTGCAGTATGGTAGTCTTCATCTGTTCCCAGAGGGTTTCAGGGGACGAGTCCGTGAGGCAGATTGCATCCTCGAGCTTTGTTTTGAGGTTTGCCTGGAAGTTTCCTCTCACTTCGTCTGACTGCAGGTTTCCTACATTGAACCTCTTTCTGGGGGCTTTACTGTTCCTGGGATTTGGCTTGAAGTGAAGGTTGAGCTTGCAGCGAACCAGCCGGTGGTCAGTGTATCATTCCACGCTGGGCATGACCCTGGTGTGGAGCACATCTCGTTTGTCTCTTTCTCGCACCAGGACGTAGTCCAGGAGGTGCCAGTGTTTGGATCGGGGATGCATCCAGGTAGTCTTCAGGCTGTCCCTCTACTGAAAAAGGGTGTTCGTAATGACAAGCCACTGTTCTGCGCAGAGCTCCAACAGGAGGCGCCCATTGTCGTTGCACTTGCCGACACCATGCTTGCCCAGGATTCCTGGCCAGGTTTCTGAGTCATTGCCGACGCGAGCGTTGAAGTCGCCAAGGATAACAACCTTGTTGGCTGGAGCGGTGCGTTGAATGAGGTTGCGCAGAACTTGTCCTTTTCTGCTTGTTCCGCCTGGAGGGTTGGAGCATAGACACTGACGAGGGTGATGCGACGCTTGTTTTGAAAGGGGAGTTGCATGGACATATTCCGGTCCGAGTGGCCTGTCGGGAGGTTTTCGAGTTTGGATGCAATAGAGTTCTTGACCATGAAGCCTCCACCAGATAGGCGTTGTTCATCCATAGGCTTGCCAGACCAGTAGAGTGTGTAGCCCACACCACATTCTTGGAGGCTGCCTACATCTGCAAGGCGGACTTCGCTGAGAGCGGCTATGTCGATGTCAAGTCTGAGGAGTTCATGTGCGATGAGGGCAGACCGACGTTCAGGTCGGTGTCTGTCGGCCTTGTCTAGCATGGTTCTGATGTTCCAGCATGCTAGCTTGAGTTTGTGGAGGGGGAGGACGTGGAGGGGGAGGACGTGGAGGGGGAGGACGTGGAGGGGGAGGACGTGGAGGGGGAGGACGTGGAGGGGGAGGACGTGGAGGGGGAGGACGTGGAGGGGGAGGACGTGGAGGGGGAGGACGTGGAGGGGGAGGACGTGGAGGGGGAGGACGTGGAGGGGGAGGACGTGGAGGGGGAGGACGTGGAGGGGGAGGACGTGGAGGGGGAGGACGTGGAGGGGGAGGACGTGGAGGGGGAGGACGTGGAGGGGGAGGACGTGGAGGGGGAGGACGTGGAGGGGGAGGACGTGGAGGGGGAGGACGTGGAGGGGGAGGACGTGGAGGGGGAGGACGTGGAGGGGGAGGACGTGGAGGGGGAGGACGTGGAGGGGGAGGACGTGGAGGGGGAGGACGTGGAGGGGGAGGACGTGGAGGGGGAGGACGTGGAGGGGGAGGACGTGGAGGGGGAGGACGTGGAGGGGGAGGACGTGGAGGGGGAGGACGTGGAGGGGGAGGACGTGGAGGGGGAGGACGTGGAGGGGGAGGACGTGGAGGGGGAGGACGTGGAGGGGGAGGACGTGGAGGGGAGAGGACGTGGAGGGGGAGGACGTGGAGGGGGAGGACGTGGAGGGGGAGGACGTGGAGGGGGGAGGACGTGGAGGGGGAGGACGTGGAGGGGGAGGACGTGGAGGGGGAGGACGTGGAGGGGGAGGACGTGGAGGGGGAGGACGTGGAGGGGGAGGACGTGGAGGGGGAGGACGTGGAGGGGGAGGACGTGGAGGGGGAGGACGTGGAGGGGGAGGACGTGGAGGGGGAGGACGTGGAGGGGGAGGACGTGGAGGGGAGGACGTGGAGGGGGAGGACGTGGAGGGGGAGGACGTGGAGGGGGAGGACGTGGAGGGGGAGGACGTGGAGGGGGAGGACGTGGAGGGGGAGGACGTGGAGGGGGAGGACGTGGAGGGGGAGGACGTGGAGGGGGAGGACGTGGAGGGGGAGGACGTGGAGGGGGAGGACGTGGAGGGGGAGGACGTGGAGGGGGAGGACGTGGAGGGGGAGGACGTGGAGGGGGAGGACGTGGAGGGGGAGGACGTGGAGGGGGAGGACGTGGACCTGTCCTCGGGCCTGCACAAAGGAGTTTTTAGGTGGAGTGCAGTGTGCGCAGTACTGGCCCTACCCTTTACACCTATGGTTCGTGTGCCGTGGCCAAGCAAGCTGGGATGTGACAGCGAGGTCGTTGGGTCGTAGGTTTTATATCGGAGTGGCCTTCTCCTATGCAGGTTTCTTACCCGGGCTGGAGTGTCCTTCTCCTATGCAGGTTTCTTACCCGGGCTGGAGTGTCCTGCCTCCCCTCCTCGGTCGGGCCATACTGCCCGGACAGGGGCCGGGGCCGCCGCTGCTTTCCCAGTGCCCGGAACGGGGCCGCCGCCTCCTACTTTCTGCCCGGACCGGGGCCTCCGCCTGCCTCACTCGACCGAGGCCGGGGCCGCCGCCTCCCCTTCGCTCTTGCCCGGATAGGGGCTGCCGCCTGCCTCACTCGACGGAGGCTGGGGCCGCCGCCTCTCCTTCGCTCTTGCCCGGATCGGGATAGATACAAGAGGACATGGTGTTTGGGTGAAAGGGGAAAGATTTAGGGGGAATATTAAGGGCAACTTCTTCACTCAGAGAGGGTGGTGGGAGTGTGGAATGAGCTGCCATCTGATGTGGTAAATGTGGGCTTACTCTTAAGTTTGAAGAATGAATTGGATAGATACATGGATGACAGAGGTCTGGAGGGTTGTGGACTGGTTGCAGGTCAGTGGGAAAAGCGGAATGATCTGACACAGATTAGAAGGGCCAAATGGCATGTTTTCTGTGCTGTAGTTTTCTAGGGTTTCTAATTTAATATTTGTATACAAGTTCTGTGCAAATGTACTGGTTGTATGTGTTTTTGCAAGGTGTTGCACCAAGGACCAGAGAAAACTTTCATCGGGTTGTACTTGTATAATCATATGATAAATGAACTTGTAATGAACAGTGAAGGGATAGATTTCGATGAACATCTTAAAGGAAGAAAGAACACTGGATAGGTTTTAGGAGGGAATTCCTGAAATTTTAGATTTGAGAGTCAAAGGCACCATTGCGGATGTTAAATTTGTGGATGTGAGGCCATGGAGATATTTGTAAATTAATGATTTTAAAGTGAAGGTAGAAACTCACGTGAATAGGGTGGTGAAGAAGGCTTTTAGTATGCTGGCCTTTATCAATCATTGCATGGAATATAGGAGTTGGGAGGTGATGTTGAGATTGTATAAGACGTTGGTGCGGCCTAATTTGGAGTTCTGTGTGCAGTTCTGGTCGCCTAATTATAGGAAGGATATAAACAGAGTGGAGAGAGTGCAGAGAAGGTTTACCAGAATGTTGCCTGGGTTTAAGCATCTGGAGTATGGGGAGAGATTGGACAGATTGGGTCTTTATTCTTTGGAGCGTAGAAGGTTGAGAGGGGATTTGATAGAAGTATTTAAGATTATGAAAGGGATAGACAGAGTGGATGTGGATAGACTATTTCCGTTAAGAGGAGGAAAGATTAAAACAAGAGGACATGAGTTAAGAATTAAGGGGCAGAGGTTTAGAGGTAACATGAGGGGGAACTTCTTTACTCAGAGAGTGGTAGCTGTGTGGAATGATCTTCCGGGAGAAATAGTGGCGGCGGAGTCAATTGTATTATTTAAGAAAAGGTTGGACAGGTATATGGATGAGAGGAAGATGGAGGGTTATGGGCATTGTGCAGGGAGGTGGGATTAGAAAGGGGTGTTTGGTTCGGTGCGGACTAGAAGGGCCTAATGGCCTGTTTCCGTGCTGTAATTGTTATTATTATTATATTATTATTATTAGAGGCTTCAACTAATGAAGAGTTGAGTAACTATGATCACAATTTGGAAAAAAAACCCCATCTTTTGTAGACTGCATGAAATTTTGTATATTTTAAGGGCTGGTAAAATATACTTGAAAATTGATACTTCTGAATGGATTACAGCAGTAAAAGCATGATTTAATTGTGTGAATGTGAGCATGCAGTATAAACACACACGATAAAAAAACAATCTACCACCAACATCAATCCAATTCTGTGGACAAATGTGATTGCAGAATATGGTTGGGAATTCGCTCTATTTGTATATGATCCAGTCTGGGGAATAAGTGTCATTAATGCACCAGTGTCAAACCATTCAGAATGATTTTAAAATGTGGTTATGAAGCCATGCAAAACATTATCAAGTACAGATATGAAATACAATGTCCTGAAGAAGGGTTTTGATCTAAAACAACGACTATCTATTTCCATCCAACAATGCTGCCTAATCCTTCAGCAGTTTGGTTTTTTTTTGCTCAAGATTCCAGCATCTGTACACTTTTTTTCTCTCAGAAGAGGGTAAGGTCAATTACGTAGTCAGTACAGTTTAATCCCAGATTCTTATACTATTGGTAGCTAATATCATCGTTATACCCAATCATATTTTGGTTCCTAATTCTGATGAAGATCGATAATCTAACAACCCCATGCGCTATGCTAGTAACTATTGTTATAAGATCAAACCAGCAACCACAAAGAAGGCATATCACACAGGGGTAAAGATGAATAATTATTAACAAAAAATTCACCTTCAAACTTTAATTCAAAATTCCCCCCCGCTTTTATAACAATGCCCATTGGTTAATATACAAATTTATATAACAGTGTAAAACTAACAAATTCCCCAGCCTAAATATAACAAATGTAATTAAACTCTAAGTTATATTTCCAACCAACCCACAGAAAAATTTAGACACAAAACAAACAAGACTCTCAAAACTTCAATCTCAACCGAAGCAAAGATCATAAACAAAATTCAGTTTGTTTGGTAAACTGAAGCCAAAAGATCGTTGAGAGAGAGAGAGACAGAGAGAGAACACAAAATTCGAAGTTGTCTTCTTGTGTTGCTTGCAGAGAGAGGAACAACTGGCTTGGTCTGGAATGTTCATCGTTTTTGAAATCCCAACATTCTAAACTGTCCTCCAGACCATGACTCATGCTCTGGGCCGCCTTCCACTCCACAGCACCACCCAGCGGTGGATTATCGTCCAAGTCCAGAAATTTTTAGATCATTTTCTGCACATGCTCAGTCCGTCTCCCACTCTCTCAGCAGTCCACCTTTACCTTGGCTCTCTAAGGCAAACTGTCACTTTTTAACATAAAACCACACAACATATCGGCCAATACACAACACTGAACTCTGTAACACTATGAATAAGGATTGGGAATAATACTTGATCATGATTGCTTATTAATAAGCAGGAAGGATCTTGGAAGTATAACTTTTTTTAATGATCACATTAATTTTTTTGCACAGAATTGTATGTTGTGTTTGGTCTTATAATCATTTAAGATTATAAACATAAAAGAATCCAACACTTTGAATCCTCATCATGCACACTTTCATCAAATATACTGACTGAGCTTGCAACTGTTGCTAATCTGCAATTTTACATTGAAAGTTATTTTATGCAAATAACACGATGCACTTTCCCCTATGTTAGTCTATATATTGACAGATGGAATTTGGAAATTCTCCTTTTGTCACCTTTTAGTCTCTGATATCTTGTGCATTAATGATCAGAGAAATTAAACGTCTAGTCTTCAAATAATACATAAGCACAAATCAAAAATGTTGATTACCTAGTAAAGTGATCAATGACATGTATTGATTATATGGGATGCTTGTGTGAAAAGTGATCAGACAATTTTTCACCTGACTACTGCCAGATTATTTTATTGGCAGTGAGATTGTGCAACTGCATCACATACAGTAGAAACATCAGAAATGCATTAAAACTTGAGTGCATTATTCAATTATTTGAGGTTTTACAACTTTGCTAAATTTACCAATGGATAATTGAAAGCCATTATGAAAGATTTGTTTTTTTTATTTACATGAAATGAGAATTTAAATGCTACAATGTCATTCTTAAACAAAATAAATAAACCTGGAAATGGTAGGCTGGTTTAAATATCGCAACAATGGATGCCCTTGCTAAATGTACGTTGTGGCCTTTATGGCTGAAAAACATTGCCATCCTTCAGTAGTTTGGTTTTTGCCACCCCAGCTTAATTCATCCGTCTACAAAAGAAGTTTCCAAATTTATAGTTACTTTTTATATATTCCCCCCCCCCCACCACAAAGAGTTGATAATGCAGTCCCAACCTTTGGCAGGAAGAGAATAGAAAAGGTGGATGAAAAAGAAATGAGCAACCAATTGTAGCAGCTGATTATTCTGTGACGCAATCGGAACATTGTTTCAGTAATCAAAATTTCAGTTCTTCATTCCATCTTGATATCTGCTAGATAGAACACCCACACCATAGATAGATGGAACACCCACACCATATCCAAGTACCAACATGATAGATGGAACACCCACACCATATCCAAGTACCAACATGATAGATGGAACACCCACACCATATCCAAGTACCAACATGATAGATGGAACACCCACACCATATCCAAGTACCAACATGATAGATGGAACACCCACACCATATCCAAGTACCAACATGATAGATGGAACACCCACACCATATCCAAGTACCAACATGATAGATGGAACACCCACACCATATCCAAGTACCAACATGATAGATGGAACACCCACACCATATCCAAGTACCAACATGATAGGTGGAACACCCACACCATATCCAAGTACCAACATGATAGGTGGAACACCCACACCATATCCAAGTACCAACATGATAGATGGAACACCCACACCATATCCAAGTACCAACATGATAGATGGAACACCCACACCATATCCAAGTACCAACATGATAGGTGGAACACCCACACCATATCCAAGTACCAACATGATAGATGGAACACCCACACCATATCCAAGTACCAACATGATAGATGGAACACCCACACCATATCCAAGTACCAACATGATAGATGGAACACCCACACCATATCCAAGTACCAACATGATAGGTGGAACACCCACACCATATCCAAGTACCAACATGATAGGTGGAACACCCACACCATATCCAAGTACCAACATGATAGATGGAACACCCACACCATATTCAAGTACCAACATGATAGATGGAACACCCACACCATATCCAAGTACCAACATGATAGATGGAACACCCACAACATATCCAAGTACCAAAATGTATTTATGCACCTAATCACGACAATAATTGTTAGTGTCCATTAATTATCTTGTACATTGCTATGACTCTCTCTCTATCTCTCATGCCATTGCCTGCTATACAACATCTCTCCGATGGTTATACCACTGCTACCAGAAAGCTGAAAGTGAATGAAAACGCACATGCGAGTGGCCTCAGGTTTAGACTGCACCCTCTTGCCAAGGGTATTTTTAATTGAGACATTCAACACTGTAACAGGCTCTTTCGGTCCTTGAGACCATTGTGCCCAATTACACTCAAGGCACTTGAAGGGTGGGAGGAATCCAGAGCATCCAGAGGAAACCCTTGCATACATGAGGAGAAAGTGCAAACTCCTTATAGATTTGAACCCCAGTCATTGGTGCTGTTACTGCATTGTACAACTGGTACGCTAACCGTGCTGTCCATACACTAACTGTGCCACCCAAGCAGTAGTAAATTGAAGTAGCTGGCAGAAAGGATGTGAAGGAGCAGAGGTAGGATCAGAAATCCTGTCATTTTGAAAGGGTACACCAGATATAAACTTCACAGAGCCACTGTTCCTCCTTGGCTGTGTCCTGTTAAACCCCCTTTGAACACTGGCACCAAAAGCCAAGATAGGAATCAGCTGGGTTTCACCACTGGTTTCAAATGTCTTTTGGCTTCTAGTTGTCGTAAGGTGACGAGTGTCATCAGCTGCTATGTGATGTTCAATCTGCAAATGTTGAAATGGAGCCATTGAGGAAACAAGTCCTTCATCTATGCAGAACAAGATGCGTTCCTGAGCTGGTCCAATTTGCCTGCGTGTGCCCATATCACTTAAAACCATTCTGATCCATGAACCTGTCTTAATATTTTATAATTACCATAAGTATGCATGGATAATGCGTTTCGAGTATAATGCAACCCCCCATTTTTGAGGGGGAAAAGGGAGAAAAATTTTACCCCCATGTATAATACCACCCCCTGCCACCCAAGTCACACTGCCGTCTCTCTCTCTCTCTCTCCCGCCCACCCGAGTTATGTTGCAATCTCTCACCCCCTGCCTGAGTCGTGCTGCTGTCTCTTCTCCCTCGCCTGCTTGAGTCGCAATGCCGTCAATGTTGGCAGCTGCTGATAATCCTACTGATCATTAAACCTGGCAGAAAAAATTGTTAAACTAATAACCTCATGTATAATGCGACCCCCTACTTTGAGCTCGAATTTTGGTACATTTTTTTTCATTATACACTCATTTACGGTAATATTGTCACCTCCTCTTCCACTGTACATGAAAAATTTGCCACCACGTTCCTCACACCCCCCCCCCGCCCCCAAACCAACCATTCAAGTTCCCTTTAAATCTTTATCTTCTCATCTTAAACCTATGCCCTCTGGTTTTTTAGGCTCCCCTACTCTGGGTAAAAAGTCTGTGACCCTCACTATTTTCCGCCCCCCTGTGTCTTTGTCTCAAATGTATGGACTCTTACTGGGCATGGATAAGGAGACACCTTAGGGGAGTTCCCCCACTGGCGAGTGCCATCAATCAGCTCTTTCTTCATCCTGGTGTCCTGGTAAGGCCCTTGGCGCAACCCCATTCACATCTTCACCAATATCCCGTTCAATCATTTTGTGCACCTTCATTTAAATTCGATCCGTTTGCTTGCAATGTTACAACGTTGCCTTACCCACCACGCTAACTGAGCCACCATCATAATGAACTCTCCCAAGTTTACAGATAGTCTTACTAATATACTTAATAATATAGTAGTAAAGATGAAGACGCTTACCAGGCAAGGATGGGAAGACACCTTGGGAGCTGGTTCCCCAGTGGCACGAGCTGGCTGTTCATCCTGGGGACTGACATTTTATTGAAACACAACTTTATTCAAGTAGCTGCTGCAGGTGCTCCACTGGCTGAATGTTTCCTCCCAAGGGGCTGTGTGTTGGTTCGGAGAACATTTACAATTTTAATCTTGTATTCAAACTTTTATTTAAAACTTTATTTTTTCATATTTATCTTTCAATTTTTAAATTTATTTTTAAATTCTTTTTTGCTGACTGTTTCTGGTTGATTGAATGCTGGATAATGTTTCTAGAAAACTCTTAAATGCTACTGTTTTAAGTACTTCTACCAGTACATCTGGCTACCTGTTTAAGGCACCTACCACTTCTTGTGCATGTTTTTTTTTTAAAATGCCCTGCACATCTTGTTTAAACTTTACCCTTCTCACCATAAACACATGGCCTGAGATATGTGGCATTTTTACTTTGGGGGGGAGGGGGGAATTATTCTGAAAAAATCAACAACTCTAAAAATAAATTCCTCCTCATCAGTCTTAAAAGGTTATGCCTCTATGCTGGGAATGTGCACTTTGTTCTCAATTCCACCATTGGTAAAAATAGGTTCCTCTCAGCATCTGTGCTAAATTCGATCCTCTCATTTACAAAAAATCTTTTTGCTCTCCTGTGGGCAAGTGGAAAAATATAGTCACTCTTTGCTGTCATTCACTTCTTTGCCATGTGAGGTCAATCCAAGGTGTCAATTTCAAGGACCTGGATACAATAAACTCACACTCATGGTCAAGATCGGTGACTTGCATCCACCTATGTTTATATTTCCTTGTTCAGCTCTAGCAGAGGCACATATATTCTCAGAGGGCTGACAACATGATCATAATTCCTCGTATTTCAAAGATTAACTGTGAGATCCTTTGATCTAAATGATGTAATAATGTGCATGGTGATGTCCTGCATGAAGTCACGGACAGAACAGCTGATGCACCAGGAATAGAACAAAACAAATGGTGCAGGTTGTGATAATGGAATAAGTACACTGGTACATTTTAGGAGAGAGGAAAATAATTTGGCAAAATGGTATTGAAATGATGGAATGCAGGCAGAGGCCATTCAGCCCAGTTTTTATATGTGTCACATTTCAGGGAAGCAATCTCAGTGGTTCAATTCCCCTTTCCCTTTTCTCCCTGTGTCACTGCATCTTATTCTCACTCATACATGCTCATGTATGATTCTTTTGCCACTAATCTACTGTAAGGAAATCATTTATGATAGCCAGTTCAACTACCAGCATATCTTTGGAATGAAGGGGAATCTTGCCCATTTGCAGAGAGAAGGTACTAATTCCACACAAACAGTACTGGGGGCTGGGATTGAACCTGGGCTGGACCATTAATTGCTTTGCTAACATGCTGCCCAGTTGCCAGCTAATTTTAACTACTGAAGTGATGAGTTTTCTCATTTTATTAGAATGGAAATGTTTTCATTTTTATATGTGGCCATGATATGTCCTTGATGATGGGGACGTGAAAATCTTTTGAAGGTGTTGGTGACAGGAGACAGATTCCAATCCCATTTTCTGGCACAACAGAGATCCACAGCAGTTCATTTTAAAAGCTGAACTGTTTAGGACCAAATGCTGAACCATGTTTTTATCTGCTTAGAGCTAGAAAGTTAACAGTCCATTTATCATAACAGTTTTTGCAGTAACTTGATAATGTTATCATGCCAGCAGTGAACTGTGTTTGGTATGACCTCGGATGTTTCTAGACTACCAACAATACATAAAATAATTTTGTCCATTAAAATAACTAAAAAAAAAACCTGGAAAGTATGCTTTTAATAAACTGCGCAACATTGTTTATTTTTCACAGAAAAATAGTTTTTACCACGTTTTGGTCAAAGACTGTATGACCTTGCATAATCACCAGTATCCAAAACCCAGATAAGAACAGGAAAATAATAAGAGGACAAGGAAACCACAAACTGTAATTATTTGTCGCTTGTCAAATAAGATCCTTAGGCCACTGATTCAAATCTGAGAAATCTGCACATTTCTACAGACTAACCTTAGCTCGCATCAGACAGATATCGCCCATGTTGTCCCGACAGTGTTGAAATTGCATCAGTTTGTCATGTACTCTGCATGTAGCCACCGAACAATTGGAAACAGGTCCTGGTGAAAAGCCCGAAGATGCTTTCTCTGGTATCTGACTTCTGCCCTGTGATTTGTCATGTCTCTTTTGCTATCAGTATACAGTCATTTTAATAGAATCTGATGATTTGCTTGTGGGATAGTGGAATGTAGATTGTGTCAGCTTTTGCTATATATATTGTGCAAGTCTTCAATGCTGATGAGCCCAGCAGATCAGAGTGAGGGAGGTTTTCATTCAGATTGTAAAACTTTATTTCCATGAACTGATAGCATCCTATTTAGCAGCATTAAAGAAACATTAACATGAACTGTAAGCTTATTGAAGTAAGCTTTTTGAAAATACAGTTTTGTTTTATCTGGTTCATAGTCACATGGTGCTGCATATTCTTTAAAAAAAAACCATTTCCTGAATTTTTCCCATGTTCAATGTATAGCTTTTTAAAAATACAACGAAGCCACCATTTAAAGAGCATCTGAGGATGAGGACAACAAGGCTCCAAGTGACTGATCATGAGTGAACCTTGACTGTTACTGGGTCCTTGGCTCGAGGAATAGATCTGATGATGAGCCAGTGCTGGACTTGTGAATTGAATGTGCCAGAAATCTAGTATAAAATGTAACCGCAACATGATTAAATCCTCTCTCCTAAAATGTAGAACTAGAGCCTCTTATTCATTCAGCTCCATTGCCCAAGCCCAATCTGTGTTTGCTCTTTTGGAAATACAATGGTTGAAGTACATACAATATTTAAAGACTCTGGTGTTTTGGGCAAACCTTCTGCCACCAAATAATCCCTCTCATTTAAAGTGTTTAATGGGGAGGGTGGGATGCTTAGACTGAGCAAGTTCTTCAACTTGATTATATCTCCAATGAAAACTACTGTTTACATAAATTATGGTTTTGTTAAACCTTAAAGTAAGTTCACTCTTTGGTTGCAGTCCTCGTGTCTAGAACTAAAACCCCCATATCACAAGCTGTTTTTAGGAGAATTTATGGAATAGTTTAGCTGTGCAATTTAACACCATTGAATGTTAGTTTGCTTTCTACTGTGGTTGACTGGCACAAAGTCCTGGAGAAGTCAGGATTATCTATGGCTAAATACTGCTTAGAACCAATTCATTCTGTGAGCACTCACCATAAACTTGGCACTCGAGCTAATTTTGCTCTGTTTCAATGGCTCACTTTGTAAGATCACAGATCTTATGGATTATCCACTTTAATGTGGATCTGACTGCACGAATTCAACAAGGAAAAGCTTAACACAGTTCATTAACCATGCAATAATTAATGAACTGCAATAATGTAATAATCATTTTATGGTAAGAGCTATTTTGTTAATAATTGTCAGAATATATTGCAAGTTGTGAATCTAGTATAAAATATAACGGCAACATGATTAAATCTAGTATAAAATATAACGGCAACATGATTAAATCTAGTATAAAATATAACTGCAACATGATTAAATCTAGTATAAAATATAACCGCAACATGATTAAATCTAGTATAAAATGTAACCGCAACATGATTAAATCTATTATAAAATGTAACCGCAACATGATTAAATCTAGTATAAAATGTAACCGCAACATGATTAAATCTAGTATAAAATGTAACCGCAACATGATTAAATCTAGTATAAAATGTAACCGCAACATGATTAAATCTAGTATAAAATGTAACCGCAACATGATTAAATCTAGTATAAAATGTAACCGCAACATGATTAAATCTAGTATAAAATGTAACCGCAACATGATTAAATCTAGTATAAAATGTAACTGCAACATGATTAAATCTAGTATAAAATGTAACCGCAACATGATTAAATCTAGTATAAAATGTAACCCCAACATGATTAAATCTAGTATAAAATATAACTGCAACATGATTAAATCTCGTATAAAATGTAACCGCAACATGATTAAATCTAGTATAAAATGTAACCGCAACATGATTAAATCTAGTATAAAATGTAACCCCAACATGATTAAATCTAGTATAAAATATAACCGCAACATGATTAAATCTCGTATAAAATGTAACCGCAACATGATTAAATCTCGTATAAAATGTAACCGCAACATGATTAAATCTCGTATAAAATGTAACCGCAACATGATTAAATCTCGTATAAAATGTAACCGCAACATGATTAAATCTCAATGCTGACATTGATTTTTTTAAAAATAGACCAGTATAACATAATGCGGTTCTTAAGACAACATGTTGTGCCAACCTCAGTGCCCTCCATGATGCTTGGAACAGACACTTTTTTTCTTTATTTGCTCCTCTGCTCCACAGTTTTACATTTGTAATCAAACAATTCACAGGTAATTCAAGTGCACATTCCAGAGTTTATTCAAGGTTGTTTGTATGCATTTTGGTTTGACCAAGTAAAAATTACAGCACTTTTTATACATTGTCCCTTCATTTCCAGGCACCATAATATTTGGGACATTTGGCTTCACAGGTGTTTGTGAGTTCTCTATGTTTAATTGCTTCATTGGTGCAGGTATAAGAGCTAGGCTTGCTTCTAAGCTTTTGATCACCTTTGGAGTCTGTAGTTGCCATTTTTAAAAAAAACATTAGTACCGGAGTTGTACCAAAGAAAGTCAAACAAGCCAGTATGAGGCTGAAAAACAAAAATAATACAGTAAGAAACATCGCCCAAAATTTAAGATTACCTGGAAGAATTCTCATTATAATGAAGAAAAATCCCTAAATGCATGTCCAACAGATAAGAAACACTTCAGGAAGATGATGTGGAGGTGTCGATGACTACAGTCTATAGAAGACTTCATGAACAGAAATACAGAGGCTACACTGCAAAATTTTTCTTCATTGTGATGAGAATTCTTCTGTCATCCGCAGTGGGGTTCTTCCTTGGAATACCAGCCCCTTTCTGATTACTGAGCTCACAGTGCACTCTTTCTTCTTAATGATGTTCCAAATTGTTGATTTTGGAAATCCTAAGGTTTGGGCGATGACTCTTGTTTCATTCTTGCAGCCTCATATTGGCTTCTTTGACTTTCATTGGCACGACTCTGGTCCTCATGTTGAAAAATGACAACGACAGACTCCAAAGGTGATCAAAAGCTTAGAAGCAAGCCTAGCTCTCTTAAACTTGCACCAATTAAGCAAATAAACATCTGAGTATTCACAAACACCTGTAAAGCCAAATGTCCCAAATATTATGGCACCCTGAAATGAGGGGACTATGTCTTAAAAGTGCTGTAATTGCTACATGTTCAAACCAAATGTATTCAAATACCCTTGAATAAAATCTGGAATGTGCACTTTAATGACATGCGAATTGTATGATTACAAATTTAAAACTGTGGAGCACATGGGCAAATAAAATAAAAAATGTCTTTGTCCCAAACTTTTGTGAAGGGCCTACTCCTCAATCAATCTAATCCTTTCCTCCTTCACCCCCTGCTACCACCCATAGCGGTGTGTTCCAAACACCCACCATTCTTTGTGTAGAAAGATCTAACTCTGAAATCTCTGCTAAGCTTGAATGGGAAAAGGTGCTGTTTGGTACTCTGTGCTTCTCGTAATCTTAAACACCCATATCAGGCCACTTCTCATCCTTCATTGCTCCAAAGACAAAAGCCCTAGCTTGCTCAACCTTTGTTAAAATACATTCTCCAATCCAGGAAACATCCTGTAAACCTTTTCTGCATCCTCTTCAAAGCCTCCATTATCCTTTCCATTATAAAACTGAACTAAAACTAAAAGCACACCGAAATGGAGAAACTCAGCCAATCTTTTCAGCATCCATAGGAAACAAAGATATATTGCTGATGTTTCAGGCCTGAGCCCTTCTTCACGGAATAAGCCAGAGGTAGGAAATATCAGAAAGTCTCAGGAGTCACAGTGCTGGCTGCAGGAGGAATTCAGATCAACAAAAGTTGTTAACTGGATATGATAAAGTAAATAATTAGCATGTTTGTGTGATGTTAGTGTTTCACTCAGACCAGAACTGAGAACATTACTCAGTGTTTTGTAGAGTTGCAACATTAGTTTGTGGTTTTTGAACTCAATCCCTGGTCTAGTGAAAGCTAGCATACCAGATGCCTTCAAAACTATCCTATCAACTTGCGTGGCAACCTTGAGGGATTTATGGATTTGGACTCCAGGACCCATACTGAGAGTCTTTTCATTAACTATGTACTCCCATCTTTGAGTTCAATCTTCCAAAGTTTATCACTTCACATTTTTTTTGGATTGAGCACATCTGCCTCTTCTTTGTCCAACTCTGCATTGCGTTATCAATCTTCTACACAATCCAGAACAACTCCAAAATTCATGTCATCTGCCAACCTACAAACCCACCCATGCACTTCTTCCATGACATTTATAAAAATGACAAAATGGTGGGGGGGGGGGTGTGGAAGGGAGGGAGGGGGGGGTCACAGAACAGATCTCTGAGGAACACCACTAGTCACTGAATTCCAGGCAGAATGTGCTCCATACATTACCCTCCTCTGCCTTCTGTGGCAGGCTAATTCTGAATCCATCTGGCCAAGTTTCCATTGCACGCATGCCTCGTGATTTTCTGAATCCGCCTACCATGGGGAACCTTGTGAAAAGTAGCTGGTTAGAGGGGAAACATCTTAATTATGATGATAGAGATCATTTGAGGTAATTCATTGCAATATGTTTTTTAATGTTTTTGGTCAGAGACCTTCTGAAACAGCTGAACAATGTTTCCTATTCTGAACTGACGTTATGATCAGATGTCACCTCCATTCTTCTCACTGGGTCTGCTTGATCTGAATGTTTCCAGCATTTTCTGAACATTTGTAAATTTTCACCATCTGTTTTAGATTTGGAGAAGGGTAAAAGAAAATAAGAATAAAATAAACATGGGGACCTTATTGTAGATGCAGTCAAATCTCAGTACTTTTGTAATGAACATACAAGTCGTACGGTTAATTTAACACCATCAGGACTTTGGCGCAAGACAGACAGCTCTTCTCGACTATTTGATATTGTTGGAATTAGCAGTCCAATCAACTTTTAAAAAAATTTTGTTCAGGGATATTTTTAAACACTTACTACAATAAATTTTCTAGCAAACCTGGGAAGATGAAAAGGAGCATGGGAAATAAAGTGCAAGTTTTGTGTCAAGGGAGACTGGGGAAAGAGAACCATGAGTTTCAAGGGAGCTTAGGAACCCTGGTGTGCTCAAGGGATCATGGGAATTTGGACTCTGATCTGATAAGGGGAACTCAGGAACCAGAGTCGCCTTGTTTTAATTGGAGCATGGGGACCATGGCCCACTGTGTTATAAGGAGTGTGGGAATCAGCACCCAGTGAGTCGAATGGTGTACCATCGGAGTTTCCAAAAAATCAAGCGGCAGGTTATCAGAGTTTGACTGTATTTTGAAAAGAGGACATATTAGTAAAGGGTGGCAGTAACTTGACGATGAATGCGAGAGTGTGAACAAATATTTTTCTAAACTGGTTGCCCCTGAGATTTGTCAATGACTTGGATAAAGATTGTACTCAAAACATTCACTCATGGTGTGGTAATGTAGTGATGTAGTTTGTAAGCCCCAAATTTTGACATAACAGAAAGCCGAAAAGATGTAATATAAATAGGATATGTTTGTTATTTCTCTCTATCTAATGGGTTATATAGAATTCTTTTAATTTCTTTTTACATTTTCAGTCTGGAATGCTGCTTTCTAACATTTCATGCATTTATGAACTGTGTAAGCACATTATATTTTTACCAAAATACATCGTCTACAGTAACAGCAGAAAGGGTTGATGAGTTTTTTGCTGGAAGGTACATAGTGGATGGGTTGAGTGGAGATGTTACAGAGGGGATGAGATGAATGGACTTCATGTCAAGACATAGAAATAAAATAGTGTGAACTATTTCTTTATGGAGAGCTAATGACACTTAGTCCACTGGGATTGTTAGATATGGCCTGGATGAGTGCCATCCTGGACAAAAGCCAGGCTGATTAATAGATGTTCTGCGGGGTCTGGCTGGCTGGGTACAGTGGTCAGACTGGTTATAGGACACATCTGTAGTACATTCAGCTTAAATATCAATTAGAAAGCATGATTGAATTTGTTTTGCTGTATATCTAATTGCATTCATCTCATAGATATTTTTGATTGCAATATAACAGATCAATTTTGTGAGTAGAATAATTGAGCAAGAAATCACACTGGAAATGTGAGTTGCTTGAACTGAACTGACTGCTCAGGCAGAGATACAGTCTCATTTGTTTTCCATTGGAGATTGACTCTGGCAAATTTAGGAGTTCTATTCTGATATCATTTGTGAATTTGCTACTTGGATCAGAGAATTTTGGGGTAGGGACGTGGAGATAATATTTTTATCTTGCCTTTCATTTAGTGTGTCTGTTTCTTTCCCCACAGGTGTAGTTTGTCCAGCAGGTGTCAGCAGACTCAGATCCTTTCTGTGTGGTTAGCTGCCCGAACAGTGAAGACATTTATGTTCTAATTATGTCAGAATAAGTATTTATTGTCATGAACAATCATGAAATTTGGTGTTTTGCGGTAGCATCATCGTGCAATCTTGTGGGCAAAGGAGTTAAGGGTTATGGGGATAAGGCTGGAAAGGGGTACTGATGGTAGTGATCAGCCATGATCTGTAAAATGGCGGTGCTGGCTTGACGGGCCGAAGGGCCTACTCCAGCTCCTATTGTCTATTGTCTATATTAAAAATAAAATAACAACAATAATAGTGGATGAAAAGTGAGGCAGTGTCTTTGGTTCATTGATTATTCAGGAATCTGATGGCAGCGGGGACGAAGCTGTCCTTGTGCTGCTGAGTGCTCGTCCTGAGGCTCCTGTACCCTTTTCCCCTATGGAAGCAGAGTGAAGAGACCATGGCCTGGGTGGTGGGGGTCTTTGAGGATAGAGGCTGATTTTTTTAAGATGCCACCTCATGTAGATGGTCCTTAATGAAGTGAAGTCTGGTGCCTGTGATATCACAGGCCGAGTTAACAACCCTCTGGAGTTTATTCTTGTCCTGAGAGCTGGCACCTCCAGACCAGGCAATGATGCAACAGCCAGAATGCTCTCCACGATACACCTGAAGAAGTTTGAGAGTTTTCGGTGATGTACCGAACCTTCTCAAACACTTTACAAAGTATAGCTGCTGGCGAGACATCTTTGTGATTGCATCACATGGAGGCTCAAGGACAGATCCTCAGAGATGTTGACACCCAGGAATATGAAGTTCTTGACCCTCTCCACTACTGAGCCCTCGATGAGGTCTTGATCATGTATTCCTGACTTCCTCCTGGTCCATAATCTTCTCCTTGGTTTTCCTGACGCTGAGCACAAGGTTGTTGTCATTGCACTGTTCAATGAGCTGATCTATCTTTCTTCTGTATGCTTCTTCATTGCCTTTTGTTGCCAACAACTGTGGTATCATCGGCAAACTTGTAGATAGCATTGGAATTGCACCTGGTCATCCAGTCATTGGTGTATAATGAGTAGAGCATGTGCGCCTGTGTTGATGATCAGTAGGGAGGAGACATTATTTCCAATTCATACTAACTGATCTTCCAATGAGAAAGTCAAGGATCCAGTTGCAGATGGGTGTACAGAGGCCTAGAGTTTGTAGCTTCTTGACCAGTGATGTATATCTAGCTAGATGACTTTCATTTTGCTCGTGACTTTTTCCAGTCCAATTATAACTGTAGTTTAATGTTGAGAGAAGTGGGTTGTGATAGAAAATGTAGGTCAGCATATTTTTTACAAATTTGTATTCCATTTATTAATATTGATTTGTTACAGACATGCGATACTCTTCAGTGATCAGAGACTAGAACGACAGATGCTTTCAGTAGTGTAACTTTACTAAATGCATTGTATACAATGCTATATGTAAAATGTCCTCTAATCCAGAAATGCTCACTGTGATATTTGATGGTTATAGAACATACAGAACGTAGAACAATACAGCCCTTCAGCCTTCGATGTTGTGCAGACGCATATTATCCTTTCCTGAAAAAAAGGTAGTAAATTCTCCATTCCCCATGACCCTCTACTTTTCTTTCATCCATGCGTCTGTGTAAGAGTCTCTTAAATGCCCCCTATGTTTTAGCTCCCACCACCATCCCTGCCAAGGCATTCCAGGCACCCACAACTCTTTTTTTCAAAAGCAACACACACTGTTGTCTCCCATAAATGCCCTTCCCTTAACTTTGTACATATGTCCTTTGCTGTTTGCCGATCCTGCCCTGGGAAATAGGTGCTGGCTGTTCATCCTATCTATGCTTCTCATAATCTTGTAGACCTCAATCAAGTCTGTTTCTATGCTCCAAAGAGAAAAGTCCCAGCTCTGCGAAACTTGCCTCATAAGACTTGTTTTCCAATCCAGGCAACATCCTGGTAAATCTCCTCTGCACCATCTCCATAGCTTCCACATCTTTCCTATAATGAGGTGACTAGAACTGTGCTGGCCTACTTCATGGGCTTGAAATGATTCTGAATTTTTAAGAATACTTGTTAAAACTGATTGTTTCATTTCTTAACTCTAACAGTTATTCATTGTTCCATTTTCAAAATAAATACCTGTTTAGCACAGAGCTCTCACCCAGTGAGGTAGATATGCTTCTGTGGTACTGGAACTCAGTTTAACCATTAATAAAAGCAGTTGTCTTTCTATCGTCCAGTTGAAAAATTGTTTAAAATGTATTTCCCATTCACCAAACCTTCTTTAAACTTTCACTTTTCATGCACGGTGCTTTAATTTTAATATTTTTCTTTTGACTATCTTTTTGAATATGGGTACAAATATGTTACACATTAGCATGAGTTTTTAAAAAAAATTTTACTAATGTCTTATCACATTTGTGATTTTTTTTTTCTCTCTGTTCATTACAACTTCATGCCTTTCTGACTGAGTCCTGAAATGACATTCTCCACCATCGTGTGGCAAGCTCCTTGCCTGAGACTTCAAGATTACTTTTATTTTGTTCCCCAAATGTTTATATACTTCCTATTACAATGTTTATCATCCCTGTGGATAAGCGGTGCAACAGTGACTAAGAGTGGTGTTTTTCTTGATATAATATTTGGAATGATTTGAATGCTATTTTGGTATTCCAGGCTATCCAGTAAGAAATCATAAACTGTAAATCTGAGCGCCTTGGAATTACTTTTGATGCTTGACTTTCTTAATGGTTATTATGTGCACAACTTCCACAAATAAAAATAAATATTCATTGACAGGTACATGGATGGGAAGGTTATTGAGGGCGAAAAATATTTTGACTTGAAGGGCCAAAGAGCCCTATGCTGTTGTGTTCTATTGTTCTTTGGATCCAAATGGATTAAATACAAAATGGCTGCATTCAGAAATTTTTTTTTTGGAATATAAGTTTAGGGAATTTACTTCCTGTGCAAACTGAAAGGACACATCATGTCACTTCTGATATGCTTTTGTATTGGTTGAAAACTTTGATGCTTTGGCTTGTGTTTCAATATTCAATTAATGGTCGTGTGCACAAGTTCCACAAAAATATTCTTTAGTTTGCTCTGCAGAGACCAACAAAGAATTGCTTTGGAGGCAGTCCAGAGGAGGTTCACCAGGTTAATCCTGGAGATGAGGGGTTGACCTTCGAGGAGAGACTAAATCACCTGGGATTATATTCACTCAAATTCAGAAGAATGAGAGGAGATCGTATAGAACCATTCTTTGGCTTGGCTTCGCGGACGAAGATTTATGGAGGGGGTAAAAAGTCCACGTCAGCTGCAGGCTCGTTTGTGGCTGACAAGTCCGATGCGGGACAGGCAGACACGGTTGCAGCGGTTGCAGGGGAAAATTGGTGGGTTGGGTGTTGGGTTTTTCCTCCTTTGCCTTTTGTCAGTGAGGTGGGCTCTGCGGTCTTCTTCAAAGGAGGTTGCTGCCCGCCAAACTGTGAGGCGCCAAGATGCACGGTTTGAGGCGTTATCAGCCCACTGGCGGTGGTCAATGTGGCAGGCACCAAGAGATTTCTTTAGGCAGTCCTTGTACCTTTTCTTTGGTGCACCTCTGTCACGGTGGCCAGTGGAGAGCTCGCCATATAACACGATCTTGGGAAGACGATGGTCCTCCATTCTGGAGACGTGACCCATCCAGCGCAGCTGGATCTTCAGCAGCGTGGACTCGATGCTGTCGACCTCTGCCATCTCGAGTACTTCGACGTTAGGGATGAAAGCGCTCCAATGGATGTTGAGGATGGAGCGGAGACAACGCTGGTGGAAGCGTTCTAGGAGCCGTAGGTGGTGCCGGTAGAGGACCCAACAACAGACTCGCCAAGGCAAATAGCGCCTTTGGAAGACTACACAAAAGAGTCTGGAAAAACAACCAACTGAAAAACCTCACAAAGATAAGCGTATACAGAGCCGTTGTCATACCCACACTCCTGTTCGGCTCCGAATCTTGGGTATAGAACCATATAAAATTATGAAAGGGATAGATAAAATTGAGGCAGGAAAATTGTTTTCTCTGGTAGGTGAGACTAGAATTAGGGGGACACAGCCTCAAGATTCAGTGGAGTAGATTTAAGATGCAGATGAGGAAAAATGATTTTTCCCAGAGAGTCATTAATCTGTGGAATTCTCTACCCAGGGAAGCAGTAGGGACTACTTCATTAAACATATTTACGGTTCAGTTAGATTGATTTTTACATTAAAAAAAAGGAATTGAGGGATATGGGGAAAAGGCAGGTAGGTGGAGTTGAGTCAATGATCAGATCAGGCTTCATCTTATTGAATGGCGGAGGAGGCTCGACGGGTTGGATGGCTGACTCCTGCTCCTGTTATGTTTTTATGTAATCTAGTGCCATTATTAAAGCAAGAAGCAAAAGAGTCCCTTCAGAGATATTGAGTGGCCATGGATCTTACTGGCACCTCAGGTGCCTCCATAACCTCTGAAGCTGCACACCATGTTATTCACAGTGATATTTATCTATGTAGTACCATGCTCTTGGATCTCGATTAGTAGTGCTCTAGGACGTCTCTTCCATGCTGCTTTCTACCCTTATCTCACTACTCAACCCTTTGGGTTCCAAAAAAGTGGATCCATCTGATGGTGTCCATGAGATGATTGCTTTGTTTTGAATTGGTCTTTGTGGGATTTGAACATGTATACAAACTGAGACATGTAGCTTAAAACTTTAGAAAATCCATTGTCCTGTTAACTTTTCTGTTTGGGTAGTTCTTGCATTAAACTGAATGTGATCCTGGATTAAGTTTCAGTTATTTGTAATTCATTTTGTTGTGGATTATCGTTTAGAAAGGTTACTCTGGCTTTTTATTTTCTAATAATTTTTCTAACTTGCAGTATTTCATTTAATGAGCATTCAGATAAGAAGCTGTCACCTTAAATGAAGTCTTCAAAGGTGCCATGAAGAAATTAGTTTCTGTGCAATTGGATGGCTGCCTATTTCATTAAAAGGGACTTGTTTATAAATCAAACAATTCATCAAAGAATCTGTGATCATTACCGCCATGGGCTCCCTTTTACTTCGGGTATCTGAGCATCAAATTGTACCATTACTTCCTTTCTACCCAACATTGGAAAACTTCATGAACCTTCCTTTCATGAGGCCCTTTGAGCAGCCTCTCTTCTCGCCAATCATTGAGAATTAGCTTACAAAATTGACCACAAAAACCCTGTTTGGGAGCAAGGTTTGATTATCTTTTGTCTCATTTTATCCACCAATCTTGTCTCCGACCACACTGAGGACTAATAAAGTTATTTATTTGTTTTGAAACAAAATTCTGCCTCCAAGTTTAATTGGGCATCTACATTGGTTGAACTATCCAAATGTATAAAGAGGCAAATAATGAAGACTGAAAGAATGCAAGAAAAATGAAGAGATGGTAAGAGTCAAAGGAAGCCAGTCTTCAAGATTATTATTTCACCAAAAATTATATTTTAAGTTGCCATTGGCAACATTACCAGATGCAGATTGGAATAAAAATGAAGAGCAGACCATATTTGGTTATCTCTCATGCCACTACAGCCAATGTCACCAAAGATAAGGAGCTGATAATTGACTTCAGGACGGGAGCAACTTCAGGAAGGTAAAAGCAGGTGCACGATCCTGTGATCATTGGGGGATCAGAGGTGGGGAGGTTGAGGAAGTTTAAGTTCTTGGGGGCCACTATCTTGGAGAATTTCTGCTGGAAGCAGTGCACAAATGGCATCGTGAAGAAACCTCATCAGCACCACTACTTTCTTGGGAGTTTGTAGAGATTTGGCATGACATCGGAAACCCTGACAAATTTCTACAGATGTGTGGAGGAAAGTGTGCTGACCGGCTGCATCGTGGTCTGATGTGGGGATGCCATTGCCCCTGAGTGTAAAGCCCTGCAAAAAGAAATGGACACAGCCTAGAATATCACAGGTAAAACCTTCCCCACCATTGAGAATATCTACAGGGAACACTGCTGTCAGAGAGCAGCAGCGATCAAGGATCTATAACACTCCGCACATGCTCTGTTCTTGATGCTACCATCACAAAAATGCTACAGGTGCCACAAGACTCGCACCACCAGGTTCAAGAAGAGCTGCGGCCCTCCACCATCAGACTCCTCAACAGCAAATTCAATCAGGGACTCATTTTAAAAACTCTTGCTTTTGCAGTTTGTTTCTCCCCCCCCTCTCTGTATTGCATAGTCAGTTTGTTTTCATTTCTTTATTACACGTTTACATTGAGTTAGTTATTTTTTGCACTGTAGCAGCCTGCGCTCAGAGATGCGGACCGGCCCACAAAATGGCTGCCGACCCAGTGGACCTGAGGGGGGACACCGGCTATCGTCCCAGGTGACCTCCCGCACAGCGGGAAGACTGAGAACTGTGGCTGGAATGCCAGCCAAACCTAGGCCAGCATTCTGATGTGGGACCCTGACATCAGTGCCTGGGGGCCATGTAAGCGCGACAGCCAGTGCAATAAACCAGTCTCAAAACTTTGGAGTTCATGTCGTTCTTCTGCACGCTCGCATTGCGTGAACACCACAGCACTGCCAGTAAGTGGCCATTCTTCCTCCCACACAGGAAAAAGATTATCAGGTTGTATGTGATGTCAATAAATCTGAAATCTGTTGAAATCTTATGCATGCGTTTGTTTCCTTTTGCACCTAACTTTGCAGTGTTCAGAAAGCAAATATGCATTCATTTTGGAGAATTGTAACATTACTATTAGCTTCTCAAAACATTATTTTCCTGCATTGAATTTTCTATCCCAGTATATTGATGTGAACAAAAGAGACATTTAATAATCTTTTCCAGTTACTGTAGAAAAGAAATTGTCTTCCTTTTTAATAAAAGGAAAGGATGCCTTATCATAACAAGTTTGACCATGCAATATCACATTTCAGATTTAACCTTCTCAAGCTCCCAAAGAAGTTTATCTGTTTTGGGGAACTTTACAAGATAAGCAACCGCTGAAGGGAATAATAGAAGAAATCCATTACTTGGATTCCAAGCTTGCTTGTTAATTAAAGGCCAACTGTACAGAATGGAGTAATTGATTACCAGCTGGTGATGGCATATTGAATCATGGTTTGTCAAAGCTGGGAAATCCGGCTGGGGAAGCAGTTTTAAGATGACTATTAAGATATTTGATATTAAAGATACTCCTTTGTTTCCTTTCTTCCATAACCTCACATTGTACACTTTTTTAACTTGAATCCTGTTTACCCCTTGGCAAGTTTTTAAATGATTTATTATTCTCTACAGAACTGAGACCATTACAGCAAAACAATTATGTATTTTAAATTAAATTCAAATGTATTAACAACACAATAGAAGCTGATTCCACGATTAAAACCTGTGCCACCCATTTCTACCCAATTAACCTACCAACCCCATATGCTTTTGGAGGGAGAGAGGAAACCGAAACACCCAGGGAAGACCTATGCAGGGAATGGGGAAAATGTACAAACTGCTTTTTGACAGCACCAAATTACAACTGGATTGTAATAGCATTGCACTGATCACTATATTAAACATGCCATCCATTTTTTAAAAAAAAACATTACATTGCCTAACTAGCCAATTCTGTCAGGAAATTCAGATGCCGATACCTCTGCTTCGAAATGCAGAGGTTGGCTTTTAATAAAAGTGTGTGGTGCTAATTAAGAATATGCTTAATTTTAAAAAATTTTAATCATTTCAGTTTATTTTCTGTTGTTTCGTTATTAGGTGTTGGCTTTGAATTGTGATTTAAGGGAATGATGATCTAAGTCAACCTAATACTTCATTTTGCTCTGCTATTCCAAATTGTGTGCAGCATGTAGAATTTCACGATAAGCAAATTATTCAAGAATATAAAGTTTTAACACTTTTGCTGTTGAAGTAATCATTTGGCTAATCTGGTTGCATGTTATGCATGTATTTTACTTTGTATTTACCTGCCTTAGTATGATGTGTACTTTAAATTCAAGTGACACATTCCCTTCCTCTATCATGTGCACAATAGCCCTTTTTACAAAGAGATCCTGAAAAACTGCCTTAAAGAAGACCCATCATTAAGGCGGCTTTGCTTCTTTACACTGAAGCTAGCATAATGCTGCCTCAGTCCTTCATTTTCCATTCCAGAAGCAAAAGGGGCATGACTTGTAACACAACAGCATCGATGTCTATTGTGACGTATAGCATACACATCCTGGTCCCGGCCTGCCGACTCACCCTTTTCACATAGATGTAGATTCGGCACTGTGACAATGTCCGCTGCTGGCTTAAAAGTGAGACTACAATGACAACCACCCCCCCCCCCCCATTCCGTGTTTGTACCTTTGACACAGAATGACATTGCACAATAAAGGCGCAATATTCTCGTCTTGAAGAGGCTGTGTGAAAGGGGCTAATGCATCCATCTCGCAAAAGCTGTATCCAGAATGTGTGCTATATTTGTGCTTCAGTGGAAATATGAATTTGGCCTCTGAAGTTTGGCAGAAATTGCAAAGATGTACGGCAGAGTGATAAGAAAAATTGGCTCTTTATTTTGTTGCAAATAGAATGGATATTTTATGCTTTTGTTTTTATTTTTCTGTTTCTAGAATGAAATTTACCAATAAGAAGATTTAAGGAAAAAAAATCCAGTCAATTTTACTTCTAAAATCTTGTCAGCTGCAAAAAGTCACAGTCAAAGTTTATATTTCAACCGAGTGTATTTCAGTCTTGCCACTGGTAGCGATTTGGAGTCTGAGGCTTGTATTGAAGAGAACTGTACCCAGCGGCACACATGCAGAATGATCAAGAAATCTTTCAAGTGATTCAAAAACTGGAGGCTGTGGGATAATGAAGTTGTGTTCCATTAAACTCTCATGTACAGCCAAGCATAATGTCATCACCCTTTCTGTCATGGTATCCCTTTCATATCACCTCGTCTGCGGGCTTAAATAGTTTTTTTTTAATCAATAAGCATTTTTCTGTGGCCTTTCACTGCTGCCAGATGTCATTGAATGATGCAAATGGACGTCAGAATAACAGCTTGACAACTTGCCTTTGCCAAGGAGGAAAAAAAATGCTATTGACAGCTTGCATCTATAATAAATTTGATGTTGCTTTTTGAAATTATATAGATTTTTTTTCCTCCAATGGTTGAACGTGGAGTAGCAGTTGGGTTAGAATACACACTTCATTATGCTTGGTTGTCAGTAAATGAAGAAAATTCAAGAATTCCATCTTGGAAACTATTTCTGTGGACATTTATTTTGAGCTAGGTTATCACCTTATTAATAATAATTTCAATCCCTGCTTCTGCAGAATATTGGGGCACTAATTATTCATAAAAAAGTACATTTTTCATAAACATTTTGGATGCCTTGCTGGAGTGGAAGACTTTACCGTCTTTTTTTTCTCCCTTTTAACCTGTTTTCTAACTCCAAAACAATGGCACTGCATCGAGCGTGCTAACCAAGTGAAAAAAGAAGGCTATCAGTCGGTGGGCTCGTTGGAACTTGTAAACTTTATTTTGGCCAGCGCACTGCCGCTTTTAAGGCATTCGAAGCTTGCGGCCCTGCGTGCCGGAAAACATATCACCGTGATGTAAGTGCGCTTGCTGCAGCAGTGCCATCTTTGGAGCGGCTGCTCCGATGGCGTGCGCATAACACATGGAGCCGGTTTGCCCGGCCATCAAGTATGTGCATCACCACAGCACCAACTATAGCATCCCAACCACATAGCTCCGAATGAAAACAGGAGCAAAATTTAAATGTGCTCTTGCATTGTTTACATAGCTATTGATCTGGTAAGACTCAATAGCTATGAATGGAGCAAACTGAAAGCGTATTTATGGAGACTAAAATAGCATAATCTTGTGTATGGTCATTGCAAAGAAATAATCTGCTACATAAACTTTGCAAAGTTTAAGATGGGTCATGTTAGATCTGAGATCTAATTAATAGAACAACCTAGTTATTTTTTATAATCACAATTTTTCAGATTTTGTGAAAGTTGCTGGTGGACTGAAATTCTTGTTCACATTCTTTAGAACCTTTGCTCTTTTTTTTTTGTCTTTTTTATTGGTGGTCATTGCTATGGTCCTAGTTTTAAAAAATGATGGTACTAGTGTGTGAAAGTTGGCAATGTACTGGTAGAATCTGAAGGTGCAAACCTCTTGTTGAACCTAATGAAGATGCACATAGTCAGGAATGTTCTCAGAATCTCACTCAACACCAAACAGATCTCCTGTCTGGCTCGTGATCAGGAAGAAAAATTCGACAGCCGGAGACGACGGTCAAAGATCACAGTTGGAGACTGTTGGGAAGCATCCACAAAATAAGAGGGAGGAAAGGCTTGTACTGATTATTTGTATAGGGTAGATTTAATCAGGAAGGCTATGTGTTGCACACACTGATTCCTTTCAGAGTTTACCACCCCAGAAACATTCATTTTCCACCAAGAATTATGAATAATTATAGAAATGCAAGAGGAACTCAGCTGATATCATAGAATCCACAGAAGTAAAGATGTATTATTGACGCTTCGGGCCTGAGCCCTTCCTCAAGGTATGAAGAAGGGCTCCAGCCCGAAAGGTTGGTAATATATCTTTACCTCCATGGATGCTGCGAGACCAGCTGGGTTCCTCCAGCATTGCTGTGTTTTGACTACAATCACAGCATCTGCAGATTGTCATATTTCATTCTTATGAATAAGTATGCAAGTAAAGATGGGCAGACTTTGCCAGATATTAAATAGTGCAAAATAAAATTCTCTAATGTGAACATTGTGCTTATGTTTGAGAGGTAAAGCTTAATGGTGTGAAACATGAATGTATGAAGGGAATGCACAAGGAACTGCAGATGCCAGAATCGGAAGCAAAAATAAACACCAGTCATCTGGAGGAACTCAGTGGATCAAGCATCATCAGTGGGAGAAAAAGAATGGTTGACATTTCTGGCTGGAACCCTTCATGAATAGATGAGGCTTGGCTTGCTTTTATCTTTGGGACTTGGATCATATTCAAGCATACATTTCATTAAAGATCAAATGGTTATGATAAAGTGGCTGATGATGTGAGATTATGCATTAGAAAATTGAGTTAATAAACCACTCCTTTCACAGTTCATTTATTTTGAAATGTTATGAGTGTAGTAAACATGAATGCAGGATATATCATCCTTAAGCAGTTTTTTTTTCCTGACACAGGTTCTGGGAATTTTCATTTGTGAATAGAATCTTTTCTGGTTGACAGTACAAGTTTTATTTTTAATAAATTCATGGTTGTTCCATTATTTTAACCATTTTAATAAGCTTTTTTATTACATGCTGTAATAAGGTCATTCAAAAATTACTTATTAAATTTGTCCATAAAAATTGTGTATGTCGTAATAATGAGTGTTCCAAAACACATCCACTGAATGTTCTGCTTGTGACCGTAAATTTTATTTTTGGCAAATTTCAAATGAACAGTGTTGAAATGGCTCACAAGTAAACCAAGCTTGTGGATCACTTTTCCTTCAGACGGCCTCTTTTGGGATCAGTGGCATTTGTATTCATTACCCACTAAAATGAAAATCTATTGACTTGCTTACATTTAATTCAAAAGGGTACTTTTTGAAAAGAGTAGTTTAATTCCTTGGCTCACATTTGGCACTCTGTGCAGTTTTTTATGCTGATCAACATCCCAAAGTACTGCTGATCATCAAGTCCCCATCTATACTAATCCCACTGAGCAACAGTTGATTTGCAGCCTTCTATGGACTCGTGGCTTCAGTGCTAACCCAAATTCTTAAGTGTTTGAGGGTACCTGCCTCCACCTCCCCATCAGGCAATGTGTTATAGAGGGTTATGGGCAGAATGCAGGTCAGTGTGATTAGGAAAGTATAAGTGTTTCAGCATGGATAAGAAGGGTCATGATGGCCTGTTTCCACGCAGTGGAATCATCATCTGAATGGGAAAGTTCCCTGTAAACATGTACCACTCACCCTAAAATTGTCCTCCATTATTTTGGATAACACTGTTATGAGGAAACGTTTCCCATCATCTCAATTCATTTACTTCATAATTTTATATCAACTCTCATAAATTTGTGTTTCCAGTTTTGAATTTCTGCTCGACGTTCATCTATTGCTGCTTTTGTTCCTCCATTAAAAATGAAGAAATGTGTTTTGCACTGTTCCTTTTATTGTTTAGTCACTTTTTTCTTGCATTTTGCCCTTCCTCTCCACGGCTCCTGTAGTGTTTGGACAGCCATTTCTCAATCTCCATTTTTTTTTACATCCTTACTTAAATGAGCAGCCACAATGGAAATAGAAAGGGCACACAGAGCATTAGCTCCAAAACCACAGGCATATCAAAAATCAAGATCCATCTTAGTAAAACGTTTGAGATACACGACAACCAGCGCACCGGTGGCATCATGAAGAAAGCCTCTGCTTCCTCAAGAGTTTGCGGAGGAGCTAGTGGAGTTGTTCAAGTGAACCGGTACGGACTTGAAGGGCCGACGTGGCCTGTTTCCGTGCTGTAAACGGTTATATGGTTAACTGCTCACAATACTCGGGCCTTAAAAAGCTTCCAAGTAGTCCAGAACAAATCAAGATGTGCCACATATTGTGAGGAGCTGGTGTAGAATTTTTAACGAATTAGATCGGTAGCCACAATATAAAGTGATATATCCTTTTTGTAATTATAATTTGCCCTGAACTGTTTATCTCGTAGTTGAAGTTAAAATGAAGTATACAACTCCCAATTTAAAATCAGATTATATGAAATCCTCAGTTATCCAAAATTTATTTTGGACCCAGAGTGACGTCTGTTCACCTCTGGAAAAATTTTGGATAAATGAAGATATCCTCATTTGTCTGTAATTTTTCTGGAACCGAGCTGACTTCGCAGGTTGGAAAAAAAAATTCACTTGTCATGAAATTAAAATGGCGGTTGTCCTTGTTTCTGGTAACTCCCTCCCCTATCTCTTTCCATTTGTGAGCAATTTTGGCTGCTCATTGAAGTAAGGATGTTCAGACATTAGAGAGTTTTCAGAGGAGGTTCGCAAGAATGATTCCCAGAATGTAAGGGTTATCATTATGAGGAGCATTTGGTGGTTCTTACCCCGTACTTGTGGGGAATTTAGGAAAATGAGGATGGAGGGGATCTCATTGAATCATTTCAAATGTTGAAAGGCATAGACAGTGTCGATATAGAAAGGTTGTTTCCCATGGTGGGAGCATCAAGGACAAGAGGACACAACTTCAGGATTGAAGAACGTCCACTTAGAACAGAGAAGCAGAGAAATTTCTTCAGCCAGAGAGTGGTGAAATTTTGGAATTTATTGTCACAGGTGGTTGTGGAGACCAAGTGGTTGGTTGTGTTTTTACACACCGATACACACACGACCTGTTACATTTGCCTTCCTGCTTTCTGGTTTATTATTTTTGTTTGAGGAGTAAATTATAAAATATAATTAAAGTAAAATTAATTAATGGTACACCATGGAAGGAAAATATATTAATTATGTAACATGACAATTTTTATGAACAATTTAATGATGCACTTTAAAAATGAGTGAATACCGATTCATTTCTTTAGTTACAGATTACAAGGTAAAAAGAGTTGACAATATTTACTATCTGTACTGAAATCATTTTCATTTTTCTATTGGAGATTGGAATCTCATGTGTACAGTTTTGACAAATTACTCTGTGATTTGAATTTGCACAACTATTTCATCCTAGTCACAGTGCAGGTACTAGCATCACAGAATCAGTGTTGACGTAAATTGTAAGCACTCAAGGCATGTGAGATCTTGACTTGTATCTGTGAATATGTCCTGCTATGTCTTTTTGTATTCACTTTGAGACATTTTCAGAAATATGCCATTTGTTTTGTTTTTGGAAAATTGACATTTGTTTCCTGTCTTAGATTTATTAAATTGTGCTGCATAATTTCGTTACAGAATTGCGGGCATACTTCCCCTAAGATTAAGGATCACTTTCTCAGATTTCAGATTATTGTCAGAGTACAATCATGACATCACATACAAGCTGAGAGTCCTACATCCTGCAAGCGCAGCAGAATTACCAATAATTGGTAGTGTAAAAAATAAATTGTACACCGTGTGAACATGCAAACAATCAAAAGAACTTAAATACCCAATGTAAACAAACAATGCAATAAAGGAGAGCAAAAAAAATCAATAAAGTCCACAAGTAAGAATCTTTAAATTAGTCCCTGATTGAGTTTGTCCTCTAGTCTGATGGTGGAGGGGTTACAGCTGTTCCTGAACCTGGTGGTGTGAGTCTATAACACCAATACCTCTTTCCTGATGGCAGCAGCATGAACAGAGCATGTGCTGGGTGGGGTGGGCCTTTGGTGATGGCTGCTGCCCTCCAACGGCAGCTTTCCCTGTAGATGTACTCACTAGTGTCGAGGGTTTTGCCTATGATACCCTCCACTACCTTAGATCCGAATCATGGTTCCCCTACCGGCATCACCTATGGCTCCTAGAACTCTTCCACCAGCGTTGTCTCCGCTCCATCCTCAACATTCATTGGAGCGACTTCATCCCTAACATCGAAGTACTCGAGATGGCAGAGACCGACAGCATCGAATCCACGCTGCTGAAGATCCAACTGCGTTGGGTAGGTCACGTCTCCAGAATGGAGGACCATCGCCTTCCCAAGATCGTGTTATATGGCAAGCTCTCCACTAGCCACCGTGACAGAGGTGCACCAAAGAAGAGGTACAAGGACTGCCTAAAGAAATCTCTTGGTGCCTGCCACATTGACTTCCGCCAGTGGGCTGATCTCGCCTCAAACCGTGCATCTTGGCGCCTCACAGTTCGGCGGGCAGCAACCTCCTTTGAAGAAGACCACAGAGCCCACCTCACTGACAAAAGACAAAGGAGGAAAAACCCAACACCCAACCCCAACCAACCAATATTCCCTTGCAACCGTATCTGCCTGTCCCGCATCGGACATGTCAGCCACAAACGAGCCTACAGCTGACGTGGACATTACCCCTCCATAAATCTTCGTCTGCGAAGCCAAGCCAAAGAGAAAGAGACGCTTAGGGGTATTGGTGTTCCCACACCAGATTCAGCTGGTCAGCACACTTTCCACCATACCTCTGTGGAAATCATCCAGGATTTCTGGTATCATACCAAGCCTCTACACTCTCCTGAGGAAGTAGAGGCGCTGATGTGCTTTCTTCACAATGCCATTGGTGTGTTGGGTCCAGGAAAGATCCTCCAAGATAGTCACTCCCAAGGACTTAAATTTGCTCACCTTCTCCACCTCTGATCCCACAATGATCACAGGATTGTATACCTGGTTTTCCTTTCCTGAAGTCAACAATCAGCCCCTTAGTTTTGGTGACATTGAGTGTGAAGTTGTTGTTGGTGCACCATTCAGCCAAGTTTTCAATCTCCATCCTGTACGCTGACTCATCCCCATCCTTTATTCAAACCACTACCATGGTAACATTGGCAAATTTGTAGATGGTGTTATTGTTGTACCGAGCCACACAGTCATAGTTGTAAAGTGAGTAGAGCGGGGGGTGAAGAACACAACTTTTTGGTGCTCAAGTACTAATGGAGATTGTGGAGGAGACATTCTTACAATCTTCACTGAGCAATAATATTTAGCCCAGTGGCTCTCACATCTTTTGAGTGAGGGGAAGAAAAGCTTTCCTCTTTCTTCTGACTTGAATGTTATCTCACTTTGTTCAAACCAATCTGAGGATATAGACTTAGAATATGTTAGGGGCCAGCAGCAAAGAAGTGAACACTTGAGAGAATGGAAATAAAGGAGGATCAAGGTAATTTTCCAGTGATGGGAATTCAGGAGTGGGTTTGATATGAACATGATTTAAGATCGATGAGTTGATGTGGGCATTGTGATTAAGAATAGGGTGAAAGACATTAGGCTTCAGACACTGTGATTGTAGTAAACACAGCAAAATGCTAGAAGAACTCAACCAGTCTTTTCAGCATCAAGGAAGAATCAGAAAAGGCAGAAGCAGGATATATATCAGAAAGTCTCCGAATTCAAACAATGGGGGAGGAATCCAGACCAATAAAAGCTGTTAATTGGATGTGATGAGGGACCAGGTAAAATTTATCCTGTCTGTTTGAAAGGAGACAGGGAATGGAGAGACGACGGGGGAAGCAACGTGTTGGGGTTTAACAAAAGCCAGAGAAGTCCATATTAATGCCATCTGGTTGGAGGGTGTCCAGTGAGATGATGAGGTGTGGTTCCTCCAGTTTACGGGTGGTCTCAGTCTGGCAGTGCATGAGACCATGGACAGAGATATAGGCAAGGGAATTGAAATGGGTGGCCACTGGGAGGAAGGGGAGCAGGTGGAAAGAAATTGGAGACACGGGCTGGGGAAGCTTGTGAAGATTGAAAAAGCTTTTTTTGGGGGGGGGGTTATTAACACTAAGGAGAAATCGTGTTTCTGGGAATTATTATGTAGTGACAGTAAATAGGATGTTGAAGGATAGATATTAATGTTTAAATGACAAGCAAGGAAGGAGTAGGTACAAGACATGTTTCACAGTGAGAAGAAGTCGTGTGGTTGCTTCCATTATGATCATATTGCTCTCTGCTTACCAGAAATTGGTAAGATCTTCAGGTCTTATTTTTCAGGTACCTGATCTGATTTTAATCTTTTGACCAGGGAGTCAGGATACAGTGTTTATATTATAAATGCCTTTTACCACACATGTCAAACTCTGACCCGCGATATAATTATATTTGGCCCGCAAGATCATTTCAAAAATGTATTAGAGGTGGCCCGCTGGCCGCCGCGCCAGTATAGCGCATGCACAGTAATACAACAAATCCCAGAATGCATTGGCGTCAGCCTGCTAATCGCCCCCACCTCCTCTGTTTACGTTGCAGGGTCTCACCGTGGACTCTGGTTTTGGGGCATGGCCGGTGTCAGGGGAAGCCAAGGCTGCTTCCCAGCGCCCGGAACCGGAGGCCTCGGGCCTGACCTCGCCAGGACCGTTGCCCACTCCCCCTCCCTGCCGCAGGCTGATCCGCGACTCACGGTGACGGGGCCGCTGATCTGCCGAGATGCCGCCCTGCAGCGGGAGCCGATGCCCCCCCACTGTAGTTATCCAACCCGATCGCCCGCAAACCCCGCCCTCCCGCACACAGGCCTGTGTAAGTATTATGAACTTTAATCTCAGGATAAAACGAGCTTCCAATAGTTTCATGTCACAGTGATAAATATATTCCTGGTTAAAAATGGTCCTGCACCTGGATACAAGCTCATTAGGCATAAAACTTGAAAAGTGTGTAAATCAAAGGATATCTGTACCAATGGAAAAAGGGCATGGCAAATAACCCTGCTAGAGTTCATACCCACAATCAGTCACCCATTTGATTGTTTCAGGAATCATGTTATTCTCCCACATTCTCAATAGCCCTCAGATTTTACTATTCGACAGCACACTAGCAACATTTGACAAATCCTCTATAGAGAAATATTATTTATTGAATATTTTATTTCTCATTTGTTAATGCTTCTGGAAAGAGTTTATCCAAAACTATTATTAAACATTTATTTTAATAAGAAAAAGTTTAACATTACATATGTTGAAAGAAGAGAAAACATGCAGATGTTGTTGAAAATTTTCAATCAATATTTAGTTCGGCCCTCGACTTACTCAAATTTTTTAATTTTGGCCCTCCGTGAATTTGAGTTTGACAGCCCTGCTTTTACAGTATAACGGTTTTTTTTTTGTCTTCGACTACCAATATTTTGTTGCCACAAGGAGATGATTCAGTCTTGACCAAAAGTTGGAAGTCTACCTTTAACCAAACCTGATTGAAGGGTGCAACTTATTAGTATAGAACAACAGTGCAGGAATCTCCAAATATTGTTGCATTAAGAAATCTGTTTCGATCATCGTTTCCCATCCTTCCATTGTTTGTTCATACATTTCTGTATAAATCATCAGAATCTGTTGGATTTTAATAATGTTAACAGGCCTGGATGCCATCGGGTCTGATAAAAGTAGAAGAGGAAACAACATAATGCAATAGACTAACCAGGAATGAGTTATGAATTGGAACATGAAGTTATGTTTGCAGCTCTTTTTTTTTTAAATCAAAATGTTGAACAACACATGGACTCATGGGAACTACATTTCAGGAAAAAAAAATATTGGATTAGATGGGATGCAGAGCAGATTCACCAGAAATTTACTTGGACTAAAAGGAGCAGCTCACAAAATACTGGAGTAGCTCAGCAGGTCAGGTGCAGTCAGGGTTTTGGGCATAACCCAAAAAGGTTTGTATTTATGATTACTGTTTTGATAAGACAGGCTTGTATTCCCTTCTTATTCACACAGTCTTGTGGATCTTTTGTAGTGATGTTTTAGGATGAATGCTAATCTTGATGGATTGGATAGGTGGGAAATCCAGTACAAGGGGAGCTATCCTTAAAATTAGACCAAGAATATGGTTTTGGATTGCACTTCATAATAGCCATTCTATGAAATCTCCACTCACCAGTTGACCCCTTCTCCCATAAAAACCTCTCCTCAAAGACCCCCATCACCCAGGCCATGCCCTCTTCACTCTGCTACCATCCATTGGAAAAAAGGTAGAGGACCCTAAAGACAAGCACTCAGCAGCACAAGGACAGCTTCTTCCCCTCTGCCATCAAATTCCTGAATGATCAATGAACCAAAGACACTGTCCATGCACTATTATTGGTATTATTATTTTATTTTTATAGTAATTTCATAAGGTGGTTATAAATATGTATGTTTGCTCTACGGTGCTGCCACAAAACGCTGAATTTCCTGACGATAAATCCGGATTCTGAAAACATTGGTGAGCCAAAATCAATTGGAGATTTCAAAATTCCAATCTTAATATTTTGTATTCAATGTTGAGAATTAAAGCAAGTGGATGAGGTTAAAGCACAAATCTGCTATGATTTCACTGTTTTCTGAGCGAGTATGTGGGGCTGAATAGTCTTTTTGTAAAACACGAAAATCTGAAAACACCGTGGTTGAAGTAAAAACACATGAAACTGGAGAAACTCAACTGGTCAAGCTATCCTTTATTCAGCAAAGGTTTAAAAAAAAATGAGATAACCGACATTTTGGGCTTGAGCTCTTCATCGAGGTAAGGGAAAATCACACTCCCACACTCATGTTTGTCCATGGTCTTATGCACTGTCCCACCAAGACCACCCGCAAATTGGAGGAACACCACCTGATTTTCTGTCTGGCCACTCTCCAACCATATGGCATTAACATCAACTTTTCTAGTTTCTGCTAACCTCCTTCCCATCCCTTTTCCAGTTCTCCTCCCTCCCTTCACCTTGCGAACCTTCCTCCCCTTGATCTCTGCTGTCCCCTCCCTCCCTTCTCCACCTATCACATAGAAACATAGATACATTTCTTCAGTATAAGGGAATTAGGGGTTACGGAGAGAAGGTGGGGACAGGGTACTGAACTTTAAGATCAGCCATGATCTCATTGAATGGCGGAGCAGGCTCGAAGGGCCGAATGATCTACTCCTGCTCCGATCTTCTATGTTTCTATGTGATAGGTGGAGAAGGGAGGGAGGGGACAGCAGAGATTCCCTCTTAAATATCAAAGGGATAAGATTCCCTCTTAAATATGTTCAATGAACCTGCCTCTACTGCTCTCTGTGGCAATGAATTCCACAGATTCACCACCCTCTGGATAAAGAAATTCGTCCTCATCTTGGTTCTAAATGGTTTGCCTATTATTCTCGAACCATGGCCCCGGGTTCTGGACTCCCCCACCGTCGGAAACATCCCTTCCGCATCCATTCCGTCCAGTCCTGCCTTATAACCACCCCTCCCTCCCTACTCTTTTGTTTGGACACCTACCGACATTTTCCCATAATAAGCTCGAAACATTGGTATTGAACTTTTACCTTTGCTATATAAAGCACAGTGCTTGTTGGCCTGCTGAGTTTCTCCAGCTTTGTGTGCTTTTACTGAATAATCGTACCCGTTCCTATCAAAGAAAACTGAGTCACAAAGATCTACACCTCATCACAAAGTTTCTGATTGTTGAAAGTGAGGAGATGCAAACAGAAAAAAAATATTGTGCTGATAAGTTTGTCCTGTTGTAGGAGGAAGGGAAATCTGGGAGAACATCTGTTTCGTGATAAGAAGGAAGTGTTCACTAACATTAGTGAAATTGTATAGTAAGTTTCATATGTCAACGTGTCATTATTCCATACCAATTTTTTTAGGAAGTGTGGCAACTACTTATCACTTTCAAAGTGCATTGTGTTCAGTTTCAAATGAACCTTTTTTCTGTCCTCCTCCCGGTTATCTCTGAGCAACTTTCTGCTGCTTATTAAGACCTTGAAGATATAAGCCAGTAGCTTAGTAATTGCTTTCTTGAATCTGCCTTTAATAATTACAGCTAGTAAAGCCATACTGAAAATTAGAAAGGCAGAGACTAATGGAAAACTAGATTTTTCACTGAATTAGAGAGCTGGACAATCTATATATTGACAACATTTCAAGTTGAAAGAGATCAGGAAAACTGCTTTAGACTGTCCATGCAAGGAAGGAAACAGAAGCTTGATGTACAATGGCATGTACATTTTATGGAGCTAGAAATGCTGTAACAGACTTCATAGAAAAGATGGCTTTAGTCGGATTGGTCCAAATGATAGCTGAAAGGATGTAGCTCTGTCACAGAGTAGAAGCAATGGATGACCAGAGATCCTAGCTGACATGTTTGTATGCAAAAATAATGCAAGATTTAGTATGCAAAAGTTAAATTCAGCTACATTTTTACATTATTTCTGAAAAATATTTGTAGAGTGTTACTGTTGAGCGATGATGATCAGTAGGATAGGTGTAATTTTCTTAGTAAATGATTAGTATTTATTGAGCTAATTCAATTAAGTGTATAATGTTTTTATTTACCTGTACAGCTGCAACAAGTAAGAAATTTGGTGCAATTATACAATGTATATGACAATATCATTATCAAGCATTATCATTTTAAAATGTGCTGTAAAAATATTACTGTTTCAAATCTGATTTTTCACAAGATCTCAGCCAGATCTGCCTCATTTTCAATAATGGTCTTCATGGGAAGTGTTTTTTTATCTCTTCTACACCTTCATTTTTAGCACTAGCCCCTTTTAAAGTGCAGCACCCTGGGTAGCCCTCCTGGGACCCGGGTGTGATTACTGGGGCAAAGGTGCTGGAAGCACCTTTTAAATTGTAGGGGGGTCTATCCATTCAATGGCAAACTTGCTGATTTAAGGGGGATCCTGCCCCTGCAATGACACGTCACGCACTTTCTGGAAGTACTGCTGGATGTTCAGAAGCTGGCTGGCCAGCACGCCGCAAGTGCTGACGACATAAGTGGGTCAGCCATTTTCCTGTTCAAATTGCCTGTGGATGTGATCTAGGTTAACCCCATTTTACACAGCAGTTTGAAAGGGCCTATTTTTACTTAATCCAACAAACATTTTCCACGTCTCAGTAATAAAACTATTTAAGCCTAACCAGATGATGGCAAAATTTTTCCAAAGTACACAAAAAAATTATTGTTGTTTGAAATCTTTGGTTTTGAATTAAATTACACATTATTAAGTAATCATAGAAATTTATGACACAAAAGAGGCAATTTAGCTCCTTGAGTCCAAGACAGCCAAAAGTAAACTTTTAATTAATCCTAGTTCTCATCTTGGTCTGACACATCATAGATTACATCTTTTTAAGTGGTCATTTAGTAACCTTGTTTTTGCAGTAACTGGGGAGGGAGGTGGGGGGGGGGGGGAAATGTTGTGGAAATGTCTTCAACTCCCTTTGATTTCTTTCATCAACGAATTACATTGAAGCTATAATCCAACATGCTTGGGATTTCAGTGGTACTGGAAAAGTAGATTTTCTGCATTGTTGCATGTTATTCACTATTAATATCCCAACACTTTTTAAATTCACCTTTTCTAAAAAGTTACACAGCAGCATAATAAATGTTTCCAGTGAACCAAAATAACTTAAGGAAGTGCAGGAAATGGAGCCCTAGTGAATTGAAAGGTGCACAAGAACTGGGGTCCTGGAAAATTGAAAAAGAGCCTTGAGAGTTTATTTCTATCTCAGATTATTTTTGGTAGTGATTTATGAATTCCATAAAGGTGAACTCCTGTTACCCAAACCCCTTGAGTTTGTTTTCTTGTTTTATCGCCACCCAACTTTATATATTAAAAAAAAAACACCTGTACAGCAGCATTTTGTATTCATTTTCTGCTCTTTTGGCAAATGGGTCTTGCAACATGTCAGCAGTTGTATCTTTTTGATAATGATGCATTGGAAGTATGAATTATAATTTTCTGAAAGAAAAAGATTGAGAATTGTATTTTGATAATATAATTATAAATTAAGGATAAGATGTGGACAGGCATTATTAATTTCTCATTTTTTAAATACAGTAATTTGTGAGGCTTTAAATTGAAATTTGCAGGAATTTAAATACTGCCCGTTTATATTTTAAAAAAATTTGGACATACAACACCGTAACAGGCCATTTCAGCCCATGAGTCTGTGCCACCCAATTTATACCCAGAGAAAAGCCATGCAGACACAGGGGAAGCATACAAGCCCCTTACAGACAGCACAGGATTTGAACCTCAGTCCCGAACGCTGCCGCTAACCGCTACGCCAACTGTGCCACCCATGTGTTATGATTTGTGACAATTATTATGTCCACTGTGGCATCTTCATTCAGGAAGAACACTTCTTCACAGGATTTTCATGCTGTTTGATCTACTGTGTTCTTCAGCCAATGTTCAGATAAAATAAGGGGGTTGAATAATTTTAGTTTGGCTTACCGCAGGACACCACAAAAATAATTTTTATAAATTTTTGAAAAACTAGTTCAGTAAAAAATGTTCTTCTAAATGTCGGGGTTGCAATGATTTTTTTGGTATGGTTTTTGAAAAGTTTTTTGAGTGGTTGAAATGAGGAAAATAAGCTACGTAGTATTTTTCTTTAACACATGCAACAACAAAAATCAAACTTAATCAACTAATCTGCAAGATGGTGGGGAGAAACTTCTTGCTATCCTGGTTATAGTTGGCCTACCACAAAAAGGTGATTTATTATTTTAATGTCAATTCTCAATTTATTGCTTTTATTACCATCTGATTTTGTAACAAGGTTCTTCTGGACCTATTTTAAAATATGAGTAGGATTAAGGGATTCGGTTCCCTCTGTGATAAATAATTTTAACTTCTGAAATGTTCATATTTATTTCTTGCATCCCAATGTCTAAATTTGTCATTTGCCCAGACTTAGTATTGGATGAATAGAGATGATCTACAGTCATGTGCTTACACTATTCCTGAAGAAAGTGAGATTATATTCTAGGTCTTTTATTACAAAATTGAAACATTAAAATAACATTAATGAGTTTAATGTTATTTTAATGTTTCAATTAAATGTTTAGAGAGAATTTGGATAACTTTGAAAATTCTAATGCTATTTAATGCTAAGAGGCTACAGTGCAGGGCCAGGAATAAGCTTTATAACCTTTGATTTAAATTCTGTCAATACACCTTATTTTGAAGTCTGTGAGATGGTGACCATCTCATTAATAAATTACTAACTTGACTATTGCAACAACAATTTAAACAACTAATAGCCAATCAGTGGGAAGCAAGTCTGTGTATAGCAGTGCTCTCTTTAATCTGGCAATGTCAATGGGTTGTTGACTCATTTAAAAATTAATCTAATTCAAGGCAATCACAATTTGGCTTTTAAAAGGAACTACCTGAAAAAACTGTCAACAACTGGCTCTGTATTTCAAAATCGCATCATATTTGGTTGATAACATTTTTAAAAATTGCAGATGCTTGAAATTTAAAATGAAAACATTCAGTTGGGAAGGCAGCATTTCATAGTCTTCAACCTCGATGCTGCAGAGACTTGGCTGAATGTGAATCAACAGGTGCTCTTTTTGTTACAAGTACTGTATTTTAAATTGAGAAACTTTCCACTTTTTTTTGTCTCTAGTTTTATTTCATCCTTCACAAAATATTCCTGAAAGGAGTGAGGATAAAGATTTATTTTCTTACATTGTTTTCTCCTTAATACTGTGCTTTTCTCCTTCCCTGCACCTAGTTCTACAGTTTGCACTTTCAAATGGTTAGACCTTTTAACAAGTATTTACTTTCATACATATGATCTTCACCAGTGTTTAAGTTTAAATGTAATTAATTGATCCTTATAACCAAGGCATCTGTAAATATGTTGGCATCTCACTCTACTAGTTCATATTGCTACTTTCCCAGTTGTGAAACATCAGAATGTTGCCAACAGTTCTCTTCCGAAAAATTTAAATACCAACAATTCCATATTATCTTACTTTTTAATTCTAGGATGAATGGACTTCTTTATAATCTAATAATTTTTGAAATAGGCCATTTCCAATAGCCTTCAGTAATTTTCAGGCTGGTAACATACATTAATAAAATGGCATTTTGCAGGAAGGTAATTTTAAGAGATTAAGGTGTATTCTGAATTAAGAAAAAAAACTTAAAATAGTACTGAAAATTTCAAGTAGAGAAATCACAAATTCTTTATCCTGTATGTTTCAAAACCTGCAATTACCTTAGTTTTTTTTTAATGCTCTTGCTTATCTTGCATTTGATTTAGATCAGTACTGGAGTTATCTTTCTGAACTAAATTAGACATGGCTTTTTGTTTCTTTTGTTGTAATAAAGAAACTTGGGTTATTTTGAAACAGCTATACTTTATTAGCTCAAGAACTCAGATCTATATGGTGACATCCATTTTGAATCTACTCTTAGCTGCAACAATGTCTCTGACTTCTTCCAGTGGTCAGGAATATCACTAGCACTCTATCACTACATCCCTTTTCCTTGAAATGTTTAATCAACAACATAACACACTAAGGGGGAGTCTCGTGGTAAATTAATTCACTTTTTAAAAACACATATAAACACTGCTACTTCATAATAAAAATGCCTCTGAAGAGAGAAAATTTACCTGCAGCCATACCTAGAGCCTGACGAGAGCCTCAGTGATGAAGCAGGGAGCTAGCACTTGGGTACCTCCCGGGTGAGTGATCCTTTCGAAGGACCATCCACTGGCATCACTCACCTGCAAGTAGGGAGAGAGGGTGTCGGGGAGAACCTGAAACTGAACTGTGCATGCATGAGAAGTCATGCATGTGTGGAGCAGAAAAACACAAAGCACTACAAGGAAAAGGACAACAAGCCATGGAAAGGTCAGGGACCTCCACTTCAGCATCAGATGAGGAGTTGGGCTCCAGTGGAGGATCTGCAAGTGGAGGAGGAAGAAGAACAACAGTAAGAGGAGGTAATTAAAGGAATAGAAACTATTTTGCAAATTAAGGTAGAAGGTTTAACTGAAGCAATATTGCATCATTTTAAAGTAATGAAAATGGAAATAAAAGAAAAAATGATTTGAAGACAGAAATGAAAGGGGAAACTAGTAGAGTGTTAGAGGCTGTGAATATAATGAAGAAGAAGAAGAAATTAGACAAAATGGATGAGAAAATAACCGGGGCGCAAGAGGAAATGCAGTGTTTTGAAGGCGGTATCGAAAGTGGCGAATGCAACTACTGGTGTAATTAGGATGAATCTATAGCTTTTCGAGAAAGTAGGAATGTTGGAAAATTTCAACAGAAGGAATAATATTAAAATAGTAGGGCCTCCATAAGGAAAAGAGAGCCCAGAACCAATTTGGTTTTTTTTCAAAAATGGATCCTAGAAGCAACATTTTGAAAATCTAATTGAAATTGAAAGAGCTCTGAGAGTAAAACCTCTTCCAAATCAGAAGCTGCGCTCCATATTAATTAAATTTCTATATCAAGACAGAGAGAATGTTTTAAGTCTTGCTGTGAGAGGGGCAAGGGACTGGAAAGCCCTGCTTCAATGGAATTGAAATAAAATTTTATTCTTTTAAAATTATTTTTATTGAGTTTTATAAGAAAACAAAAAAGCAGTAAATCAATTGCAATGAAACATTTGCAGATTTACAAATAATAACATGTTACTGTAGCAATGTAACTTGATTCTAAATCCAATAATTGGTAATACATACAATATTATGAGATAAGTAGGAAAACCAAAATAAGTTCAAACCCACAGCAATCAATTAAAATTCATATTGTGTGTCGTGTAAAATCCGAACCAGAATCCCCAGGGGATTCAAACAAGCACACACAATGACATTAATCTTTGCACCTAATTTGTCAAAATATGGAAGTGAGCTATAAATGGGTCCTGTCTTATCAAAAGAAATCTTGATTTTTTTTGTGACATTATGCCTAATTCTTTCCAGATTTAAAAAGGACGTAATATCTAATAACCATTGATGATTTGTAGGTGGGGACTTGTCTTTCCATTTTAACAGAATTGCTCTTCTTGCTAATACAATGGAGAATGTTATAACCTGTCTTTGATTAGAAGATAAAATAATTATGTCATTAGAAAAACCAAATAGTGCAATGGCCAGTCATGGATCTAAAGTGATCCTAAATGTGGTTGAAAAATTTGAAAAATGTCAGTCCAATATTTTTGCAAATTAGGGCAAGTCCAAAGCGTATGCAACAGAGGCATTTTCTTAATATGAATAAATACCCTCTTCCTTTTTACAGTTCCGTTTAATTCATTAACATTAAAATTTACAAGTTTCATTGTTTTATTTATCTTGATAAATTATATTCAATCCCTTCCATGTTATTTTATTTACCTCTCCCCACTATTTACATTTGTCGTAAAGTAAACTCATATCAGAATTAATTTGAGCAAGTTTGACTTTGGAGAAGTGGACACGATATAGCACTTTGAATTGAATCGGTCTATACCCAGTGCACGATGATGAATCATAAATCAGGCCCAAAATGGGACTCCATTCTTCCTCTGAGAAAGAGAAATTCAGATTATTCTCCCATTCAGTTTTAATTCCACAATAAGATACGATATTTCTTTTGGAATGAATTACTTTTCCTACTTTTGTTTCATTGTTATTGTCTAAGAAGTCGTTTGTATGATGGAAGAAATAGAATAAGAATTATTTTTTTAAATTTCTTTATCTTTGATTTTTACCTTTTTGCTTTTTAAGAAATTATTTTAGCTGTTTATAACTGACTAATTAAAGATTATATAGAAAACATACCAAGGACATTGGTAGCAGTGAGTGGTACTGATTACTGCGGGTTTATGTGCGTTTTTGTGACCTTGGTCACAACTCATAAAATAGAGGGGGGTAGTGTATTATTTAAGCAACACTTATTGGGAGGGTTTTGTTTTTCATACATGTAGTTATAACTGTGGGATTATATATATTTAATGTTTTTTTTCTTTTATCTGGACTGCCGGAGGAAATGCATCTTGACATATGGGATATTAAACAATGGAATTAGGAGATTAACAGGGAGAAGTAAATAAAGTAACATGGAAGGGATTGAATATAATTTATCAAGATAAATAAAACAATGAAACTTGTAAATTTTAATGTTAATGAATTAAACAGAACTGTAAAAAGGAAGAGAGTATTTACACATATTAAGTCAAGGGGAGTTGGTGTGACTTTTTTTTTCCAAGAAACACATTTAACTGTAAAAGAATATTCAAAATTAAAAGCAGAGATTTGGTTGGATAAGTAGCATCTGATTAGTTTAATTCTAAGGCAAGAGGTGTGGCAATTTTGATTTTTTAAAAATCTTCCAATTAAAATTCAAAATGTGATAGACCCTACAGGCAGATATGTAATGATACATTGTCAATTCTGAATTGTGGACTTTCTCAAGTTCATATGCTCCAATATTGATGATAAGAAATTAATTTATTTCTTAATCTATTAGAGGCACATGAAAATATTTTAATAGGAGACTTTAATTTTTGTTTAGAGCCATCGTTGGATAGATCTACTCGAGTAATGACAAGAACAAAAGCTACATTGGTATTAATGAGAGACTTGAATCCTAGAGAGAAAGATTATTCATTTTATTTGTGTATGCATGACTCTTGTTCTAGAATTGGTTTATTTTTAATCTTATCACAAATGCAAGCTAGAATTATTGAGGCTAATTATAAACAGAGGATCTTCTCTCATCATTTGCCTTTATTAATAACAATTGAAATACATGATTAAAGAGAAAATGATGTATAGATGCAGATTGAACTCATTGTTATTGAAAAGAAAAAGATATTTGTGGGTTTGTTAGAAGACTAAATTGGTGATTCTATGATATAAATTTGAAATTGTAAGTTTTACTTCAAAAATTAAAAAGGAAAGAGGTTAATCGGTTAGAAAGAGGAATAACAGTTTTGTAAAAGGATCTTCAAAAATGGGGTTCTGAAGATAAATGTAGATAATTAATTAATTAGAAAAACCAGTATAATACATGACAGACTTACAGGATAGAAAGCAAGAACAAAACATATTATGAATTTAGTGAAAAATCTCATAAAGTACTTGCTTGGCAATTAAAAACAGCAAATCTCAAACAGTTAATGCAATTAAAAATGATACTAATGTTATTACTTATAAGCCTCAAGAAATAAATGAATCCTTCAAAAATATATTCAAAATTGTGTAGTTTGGAATCTCTGAAAGATGAAAATAGAATATTTATCACAGATAACTTTGCTTAGATTAGGTTTGGAAGAGCAAACTGAATTTATTGCTCCCTCTACTCAATTAGAGGTAAGGGAGACTATGAGTTCATTATTAAACAATAAATCCCCAGGAAAGGATGGATTCCTGTCTGAATTTTACATATAATTTAAAGACATTAATTCTTATTTTTATGGAATTATGAGAACAGGTGTCGGAAACCCATATTCTCCAAGAAATATTTTTGATGGCAATAATTACAGTGATACCAAAAAAAAGATAGATTCTTTAAAGTCTTCATCTTATAGACCCATTTCATTATTAAATCAAGATTATAAGATTGTTGTAAAAATTTTGCTGAACTGAATGACTAAATTGTTACCTAAATTAATAATTATGGATCAGACAGGTTTTATAAAAAAGAGGCAGTTGGCTGAAAATGTGGCCAGATTACTTAGTATAATTCATTTAGCACAAAAAAGGGGAGATTTGAGTTGCAGTGGCTCGAGATGTAGAAAAAATGTTTGATAAACAAAAATTCTAATTCCAATCTAAGGTATTGGATAAATTTTGAATTGGATTGACCTTTGTAAATTGGATTAGGGCACTGTATAATAATCCTAAGGCTAAAGTGGTAACAAATGGACAAATATCTGCTCCATTTCAGTTGGCAAGGTCAAGAAGACAAGGATGTCCCTTATCTCTAGCATTGTTTATTTTAGCAAATAAAGGGATTTAGAAATTGGTCAGGGAGAACATAAAATTGGTTTATTTGCAGATGATGTTTTGATATATTTGACTGAACCTGAAACTTCTTTACAAAAATAATGTATTAAATTGGAAGAATATGGGAAAATTCAGGTTATAAAATAAATTGGGATAAAAGTGAAATTATGCCATTAATGGAAGAGGACTATACTCAGTGCCAAAGGGGTATTCAGTTTTTACATTCAACTTAGTCCTGTTCCAAGGTAAGATCTTTTTGGTTGGACTTAGGAAACATTTTGGAACAAGTTACAGGTGTCGTATTTCTACAACACCCAGATTTATTTGAATTAGGGAATATTGAAGGAACAAGACCAAAACTAAAACTGTCAATATACCAATTAGATTTGTTAAATTTGTATTATCAATGGCAAGGAAATGTATTGCAGTTACTTGGAAATCAGGTATGTAATTGGGTATGCACAATGGTGTGCAGAAATTCAAAGTTTTATTCCTTTGGAAAAAAAATGAATATAATTTGAGAAATAAATATGTTGTGTATACTCAAATATTAGATTTAAGTTTATAACCCTAACCCTAATGTACTCCTGTGCCTCTGAATCCACAAGAACCTCCACTGAAATGTATTAAAATATTTTGTTTGAATATGTGTGTTAGATGATATTCTGTGCAATCCTGAGAGTTTTTTCTTTCTCTTTATGTAACTATATTTTCATATTAACTATGAGGATGGGGGGTTGTTTGAGGGGGAGGGAGGTAATTATATACCATTGTGTATGTAGTTTTAGGTTTTTCTATATGTATTAATGTAATCATGGGTCCTCTACCGGCACCACCTACGGCTCCTAGAACGCTTCCACCAGCGTTGTCTCCGCTCCATCCTCAACATCCATTGGAGCGCTTACACCCCTAACGTCGAAGTACTCGAGATGGCAGAGATCGACAGCATCGAGTCCACGCTGCTGAAGATCCAGCTGAGCTGGATGGGTCACGTCTCCAGAATGGAGGACCATCGCCTTCCCAAGATCGTGTTATATGGCGAGCTCTCCACTGGCCACCGTGACAGAGGTGCACCAAAGAAAAGGTACAAGGACTGCCTAAAGAAATCTCTTGGTGCCTGCCACATTGACCACCGCCAGTGGGCTGATAACGCCTCAAACCGTGCATCTTGGCGCCTCACAGTTTGGCGGGCAGCAACCTCCTTTGAAGAAGACCGCAGAGCCCACCTCACTGACAAAAGGCAAAGGAGGAAAAACCCAACACCAACCCCAACCAACCAATTTTCCCTTGCAACCGCTGCAATCGTGTCTGCCTGTCCCGCATCGGACTTGTCAGCCACAAACGAGCCTGCAGCTGACGTGGACTTTTTACCCCCTCCATAAATCTTCGTCCGCGAAGCCAAGCCAAAGAAAGAAAAAGAAAAAGATAAAAAAATGTATTCAATTTAACTACAACATGTATGGAGAAAATTTTAGATAAAATGTTTAAAAAAAACTAATACAGTATTCATTTCAAAGTTCAGCACAAACGTGAACATGCATCAGCAGCAAAATCTTTAAGTGTGCAGTTCCTTTTAGAGATTCAGTCTGTCAGGTGCTTTGATAACATGTGTGGATCTTCTTAACACAGGTGCTTGTGTCGGTTCTGCTGGTCCACTACTGTCTAAGACTGGTGGTGTTTCCTCTATTGCTGTGCAGGCTGGATCTTCTCCATTTGTCTGTTCCTGCAGTGTCTCTTGCATTTTCAGCAGGGTCTTTTGATTCCTCTTCATTTTTGACCATCCTCTGTCAGCAGTGTTGGATCTTAGATTTACTTCCTCCAAGACGGTCGCCTTTTTTGTCCTGTGACAGAGTATATAGAAATGTTTTTGGGAGATAAATTGGGAAAGATTTTTTAAAAGAGAAGGTCACATGCAAACACTTTAAAACAGATCTTATTTGAAATACTGGAACTATGCTAGACATAGTGACTTCTCACATCTTTTTGCAAGAGATTTGAAGAATGCTCAAGAAACGTCACTAATGGATTATTGTTTAACAAGGCTGAAGATGAAAGAGCAACCTGGAGCCCCTGCTGCCTGAAAAGGAGAATTTACTGTTGTAAGAGGGTCATGTGGTTTTGTAAGCAGAGAGAGTCAAACAGGCTTTCTCTCCATCTCAGTGAGTGTGTGAGAGAGAAAGAAGCAGAGATCACTTGATATTAGCCAGCAGAAGTTGCTGGGACTGAAACAGGACAAGCTGGCAAACTTTTGGAAGACAACCTGGCCGAAGCCCTTGTGGTTCATGCAAGAGGAGAGGACTGGCTGTCTAATGTTTCCCTTTGAATAAGAGAAACAAAAAGGAACTATGTGGTGACCCGAAAGAAAGAGGTTATCATCTGGAGAACCCTGATGAGGCAAGTTTCATCAGCAAGACACTGAGGTGACTGATGGAAGTGCATCAGTTGTGGATATCTTGGAACAACACATCTCTCTTTGAAAACTGACAAGAACCTTCCTGAGTGGTAACCATTTACCTTTCGAGCACTAAAACCTGGTTAACTTTATAAATGTTAAATTCTGTGCACAGTATGTGAATTGCCTGCAACCAGTGAACTTGGAGGAATGAGAAGTGAGATTGGTCTGTGAACCAAAGAACTTTTCTGAACTTACACACACATTACATACATATGCGTTAGAATTAGAATAGTGATAAGTTGGTGTTTAAAGATAATTAAAAACATCTTTTATTTAAGTAACCATTTGTCTTGGTGAATATCTACTGCTGCTGGGTTTATGTGTCTTCTGGGCTCATAACAGTCCCAAGTGTTGAACTTTCTGAGTCTCCGTGTTATGTTGTGCCAGTCTTGCTGACTTGTCAGAGTTGGTTTTTTGTCTCCATTGGAGACAGTTTTGTTTCCATTCAAAATCTTTGACATTTCTGTTCTTGTTTGGAGAGTAGGGAAGTGTGGTGCATAGTCTACATCCCATCAGAACCTCAGTGTATGACATTCCATGTTCAAGTGGTGAAACTCTATAAACTCGGGTGAGCTACATACAGATCTGAGCCACTGTCTCGTGCTTTCTTGAGAAACTGTTTAATTATGTGAACTCCTTTCTCTGCTTTACCATTTGACTGTGGATGCAAAGGACTTGAAATCACATATCAAAAATCATACTCTTCTGCAACCTTCATTCAGATTCTTGATGACCTTTTGAAGAACTGTCCTTTTCTATTTCAGCTGTGATCTGCTTGGATTTCATGTCAGATACAGGAAGAGATTCAGTGATTCGATTCTCATCTGTCTCTGGAACTCTCATTGTGTGCTTCACTCTTTGTTGTTGTCCTAGATAACAACAGCTAACACAATAAGTTACCCTGGTGTGCACACCAATTCAAATTCCTAACGATGTAGCTTCATCATCAGTCTTTGGATTCATGGCAACAATTCACTGAGGTTTTTCTTGATTATTGCTATTAATCGCTTGTAGTCTGTCTCTGCCGTGAATGTTGGTAGTCCGTACACATAACTGTAAAATTTCTTAAATCCATAGATGAGACCTAGACACTCTTTCTCAATCTGTGCATATTGACATTCAGATGTTGTCATCGTCCTTGATGCGTATGCTACTGGCTTCCAATCTTCTCCCACAATCTGAAGTAGTACGACACCTATTCCATCTTTTAAAGCATCCGTAGGTATTTTTGTCCTTCTGGATGGGTTAAAGAATGTGAAAAGCACCGGTTCTGAATTTAGAATGGTCTTCAGTCATCCTCATTCTTCCTCGTTGTTGCTGTCTGCTTGAATTTACATTTGTCCTGTAACAACTGCCTTGGGTAAATTGCTTTGGAAGGCAGGTTTGGTATGAATTTACCAATGAAATTGATCATTCCCACCACTCTTAATATGCCTTTTTTTGTCAGTGGGCCTGGGCATCTCTAACAAACACCTTCCTCTGACAGTTTCTCCCAGGGAGGTGATTTCCTTCACACCAAACTGACATTTTTCTCCGTTTAATTTTAATCCATACTTCTGGATATGTTGCAACACTTTGATGAGCCATTCATTATATTCCTGTGTGGATTCCAATGGCATCATTTCATCCGTGTCCACGCTTACCCTGTTTATGCCTTCTATGATGTGCTCCATTGTCTTGTGGAACTCCTCTGGAGCTCAGCAAATTCCAAAAGGCATCCTTAAACAGGAGTATTGGCCAAACAGTGTATTAAGTGTACAGTATTTCGTGTTATCTTCATGCAGTTTTATTTCCCATAAGCACTGGGAAACATTGAATTTGGTGAAAAACTTTGCACGAGCTACTTTCACTTATAATTTTATCCCTGGTTGGAATCTGATAATGTTCCCTCTTTATATTGGCATTCATGCATTTTTGGTTCAAGCAAATGTGTAGGTCAGCGTTCTTTTTGACACACACCATTGAATTCACCCATTCTGTGGGCTCCTCTGCTTTCCTTGTGTCCCCTAGTGATGTCATTCGGTCGAGTTCCTGCTTGAGCTTTTATTTTAGTGGCACTGGAACCTGCATCAGGGCATGCACTACTGGCTGGACCTCCTCTTTTAATTGTATCATATAGGTAAATAGTAGCACTGCAAACCCCTTGAAGATGTCTGGAAATTTATCCAGTATTTCCTCTACGCTGTTCTGTGCATTTGTGCTGCTAATATGGTACACCCTCTTGACAAGGCTTGTATTTTCACATGCTTTGTCACCAAGCAATGATTTATGTCCATCTGGGACTACTGCGAACCTGAGGTGGTGCTCTTTATTTTTAACTTTCACCTTGAATTTACATGTACCTTTCGAGTCAAATGCTCTGTCCATTGTAGGCTTTGAGCTGTATGTGATTTTATGAATGTATGGCTTTATCTTCATTGCCCTGATGTCAGGCTCACAGATTAAATTGACCTTTGCCCCTGTGTCCAGGTTAAAAGGAATATTTGTTCCATTTTTATGCAATGACACAGTCCACTTATCCTGTTCGACTCTGTTCACACTTGGCTGTTCAGTGTCTGTTAGTTTAGAATCTTTCTGCACTACCATTTCCTACAAAGAGTGTGTCACTGAAAGCAGTTTCTTCCATAATGGTGTACAGTGTCACCTATAGTGTGCATACGTTAACTTCTGTTTTTCCCTTTGGAAAAAACATTGCTTTGCATAGTGATTCTGCCCTTTGCACTTGTTGCAGACTTTTCCATAGGCTGGGCATTGTTTTGCTGCATGTTGAGTGCTAAATTGTTTACAATTGAATGTCTCTCCTTTTTATTGCTTCCTGTGTCTCATTTTTTGTTTGTATGTGGACACACATTGTGGCAATGGCTATGCCTTCGATTTCACTGGCTTTTGCACTCTCATAGAACTTGTATGTGTACTGCAAAGCTAAATCACTGGTGTGGCGTGTCTTCACAGCTCCAGCTAAGGCAAGGTCTGTCTCTTGCAGCAACCTCTCTCATTTTCTTATCAATGGTCCCGAACATAATTTGATCATGGATCATTGATTCTTGCAGCGATCCAAAATTGCTTGTTTTTGCTTTTAATTTCAAGTCCTTTTATTAAAAAAAAAGTATCAAAACTCTCTCCCTCCAGCTATTCTTCTCCCTCAGTGAAAGCAAATGTGTTGAAAACCTCAAGTGCTTAAGGTACCGCCAGAGTAAGTAGTAGTGCAATTTTACATGCATCAGGTTTGCTGTTGACTCCAATTCCTTGCAGGTACAGCATGAATTTTTGTTTGAACAGCCTGTACTCGTGGTCGACATTTCCAGTCCAATTTACAGCACCAGGAATTTTTATATTCTCTATATTTCTGCTGATACTAACTTATTCTCATTTCTAGTGTTTCTTTCACTCCTGTGCACACTGCACACTCCTGGTAATATGTGATGTTTCTTTTATTGTAATAAAGAGACTTGGGTTATTTTAAAACAGCTATACTCTATTAGCTAAGGAACACACTCATGACCATTTGGAGGCATTCATCTTTTTTTGTTTGTTTGCATTTTTTTTAATTGCAGATGGGTTTCACATCCCAAGATTTTTTCCTCCTGTGTGTTTTCGTTTGGCCTCTTCATGGTCCATGATGCCAGCTGAGGTTGTGAGAACAAGATATCCAAATTGACGGGAAGGTAGAAGAGCATTTTGCCACTTTTCCAGCTCTTTAACTTGAACGTCAAATCTGGGGCTAATGACACCACACTTGTTCAATCTTCCTGTGAGATTGACGACGATTTTCCCACCCCTGTGATCATCGATAATCTCAAACTCTCCAATATAGCCATGCTTCATCATTACAGTCAGGAACCTTACAATCACTTTGGAGCATGGCTGGATGAGAACCTGGCGTTTTCCACGCTTCTCTGCGTTGTTGATGCTTGTAAGGGCATCGGCAAGAACATTCATGCGCACCATAATGCCCGTCGGTCAATATGGCGGAAAGAGCTGGAGGCATTCATCTTGAATCAAACTGAAGCTGCAACAAACTAATCTCCAACTCCTAGTTTGGTCAAGAGTGTCACTCGTGCTCTATCGCTGCAAAAATGTTCTCAACAGTTCTCTTCCTATAGAAATTTAAATACCAATAGTTCCATATTATCTTACCTTTTAATTTGAGGATGAATGGACTTCTTTATAATTGTTATGTGCTCCTATTTTTTTAAATTCATTTTATTTGTATGGGATTGTCCCTTTAAGAGAACAGATTTGGCAGGACCCTGCAGTATTTGGAGTGTCTGAAACTACCCGCAGGATTTTAAGTGACTGTGCAAATAGCAGAAGGCTTTTAACATTTTCCTTTTACTGGATACATTTGCAGAGTCAACACAGAAGTTCTGGAGAGGCCAGGTTCACAGAGACCATGTGACCAACTTATTGAAGAAGCAGTGCACAACTTTCCTTAGGGGCCATTTTAAGAAGACAACATAGGAGCAAACAGCTCTTGGAAAATACTGTACTGCTTGGCCTCATTGTGTGGTTAGAGACGAACTGTCAGATTTCCTCCTGTAGTTATTGAGGAATGAGTATGTTGTGTGATTTCATGCTGAAGGGAGGTGAGTTTGAAGACAACCTGTCTGATTTCCTGCAATAAAGGAGTGAGAAAAACTCCTGGCCAAAAGGGAACGGTCACTTTTGTTCAGCTAACTCACGGAAAAGGTTCTGAAGCCAGAAGAAATACTGTGCTTGGATCGTGACCAGAGTGAGTCACTTAAGTTCGGCTGGCCCACCTAAAGGATTATTGAAAGCTTTGTGAGCACTACTTTCTTCAAGTCCCCCACAGCAAAGAAGAGTAGACTTTTGGTTGGCACTCATCTAAAAAGAACATTTCGCTGGAAATACCTCTACAAGTGTTGTGAGTTACAAATGTTTTGTCGCCCCCAGTCTCTTTCAACCACTTCATGAATGGCTAATTTCATCTAAAACCTGCATGTCTAATTTCACCAAAAACCTGCGGGTCTCAACGACTGGAAAGCCTGCCTGTCACATCAGTTTCAAGCCTGTGTGTCATCAATGAATTTCTGAAACTGAACTTTGAACTGCCTTTTGAGAGTTATCTGCCTTGTGCTGTAGTGGGTTGGGGATATTCCACCCACACCTGTGCATAGTCTGGGGTATCCCACCCACACACCAGTGCATAATTTGGGGGTATTTCACCCACCCACACCTGTGCATAGTTTGGGATATTCCACCCACACACCTGTGCATAGTTTGGGGGTATTCCACCCTCCCACACACCAGGGCATAGTTTGGAGGTATTTCACCCTCCCACACACCAGGGCATAGTTTGGGGGTATTCCACCCTCCCACACCAGGGCATAGTTTGGGGGTATTCCACCCTCCCACACCAGGGCATAGTTTGGGGATATTCCACCCTCCCACACCAGGGCATAGTTTGGGGATATTCCACCCTCCCCCACCAGGGCATAGTTTGGGGGTATTCCACCCTCCCCCACCAGGGCATAATTTTGGGGTATTCTACTCTCCCACACCAGTGCATAATTTGGGGGTATTCCACCCTCCCACACCAGTGCATAATTTGGGGGTATTCCACCCTCCCACACCAGGGCATAGTTTGGGGGTATTCCACCCTCCCCCACCAGGGCATAGTTTGGGGGTATTCCACCCTCCCACACCAGGGCATAGTTTGGGGGTATTCCACCCTCCCACACCAGGGCATAGTTTGGGGGTATTCCACCCTCCCACACCAGGGCATAGTTTGGGGGTATTCCACCCTCCCACACCAGTGCATAATTTGGGGCTATTCCACCCTCCCACACCAGTGCATAGATTGGTGGTAAGTTAGATAAGTGTTATATCATTGAAAATTAATAAATTAAAAATATTATTTTAAATATAACACCATCTGGGCTATTTTATATCGCTGCTGTCTGGTATGTAACAATAATAATTTTTGAAATAGGCCATTTTTTTCAAGATGGGAAGATGAATTGATAAGATCCCATTTTCCTCTTGCAGGAAGCTAATTTTAAATAATTAAGATGTAATCTGAATTAAGAAAAAAAAAATTATAAATTTCAGGTGGAGAAATCAGGAATTCTATATCCTGTATGTTTCAAAACCTGCAACTACCTTAGTTTTTGTTTTTAAATTGCACTTGCTTGTTTTGCATTTGTTTTGGATCATCACTGGAGTTGTCTTCCTTAACAAAATTAGATAAGGCTTTGAAGGAGGAAGAAAAGTTGGGGTTTATTATTCATTTTGAAAGTCGCAGAATCAGAATTCATTGTCAAGCAATTCGTGGTTTTGTTGCCGCGTCACAGTGCAAATGTTGCCATAAATTACATTTCAAAATAAATAAATAGTGTGAAACATAGGAGAAAGTGAGGTACTGTTTGTGGTTCATTGTCTATTCAGAAATGTGTCAAATGTCAGATGTGGGGTCCCTCAGAGACTCTGAACCTCCCCGATGCTCACATCTGTGCCAGGTGCATCAAGGAACTGGAGCTGCAGCTTGATGACCTGCAGCTCATTAGCGAGAGTGAGGATGTGATAGAATGGAGCCACAAGGCACTTTCAGGTGGCCAATTGTCCCGCATGTAAAGCTGCATATTTTGGCAATATGCGGCTGTGGGGTGGCCACGTGAATGTGCAGGAAGCACCCTTGTGGCGAGCTACGTAACCCTCCTCCAAGAGGGATAATCCGCTCAGCTCAGTGGCTCCCCCAGCCACCTGAATGCAGCTGGTTGAAAGCGGCTGTTAAAGGGTCAGCCTGCTGACGTGGCAGTGACGTCGTCAGCCTGAGACGCCTGGCGTGAATCTTAAAGCACATTGTGCAGACAGGCTCGTGCAGATTCTTTCATTTTGTTTTAGCAGCGAAGGAAAACAGTGCATTTGAACAATGGCTCCAAAAAAGGCTAGTAACTGGTCTGATGAAGAGGGAAGACTGCTTCTAGGCCATCTGACTCAGGAATTCCAGGAAAAGGAGCTCATTGGGACAGTTAGGGATGGTCCCACTTTTGTGCGCCTGTCTGGAGTGCTCGCAGCACAAGGGCACAAGCGCAGTAAAAACCAGGTGGTCACGAAGCTGAAGACCATGAGGTATAAATTCCACGCAGTCCTGGACCACAATGGGCGCAAGGAGTGGCAGTACTTCGACCAGTGCCACACTCTCTGGGGATCAAGGTGCTCAGCTACTCACTTGAATGTAGCCAGTGCTCTGGAGACCCCTGAATCCCCAGAGCTCATCCCTGAGGGATCTCAGGGTTCACACCGCAGCAACGGAGGAGACATGTCAGTCCAGGGGATGCCCCCGAGAGAGGAAGCGCAGAAGTCACTGTCCCTGGAAGTGGCGAGGTGGCACTCTCAACAGAGAACACAGGTACAGTAGCATTGGGGTTGTCTTTATGGAGAAGCACCCAAGTCCAATGCTGATGCACTTTTCCTGTTTCCACCCACAGCCTCTGGTCCCAGACGCAAGCACCAGTGACTGACCAAGGGCCAGGTTCTTGCGAAGGAGCTAAAGGCAATGATATTGGCACTGGACAGGGAGGACAGTGAGAGACTGCCAGCATGCAGAGGAGGTGCTGGATCACAAGACAGTCATGCTTGCCAACCTGAGGGAGGACGAGGAAGCAACGTGCTGCTCCGAAGTGGAGAAGCATGGTCAGTCGATGTCTGAGTTTGCAGCTTCCCTGTGGGGACTGAGAGCTGCAATGGACAGGCAGTCAGTCATCTTCAAAAGATTGGTCACGCAAATGGAGGCCTCCTCTTCCCCATTCCCACAGTCATATGATCAGTCTCATCCCATGTACCTGTACCTGGCCCCTTCATCCAGCATGCCATTTCATTCCACACCAGTGCATCACAGTAGTGGACGCCTTGGCATGACTGAGATGCTGGGGTCCAGGACAGGTTCCTTATTCCCCCCCCCCCAACTCGTTCCTCTCAATGCTGGAATGAGGATTGTGTTGGACACTAAACATCCTTAATACTGCTAACTCACTGTTCACTTGTTGTTCGTGAAGCCCCTCGTTAGTGCAATGTTCTGTGCAACCCTTTAAGGATGTAAACATTCATCGGTGAGATGCTATGGTGTCGGGTGGTTGTGTTTATTGTTTTAGTGTTCTGCAGTGTTAAGTGTGGAGTGGATTTGCACTGTTATTTGTCCATTCCATGGTTTACTTCAAGTTTAAGAATGATGTGAAATGTTAACGTTACGATATCTACCTCAGATATTTATGAAGCAGTGTGATTTCTCAAAGAACATCTTTTATTAAATTTTTGACAAGCACACAAGTCACATGTTTCATTTATATTCAACCGTTCATTCGCGAGAGCACGTAACATGCCAGGCAGCAGGCTCATGTCACCGCATTGGGTGGGGAGGGTGGAGGGAGGAACAAGTTGTGGAAAATGGGGAGCTGGGTAGCAGGGACATTCCCTTACAGGATGGACATCATGGCAGAACGGATGGCCTGGTGCCCATGGGCCTGCTGATCAAGACAATCTGTGCTATTGGGTGCAGGACCATCTGCTTCAACCAATGACCACTCTGAAGGGAAGTCTTCCTTGTAAATCTCACATATATTGTATATTGTGCAGTACACAGCAGGCAAACACAACATCTTGGACTAAGGCGGTAGAGATATCTAAATGCTTGGACAGGCACCACCAGTGGCCTTTTAGACAGCCAAACACATGTTCCACCACTATCCTGGCTGAATTAAGGGCAAGAAGACAGCAGTTAGCGGTCAAAAGGCACATGGAGTATAAGCACCACAGACGAAAGTGAATGCTGCTATTCAGTCAATTAGCTATGGTGTCACATCGGTCTCTCTGGAGTTTGAACCGACACTTTCATATGCCACGTGGCACCTTTCACTTCATGCTGGAACTCATAATCTTCACTGATCTGGATCCAGTACTCTGTGGTATGTGAACCCCTTCATCAGCCAGCTTCGTCAGGGGTATGCCGCATCACCCACAAGATGCGCTGGAACCTCCACTCCTTCAACATCCTTGGACACCTGCAGGAACAACAATGCAGAAATGAGGTTAATCCATGCACCTGAACGTTGACACAACAAACATGCATAACATATTGAAACACGGAGCTTTGAAGGGTGAACACTCACATCATGTGGGAAGAGGTATTTGCCCTGGTCCTCTGTTTTTCTATACAGTGGAGAGTTGGCAAGCACTCGGACACCGTGTGTGGCCCGGCCACCCCACAAACACATCTGAGAAGCTGTAACATGAATGGAAATCACAATGAAGTTAGTCATTTGAAATGTGATGTGATAAAGATCAATAGAGGCTTAACTCACCAGAATCTGTGGTCAACCACCGCTTGCAGAACCACCGAATGCCACCCTTGGCGATTGTAGTAGGCTGCAGCATCCACGCTGGGTGCAATAATGGGAATGTGTGAACCATCAATGGCACCAGCACACATTGGGTATCCCCTTTGCGCAAAGCAATCAATGGTCTGGAGACGTGTTCCACTTGGCAGGGAGATGAAACGTTTACCGAGGAACTTCCTTAAGGTGGCAGTCACCTCCTGCACCACCATGCACACGGTGCTGATGCCTATTCCAAAGATGGTACTGATGGATTGAAATTCACAAGGGGTGGCATACCACCACAAGACCACAGCTAATTGAAGTCCAGGCTCCAAAACTCGCTGCAAGTCTGGTCTATGTGCCTTCAGGTGAGGTTCTATGAGTTCCAGCATGAAGTGAAAGGTGCCACGCGGCATATGAAAGTGTCGGTTCAACCTCCAGAGAGACCGATGTGTCACCATAGCTAAATGACTGAATAGCAGCATTCACTTTCATCTGCGGTGCTTATGCTCCATGTGCCTTTTGACCGCTAACTGCTGTCTTCTTGCCCTCAAACTTTACAGGAACCTTCTCCTGATTGTACCTATACAATTTTCAGATCTCAAAGACGATTGAAGAGCTTCAACAGCACAAATAGCCTTACCAAGGGTCTACCGTATCTTATTCTGAACACTCAGAAAGGCTGAAATCATCATCGTTATGTCTCCTGCCTGCACAGGGTCTGCCATTGACCTGTGTTCCTTCTTGTTGTTCTCAAAATGACATCACATCTGTAGGCGGGAGCACAGCTGACACTGAGCAGGAACTGGATGTGCTCAGAGGCGCATCCAGTGCAGCTGTGACCTTCAGATGGCCAGTGTTGCGATTTCAGCACTGCCACCTGAACAGCAATTTAAAGGGCTGCTTCTGCTTCTTCAGATGCATTCTTAGTGTAGAATGCACCTGAAGAAGCCTACACGGAGTATGTGGAGAACACCTCTGTGGCCATGCCCCTCAGCCACTGGTTTATCGTTCTGGATATTATCAGGGAGGATGACCTGACAAAGGATGACCATAGGACCAGTATCTAGCACTGAGCATGGCTCTGGAGTGGAGAGGGCGAAAAGGCTTGCAATAGTGATGGGAGATTCCATTATGAGGAGAACAGGCAGGAGATTCTGTGAGCCCAATAAAGATGCCCGGATTTGTGTGGCCTCCCTGATGTCAGGATATTGAATGTCTCAAATCGGGTCCAGATTCTGAGGAGAGAGGGTGAACAACCAGAAGTCATCTTACATGTTGTCAAGTTAAGTTTATTGATAGCTGATTATAAAAGGAAAGGTTCCATTATTGTCACATAATACTACATTAAGAATGTAACACGTTAAATTCTTAACTTTGTCTAGAGTTGACAGAGAGTTGCCACTTTGTCCAACATCCCTCACAGAAACCTACAGCACCTGGTATTCCTTGGTGGTCTCCCCTCCAAGCACTGACCAAGCCTGAGCCTGCTTAGCTTCCAAGATCTGATAATCCCAGGAGTATTCAGGCTATTACGTGTTGTGAAAAATACCAAAAGATGAAACAACATTCTCCAGTCCTTTGTGCAAAACATGCAGATACATAGCCAGACATAACACATACAGACTAATAATACATATGCAGGACAAGTATTTTATCTATTTAAAAATAAATAAATATTGTTTTGTGTGAATTAGAGTCTCAGATTATTGGTACCGATGACGTAGATAAGATAAATCAGGAGGTCTTGAGGAGGGAATACAGGGAATTCAGGAGGAAATTGAGAAACAGGACATCTAGGGTGGTAATCTCAGGATTACTGCCTGTGCCATGTGCTAATGACGGCAAAAATTGTTAGATCAGGCAGATAAATGCATAGCTGTGAAATTGGTGCAGGGGGCAGAAAACCTCTCCATGAGGGCTCTGTCACACGGAATTCTGACAGGGCAGATCTCTCTTTCTCCTCCAACTTTCCCAAGGTCTTTATAAATTGTGCGCCTATGTTTTATTTCCGCTACCATTTTCCCACGGTCCTTTATAAATTTATAGAGGTTTATATAGATCAGCACAAGATCATAATTAGCAGATAAGTCACTCAGATGTCACCAGTGGAGGATGGACGTCCCTCTCCCTGGGCATCTCTGGTGGTGAGTGTGAAAGGACACAGAGAACAGTTAACAATGGTCCACTGTGTATGGCAAAAACATTTTCTTTAACCAGTTCATTGAATAGCCAATTTACAGGTCAGCCAGTGTAAAAAGGACTAAATGGGACACAAAAAGCTTTTATAAATCAATAAAGAGTATAAGAGTGACCAAGGTAGACATGGCCGAAAGAAAATGATGCTGCAGAAGACCAGGAGGTGGCAGAGGAACTGAATGAGTATTTTAGAACAATCTTCACTGTGGAAGGCTTTAGTAGCATACCAGATTCTCATGGCTCTCTCAGAAGTGGAGTGAGTGGGGTCAAGATCATGAAAGAGAAGGTACTTGGGAAGCTAAATGGTCTAAGGGTAGATAAGTCACTCGGACTGGTTGGAATGCACCCTCAGATTCTGAAAGTGTTAGATGTAGAGCTTGTGGAGACATTGGTAATAATCTTCCAGGAATCAATGGAGTCTAGCATGGTTCTAGTGGACTGGAGGATTGCAAATGGCACTCCACTGTTTAAGAAGGGAGTGAGGCATGTAAGGTAAAACATCATGAGATGGGAATGTGTAAGGAGTTACCCTGTGCGGGGCTGTAACAAGATGTGAATGCATCCTTGTACTTACAAGATAAGAGAGACATTGATGGATTGAGAGGCAGGAAGCTAGCAGGGAAAGGATAGCAACAGTTTTAGTCATTGGACAAGTAATGATATGATGATGTTCTAAGCACGTATCCAAGGGTATAAAAAATCACCATTTTGCTGATAACGGCAGAATGCATTCTCCGACTAACATTGTTAGTCGCAAGTGTTACAATCCGGTAATAAAGAACAAAGAACCCTGATTTCGACTCAGTCTGGTGTTTGTCTCACTCATTCATGAACAGGCAGCAGAAAGGAAATTATAGATCTATTCGACTGAAATTGGCGGTTGGGAAGTTGTTGGAGTCCATTGTCAAGGATGAGATTACAGATTATCTGGAGGTGCATGAAAAGATTGGCCCAAGTCAGCACGGTTTCCTTAAAAGAAATTAATGCCTGACAAACCTATTGCAATGTTTTGATGAGATCACAAGTAGGATGGACAGGGGAGATGCAGTGGATATTGTGTATTTGGACTTTCAAAAGGCCTTTGATAAGTTGCAAGGTACAAGGCTGCTAAACACTATGTGATCCCATGGAATTCTTTTTTTCTTTGGCTTGGCTTCGCGGACGAAGATTTATGGAGGGGATAAATGTCCACGTCAGCTGCAGGCTCGTTTGTGGCTGACAAGTCCGATGCGGGACAGGCAGACACGGTTGCAGCGGTTGCAGGGGAAAATTGGTGGGTTGGGGTTGGGTGTTGGGTTTTTCCTCCTTTGCCTTTTGTCAGTGAGGTGGGCTCTGCGGTCTTCTTCAAAGGAGGTTGCTGCCCGCCAAACTGTGATGCGCCAAGATGCACGATTTGAGGCGATATAAGCGCACTGGCGGTGGTCAATGTGGCAGGCACCAAGAGATTTCTTTAGGCAGTCCTTGTACCTTTTCTTTGGTGCACCTCTGTCACGGTGGCCAGTGGAGAGCTCGCCATATAACACGATCTTGGGAAGGCGATGGTCCTCCATTCTGGAGACGTGACCCACCCAGCGCAGCTGGATCTTCAGCAGCGTGGACTCGATGCTGTCGACCTCTGCCATCTCGTGTACTTCGACATTAGGGATGAAAGCGCTCCAATGAATGTTGAGGATGGAGCGGAGACAACGCTGGTGGAAGCGTTCTAGGAGCTGTAGGTGATGCCGGTAGAGGACCCATGATTTGGAGCCGAACAGGAGTGTGGGTATGACAACGGCTCTGTATACGCTTATCTTTGTGAGGTTTTTCAGTTGGTTGTTTTTCCAGACTCTTTTGTGTAGTCTTCCAAAGGCGCTATTTGCCTTGGCGAGTCTGTTGTCTATCTCGTTGTCGATCCTTGCATCTGATGAAATGGTGTAGCTGAGATAGGTAAACTGGTTGACCGTTTTGAGTTTTGTGTGCCCGAAGGAGATGTGGGGGGGCTGGTAGTCATGGTGGGGAGCTGGCTGATGGAAGACCTCAGTTTTCTTCAGGCTGACTACCAGGCCAAACATTTTGGCAGTTTCCGCAAAACAGGATGTCAAGCGCTGAAGAGCTGGCTCTGAATGGGCAACTAAAGCGGCATCGTCTGCAAAGAGTAGTTCACGGACAAGTTGCTCTTGTGTCTTGGTGTGAGCTTGCAGGCGCCTCAGATTGAAGAGACTGCCATCCGTGCGGTACCGGATGTAAACAGCGTCTTCATTGTTGAGGTCTTTCATGGCTTGGTTCAGCATCATGCTGAAGAAGATTGAAAAGAGGGTTGGTGCGAGAACAAAGCCTTGCTTCACGCCATTGTTAATGGAGAAGGGTTCAGAGAGCTCATTGCTGTATCTGACCCGACCTTGTTGGTTTTCGTGAGGTTGGATAATCATGTTGAGGAACTTTGGGGGGCATCCGATGCGATCTAGTATTTGCCAAAGCCCTTTCCTGCTCACGGTGTCGAAGGCTTTGGTGAGGTCAACAAAGGTGATGAAGAGTCCTTTGTTTTGTTCACTGCACTTTTCTTGGAGCTGTCTGAGGGCAAAGACCATGTCAGTAGTTCCTCTGTTTGCGCGAAAGCCGCACTGTGATTCTGGGAAAATATTCTCGGCGACACTAGGTATTATTCTATTTAGGAGAATCCTAGCGAAGATTTTGCCTGCAATGGAGAGCAGCGTGATTTGCCCTGTAGTTTGAGCAGTCTGATTTCTCGCCTTTGTTTTTGTACAGGGTGATTTACAAGAAGGATATTAGCATGGCTGATCAGCGGAAAACAGAGTAGGAATACAGGGATCTCATTCTGGTTTGATACCGGTTACCAGTGGTGTTCTGCAGAGGTCCGGGTTGAGGCCTCTACTTTTAACATTGTATATAAATGATTTGGATTATGGAATAGATGGCTTTGTGTCTAAATTTGCAGGTGATAACAAAATAGGTGGTAAAGAAGGTGGTGATGAGGATACTGAAAGGCTGTGAGAGACCTGGATAGATAAGGAGAATGGGCAAAGAGATGAAATATAATGTGGGAAAATGTACAGTCATGCACTTGGTAGAAGAAATAGATGGATAGACTATTATTTAGATGGAGAGAAAATTCAAATTTCCAAGGTGCAAAGGGACTTGGGAGTCCTTGTGCAGGATACCCAAAAGGTTAACCTCCAGGTTGAGTCGATGGTGAAGAAGGCAAATGCATTTAGAAGGACAGCATACAAGAACATGTTGAGACTCCATAAAGCACTGGAGTGCTGTTTACAGTTTTGGGCACCATATTTCAGAAAAGATGCCCTGGCATCAGAGAAGATTTACTAGAATGATACCAGAAATTAAAGGGCAGATATATGAGGAACAATTGTTGGCTCTTGGACTGTACTTCTTGGAGTACAGAAGATGGAGGAGACCCTATAGAGGCATTTTGAATGCTGAAAGGCCTGGACGGAGTAAATGTGGCAAGGATGTTTCCCACAGTAGAGAATTCTAGAATAAGAGGACATAATTTCAGGATGAAAAGGAATCAATTTAAAAGAGAAATGTGGAAAATTTCTTCAGTCAGACTGTCATGAGTCTGTGGAACTTGTTGCCACAGGCAGCTGTGGAATTGAGATAGGTGGGTGCGTTTATGGCAGAGATTGACAGGTATTTGATTAATCAGGGCATTGAGGATTATGGGGAGGAAGCCAGAGAGTGGGGCTGAATGGATGAGTTCGTTATTAGAATGGTGAAGCCAGGCAATGGGCTTACTTCTGATCCTAGATCTTGTGAAATCTGATAGTGGAAGGGAAGAAGCTCTCCTTGTGCCATTGGGTTCTCATCTTCAGGCTCCAGTACCTTTTCCCTGATGGTAGAGTGAAGAGGGCATGGCCTGGGTAGTGGATCCTTCAGGGTATAGGCTACTTTTTTAAGACACCACCTCATGAAGATCTCCTCGATGGAATGAAGTCTGGTGCCTGTGATGTCGCAGGATGAGTTAACAACCCTCTGTAGGCTTTTCCTGTCCTGTGGATTGGCACCTCCATACCAGACAGTGATGCAACCAGTCAGCATGTTATTTACAAGAAATTTACAAGGGTCTTTGGTGACAGACTGAATCTTCTCAAACTCCTCACGAAGTATAGCCACTGGCGAGCCTTCATCGTGATTCCATCGACATAGAGACTCCAGGACAGATCCTCAGAGATGTTTGACAGGCCAAATGGCTTATATCTGCCATTTCTCCACTGCTGATCCCTTGATGAGGACTGGGTCATGTTTTCCTGACTTCTGAAGTCCACAATCATCTCTTTAGTTTTGCTAATATTGAGTGCAAGGTTGTTTTTTGTGACACCACTCAACATGAAGATCTATCTCCTTCCTTGATCCTTCCTCATTGCAGTCTGTGATTCTACTGATCACCATGGTGTCATCTGTTGCCGACTGCTACAAAAAACACACACACACACACTCTGCTGGAAAGGCTGCTTTTATACAGTACAAGTTCCCGCTGTTTTTGCTGATTGGCTGAGTCATCCATATGAATAACAATAGCGGGTAGAAACATTCATGCATATGAATGCCCTGTTTCTGTTGAGTTAACTGAGCAGCTTGACCAATGCCATTTTAGGGCTATTGGTTTGATGCTGCCCCAGCTTCTACCCCCACTGTTTCGTTGTCCTGGGAGTCGGTTTAGCGATGTCTTTCTGTATCTGCTGCCATGTGATGTGCCGGCCCGATCTCCGCAATTGCGGGCCACCATACATCGATAATTTGTAGATGGCATTTGAATTGTGCCTAGCTTTAAAGTCGAATATTCTTTGGCTTCTTTTCTTTCTTTGGCTGGGCTTCGCGGACGAAGATTTATGGAGGGGTATGTCCACGTCTGCTGCAGGCTCGTTGGTGACTGACAAGTCCGATGCGGGACAGGCAGGCACGGTTGCAAAGGAAAATTGGTTGGTTGGGGTTGGGTGTTGGGTATTTCCTTCTTTGTCTTTTGTCAGTGAGGTGGGCTCTGCGGTCTTCTTCAAAGGAGGCTGCTGCCTGCTGAACTTTGGCTTACAAACTCTTGCATTCACCTTGGCTACTCAGGAACTTGTGATGAGTGTTAAGTGAAAGTATTTAGTTAGACCATAAGATTTCGGAGCAGATATAAGCCATTTGGCCTGTCAAATCTACTCTGCCATTCCACCATCATGAGCTGAAGCATTCTCCCACTCAGCTCCGCTTGCCTTTTCCTCATAACATTTGATACCCTAACTATTCAGATGCCTTGCAATCTTTGCCCTAAATATGCCCAAAGACTGGCTTCCACAAATGTCCGCAGCAGCATATTCCAGAAGTTCATCACTCTCTGACTAAAGAAATTCCTCCACAACTCTGAGTTTAATGGCTGCCCTTCAATGCTGATGTTGTGCTATCTTGTCCTTAACTCCCATATCATGGGAAACAACTTTGCCACATCTACCCTGTCCAGGCCTTTCAACATTCGAAATCCCCCTCATTTTTTGAACTCCAAGAAGTACAGTCCAAGAGCCATCAAACATTCCTCATATGCTAATCCCTTAATTCCAGGAATCATTTTCGTGACTCTTCTCTGAACCCTCTCCAATGCCAGCAAATAATTTTTTTCAATAAGGAGCCCAAAACTATACCCTATACTCCAAGTGAGGGCTCACCAATGCCTTATAAAGCCTGATCATCACATCCCTGTTCATGTAGCCTATCCCTTTAGATATGAATTCTGACATTTAATTTGCCTTCTTCACCATTGACTTAACCCGTAGGTTAACCTTTAGGTATCCTGCATGTGGACTCCCAAGTCCCTGTGCATCTCTAAATTTTGAATTATATCCCAATCCAAATAATAGTCTGCCCTTTTATTCTTTCTACCAAAGTGCATGACTGTACACTTTCGAACATTGTATTTAATTTGCCTTCTTTACCTATTCTCCTAATTTAAGTCTTTCCATTTTCTCCTCACTATCTTCCCCTCTATCTATCTTTGTATCATCTGAAAACTTAGCCACAAAGCCATTTATTCCACAATCCAAATCATTAACGTACAACATAAACAGAAGTGGCCCCAGCACAGACCCCTGCAGAACATCACTGGTAACCAGTAGCCAACCTGAATAGGATCCCTTTATTCCCACTCTCTGTTTCCTGCTGGATCAGCCAATGCTCTGCCCATACAAGTATCGTTCCTGTGATTCCATGGGCTCACATTTTTTAATAAAACACTGAAATGCTGGAGGAACTCAGCTGGTCTTTTCAGCGTCCAGAAAAAGCAAAGATACATTGCCAATGTTTTGAGCCTGAACCCTTCTTCAAGGAATAAACAGAATGAGCCAGAAGCAGGAAATCTCAGAAAATATTGGAATCCAAACAAGGGTGGGCTGGGAGACGAATCCGGACCAACAAAAGGTGTTCATTGGATATGATAAAGGGGAGTGGGAAGAATTGATCATGTCTGTGCAGAAGGAGACAGGGAAGCAAGAGACAGAGCTGGGGGAAGGTGATAGGGAAAGGGGGGGGGTGGGAGAGGGAGGTTTAAGGAAGGCCAGTTGAGGTGTTTTTCCTCCAATTTAAAGCAACCTTGTCAAAGGCCTTCTGAAAGCCCAATACATAGAACATTGATTGCCTATCCTTTGTCTAGCCTTCCCTCAAAAAATTAATTGCAGTAGGTTGGTCAGGCAATATTTTCCCTTAAGGAAATCATGCTGACTTTGGCCTATCTTGTCATGCACTTTCAGTTATTTCATAACCTCCATGTCAATCGACCTGATTACAATTTCCCAAACATCAATATCAGGCGAACAGGTCTATAGTTTCCTTTCAGCTGCCTTGCTCTCTTTTTAAATAGTGGAACACCCTTGCAATTTTCCAGTTTTCTGGAACCATGCCAGAATCTATTGATTCTTGGAAGATCATTACTAGTTTCTCCATAATCTCTTTAGCTTGTTCTTTCAGAACCTGAGGGTGCATTCCATCTCGTCCGGGAGACTTGTCTATCCTTAGACCATTCACCTTCTCTCTGGTGATCATGACTGCATTCACCTCTCTTTCCTGACACGCTTGACTTTCCAGTATACTGTTGATGTCTTCTGCAGTGAAGACTGATGCAAAATACTTGTTCAGTTCCTTTGCCATCTCCTTGTCTCCCAGTATCATCTTCTATTTCTCCTATATCTACTCTTGCCTCTTTTTAATCTTAATATATTCCTTTCAAAGTTCATCTTTTCCTTCCTAATGACGTTCTTAGTTGCGTACTGTATGCTTTTAAAAGCTTTCCCATCTTCTATCTTCCAACTAATTTTGGTTCCTAACATTCCTTTCCTTTTGCCTTTACTTTCTTTGACTTGTCAGCCACAGTTGTCATTTTTCGATTCAAATATTTCTTTTTTTTTTAAATATCTTGCAAAGATAATTGTTTTATCTTCATTATTACTTCCACATTTTATTTATAGTATGCTGTGGCTGGAGCACAGAAGACCACAAATAGTCCAAGTCAATAACAGGATATTTAAGTCAAAAATAGCTTCATCACATATCTATCTGCAAATGTGCATCCGATACACGTGTTCTCGTGTGCTTGGATTCTTTGTCTTGAGTAACCATTACCCCCGACACTACCTCGGGAGGCATGGTTTATTTTAAAATCTACTCATCTATTTAAATTTTAAGAAACCACAGGTGCCATCTGGTGGTTATCATGGATACTTGTTTTAACAAGACCAAAACTTGTTCCTTCAATTATCTAAATTAGGAAGCAGTACAGACTTTACCCTCCCTGCTTGAATTTTGCACAGTGTTGGAACTTAAATCTGTAGCAAATACCTCAGGATCCGTGTCCTTTACTGGACCCTCTCCTTGGTCTCTCACCACAGCTGCAGTGCCTGTCTTGCAGAATAGCTGGTATTTTTGACTCTCATTTTACTTAGTGCATGCCTCTCCCTTTCCTCCCCACTTCATCTGCATTACAGATCATAATCGGGGTTCCTGGTGATAAAATACATATGGGGATGTCAAACAGTTGAATTGGCTCCAATGTGAATGGGTGAGCTGATGTGCACGGTCCCATTAGTGACATGCTGATGGTGTTCTTGCATGGGTGGAAGATTCACAAAGAGGCAGGGAATGGAAAGAACAAAAATATTTTTTCTATATGCACAGCATTTGCGTGATTTTTCCGTTTTGAAGATCCAGCATTAGTTGTTGGCACTGACACGAACAATTTTGGCATTTTTCTGGGTCAGTGCATCTTTTTACACAGCAAGCCGTATGTGATGGCATGTTCTTCCCAAAAAATGGCTTAAAATATTCCCCCAGTTTTATATGCCAGGTTGAAATCAGGGTAATAAAGGTGAGTAACGCTGACAGTAACGTTGTTGGTTCCCGCACTGGTCATTGTTGTGCCGACAAAGTGTCAGGTTCGTGAGAGACGAGTCTGGACGCAAGGGTTTGCTATCAAACATTACTTTTATTAACACACAACAATTAATAGAAGAGTGTGGGAAAATCATAGTGGGAATAAAACATGCATGCATAATTTATAAAAGAGTGTTTGGAAAATGCGCACAACTTAAAACATATGCACATAATGTATAAAAGAGCATGGGGAACTCTACTGCAAGTATTGATCTATTGAAGTGGATTTCAAACTTTTTTTTTCCACTCACGTTCCACCTTAAGTAATCCCTTACTAATCACTACCACCTATCATTGGGAGCTGGTGGCGGGCTGTCACTGGGGAGTGAGTTTCAGACTGTTAAAACTGAGGACAAACCCACAGACTAGCTTGCTCCCAATCTGGCAGGTCTGGTGTCAAATCTTAATGCTTTATGATTGCCTTCACAATCTGGCTGACCTAGTCTCAAATCTAGGGTTAGGATTTGGGTTAGTGTTAGGGTTAGACTTTCCCACGCTTTTCTTTTATTCCCATGACCACTTTCCTACGCCTACTATAATGTGTGTGCATTATCTCGTTACCATTTTCTCACACTCGTCTTTTCTAATTTACTACAAAACTGCGTTCAGAGCCCTTGCTTTTGATACCCATTGAATCTGTTTTCTCACTCATAACATCCACACACACCACCCTGCACCCAACTCCTCAGAGTGTGAGGGTCTGGAGAGAGGTGTGGGTTAATCTTCTAATAGAAGAAAGCATTCACTGCCTGCGAGTACGTAATACGTCACTCAGGACATCACCACTGAGGTTGGGCTCCCCTTAGCTCTGTGGTACTGGGTTGGTAATATGATAATGTGCACAGAACCACTTTTTATTGGTCCAGTATGAACGGCCCTACCGGTATTTCAAAACGGGTAATTCACATGCCAATGTCGAGGTTTGCCAATGTGAAAAAGTCTCTAGAAAATATCTTTCCAGTGCATGTTTTGGTCAAATTTCCATTGTGAGATTATTTGACCTGGAAATAGTTATAGTTGCATTTCACTGTAAAATTCCTCACTATTGCTGATTATCTCATTGATCTTTATCACATGTGGATAAAGTTGTTTGGACTGTTGGGAATTGATGTCTTGAATGTTGCTGGTTGATGACATTATTTTGGGGGCAAAAGCTAGTTTAGTTCCTTCTTTGCATTCACTCAGTGATTAAATCATTGCAAGATAAAGTGGCAGAACCAGAGGGATTAATGTAGGATTAGTGTCAGTGCAGCAGTCGATGGTTGGTGTGGACTGGGTGGGTCAAAGGGCCTGTTTCCATGCTGTATGTTTCTCTGAGTATGCCTTATTACTTTGAAGGTATTTACATGTGCTACTTGTCTACTCTTTTTTTAAAAGTTGGTTATTGTTCTTTTTCACCCAGTCATGATTGAAGAATATCAACCACTATATAGTGTTTGGATAGCTAGTATATCATTTACCTAGTGTAAGATAAACTGAAGGTTCAAAGAAGGACATGCTCTCCATAGTAGAGGATATGTATCTAAGTCGCATTTAAAATCGGACTAGTTTCTGAAAGATGCTGCATGTTTCCCCTTTTCTGATGCTTGGTAAATGGTTGATAAAGGAAAGGTCAATAAATAAGATTATTTTGAGACCCACATTGCACTATTTTTTGCAGTAAAGAGCTCAGGTGAGAAGGGCTCACACCCAAAATGTTGGTGATCTATTTTTACCTCCTTGAACTCTGCGATACCGGCTGAGTTCCTCTAGAATTTCTGTGTTTATAACTACAGCTTCTGCAGACTTTCTTGTTTCACTCTCTCAGGTTAGTTGTCATTCATTTTAACTCCTAATTCCAAAATACTACAGGATCTTAAGTCAGACAAGGGCGATTAGCATGCTATCAATTAATTGGCTAGTTTCAATGGAAACCTCTACAGAATTTTAGATGATGTTAAGAGAGGACATGGCCTTGTTATCACCCATGACATCTTTAGACAAAAGAGTACCTGGCACAGGAAGAAGTAAATGGACAGTTTTGTACCTTTACCCGAGATTACACTTGACAACACTTCAAGATGTGGAGTCTGAATTTGATAAGAGGTGGGCCCATTCATGGATTATTATCATAATCGGAGGATTTAAGTGGTGTGGTTGCTCTGGGGTTCCCTGCCTGGTGACTGGGGACCTTTATTCGATTCATATTTATAAAATATACTGATAACCTTGTTTTGATGGAGGGGATAGATTAGTATGGAGAAAAGGTTTATATTTTTCCTTTTAATTTTTAAGACTCATAAGTAAAGAGTGTTTGACTACAGATCACAGATCATATCACAGATCAACATGCTCAAATCAGAGAAGTATAAAATATCTTATGTATGGGAATTTTATATTATTTGTTTAATTTTTGTATTCAGCATTATTTTTGAACATAGTATGTTATTTAATTGTTTATTATACTTTCAGAATTTAATGTCCTAACTGAACAAGTTATGCAATAATTGTGGTTATGCTTTGAATTCGTAATTGATATGTGACATGTATATGATATGATTTGATTGATATTAGGATTTACCTTGTGTAAAGGGTTTTTGTTAAAATCAATAAAAATATTTTAAAAAGAAAATACTCCACTGGAAACAGATTACATTTTTTGCTATATTTCAGTAAGTTTAAGTTTATTCATCGCAAAATACTTAGTACAATGAGATGGGTTTTTCTGTGAGCATACTTACAGGTGATCTCTAACATTCATACAGCTGTGTAAAGAGCATACTTTTCAGATTAAAGGATGGTAACGAAAAAGATCAATTAACACCAAGCAGGGGCAATGTAATAGCATTGTTATGGGGTTCATTTAGAAGCCTGATGGCTCAGGGAAGGAACTGTCTTTCAGCCTGTTGGTTTGTTTTCACACTCTTAAGCCTTCTCCTTGATGGGAGGAGGAGGGAAAGAATGTGTCAGGGGTTTGTGAGGCTTTTCAGTGTGTTGGTAGCCTTTCCTAAGCAGTGGGAAATATAGATGGAGTTCATGGAGGGGAAGGAAATTTGCATTCTGTTCTGAGCTGTATTCACTACCATCTGTGGTTTCTTCTAAACTTGATCTTAGCACTTCCCATACCACAATATGATGGATCTAGTAAGTATGATTTTGGTGGCGCACCTCTAGAAATGGTTGAGGGATAAGGGGCCATGATGAGCTTCCCAGAGGCATTGGTGTGCTTTTGCGACTGTTGCATCCACCTATTTGTCCCAGGTCAGGTCATTGGAGACATTGGAGATGTTTATTTCTAAGAATTTGAAGCCATCTACTCTATCAATTTCAGTGACATTAATATGGACAGGTGCGAATTCTGCCCTTTCTCCTAGTCAATGATTATTTCTTTTGTTTTATTGGCATTAAGGGATAGCTTGTTATCTTGGCACCATGCTACAAGACTCTCAATACCATTCCGGTATTCTATCTCATTTTTATTTGACACCAGGCCCACTATTACGGTGTCATTGTCAAATTTAAAAATGAAGTTGAAACAGTATTTAGTTGTCATGGGCATACAGTAGGGAGCTGACCTTGAGGAGCGCTGGTGTTGAGTGGAGATATTACCCATCTTTGCATTCTGACAGACAGGAAGTCAAGGATTCAGTTGTAGAGGGGGTGCTGCAGTTTGGGAAAGGGTTTGCTCAGCACTATTGAAGGCAGAGCTGTGAATAGAACAATTTTGTCTGATGTGACAGATTTGTTTTGATTAAAGACTCAATGTGCACTTTAGCTGATGAATCATGTGGCCATGAACGAATGGCAGGCTTGCCCTTAGGATGAACAAGATGATCTATAAGGTCTGCGTTCCTAGCATATTGTTGGATGGCAATGAATAATAAACTACATAAGCTGCCAAAATGAAAGCTCTGCTTTCGTTATCTGAGGTGTACCTTTTTCATCTAGTGGAAGGAGAGAATTTCCAATGCACAAGTCCTCTTTGAAGAGAAGAGGGCATCCCAGAACTGTCAAGTCAGAAGTTTTTTTCCCCCCTTGGTATGTCAGAGGAATGATGGGGGCGAAGGCCAGAGCCAAGAAAGTGAAAAGTGCCTAAAACTATTTTTTTAGATGTATATAAAGGCATGTGGAAGTCTTAAGCATCAATTCTGATCAGTAGGACACTATAACTCTTGACATAAGTAGTTGAAAATACTGACAGAAGGTAGAGATGCCTCACCAAGCCAGTCAGGGGTTTCAGAAGCTCTATTGCACACCCACTCTAACTTTTTCAGTTGCAACATTTGTGGAATTGATTTTATTCTGGGAATGTGCGTATTTCATCCACAACAGGAATGTTCATTGTGTATGTAAAAGTTTGAAGTTGTATAACCATCATCATATGGACCTTTCACTTTTTCCCACCATTTTGACTGAAATTAATGATAAGGTTATTACTTTTTTAATGAGGACACCAATCATAGGCCAGCATTGTGCAGATATTAGAATATCTGTTCAGAGCTTGATCCTGCACAAGTTTGCCTGTTTGGAAAAAAAAAACACTTATTCGCTTATTACAACAGAAATTCATTTGGTTTCCCTTCCTGAAGATTGAAGATTGTCATGTAAGCTAAGCCCAGAAAAATCTTTCCTTTATTTGCCCTGCAAAGGCAAACAAAGAGTTGCCAATTAATCCAGCATTATTCTTAAAACAAGAAAGAGAATCAAAAGATGGACTCTTCAGGGACCCCGAGAGGCCATGAATCTCGCTGCCTCCAATGGCATCTCCGCGATCTCCAGAGGTGCACAGCCAGTTGTTCAGCAGTGATGCCAGGCTTAAGGTTCAGGGATGCTTGGAATTATCTTTGTTTCAACTTGAATATTGGCACAAACTATTTATAGTAATGTATTGTTACTCTTGTGTAACTCTCGGAGAGTCCAGTCTGATTGGGATGTGTTCTCCTTTCAAGGTGAATCAGAGAAACTGGAAAACAGACGATGTCGATTGATAGGACTGGGTAAATAGAAGGATGAGAAGTAATCTGACAGAATTCTGTCCATGTCCCTGACCCATTTCAGAGTGATAACTGCACTTGGAGAAAATTCAAATCAAGAATCCTCTGATGTATCCAAAGATATTCCATTGATAGGGACAGACTTTAAATTTAGATTTTAAATTTTGACATTCAGCACTGGAACAGGCCATTTCGACCCATGAGTCCGTGCCGCCAAATTTACACCCCGATTAACCTACTTGCCCGGTATGTTTTGAACTGTGAGAGGAAGCCGGAGCCCTTGGGGAAAACCCACGCAGACATAAGGAGAACGTACAAACTCCTTAAGACAGCAAGGGATTTGAATCCTGGCCTGGTTCCGATCGCTGGTGCTGGAAAGGCAATGCCCTAACAGCTAAGCCCTCAAAAAGTGTAAAATTCTGTTTCAGTGGTGCAGACCACTTCAAAAGGAAAAAAAAAATCTCTTAAAAATATAAATGCTTCTCAGGGTAAGGATGATAATGGTAAGTTTGTCATGTACATTGTATAACGTACGTATGCACCGAACTTCTTTCTTGTTTCAGCCGAACATAAAGTAAAATAAAAACATCTGAAATAGAAGAGATAATTAAATTAAAGGAAACCATAAATACTAAAGATAGATGATAAATATTCACATCCTGGTGTAAAAATAGTGACATTTGATTTTGTGGCATTAGAGGACTCTGTTATTTGTGTAACAAGGGGAGGTATAAGAGCCTGATGGGTGATGGAAAGAAGCTGTTCTTGAACTTAGAGGCGCTGTCATAATTCAGAGAGCATGGAAATGCTTTGCAATCTGAAGTACTTCCATAATCTCCCAATTTTCAGAACCATCTTTTCCAGGTTATCTTCTTTAACTTCCCTGTTGCTATTCATAGAACATAGACCAACACAGCAGAATACAGCCCGAAATATAAAAACCCACTCAACATACTAAACCTTCCCAACCTCACACTCATAACCCTCTATTATTCTTTCATCCATGTGCTTGCCTAAGAGTCTTTTAAATGTCACTATTGTACCAACCTCCACCACCACTTCTGGCAATGCATTCCAGGCATCAACTGTGTTTATAATCTGTGTACATGGAAAAAGAACTTACCTCTGTCTCCCCTAAACTTTCTTCCCCCACCTTGTTCAGATGTCCTCTGATTTTTTTGGGGTTTCACCCCAGGGAAAAGGTGCTGGCTGCCCACCTTATCTAGACTTCCTATAATCTTGTAGATTAAGTCAACTCTTATCTCTCTTTGCTCCAGAGAGAAAAGGCCCAGCTCTGTTACACTTCATAAGAAACGTTCTCCATTCCAGGCAATATCCTGGTAAATCTCCTCTGCACCCTCTCCATCGCTTTCACATCCTTCCTATCATGAGGCAACCAGTTTTATGGAGCTGTTACATTACCTCACGACTCCTGAGCTCATTCCCCTGACTAATGAATGCCTGCACACCATAATCCTTCTTAAATACCTATCAAGCTTGAGAGATCTATGGATTTGGACCCCGACATCCCTCTGTTCTTCCACACTGTTAAGAATCCTGTCATCAACTACGTGCTCTGCCTCCAAGTTTGACCCTCCAAAATGCATGACTGTATTTCAGTTTACTGTGATGATGTTTGCATTTTATTTGATGTTTTCACTAGAATATTTTTATTGTGCAATTCAAACTTGTACTGGAATATTTTAATTATATATGTATATACCAGCAGATACAGAAAAAAAAATTCTCTTAGAGTATTTTAACAGCTGAAAATTGAATTTTATCTTATTTTAGTTCACTAAACTCATATTGAATAACATTTTTTGCTGCAGGAAAGTCTAGAATTGTCCCATTTCAATGTTTAAAATGGTGCTACTCTCTTTTATATCTGGAGACATTTGTTAAAAAGGAACCTTCCCGATTGCTGTCAGAGTCTCTCCCAATTCAGTGTAGTTGCTATCACTTTCCTAGGTAACAATCACATAACTATTAACCCTTAATAATACACTACTCTTTGCAGCCAGGCAGCAGCAACAACCCATCGTGATACCACTTGAGACGAGGGGAAAGGGAGAGCGCTCCACGTTTTACCCAGCAAGATGGAGAGGTCCTGATAGGGCCAGGGGCCAGAAACCCTCAAGAGCCACCATAAGAAGACAGGTGGTACTAGCTGGAATAGTTTTGGACATCTGAGAATCCCTGCACCAGGGAAGAGCGCTGAAAACAATTTGCCCCCTAACAAAGCATGTTAATGTTAGCTCCAAACAATATAGAGATGTCTCCTTCAGGTTCTCACTTAAACATGCATGAATGCAGAGACTCAATCTCCAAGCATATGCACGCACCCACATACACAAGTGCATATGCATGTGCAGAGACAGATGCACATCATATAGTCTCACACACACGAACGTCTGTAGACAGCTACACATACATCAACTGCACATTCTCTGCACATAGTACACACTCTCTAGTATGTACACACATAAAGACAGGTGGACAAACACACATACGCATCCAGATGCCTTTGGAATCCACACATAAATAAGATAATCACAAAACTGTTAATCCATTAATATTTCCCCTCTTTCCCCAACACCAATCCCCTTTATGGATATTCTGTCCCCTCCACAAGGAAGGTTAAAACAATGGCAGAGCAGTCTGAGTGCAAGAGATCACTGCACTGTTCAGTTCTTTGAAAGATCATTTGGTGCATAGTTCAAAGCATTGATGACCCCTTTTGATACTTCCCTTAATGACCTCTAAAGCAACACCTTCACTTTCACGCCACAATATTATCCCTGCATCTACCCTGAAGCCAGTCCAACTAGGGCAAGTGTTACTTGATTGCCAGCACATAAGTGTAAAGCAACAGCTTCCCAGCAGCCAGACTACGGATAAACAGGACGATACTACAATGCACCACGAATTTACTAGTTTTTATTTATTTATTTAATCTATGTGTATTTGACCTGTGTATGTATTGCATTATTGGGTCCTAGGTTGCTTGCAGTCAGATGAAGTGAGAGGAAACTTCGAGGCAAACCTCAAAGCAAAGCTCGAGGATGCAATCCGTCTCACGGACTCGTCCCCTGAAACCCTCTGGGATCAGATGAAGACTGCCATACTGCAATCCACTGAAGAGATACTGGGCTTCTCCTCCAGGAAAAACAAGGAATGGTTCGACGAAAACAACCAGGAAATCCAGGAGCTGCTGGCAAATAAGCGAGCTGCCCACCAGGCTCACCTTGCAAAGCCGTCCTGGCCAGAGAAGAAACGAGCATTCCGTCGCGCATGCAGCCATCTTCAGCACAAACTCCTGGAGATCCAAAATGAGTGGTGGACTAGCCTCGCCAAACGAACACAGCTCAGTGCGGACATTGGCGACTCCAGGGGTTTTTAACGAGGCTCTAAAGGCTGTGTACGGCCCCTCACCCCAAGTCCAAAGCCCGCTGCGCAGCTCAGACGGCAAAGTCCTCCTCAGCGACAAGATCTCCATCCTCAACTGATGGTCAGAACACTTCCAATCTCTTTTCAGTGCCAACCGCTCAGTCCAAGAATCTGCCCTGCTCCAGCTCCCTCAACATATAAGGCAATTGAACAACTGAAAAGTGGCAAAGCACCAGGTATGGATGGAATCCCCCCCAGAGGTCTGGAAGGCTGGTGGCAAAACTCTGCATGCCGAACTGCATGAGTTTTTCAAGCTCTGCTGGGACCAAGGAAGGCTGCCTCAGGACCTTCATGATGCCATCATCATCACCCTGTACAAAAACAAAGGCGATAAATCAGACTGCTCAAACTACAGGGGAATCACGCTGCTCTCCATTGCAGGCAAAATCTTCGCTAGGATTCTGCTAAATAGAATAATACCCAGTGTCGCCAAAAATGTTCTCCCAGAATCATAGTGCGGCTTTCGTGCAAACAGAGGAACTACTGACATGGTCTTTGCCCTCAGACAGATCCAAGAAAAGAGCAGAGAACAAAACAAAGGACTCTATATCACCTTTGTTGACCTCACCAAAGCCTTCGACACCGTGAGCAGGAAAGGGCTTTGGCAAATACTAGAGCGCCTCGGATGCCCCCCAAAATTCCTCAACATGGTTATCCAACTGCACAAAAACCAACAAGGTCGGGTCAGATACAGCAATGAGCTCTCTGAACCCTTCTGCATTAACAATGGCGTGAAGCAAGGCTGCATTCTCGCACCAACCCTCTTTTCAATCTTCTTCAGCATGATGCTGAAACAAGCCATGAAAGACCTCAACAATGAAGATGCTGTTTACATCCGGTACCGCACGGATGTAAACAATCTGAGGCGCCTGCAAGCTCACACCAAGACACAAGAGCAACTCGTCCGTGTACTACTCTTTGCAGACGATGCTGCTTTAGTTGCCCATTCAGAGGCAGCTCTTCAGCGCTTGACGTCCTGTTTTGCGGAAACTGCCAAAATGTTTGGCCTGGTAGTCAGCCTGAAGAAAACTGAGGTCCTCCATCAGCCAGCTCCCCACCATGACTACCAGCCCCCCCACTTCTCCATCAGGCACACAAAACTCAAAACGGTCAACCAGTTTACCTATCTCGGCTGCACCATTTCATTGGATGCAAGGATCGACAACGAGATAGACAACAGACTCGCCAAGGCAAATAGCGCCTTTGGAAGACTACACAAAAGAGTCTGGAAAAACAACCTACTGAAAAACCTCACAAAGATTAGCGTATACAGAGCCGTTGTCATACCCACACTCCTGTTCAGCTCCGAATCATGGGTCCCCTACCGGCATCACCTACGGCTCCTAGAACGCTTCCACCAGTGTTGTCTCCGCTCCATCCTCAACATTCATTGGAGCGACTTCATCTCCAACATCAAAGTACTCGAGATGGCAGAGGCCGACAAAATCGAATCCATGCTGCTGAAGATCCAACTGCGCTGGGTAGGTCACGTCTCCAGAATGGAGGACCGTCGCCTTCCCAAGATCGTGTTATATGGTGAGCTCTCCACTGGCCACCGAGACAGAGGTGCACCAAAGAAGAGATACAAGGACTGCCTAAAGAAATCTCTTGGTGCCTGCCACATTGACCACCGCCAGTGGGCTGATATCGCCTCAAACTGTGCATCTTGGCGCCTCACAGTTCAGCGGGCAGCAACCTCCTTTGAAGAAGACTGCAGAGCCCACCTCACTGACAAAAGACAAAAGAGAAAAAACCCAACACCCAACCCCAACCAACCAATTTTCCCTTGCAACCGCTGCAACTGTGTCTGCCTGTTCCGCATCGGACTTGTCAGCCACAAACGAGCCTGTAGCTGACGTGGACATTACCCCTCCATAAATCTTCGTCTGCGAAGCCAAGCCAAAGAAAGAAAAAAGTATTGCGTTATATCTGGTTGTATGTCTGCATGTTTTACACCGAAGATTGGAGGACACTCTTTTGTCAGGTTATACTTGAACAGATGACAATAAACTTGAACTCAAGTTTAACATCAGAAGCTCACACATAAGGTTGTGAAACAGAAAGGACTTAAGAATATATTATTGAATTTGAAAAGTACTCATGATTGTACACGTTTCTATTTAATTGTTTTAAAGTATTCTCAAGAGGCTAACTTTGTTGAAAATTATTTAATGCAGAGATAAGTCACTGGTTGAACATCAGATCTCATCACTGCATATCCTAGTTCTGTGAATGTGCTCGAACTAGACCTTGACTGTATCTGTGTATTTAGTGGTCCCTTGTCATCTAAAACATTGCAGCATTGATGCAGTGGACCACAATAATATGAAGTATTTGGAATCCCTATCACAGTGTTTTCCCAGCACTGACTGCATCTAACCCTTCACCTCCCCACCCTCTGCTCTATTTTACCACATTGCTAACCATCAGGAGGGGATTGCAAGGGACAGGATTATTGAGGGTTATCAGGACCTGATTATTTGTGCGGTAAAGTGTGATGTGGTATTGATCAGATTCCGTTGTTGTGAGCTGACTGAAAAGGGATCCTTTCCTGCTGAATAGTCCATCAGTTGTGCACCTTGAAGTGGTCAATTGGAGCAACAATTTATTCTCATTTGTGGGATGCTGCTGTTTTGTGGTATATTGTGGCATCACTTGCTGAGCTGTTGGCCTTTCAATGCATCAACATCTCTTGAATTACATTTTGAATATTATGTTAAGTGCATTGCTCTCAGTTACTCTGGTTACAATGCAAACTTACTGTCATCAATATTGAGCTCAAAGACGAGAAGATCTTGACCAGTATTTACATTAGAGCAGAGCAAATTCAAGATTAGCATGTTTTGTACAGCAATCGCAGTTAAAATGCAAGTGTCACTGATCAGAGAAAACAGGTCTTTGCTATCAAGAGAATGCTATTAGCTGGGGTAAGGGAATAATTCACTGAAGTGTAATACATGGAGTCATATACAACAGGATATTGTGGGGTAGATTTCCCCTTCACCAAATGTCACCGGCAGCCTGCCCCAGTCACATACTCCAATGTGGGCCTTTGCACAGTCTTCTGCTTGGAGCCGACTTACCTGAAGCTCAGGAAAGCCAAATGCAGCAAAAGGTCTCTGTCTATCAGGTAGACAGCAAAAGGTGTCACAGAATAGATTTTAATGTTTGTGACAAGTTCCCTCGAGCACTCAGACACTTAATGCTGTCAGTGGATCAGGCCACTGAAAGTATGAATGTCTTTCTCAGCAGTTCCCCTGTGGCACAATGCAGTCAAATCTTCACTCCGCTGGGAGGTGAGGCTAGTGGTGTCCCGGTCAGACCTATCCCTGGTAGCCTTCCTTACACCCTGGTTGTTTCGATCTTGCCATCCTTCAGCCAGTGCCTCATGTATTTCAGTCTACTCATCTGCATGCTATTGTCACTCTGTTCCTGGCTTATGCCTTCAAATTGCTATGTTGTGCACAATATAGCACAGAATGATGAAGCCTTCATATTTATAGGCATGCGCTACAGAACAAATGAGACAGATGAAGGCATATTGGCCTTAGTAAATCAAAGAATTGAATGTAGGATGTTATGGTAAAGTTCTAAGATGTTGGGGAGGCAAAATTAGGAGTATTGTATGCCGTTTTGGTTACCAAACTACAGGAAAGGTATCAATAAAATTGAAAAAGCGCAGTGATGATTTACTAGGATGTTGCCTGGACTTCAGGAACTGAGTTATTGGGAAGGGTTAATCAGATTAGGGCTTTATTCCCTGGAATGTAGAAAAATGAGGGGTGATTGATAGAGGTATTTAAAATGATGAGGGGTATCGACAGAGTAAATCTAGGTAGGATTTTTCCACCTAGGGTGGAAACCAACCAGAGGACATGGGTTAGGAGTGAAAGGGGCAAAATTTAGAGTAAATATCAGGGGGGAATTCTTCACACAGAGAATGGTGGGAGTGTGGAACAAGTTGCCAACTGAAGTAGTAAATATGGGCTGAATTTTAACATTTTCTTTAACATTTAACATTTGACAAGAATTTTAAACAGATCCATGGATAGGACCGGTAGGGAGGGACTAGCCAGAATAATAGTTCGGCACAGACTAGAAAGGCCTGTTTCTGTGCTGTAATATTCTTCTCTGGTTCTAACGGACTTTCAAAGGACCAGTGTTATTTTCCAAAACAGTGATTATGTGGCTCTTATAATTGGTCTCTAAGAATTGATAAATCATGTGTGGTTTCCAGAAACACATCATGCATCTTCAGAAAAGATTTCTCGTTATTCAAATACATGCTCTTAAGGGAGTGGAAATTCTTTATGTTGAGGAAAATATCCAAGTTATTAAAGGAAACTTAATGACTGCCTATACTTGTGAGAAGCTAGCAATGCTGGCATATTCCATTGCTCATGATGTCCTCTGTTGTGCATTGACATAGAGGCAATTGAAATCATTCTTGCACATGTTCAATAGAGAGGTTGTAAGGATACTCAAGATACTGGCGCTACTAATACAACAGGTCTGCTGCTGTTGTGGGGCCATTTTATTTCTCCTGTGGTGTCCTACTGCCCACCTGTCCAGCCCAACAGCACTGGCTGTACAACGGGGTTGATGGCAGAAGTCGATGCAAAAGATAGCGACACCCTCATTCCACAGCCCAGACCTCAAGGATTGTGGATCGCACAAGGCACCAGAGCAGAATACTCCACTTCCCCCCCCCCCCCCTCCTTTACCCTCACTGAGAAGGAGAGGTGTTGGAGAAAACAGCAGCAAACCAATTTGGGGCCTCACACCAGGGTGTAGCCTACTGACTGCTCGAAACCAGGTATCAGACCAGCATCTATGTGGGGCCAGTGATGAACAGAGCTCCTGAATGTCTATAGGCAGCTTCCTGATTACTTCATGTTTGGAACCCGGAGCCAAGAAGCCTCAAGCTCAGGTTCACCGCGGAATGGGCAGGGTTTATGGGAGCGCAGGAGGTAGTGGCATCAGAGGAGGTGGCGGAATCTATGTCTTTGATTCTGTATCTCATCTTGATAATCGGCTAGTGGGGTCTCTTTGTGTGCCTTTTCAATGCAAACAAAGGAAAACTAATTTGGTGTACAGTAAAAACCCAGAATGATGGAGAAACTCAGCAGGTCAAAGTGTCCTTTATATAGCAAAGGTAAAAATACATAACCAACATTTTGAGCTTGAGCCCTTCATCAAGGTGTGGAAAAATGTCAGCAGGCGTCCGAACAAAAGAATGGAGGCAAAGGGAATTGTGGTCACAAGGCAGGAAGTGATAGGTGGAGAAGGGAGTGAGGGGACAGCAGTGATCAAGGGGAGGAGTGATGACTAGGAGAAGGGAGGGAGGAAAACTGCAAAGGGGAAGGGAAGAAAAGAACAGTTTAGCAGAAACCAGAAAGGTCAATATTAATGCCATCTGGCTGGAGAGTGACCAGACAGAAAATCAAGTTTTTTTACCTCCAATTTTGAGTGGTCTTGGTGGGACAGTACACAAGGCCATGCGCAGACATGTGAGTGTGGGAGTCTGACACAGAATTGAACTGGTTGGCTACTGGGAGGTCGGACACTGCTTGACCTGCTGAGTTTCTCCAGCTTTGTGTTTTTACTTCAACCATGGTGTTTGCAGATTTTCATGTTTTACCCTTAGGGTACAGTATTTTCATGCATGGCAATAATAGAATCTTGATGTGGCAGTCGTCTGTTGCAGCCACTTAGAATGATCCTGTGGTGAAGAAATTGAGAGTTAAAGAGACCTAAGAGAACTATCTAGAAACCACAGCAACCTAAATCTGGGTAGATTGAGAGTTGGGTACTCAGTCTTCCATAGCCCATCATAGGCTGATGACAACTCCAGTTGTCGATTGCTGCCACCACCGATATATCCATTAACAGAGATTTGTCAGCAGCTACCTAGTGGAAGAATACTCATCGTTGGTTGACATACCCTGTGTGGACTTGAGAAGATTCTTCAGCCTTCCACGAATTGTGGAGATGCCAGTCAGTTCTCAGCATGGTGCTCCTTTAAATAACTTAAACTCCCAATCAAGAATTCTGATGTTTGTTTAGTTCTCCTATGAATAATAATTCATAGGTTTCATCCAAAAGTTTCAATTTTATCAGCAAAGGTGAAAATTGGAATAGGATGAATGCTATGAGGTATGCATAAGGCTTGCTAATCTGAGTAATGCATGTCAGTATCCAAATCCAGACTCAAAATGAGCAAACGTTTTCCTGGGAGTTGAACACTAAGGCAATCCTAAGTTAGATTAACTTGATTTATGTTTGATTTGCACAAAAACGGTTGTAAATTGATTCCATTTCCAACTTTTGTTTTCATTATGCAGGTATTTCCTTTCTTGATCTTTGGTCAAGTTTAAAATAAAAAAATCTCTTCATTATATATTTTATAGTACCATCGTTTTCTTGTTTCCAGCCACACTTTAAAAAAATATTTTATTGATAGATTTTCAAGCTCCATTTCCAGTAATCAATCACAAATTATAGTCATCCATTATATACAAAATTCACCATTGAATGCAAGCCATCTCCCCACCCCCCACCCCCCTCTCCTCACTCAACAAACCACAATTGCATGCAACATTCAAGACACCTACAACAAAGGTGGGGAACACATCAGGGATTTGTCACAGCTGGACAGCCAGCACCCAAGCTGTTACTTTTTTTTCTTGACTTGATTGGGATGAGATGGACCCCCACCCCACCCCTCCCTCAGTCGGATAGAGAGGACAGCGAGATACGCAGATTCACACTATAACTGTGCTATAAAATTTAAATATGGTCGTCAAATTTTTAGAAAAATGTAATTCCTTAAGTTATAGGTAATTTCCTCCAGGGGAACAAGGCTTTGTATTTCCATATCCCAGAGCGCAAGGCCCTAGTGAGAGTCAGATTTCCAGGTTACCACTATGCACTTTCTGGCCCCTGCCAATGTGATTGTTACAACAGTTACACTTCGCGTGAACTGTTGCTTGATATGTGAGGAAAGAAAAATAATTTTTTTGAAAATTTGTTTTGTTATTGATTTATTCAGACCTATATCCTCAGACCTTTTGGTTGTCTATGAGAATTGTTACCTGACCAGTTACTGTGGAGAAGGGTTCAGAGAGCTCATTGCTGTATCTGACCCGACCTTGTTGGCTTTCGTGCAGTTGGATAATCATGTTGAGGAACTTTGGGGGGCATCCGATGCGCTCTAGTATTTGCCAAAGCCCTTTCCTGCTCACGGTGTCGAAGGCTTTGGTGAGGTCAACAAAGGTGATGTAGAGTCCTTTGTTTTGTTCTCTGCACTTTTCTTGGAGCTGTCTGAGGGCAAAGACCATGTCAGTAGTTCCTCTGTTTGCGCGAAAGCCGCACTGTGATTCTGGGAGAATATTCTCGGCGACACTAGGTATTATTCTATTTAGGAGAATCCTAGCGAAGATTTTGCCTGCAATGGAGAGCAGCGTGATTCCCCTGTAGTTTGAGCAGTCTGATTTCTCGCCTTTGTTTTTGTACAGGGTGATGATGGTGGCATCACAAAGGTCCTGAGGCAGTTTTCCTTGGTCCCAGCAAAGCTTGAAAAACTCATGCAGTTTGGCATGCAGAGTTTTGCTGCCAGCCTTCCAGACCTCTGGGGGGATTCCATCCATACCTGCTGCTTTGCCACTTTTCAGTTGTTCGATTGCCTTATATGAAGCAAGGCTGTGTTCTCGCACCAACCCTCTTTTCAATCTTCTTCAGCATGATGCTGAAACAAGCCATGAAAGACCTCAACAACGAAGACACTGTTTACATCCGGAACCGCACGGATGGCAGTCTCTTCAATCTGAGGCGCCTGCAAGCTCACACCAAGACACGAGAAACTTGTCCGTGAACTACTCTTTGCAGACGATGCCGCTTTAGTTGCTCATTCAGAGCCAGCTCTTCAGCGCTTGACGTCCTGTTTTGCGGAAACTGCCAAAATGTTTGGCCTGGAAGTCAGCCTGAAGAAAACTGAGGTCCTCCATCAGCCAGCTCCCCACCATGACTACCAGCCCCCCCACATCTCCATCGGGCACACAAAACTCAAAACGGTCAACCAGTTTACCTATCTCGGCTGCACCATTTCATCAGATGCAAGGATCGACAATGAGATAGACAACAGACTCGCCAAGGCAAATAGCGCCTTTGGAAGACTACACAAAAGAGTCTGGAAAAACAACCAACTGAAAAACCTCACAAAGATAAGCGTATACAGAGCCGTTGTCATACCCACACTCCTGTTCGGCTCCGAATCATGGGTCCTCTACCGGCATCACCTACGGCTCCTAAAACGCTTCCACCAGCGTTGTCTCCGCCCCATCCTCAACATTCATTGGAGCGCTTTCATCCCTAACGTCGAAGTACTCGAGTTGGCAGAGGTCGACAGCATCGAGTCCACGCTGCTGAAGATCCAGCTGCGCTGGGTGGGTCACGTCTCCAGAATGGAGGACCATCGCCTTCCCAAGATCGTGCTTTATGGCGAGCTCTCCACTGGCCACCATGACAGAGGTGCACCAAAGAAGAGGTACAAGGACTGCCTAAAGAAATCTCTTGGTGCCTGCCACATTGACCACCGCCAGTGGGCTGATATCGCCTCAAACCGTGCATCTTGGCGCCTCACAGTTTGGCGGGCAGCAACCTCCTTTGAAGAAGACCGCAGAGCCCACCTCACTGACAAAAGGCAAAGGAGGAAAAACCCAACACCCAACCCCAACCAACCAATTTTCCCCTGCAGCCGCCGCAACCGTGTCTGCCTGTCCCGCATCGGTCTTGTCAGCCACAAACGAGCCTGCAGCTGACGTGGACATTTACCCCCTCCATAAATCTTCGTCCGCGAAGCCAAGCCAAAGAAAAGAAAAGTTACTGTGTTCTGTTAAAAGGGTTATATTTGTAAATATTTTTCATTTTAAGTCATTTGTCATCAATTCGTTTTTAATTTATGAATAAAAACACAAATGCTGGAGGAAAACAGCAGGTCTTGCAGCGTCCAGAGGAGGTAAAGATGTATTACCAGTGTTTCAGGCCTGGGTCCTTTCTCAAGGTTTGAGTAAAGGCATCTGTATTAAAAGACTGGTGAAAATGGAAGAATGGCAGAGGGAGGAGTATCGACTGATAGACAAAAGGTGTTAATTGGATATGATAAGAGGACAGGAGAGAATTGACTGGGGAGGGGATGTTGTTTTTGTCTCTCTAAGGAGAGAGAAGCCGCTTTCGGGAGCAATCATTTCGAGAATGCACCTGCAGAAGCGGCTGCGGATGTGTTCAAATCGACGTTCAGGTGGTGGTGCTGTACTGGCACCTGAAAGGGCCGGCTACAGGAAAGGCGCCTCGGAGCGAATGCCGGCTCCTGTCGACTGTAGGCTGTAGTCCCGCCTACTGTCGTGACATCATTTGTAGCTCCTCGAGGCTGAAGCAGAAAGGAAAACAGGATCATGGAGGGCCTGGAGCAGAGAAGAGAAATGCCTCTAAAGTCCCAAAAAATGTGACTGTACCAGTAATGCCAAGCCTGCACACTCTCCAGTTTTTCAAAAATTGTGCCAAAGCGTCTCAGGCCGACGACATCACCGCGATGTCGTCAGCCCGCCCCCTAGCAGCCGCTGCTGCTTTCAGGTGCCTCGGAGGACTGCTTGGAAGTTGAGAATATCCCTCCCCGAGGAGGGTTGGGTAAGTACTCCTTGGGGCCGGATTCCCTGCTTTCAGGTGGCCTCCTGACAGCCGCATTTGTGTAGAATAGGCGGCTTTACATCGGGGTATTCTGGCCACCTGAAAGCAGCTAGAGAGGGAGAGAGAAAGCTAGAGGAAAGGAGACATTGGGAAAGATGAGGGTGGGTTGGCTAACAAAAACCAGAGAAGTCAGTGGCAATGCCATCTGGTTGGTGGGTGCCCAGATGGAATATGAGGTGTTGTTCCTCCAATTTGCAGGTAGTCTCATTCTTGGCAGTGCCTAAGACCATAGTTAGACATGTCAGCAAGGGAATGGGGCAGGGAATTGAAATGGGTGGTCACTATTGCAGCAGACAGAGTTAAGGTGCTTAACAAAGTGATCTCCCAGTCTGTGCCCTGTCTCTCTGATATAGAAGAGACCATAACAGGAGCACCAGATGTAGCAGCAGATGATCCCTGCAGATCCATAAGTGCATGCTTACCTTTGACCTTTAATTCTATTATAAAATCCTCATTTGTTCTGTCAGTTTCTTTGAACATCATCTAATGAGAATACTGTTAGCTATTTGAACGGCTAACTAATGATGCAAAAATTATGCTCTAAATAGTATTCATAAATTGGTAGGTGAATGGTGGTGTTGTTGGGGAGTAATGGTACTGTTAGGAATAAATAGATCCATGGAAAACAATTATACATTTTTTAGGATTGAATTGATTCCATTTCTGTTTTGATCTTGCATAGTTGTATAATATCTTCCAGTTATGATGTATTTTAGATTTGTTTTACTGTCTAATACAGGCAGTCTTTCTATTTAATTGGTTTTACTGGCACTATTTAGGATGTCTGTGTATGTTGGGTCAGGATCCTATTGATTTTTGATTGGAAGTGTAAATTTTCTTTAAACCAGATACAGTGGAGTAAGACCAATTCACTTTCGAGAGCACATTGCTTCTAATTATATACAACCCCTGGAGGAGGTGTAAGAGGTAAGAGGTCAACGGTGATTGATTAGAATATTGTACTGTGCTGTAACTTACTGCACCATAATAGGTTCCAACAAAAAAAGCTGACATTTGATCTTTTCAGGAAAGGTTTTTCTGTTTTTGTTAAAAATCATCTCTCTGAAAAATTCTGCACTTTTTTGCAAGTCAGCATATTTTTTGAGTGTGGTATTCCTTGGATGTTGAAACACGAGTACAAATTACCTGATTATGATGTATCATGTAACCAGTGAAAGTCTCTTTGTTCTTTTAAAAAAAATCAATATTAGACCTCTTGGAACAGGTTTTTTTTCCTTTTTGGATGCCCACGTAGTTGGGGTCTGGAACTGCTGATCGTACATTTTAGAGAGACAGTGATTCATATTGTGTTGCTGTCCATTCTGGTCTCTTACTTATACCTGAGGGCCTTCATCTGACATTTCATACATGCCTTTGGATAAGGTTAGGGATTCTGGTTGTAGGCACCGAGTAAATGGGGATATACCTGCAATGTACAATGAAGATGATTCCCCAAGGTGTATCAATATATCTGTAATGGCATTCTTTAAGTTGATTTGTGAATATTACAATTTATGTAAAAGTCCTGGAAACTATTTTTTTTTAAAAACCCAGAAATTGAGGGATGATACATATGGTAATAGCCAGGTTCCCAGTCAATCTTGTTTAAGTTGCTTTTGTGACTGAATCAGATGCTATCTAAGGCATTGTAGGTTTGATGTAGGTGATGAAGGTTAGTACTGGAAGCCAACAATGCCCAAGTAGCAGTTGGAAGATTTATTATTATTCTTACTACTCAAGCAACAATGAGCACTGAAACCAGGGTCTTAAATCTAAACAAAACAAATGAAAATATGAAATGCAAGTTGGGAATGGTATATTTGGAAACCAGGTTAAAAGGTATGACAGTAGACAAGAGTAGCTAACACTGAAAAAATAATCTATAAAGATTAAAAAATTTAGAGATTTTTTTCCCTTTATTTTCTATGTTATTTCAACAAATGAGTTTAACATGGTTGCATAGATCATTTCAATTAAATGTTTTTGAGGTATTACAAGCAATTATTGCTGTAGTTTTAACTATTTTTTTATTTCCTTCTTTTGGTGCAAGCTTAGTCATATACTAATGAATTATTACGTGATTGCCAATTCTGTATTCATGCTTGTATGTTAAACTCAAAAGTACTTTAAAAAGAAAGATTATAGCAGAAATTTGTCCTTTTTATGGAGCATAAAATGTAGCAAAAGTGATGTAGCTATGAAAACTTGAATTTAGTCCCTCTGACGTAACAGACAAAAGCAGTGCTTTTATTGCACGAAGAGTCATTGATGTGCTTCAAGCTAGATGCTAGTGATGCTCGATGCGTGCTAGTGACGTAGAAGCGGGTCTGATGACGGACAATGGCTGCAAGTGTACGGGGAAGCGCAGCACCTCATTTTGCTGGGGGAAGCATGCTACAAACAACAATGGTCCTTGCACCAATCCTTGAGGCACACCACTAAACATAGGCCTCCAGTCTGAGAAACATTAATCCACTCCCACTCTCTGCCTTCTCCCATTCAGCCACTTTCAAATCCAGTTTATAAACTCTCCATGGATCCCGAGCGTCTGAACTTTTTGCTGTTTTTGAAAAATTGGGCGCAGGTCATCAGATCCCATAAATTGCTCTGATACTATTTCTTTTAAATGAATGCCAATTTATTTCAAATCTCATTCTTTCCAGATCTGCTATATTCCACTTCTTGAGGAGGATTTTTTTCCCCATAATCTTCTCTGAAGGGACTCCTGAAATACAGACAGTCCTCGGGTTAAAAACAAGTTCTGTTATCTAGGTCTGTCTTTAACTCAAATTTGTACGTCCTTATTTAATGTCAGTGAAATGTTTTTCCTATATATATGCTTGAAAAACACGCAAGAAATACTTCCAAATACACTACAGCATCTTAAACATAATAATAGTGTAGCGACCTGCGCTTGGAGACATGGACCAGCCCACAAAATGGCCGACAAACCCGGCAACCGTGCAGACTTGGGAGTGACGCCGGCTGTAGTCCCAGGTAATCTTTGCAACAGCAGGAAGAAGGGAAACTCTGCCGAGAATGCTGGCCAATCCGAGACTGGCACTCTGATGACGTGGGGTCCTGACGTCAGTGCCAGGGGCCCATATAAACATGACGGCCAGAGCAATAAATCAGGTTCAATTTCCATGGCTTTGGTGTGCATCCCATTATTCTCCATGCTCGCGTAGCATGTACACTACAACAGTACATAGGAGAAGATGATGGAGAGATGGCCACTGTTGGAGAGGATGGACCTGATGCTGGAGAGTCAGCGTTTGATTCTGCTGCACTTGCATCAGATTTATGTTTTGGAGGCATGGTTACTCTGTTATTATGTGTGTACAGTAGTTTCGGGTCTTTTCCTCTGATAGATTTGGTGCAGTACAAATACAGTACAGGTGTATTAGGATTTTTGCCAGGTGAAATTTGGAGGTGGAATCAACTGCGAAGAAGCATCTGTTCATTTCTAGCTGCCTTTAACCCAAGGAGGCAGTAGAGAGTCACCAAACTGTTGGTTCACGAGTCACTCATAAACCAGATGAATTAAGGAAATGCGGTACTATACTGGTGTGACGTTCAAATCCGTACTTTTCAATTTCAAATCTGTTCTTGCGATATGCAGTACGCTATTCCCTCGCGATGCTGGGCGATGGGAATGCTGACTCAACCATGTTTGAACCAGAAGTTGATGGCATTCTACTTCCAGCCGGCTTATCAGTTCGTAAGTACGAATTGTTCAGAAATCGAATGTTTTTAACCCGGGAACTGTCTGTATTTGTTTGTCATTTCATTATACTCTGATATATATTTTCTTATTTCAGTTCATTAAGGGTGTTCAAAATAAGAGATCACTCAGAACTGATTTAGTTATCTACCCAAGAAGGCTGTGGAGGCTCAGTAAGTGAATATATTCGAGTCAGACATGGGATATGAATTTGGTATAGAATAGTAGTGCAAAACTAAAGGTTGGCAAAAGTGAATGGAGAAGGTTGCTCAATGGCCTCCTCTTTCTCCCATTTGTATCATCATCTTAGAAAAATGCTCTAGGAATCTGGGAAGCAGATATATAGACAGATTACTGAATGCTTGGTACAATATTCAGGGAGGACTTAAGGACCACATTAATGGAGGAAAGAGGAGCAAAGAAGTTTAGGAAGAGAATTCCAGAGTTTGGAGCCATTTGAAACAGCAATATTTATGTTGAGGCAGTTAAAATCGTGATTGTTCACTAGTTCAGAATTGGAAATGCAGATTCATGTCGGAGGCCTGTAAGGGTTGAGATGCAGGAATGACTAAAGCATGGAAGATTCGAAAATAAGAATAATTAAAAATGTTGCTCAAATCGGAGTCCACGTGGATTGAGCATGGTGATGTGGAAATGGCATGGTGCAAGTTTGGAAATGGGCAACAGACACTTGGATGAACTGTAAACTGAGGGTGGACTTTTGGAATCCAGCCAGGAAGGCATTGTTATACAGGTAGCCCTCGTTTCCAACCTACGCGAGTTACCTCCATCCACACATAGGACCAAAATTTAATAAAAATCTTTATTATTTTGTGTTAAAAGTACTGTATATAGTGGTCCCTGCTGCCGTCGGCAACCCTAAGTCCCTGTTCCCCATTGGCAGCCCGAGGTTCCATTTTCCCACAGAACCTAAATGTTCATTTGTTGAATGTTGCATGACCTCAGGCATGTGTGGTGGATTGAATCTGACTTCCGACCAACCCCAAGTTGCAACTAATCCTTCGGTCCCCATTATGGTCGTAAGTCGGGGACTACCCGTACTTAAATATCGAGCATCTCTTGAAAGAGTTGGTCGGACAATGGAGATCAGTCATGGTTTCAGTAATGAAGGATCCTGCAATTAAAGATGGTTATGCTCTTTCATAAAATCTTTCAGATTTTTTAAATGAAATATTTGTTTCTCTTTCATCAGCAAATGCATGAAAGTACAAGTCAGTGCGAAGTTTGCCCAATGATCAGACATACTTGAGAAAGAAACTCTAAAGTATACCTAGTGAATAGTTGACTGTTGTTCTTGTCCATTTACTCAGCAGATAGGAACCCCAACCAACAAATTTTCCCTTGCAACCGCTGCAATCGTGTCTGCCTGTCCCGCATCGGACTTGTCAGCCACAAACGAGCCTGCAGCTGACGTGGACTTTTTACCCCCTCCATAAATCTTCGTCCGCGAAGGCAAGCCAAAGAAAAGGTTTAAAACATTTATAAATTATCTTTAACCTTGGGATACATCAAGGGTTATTGTGTGTCAAGCTCAGTTTCTTGTCTTTAAAATGTTATTGACATGTTGGAGTGATTCAGAAATGAGTGCCAAAGAAATTGCAACTACTTTTTAACATTCTGCTGTTCCATATAAACTATGAAATCAGTTTTAACTCTGACTCCGTTCCAGGCAAGTGAAAATAGAACCAATGCGAGTGAAACATGCAAGTCTGCAGTCACTGTGAGTGTAATAAAAAAATGCTGGAGGAACTCAGCAGGTCTCGATGCATCCATGGGAGAAGAAGATATATAACCGATGTTTTGGTCCTGAGCCCTTACTCGTGGTATGAGTAAAAAGCAGGCTGGTGTCTGTATTAAAACACTGACGAGATAAGAATGGGAGGAGGAGTACAGACAGAAGGTGTCAATTGGATATGATCAGAAGAAAGGTGAGAATTGATTGGGGAGAGGGCATTGTGTTTGGCTCCATGAAATGAGACAGAGGGAAAAGGTAGGCGAGCGAGAGAGAGAGAAAGAGAGTTGGAGGAAAAAAGACATGGGAAGGTTGGGGAGGTGGATGGTGGGTGACTAATGGAAACCAGAGAAGTCAGCTGGAAGGTGTCTAGATGGAATATGAGGTTAATCCTCCAATTTGTGGGTGGTCTCACTCTGCCATGGACAGACATATTGGCAAGAGAATGGGGCGGGGATTGAAATGGGTGGCCACTGGGAGATCCATGCTATTGCAGTGGACAGAGCTGAGGTGCTCTCCCATATGACTTCCTAGTCTGCTGCACCCAGTCTCTCCAATGTAGAGGAGACCACAATGGGAACCCCAGGTACAGTAGATGACCCCTGCAGATTCACAAGTGAAATGTTGCTTCAATTGGAAGGACTGTTTTGGGCCCAGAATGCTACTGAGGGAGGAAGTCGGGCCACAAGTGGAGCACTTTCTGCAGAAACATGCCTCTCTTTTTTCACCAATCTTTTAATAGGGACGCCTGCCTGCTTTTCACTCATATCTTGAGGAAGTGCTCAGGCCCGAAATGTTGGTAACATATCTTTACCTCCTATGGGCACTGCGAGATCTGCTGAGTTCCCCCAACATTTCTGTGTTTTTAGAACAAATGCAAAGCTTGTTTGCTGGCTTAGCTTGCAGCTGAGTAAGCCCTATAGCCTAACTGGCATTCAAAAAAGCTATGGTCCACATATCTTGGTCTCAACTCCACATTCCTACCTGATATGCTTGGTTTTTTTTCTCTGCAGCAAGATTCCAAAAATATATTTTGGGATGTATTTAACAGCTGTCTTGCTTGGAGAATTTGAAAGATTTACAACCCTCTGAAGAAAAAACATGAACGTCCTCATTTCCATCTCAAATGGACACCTCTTATTCAGAAACTGTTTCTAGGTTTCCCTATAAGGGAAACTACCTCCTCAGTATTTACCCCAACAAACAACTTCAGAATCTTTTCATTCTTCTGAACTCACAATGGGTACGATGCCAACCTGTTCTGTTGTATCTTCCATTCAAATATTTAGCTCTTCGTCCTGATTTAAATTCAACAAATCTTGATGGCTTTTGGAATGATCAATTTCCTTCTTCTTGGATGTGCTTTCTGGTTGTCATCTTAGCAGTTACGTGTATTCTGCTGTGTTATCCTTTATTGGTGAAAAGTACTGGGTCACTAAAATTCTCTAATGCTTTACAAGTAAACCTGTTGAAAGCAACAAAAAAAAAATTGGTTTCTCAACAGTGGAAATAATACTCAAAGTGAATAATTTTGAAACTGGAGACTGGATGCTGAAACATATGGAAATGTGAACAAAATGTTTTAATTAGTTTAAAAGTATCATTTCTCTTAATAATCCTCTCCGCTCACCCCAACAATGAACATTCTCTTCCCTGTTTCACAGTGGCAAATGATACCATCACACATTCTCAGTTTGCAGGACCTTGCTGCCTTCACAACAACCTCTGTTGAAACAGAATAGCTATTGTGAAACAAGGAATTGCTCTAATTTTCTCCTCCTCATCCCAGCCACTTATTTTCATTTCAGATCCTCCTCAGAAAGAAAATACTTGTATTAATAAACTTTTTTCATGGTTTTAATGATCCTACAAACTTGACCGCCAATAAAGTACTTTGGAAATTCAGTTATTTCACAAAGTATGCAATTTAGGTACAATGAAATAACATAAATGAATAGATAACCTGATTTGTCTGAGGTCCTCTGTAAGCAGTCTTGCATTTTATGTAGGTTCTTCTCGGTTTGATTGTGTGCAAAAAAAAAGGTCCCCTCAACTCTGATCACTTGCAACTCATCCTTTCTCTGAAGCAGAAAACCTTGAGTAGCACAAGAGAGGGCTAGTGGAAGGCAAAACAGAATCAGAATTGTCATGAACATGGGTTGCAAAATTTTGTGCTTGCAGCAGCATTATTTTGTATTACATGTGCAAAAATTGCTATAAATTTGTGTTTCTGTAAAAATACACTATTTAAATAAATGAATAAATTTGTGAAAAAAGGAGAGAGAAAAAATGAGGTTTTGTCGTCATTGTCCATTCAGAAATCTTTTGGCAGAGGGGAAGAAGCTGTTTTTGTAATGTTGGCTGTTCGTCTACAAGCTCCCGTACCTCCTTCCTGATGGTATCAGTGTGAAGAGTGCCTAGCCTGGGTGGTGAGGGTCCTTGATGATAGAAGTTTGTAGATGTCCCTAATGGAGTGAAGATGAATACCCACGATGGCGCCAGTAGAGCTCACAACTCTCTGTAGTCTTTTCCTGTCCTGTGCATTGGCGCCTCCATATCAGACAGATACAACCAGTCAGAATCCTCTCCATAGTACACCTGTATAAAGTGGCAAGAATATTTGGAGACAGACCAAATCTCCTCAAACTCCTAACGAAATATAGCTCCTGGCGAGTCTTCTTCATGATGGCATCAACATGAAGGCCCCAGGATAGATCAGAAATATTAACATCCAGGAATTTCAATATTTTTTACCCTTTCTATTGCTGAGCCCTTGATGAGGACTGGTTTGTTTACTCCTGGTTTCCCCTTCCTGAAGTCCAGAATCAGTTCCTTAGTTATGCTAATGTTGAGTACAAGGTTATTGTTGTGACACCACTCAACGAGCTGTTCTATCTCATTTCTGTACACTTCCTCATTGCTGTGTATGATTCTGCTGACAACCATTGTGCCATTGACAAATTTGTAAATGGCCTTCGAATTGTGCCTGGCCACATAATCATGAGTGTTAGAGCAGTGGTCTCAGCACTTATCCTTGAGTGTTTTGATAGTAAGTGAGGCTAAGACATTAGGCATTTTCAAGCTACCTTGTAAAATGGGGTTAACCAGGCAATTTTCCCGGTTAGCGCCCCACTCACAAGTCAGCTTGAAAGGATCTGACGCGGTCAGCGGGTTCCAAAATCAACTGGGTCCCTGCTCTACCTTGGAGGTGGTCAGGGAACCCAATTATACTTGCCTAGGTCGCATCCACCGGCAGCTTGAAAATGAAAATGGCTGACCCAGTTACTCCTGTGACAACAGCGTGGTGTCTGCCATGATTGGGAGGGGGGGAGGAGAGGAGAGAGGTCAGCTGCTGTGGAGTGGGGGGAGCATGATTGACGATGGGGGTGAGTGACTGACAGTTGGTGAGGGGGACAGGGGAGATTGACCACCGATATTTTGCATGATGCATCATCACCTACCGCGTCATCGTGGTGGCGGGATCCCCCTTAAATCTCTGGGTTGATGATTTACTGGGTCATTTCCCCCCCCCCCCAGCTTGAAAAGGTGCTGGAAGCCCCTTTAGCCCACTAATCACACCTGGGTCCCTGGAGGGCTGCAGCTTAAAAACACCTATTGTTACCGATCCACACTGACTGTGGTTTTCTGTAAGTATGTCAAGGATCCAGGTGTAGAGGCCCAGGCTTTGAAGTTTGCTGACCAGTACCAATGAAAGGCAGCCAGATATAGGTGTCACTGTTGTCCAGTTGATCCAGGGCTGAGGGGAGAGCCAGTGAGATTATATCTGCTGTGGAATGATTGTGGCAGGAGGTGAATCGCAGTGAGAGTCCAGTTCTTAGGTACATTAATTTTGACCATGACCATCCTCTCAAACCATTTCATTACAGTAGATGTGAGTGTAACTGGGCAACAGTCATTGAGGCAACTCACTTCTTGGGCCCTGATATGATTGATCCCCTTTTGAAGCTCTTACTGCAACAATGAGAGATTGAAAATGTCCGTGAACACTCCAGCTAGTTGGTTAGCACACATTTTCAGTTCCCTGCTAGGTACACCATCGGGGGCGTGGGTTCACCCTCTTGAATGATGTTCTGACATTGGCCTCAGAGACAAATGTCACAAGGTTACCAGCTTCTTCAGGGATTCTCGTTGATACCATTGAATTCTCCTTTTCAAAACAAGCATAAAAGGTGTTCAGCTCGGCGGAACCAGCAATTAGTTTGAAGCAGCAAACTTGCAACATTAATTTCCCCTCCGGAACTGTATGCTATGGATGGCACCTAGCTATGACATGTTTCCACTGGAACCCCTTAGCAGAGTCAGTCAATTAAAGAACATTATGATCACTTTAGAGCTGTTGCCCACTGCTGTTCAGTTTGTCCATGACATCCCAATTTTGGTCCCTGAAATACTCCACAAGAGAATGCATTGCAGAGGACAGTCCTTCTGAGGAGAAATCATTAACTGTTTCAACCATTCCAAGCACTATATGGTGATTAGTCCCATAGCTAGTTTATAGAATGTTTCAGAATATTTTGTGACTAAAACAATACCTGAATAGAAGCAGGTAGTCATAAAAGTTTTACAGCAAGGAAACAGGCCCTTTGGCCCAACTTGTCCGTGTTGACCAAGTTGTCTACCCATTTGGTCCTATTTGTTTGAATTCAGCCCATATTCTCTTCAACATTCTTGAATCGTACCATCAAAATGTTTTTTTTTAAATATTACACCACTAGTTTTGGTGTCCTCACCCTGGGAGAAAGGCCATGATTATTTTTCTAATCTATGTTCCTCATGATTTTATAAATCTCTAAGATCTACCTTCTGAGAGTAATGTTCCAGTTTACCCACCCTCTCCATATAATTCAAGGCAGATACATTCTTGGGAATGTTTTCTGCATGCTTTCCAGCGTAATATTGTTCTTCTGGCTAGGTGACCAGAACTGCACACAAAGCTCCAAGTGTGATCTCACTATTGTAATGTCATGTCCCATCTCCTTTACCCAATGTTGTGAACACAGAGGTACCTCATGTGGTCATTGGATCATTTTCAACACCATCCCCCCACCCCCCGCCACCCTACCCCCAACTTGCAAACAGAAATCCCCTATGAAATGAAATCTGTTTCTCTCATCCAAGCAGTTAAAGACATTAGATACTGCTTAGGAATTTTCCCCCAGAATTATAAAATTGTCTGCGTTTGTCATTCCTGACTTAATTTCACCAGATCTTTTAGCCTTGATCAGGCTTCTGCAGAGCAAGGTCTGCATTGCTCATATTAGTTGCATTTGTGAAAATTTAAATGTCACCAAACATTGGACAGTAAATTGATGAGATTAACAAACTAAATAGACAGTTCACCAGAGCAAAACCACGCTGCTGGAGAAACTTAGCAGGTCAAACAGTTTATATGGCAAAGATAAAGATACATAACCAACATTTGGGGCTTGAGCCCTTCATCAGAGTATGAACAAAATGTGGGCAGGTGCCCAAACAAAATGGTGGGGGAGGGCGCAGGGGGAGGAGCACAATTTCACAGACAGGAGGTAATAGGTAGATAAGGAGGGTACACCAGCAAACAGGTGGAGGGGGGAGGAGATGGTTCTGTGAATTGTGAGGGAAGTGAGTGGAGAGGTGAAGGAAAGAGGTCAAAGGGATGGGAAAGAGAGGGAAAACGGGGAGTAGGTTAGCAGAAATCGGAGAAAGTCAATGTTAATGCCATTAGGTTGAGGGTGCCCAGATGGAAAATTAGGTGTTGCTCCAATTTACTGGTGGTCTTGGTTTGACAGTATATGGAGCCATGGACAGACATGTCAGAGTGGGAGTGGAGAGTAGAAATGAAATTGAGATAGTTTACCAGATGTTAGTCATCTTCTGCAGCCACTTTTCTGCTGATCATGGGACGAATGAATCTCATCTTTGACCAGGATGGAAAATTATGGAGAGGTGGTTTAGTGGGCCAGAATGTTGGGGATCCCATTATCGTAAATATCGAGGTAATAGGTTACAATCATTGATTTTTATTTTCTTATTGGTAGGAGTAAGGTAAATTACTATGGTTGTGCATTACCATCTAATTTGCAGCAACATTTAGGAAAATTGTATTTCTTTTAAAAAAAGATCTTTGTTTAGTTTTCAATCTAATGTGCAGATATCAACAATTCCTTGAACTCTTTAAAAATAAGCCAACACTTTCTATACTTATTGGTGAGAGATACAAAATTTAGGCCAGTCGAATATGTAATTAAATTCAAAAAAAAACAAATAACATTGGAACTAAATAGTAAGCCATTTTTACTCAGCATATTTTTAATATTTTATTATTTTAAATCCAATTTATATTTCTTGAGATAGTAATTTTGCACTGTAGCAAGGTCGCTACGGCAACAGCTAGGTTATAGCCCTAAGGCTGTAGCTCGAATCCACAGGAGAAGAAAGACACACATACCAGTCGAGTGTATTCCTTTTTTAATTTTATTTTTCACACTGTGGATCATGTCCACCAAAATATGTATAAACGTTTCTCATTAAATTTATATAGTGACCTTTTCTCCCTTTTTTCCCCTTTCCTTCCCTCCCCTCTACCCCCTCCCCCAAAATCCATTGGTATTCAACATATACAATACAGTAAAACCATAAAACAATATCATCACCCAAAGGAAAATGAACAAGAAAAATGTTACACACTGAATCTAGTTGTTTTGTCTTCTTATCATTTTTATTTTCGGGGATGGAGGTCCTAGACATGCTCTCTCTGATATGTTCCATGTATGGTTCCCAAATTTGTTCAAACATTGTGACTTTGTTTTTTAAATTATATGTTATTTTTTCCAGTGGAATACATTTATTCATTTCCATGTACCATTGCTGTATACTCACGCTCTCTTCCATTTTCCAAGTTGAGATTATATATTTTTTTGCTACTGCTAAGGATTTTTTTTTGTCCTTTATCCAATTTCAGGCCTAATTCTTTACTTCTTATGTTATTTAAAAGAAATATCTCTGTGTTTTTTGGTATGCTATTTTCTGTAATTTTATTTAGTATCTTTGATTTAGTTCTTCCCAAAACGTATTCACCTTCGCACATGTCCAAGTTGCATGTAATGTTGTTCCTATTTCCTTCCCACTGCGAAAACGTTGAATCCCATTTTTTTTATTTTTGAGGAGTAATATATACCCTGTGTAACCAATTATATTGTATCATACGTAACCTTGTGTTTATTGTATTCTTCATAGTTCCAGAACTTAACTTTTCCCATACTTCATTTTTTATCTTTATGTTTAAATCCTTTTCCCACTTCAGCTTAGGTTTATAGTTTATTCCATCTTCTTATCTTGCAGCTTAATGTACATGTTCGTTATAAATCTTTTAATTATCATTGTGTCTGTAATCATATATTCAAAGCTGCTTCCTTCAGAAAATCTCAAGTTGTTTCCCAATTTATCCTTTAAATAAGCTTTCAATTGATGATATGCAAACATTATACCATGAGTTATTCCATATTTGTACTTCAACTGTTCATATGTTAATAAATTATTTCCCAAAAAACAATTTTCTCTTCTTTTGATTCCTTTTCTCTCCCATTCTCTAAAGGAAAGGTTATCTATTGTAAAAGGAATTAACGCATTTTGCGTCAATAATAATTTTGGTATTTGGTCATTCGTTTTTTTTCTTTCTAAGTGGATCTTCTTCCATGTATTAAGTAAATGATGCAATACTGGTGAGTTTTTATACTGGACCAGTTTTTCATCCCACTTATGAAGTATATGTTCCGGTACCTTCTAGCCCATTTTATCTAGTTCTATCTTAGACCAGTCTGGTTTTTCCCTTATCTGGTAAAAATCTGATAAATACATTAATTGGGTGGCTCTATAATAATTTCTAAAATTTGGTAACTGCAAACCTCCTTGGTTATACCTCTCTATTAATTTATCTAATGCTACCCTTGGTTTCTTCCCTTTCCACAAGAATTTCCTTTTGTTCTCTTTAGTTCATTGAAAAATTTTTCTATTAAGGGAATTGGTAACATTTGAAATAAGTATTGTATCCTTGGGAACACAATCATTTTAAGGAAATGGCAGACCAATTAAATTCTTACTTTAGTTCTGTTTAACAAGAGAGGATACAAATAACCTCCCAAGGATGTTGGGAAACATAGAGACTAATGCAAGGGAGGAACTGAAAGAAGTCAGTATCTCTAAGGACATGGTCTTGGGGAAATTGATGGGATTGAAGGCAGATAAATCCCAAGGGCCTGATAATCTACATCCTAGGGTACTTAAGGAAGTGGCCATTCAGATATCAGATGCTTTAAGAATTATTTTCCAGAACTCGATAGACTCAGGATCAGTACCCATGGATTGGAGGGTAGCTAATGTTACCCCACTATTTAAAAAGGGGGTAGAGAAAAAGCGGGGAATTATAGGCCGGTGAGCCTTACATCAGTAGTGGGCAAAATGATGGAATCCATTATTAAGGATGTAATAGCGGAGCATATGACTAGCAGAGAAGGGATCGGACGGAGTCAACATGGATTTACAAAAGGTAAATCGTGCTTGACAAATCTATTGGAATTCTTTGAGATGGTGACAGGTAAAATAGATGGGGGAGAGCCAGTGGATGTGGTGTACCTGGACTTCCAAAAGGCCTTCGATAAGGTCCCGCATAAACGACTGGCTTCCAAAATCAAAGCTCATGGGATTGGGGGCAAAGTATTGATGTGGACTGAGAACTGGCTGGCAGGTAGAAGACAGAGAGTTGGGATAAATGGCTCATTTTCTGAGTGGCAGGAGGTGACCAGTGGGGTGCCACAGGGATCTGTACTGGGACCCCAGCTGTTCACAATTTACATTAATGATCTGGATGAGGGGATTGGATGTAATATCTCCAAATTTGCAGATGACACTAAGCTAGGAGGGGTTGTGTGCACGGAAGAGGGGGTCAAGAAGCTCCAGTGTGATTTGGATAAATTGAGGGACTGGGCAGATACATGGCAAATGCACTACAATGTGGATAAATGTGAGGTTATCCACTTTGGTAATACAAACCGGAGGGCAGATTACTATTTGAATGGCAATAGATTAAGAGATGGGGAAGTGCAGAGAGACCTAGGGGTACTTGTACACCAGCCTCTGAAGGCGAGCATGCAGGTACAGCAGGCGGTTAAAAAGGCAAATGGTATGTTGGCCTTCATATCAAGAGGATTTGAGTATAGGAACAAGGATACCTTACTGCAGCTGTACAGGGCCTTGGTGAGACCCCACCTGGAGTATTGTGTGCAGTTTTGGTCACCTTATCTAAGGAAGGATGTTCTTGCAATGGAGGGAGTGCAGAGGCGATTCACCAGGCTGATACCTCGAATGGCAGGAATGACTTATGAGGAAAGATTGCGCAAATTGGGATTGTACTCGCTGGAGTTTAGAAGATTGAGAGGGGATCTCATAGAGACATATAAAATTCTGGCAGGACTGGACAGAATGGATGCAGATGGGATGTTTCCAATGATGGGAAAATCCAGAACCCGGGGCCATGGTTTGAGGATAATAGGCAAACCATTTAGGACCGAGATGAGGAGGAATTTCTTTACCCAGAGGGTGGTGAATCTGTGGAATTCATTGCCACAGAGGGCAGTAGAGGCAGATTCATTAAATATATTTAAGAGGGAATTAGATCTATTTCTTCAGTATAAGGCTATTAAAGGTTACAGAGAGAAGGATGGGACGGGGTACTGAACTTTAAGATTAGCCATGATCTCATTGAATGGCGGAGCAGGCTCGAAGGGTCGAATGACCTATTCCTGCTCCTATCTTCTATGTTTCTATGTTTAATGCAGTTTTCCCTCCCTATCAATGTTAACGGCAATTCTTTCCAATGTTCTAAGTCTTCCTGCAATTTCTTTATTAGTGACTGATAATTTAGTTTGTACAAGTGGCTTAAATGATTATCTAACCTGATCCCTAGGTATCAGATTGCTTGTGCTTGCCATTTAAATGGTGATTCTTTTTTAAATTCTGTATAATCTGCATTGCTCATTGGCATCACTTCACTTTTATTTGCATTGATCTTGTACCCAGATATTTTTCCATATTCTTTCAATTTCTTATGTAATTCTTTTATTGATATCTCTGATTCTGTTAACTATACTATAATGTCGTCTGCTTATAAGCTAATTTTATACTCTTTCTCCTTTATTTTTATCCCTTTTATTTTATTTTCTATTCTTATCTGTTCTGCCAAAGGTTGTATTGCTAAGGCAAACAATGAAGGGGATAGTGGACATCCCTGTCTAGTTGACCTACTTAATTTAAATTGATTTGATACATACCCATTTACTGCTACTTTCGCCAACAGTCCACTTTACAATGCTTTAATCCAATTTATATATTTTTCTGGTCGACTGAACTTCTGTAATACTTTAAATAAGTATTTCCACTCTACTCTGTCAAAAGCTTTTTCTGCGACTAAAGCAACAGCCACTTTTGGTTTCTTATTTCCTTGAACTGGATGAATTAGATTAATAAATTTACAGACATTGTCCGCTGTTTGTCTTTTCTTAATATACCCAGTTTGATCTTGTTTTACTATTTTTGGTACACAATCGGCCAATCTGTTTGCTAATAATTTCACTATTATCTTATAGTCTGAGTTAAGTAGAGATATTGGTCTATATGATGCTGGTGTTTATGGATCCTTCCCCATCTTTGGTATTACTGTAATTATTGCTGTCTTACATGAATCTGGCAAGTTTTGTGTTTCTTCTACGTGGTTCATTTCTTCCAGGAGAGGAGGAATTAATAACTCTTTAAAAGTTTTATAAAATTCTATTGGAAATCCATCCTCTCCTGGTGTATTATTGTTCTCCAATCAAATGTATTCGACACTGAGTTTATTCAGTCGCAGCTCTGCCTTTTATAGTCAGCTCGGCTGCATCACCACTGGGGCGTGGTTTGAACGGGCTGACAGCCAATTGGTTACCTTGGATGCCCGAGCCCCAATTGGGCCCCCTGCGATCAACCGGTGGTGATTGGCCAGATTCATTGCTCTGCAGGCGGCTTATAGAAATGGGCATTTCAGCCCACACGATGTTTTGCTGGTCGCCATGTTCGACGACCATTTCCTGTAAAGGCAGCAGGCTGTTAGAGCATTTACGATAATGTACATTTGGACATTGTATTTAATGGATGTGTTCAAACTTAGGTTTATTATTTCTTATTTTCCACGTGTCCAGATTTTTTTTATTGGAATGTAATGAATTATATTTTTTATGAAATTTTTTCTTTAAAAAAATTGCCATTACTTTAGAAATAAAAGTGACCAAGTAATTTGTGTGGTCAAAGTGCGTCACTTTATTCTTTAACTGTTTCTTTGCTGAAAAACAAAAAAAAATGAGTACTATTGCTTAACTTTTTCCCAAAATAAAGATGTGTGTTAATAATTTTGTAGTTCCGTACGAGTACCTGTGCTTTAAAGGCTGCTTTGTTCTTTATCATCCATTTTCCAGATGGATTCAATGACCCTAGATTCGGGCATTGACACTGTGCAGGGCATTAATTAGCACACCCAGAGGGTTGATGTTCTGACCTTTTGACCTTCTGCAGGCCGGTGAAGCCAAAAGAACCTGTCATATTTGTCTTGTAATGAAAGTGAATTTTTGCTATCCTTCATCATGCTACAAGAGATTGAAAATGTCCAGCTGAGATTTTTTTTTAAATGAATATGTGTGAGTTACAAAGAAATTAGCTTGCAGCAGAAATATTTTCATACTTCTGCAATATTTGTAAGACCTTATTGGTTTCTGTTATCTTCATGCATTTTTTGTTTGCATAGAAACACAAAATTACATAGTTGTGTCCAAGCTCTGCACGCTGTGAAGTAATTTGAAGCAAACTGAATGTTAAAGTATAGAAAAATCATGTTGCCCTGCAGATGAAAGAAAGAATGGAAGGGCAGTACGGTTGGCTTAGTGGTTAGCGCAACACCTTTACAGCGCCAGCGATCGGGACCGGGATTCAAATCCCGTGCTGTTTGTAAGGAGTTTGTACGTTCTCACTGTGTCTGCGTGGGTTTTTCCTGGCGGCTCCAGTTTACTCCCACTCTTCGAAATGTAGGTCAATGGGGTGTAAATTGGGCAACATGGACTCATGGGCTGAAATGGCCCATTACCGTGCTCTATGTCAAAGTATAAATTTTTTAAAAATAGTTTGAGTGACAAAGTTAACATTTTTATTCGCTTTTAAATTTACATTTGTAATCTTTATTCTGTCAAAGGCCAGTTTTAGGATAAATTTGTAAAAATTTAGGATAAATTTGTAAAAATTTTGTTTAGTGATTTAGCATGGTAATGGGCCCTTCTGGACCACAAGCCCATGCTACCCAAATACAACCATATAACAAAGTAACCTACTAACCCTCTACGTTTTTGGAATGTATATTGACTGACTGATCAGTGTGCCGCATTGAAATAAGATGTTAGTTGCTATTGAATGAACTTGATAATTGAGTTTTTATCGATGTCATCATGACATCAATGCTTCATTTATGTGACATCATCTAGGAACACATGACCAAGATGCTTTATTTTAAACTTTTTTTTATTCCTTTTGTAGGTATTTAAAATTGAAGTACTCATGAGTGGAAGGAAACACTTTGTAGAGAAACGATACAGTGAATTTCACGCTCTGCACAAAAAGGTAATTTCTCTCATTCCTCCGCACCACACATCTTTCTCCCACCCCCCACCCCCACCCAACCTCTGCTCAAACCAGTAGCTGCTTGCCGTAGGTTACTGTTATAGGTCCATAAGAGTGGGATTGGTCCATTATAGTGGGATTGTTAATCATCAGCTGAAGGGGCATCCTTGGAGTATATGCCTAGTAAGCAGCAGGTTTTGCTGGAAAAGAATAGTCTTGAATTTGCCTCCATTCATCTGGAGTTCATTACTTACCTGGCAGTACTATCTTCAAAGGAAGCAGCTGTAATGATGACTCCTTGGCTGCTGTTCACGGAAGGATTCTCTAACAAAAAAATTGTTCACAACTGCTGTTTGTGAGCTGATGCTGAGTACATTTGTAACACTTTGGTTGGCCACAGTCCCACTTAATCATTCCACAATATATCTGTTTATACACTGCTGCAGAGAACAGTATATTTGAAGATCTGTTATCTCTGCTACTTTGTTAAGGCGATCAGATTTACTCTTTGCACAGCAGTGATGGAAACCCCACTGTTGAAAGTATTGTCACAGTTTTGTCAGCTGGTAGGACAATATAATCAGAGTTGGCTTAAATTTATTCTTCAGAGATATTCTCCACTTTAATTTTCTCCCTCTTCGTCACAATGCATAAAACCATTTTTTTCCAGTTCAGAAATAGTCAGATAAGCTGCTTTCTTCTTCAAAACCCCAGCAATGTGTCTTGACCACAACCTCAGCTGAGCACCCATTACTGCATCTTCACAAATTAATTAGCTTCTCACATCATTAAGGCTTAATGTTCACAGATTGTATCAAGTTGTGGTTAATTTTATTGTGTGAAGCTTTTCCACTAGGCACTGTATCATTTCTGTTTGGTTTATGGAGCTGGCAAAGAAACTGCAATTTAATTCCACTCATCTGGGATGGATTTGAACACTGACGTCAAAGGTGAAAGATGTGCATAGTTCAGGCCCCAGTGGACTACTCTTTGTTTTTGAGGCATCAGTTTCAATATTTCGCTTTGCTTTAAAACATGATGTTGAAACAATTGTGAATTGAATTTGAGGTAAAAATATGGTTGGAGCATAACAAACATTCAAGTTTAATGACTGCCAATCAAACTGTTAAGCATATTTTTTACAGCAAGCTTAACGTGATGAAAAGTGGAAAGGTCTGCCCATTTTATCAGTCAAATAATGCACAGCTGAAACATTGTGGATTTTTCCAAGCGGGGATGTGGTGGCCAAGATAAGGAGGGTCACAATTTTTCTTCCTAATCATTGTACCTGACACTACAACTCCTGTCCTCTTTTATTTTGAATGTAACCTTTTTAGGTGATTTTCTTTTCGTTCAATTACAGATTGGATTACCATGTATTTCTCTGGAGTATATTCACCGTTAGCTTTTTTTATCCTGCATCCTTTCATGAATTTCAGTGGAACTAGTTAAGACTTCTAATTTGGTGTTTTTATCATGCTTTAATATCATTCCCTTGCAATTCCTATATCCAGCTACATGTTATGTATCTGAAATAAGACACCTCTTGTGAAATGTCAATCTGAAAATCTCCAACTATTTAATTTTTTTAAAAATTTAGACATACAGCGTGGTTACAGGCCCTTCTGGCTCACGAGCCCATGCTGCCCAATTACACCCAATTAACCTATGACCCCGGTAAGTTTTGAAGGGTGGGAGGGTACGCAAATATCCATAGGAAATCCACGTCGGCACAGGGAGAATGTGTGAACTCCTTGCAGACACCACCAGTTTAGAACCCAGCGCTGTGTTATAAGTGAAGGTTCGTGTGGGACCCACAGGTTAAGAACCAGACCGAGATCGAGTTTATTCTCAAGAGATGCAGAGCAAACAACGGAATCTAAACTCTAAATTAACTTAAACACACAGTTCGCAAAGGGATGAATGTGCACTCTGGGTAATGAGGGAAAACCAACAAAACTTAGAAATGGCACAAACACACATATAGTAAACAATCAGATCAAGGTAATGCTACATGCCCCCATCCTTTATCCTGTGTGGGCACAGCTCTAATTAACTGGCCTCTGGACTCACCCCAACCCAATACAGAAGGTGATACTCAGGGCCATGAGGAGTCAAGAGAAAGAACAAAGGAAAGCATGGTCTTTTATAATCCTGTAGCAGGTATTGGGAGGCCAATCACTTGGGGGCAGGCTGGGCCCCGCTGGCTGCTGTGAACAATGGCTTGAAACCAATTGCAGGGGCTCAGTAAGGGTCAGCCCAGGTGATTCACCTGGGCCAATTAGGTGAAGGTCAGGGCTAAACCTAGGCAGGCTGACTAGAGCCCAGTACCTGGTAATTTGAACGGGCCAATCATGAGGATCACCTTGATGGCTTGGGGTGAGTCCAACCTTGATTGGCATACAATGTGTCTTCTGAATAGGAGCCCAGCAGTGCCACCACGTGACAGCCACGATCTCTCCATTACGTGCTGTCATAGCATTGCGGTGACCGCTATGTTAACTGTGCTGCCATTTGTTTTCAATGCTACAACTATCATAAATCCTGCTTATCTTGTGCATTAGTTTATCCTGCTTATCTTGTGCATTTTGCAAGTTTTTCAAATTTTGTATTCTGCATTTTTTTCTGTAACCACTGTTACTGTATTTCTGACTTCTGTTTGCATCTTGATTTGTTTTATTTCTAAGTCATCGAAGTAGTTTGAATCCAAGTATAACAACTGGTAAGATGAGATGAAAGTTGGCCAGAAATTTGGTCAAGGTAAACAACTTGTTTTCTCTAGTTGCAGGTAATCGAGAAAATTCCCCATAAATTTCACCTTCTGTTTGTGCAGTGACAAAAAAAATGTTCCTACATATGTTGTTCCAAAACAAAAATCTATGAACAAAATAGTTGTAATCGACATTTAAGTCGTATGTTGGCAAATGTCAAAATGAAGTGGCTTTGATTTCTAATTGTGACTTCTTTCTGAAAAGATGAAGAAAAGCATCAAAGTACCTGAGATGCCATCAAAGCATGTGAGAAACTGGGTGCCTAAAGTCTTAGAACAGCGACGCTATGGTTTGGAAACCTACCTGCAGGTAAACTTACTAAATGCTGTTTTTGAGGAAGAATCTTGCCTCGTAAATCAAGGTTTCATAAATGTGTTGTGCATTGGAAAGTTCCTTTCAATTGTGTGTAAATGAGCTTTTGGACTGAGTTGCCCTCAACAATATTTAGCCTGTTAAATACATCATAGGTTTCAACCCTCAATCCATGTTTCAGCTTTATTCTGTCATACTGTCACACACCTTTTGAATTCTGCTATAAAATATCGATTTATCAGATCACAGGGCATTTCACAGCGCAGAGTGTTGATGCCAAGAATTCTGACACATAGACTACACAAAGATAATAACCCATTTCTGTCACTGTCATAGCACCAAGAGTGAGTGGGTCAACTTAGATTTACAATGTACACTGTTATTAAATAAAACATTCTTTTCTGATCTGTTAGAAGTGTATTATCACGTTATTATTATTATTATTATTACTGCCTTTCCTCTCCTTCAAAATTCTTTTTAGATCACATCTCTGGTAATAAGTTATGCCAATTCTTTCACAAGTATGAAAAGCAGATTTAAAAACATGATCTTGTAAATTTGGGACTTTATTTTAGAGACTAAATGAATTATAAAGACAAAGGGAAACAAGACACTGATTTTCTTTTAAAAAAGATTCAGACTTGAAGGTTGATGTAAAGTATCTGTGAGTTTAGTTACATATAATAATAACTTCATACACTGATGTATTTAAAGCTCTTTTTATTAACTAATGGCCTCTTTATTGTTTCATTCTGTTATTCAAGTCAGTATGTTGACATAAAAAATGTTTTCCTATTGTTTTTGGTTGTTTTTTTAAATTTATGATTTATCGAAAATTGTATAGATTTTTATCACATACAGATCTTTGGTGGGCTAAATAATGAAGTCATCCAAAAGAAAATGGCAACTCTTATTTCTTTAATAAAATGTTTAACCAAGTCTTTTTTGTTTATTAAGTTTATTCACAAAAAGTGTATGCAATTGGCAACACCAGCATTTATTTCCCACGCTAATTATGATTGACTTGAGTTGAAGCCAGTTGAAAGTCAACCACATCTGTGCTTCTGATATCAAATAGAGGCTAAACCAGCTGCGAATGCGAGACCTTCTTCCCCGTAGTAATCACTATCAGCTGATTTTCAAAAATAAGCAAGTAGTTTCTTGTAGTGATTTTTAGTACTGTTTTCTTTGCAGATGTATTAAGTGAATTTAAATTCCCCAGTGGCAGGATTGAAACTTTTGTTTGGATTGATGGCAGCTGCCTCTAGAAAGATGGTTGTCTTGTAATAACCACTCTGCTACCAAATCTTGGATGAAACTCAAAAGTGTCACTTCTGCTATACCAAAATAACATGCTGTGGGAGATTACCTTTCAAATTGGCAATTTTTTCCAAAACTATCCCATGGCAGCATCCAATAGAAATGCCCAATTTTCATTGATTGTTTGACAGGGCCTGTTTATCTTAATCATTCTGTGTTTTTAACTTTTCTTCTACGTTGCCTATTTACTTTTAAAGAATCGTTTCTGGTACAAGGGACATGTAGTGCGGCCACTTGCAAGCACGAAAGGATCCCAGGCATTTCAAAAGGGCTTTTCAATGGAAAAAAAAGACTGAGCAAATGATGAGATGCATAGAGGAGGCTTTAAGAGATCTCTTAAAGGAAAGATGGAGGCAGATTTGGGAAGGTATTCTTCAGTTTGAATGAACAGCCTGATACACAACTGGCAACTAAAATCAATAATCTGTATCAAGTCAGAAATGGAGATAAAAAATCTGTTTTTAGGGGGTATTGATGTAGCCCAGTGCCAGATTAATATAGTAGCAATAGTAGCATATGCTACGAGCCCTACATTTTCAAAGGCCCTGCACTAAATACTTGCTCTATTACGGCTGTACAAAACTGCCTTCAACTTTTATGAATGACCAGAGGTTTAAGGTTAACGATTTTAGCCAATTATCATCTTTAATTAGGGTTATTGTTTTAACACAGTAATTAATGTTGGAGAGAGTGCAGACAAGATTTACCAGGATGATTCCAGGAATGCAAGGGCTAACATATGAGGAACGCTTAGCAGCTCTTGGACTCTATTCATTAGAGAATAGAAGAATGAGAGGGGATCTCATAGAAACATTTTGAACATTGAAAGGATTGGACAGAGTAGATGTGAATAAAATGTTTCCCTTGGTAAGTGAATCCAGACAAGGGGGAACAGTCTTAGAATTAGATGGTACCCATTTAAAACACAGATGAGGAGAAATTTCTTTAGCCAGAGGGTCGTGGATTTGTGGAATTCATGGCCACATACAGCTGTGGAGGCCCGATCATTGGGGGAATTTAATGGGGAAAATTGACAGGTATCTAATGAGTCAGGGGATCAAGAGATATGGGGATAAGACTGGAACTTGGAACTAGAGGTGAGAACAGTTTAGCTTGGGGTGGATTTGTGGATAACACTCAACGGGCCAAATGGTCTACTTCTGTTCCTTGTGATCTAATGATCTTGTAATGGGATTGTAGTATCAATGGCTGTCTCCACTACCCATAATCCCCCTCGCAGCTGGAACCGCTCTGCATTTTCCTGGCGCTGGCAGAGCGGTTCCAGCTGCGTGGGGGATTATGGGTAACGGAGACAGCTCCCTCCTGCTGCAACAAGGTGCTGAAGCGGTCCTGTAAATTTTAAGTAGAGAATCTTCACTGCTCAGTTTACCTGTGCCCAGGGGTATGTGAATATTTCAATTCACAAATTAAAAATTGTGGACAGAATTTTTTGAATTTTAAAATACAACTTTTTTTAACTTTTCAATTCTTTGTTCTTGTCTCCAATGTACACACTTTGATAAGGAATGCATTTTAACAATCTGTTCACTCATAAGATGACCCATGCCTGTACGTCTGATACTTAACCATGTGAAAATACATTTTTAAAAATTGCTTTGCGCAAGTATAGATTACTACTTTTTGTTATAAAAATCCTTTTATAAACTGCAAAACAGGTTTTAGAAATGCATTTTCACATGAATAAGTATTGCCTGCACAGGTTTGTGTGTTTTAATATTTTTTGTGTATAAATTTAGAGCCCCCTCATTACAGGCTCTTCACTTAATCCGGCCCTGTGTAGCCCTGGGCAAGCTTGAACACTTTAAAATGTTGTTGCTTGATTATCCTGTGCATCAGACGTGTCGTCCATTGGTTAGGTTTCATTTAAAAATAATTCTTGCTGAATATATGAAAGTATGTTGATTGAATCAAGTCTTGCTTTAAATGTGTTTTCATTCAATGAAAGTGTGGTATGACACCAATGGGACAAAGACAAAGAGAGAGGCAAAGATTTAGTTCTGACAAGCCTATTGAGTAAAATTAAGTTTTACAAGTTTTAAATAATTATTTTTTAAAAATCACATTAGTAAAAAAAATATATAGATTGAACAATATCTCCAAGAATCCCCTTTTGGAGATCACCAATCCCATGACAAGTGTGACCTAATGCAGATCTCAGTAACAGAACTTCGAACATTACAGTACAGTAGAGGTCCTTTAGCCCACGATGTTGTGCCAATCTGAGTAATTCCAAATGGAAGGAAATATTGGATGTAACAGCATATGTCACTCTAAAGTCCTGGGTTCACATGGGCCTGCACAAGTCAGGGATGTAATTCAGTACGAATGGCTGTATGATAGGAGTACCCTTTGGAAATACTAACTGGAACCAAAATATCTCATTTTTTTTTGATGACGTGAATGCAGGAACAAGAAAGGATATTAAATAACACATATGAATCCATGCTAGTAACTGTTTTGAAGTCTCATTATTCTGGGAATTGGCAGATATGTACTGTATTCAGAAGATTATCAGCAAATGGACACATCTATTCAGAAGAAGGGCACTTGATAACTGATCTTTTCTGCAGCGTCAGAAACGAAATAACATGAATGAAAATTTTTAACATTTTACACAAAACATTTTAATTAATTATGCATTTTTATCAAGAAATTGCAAAAATAATACCTTAAATTATATAGTGTACTAAATATATCTGGAAGTTTGATTTACTATGTTTTTGAATACAACTAAAGTTGTTTCGTTTTAAAACAATATCTAAAGTAACGGTTTTGACACTCAAAAATACTTTGTAGTTGGTAATTGCCCCCAATTCAATAGTAATCATTCTAAATTGAGGTCATTTCCATAGTATTTACAAACCTATTACCAAGACAAAGGTGTTGAAAGGCAAAAAGTGCTTAAAATTGCTCTTGCAGTGATTGTCGACTTAGTGCTGTTAAGCAATATTAATGACTGGGATTGTCAGCATGTAACTATGCTTTCGTGGTACAAGTGATTTTATTGATCGATATGGATGCAGCCTGCAGTCAGATTACTCTGCTCTGATTTTATCTGGACATTAACTAAGTTTTGTTAGTACCAAAAGTATCTTTAGGTGGATCTAGATGATGATGTAGATTAAGAAAAGCAGAATACCATCCATCATTTTCCTTTGTGCTAATAACTTAAATCCATCATTGTTTCTATCTGCTGGTTTCAGATCCCATTGTGTCTTCTGGCTTTTGGTAATGGCCTATGTGAACCCCAGCAATTTTCCCTGTAGTGGCAAAACTCTCCACTCAATTGTCATGGAGGATTTTAATTTGAATTCAAAAGTGTAGGTGGTAGGAACTACTTCAGGTCTTTCATCTCCAGACACATCTTTCTTTACCTGTCATGCATGGTGGTAAAACCATATTTTTTTTTGTTGAAAGTGACAACGTTTTGAAAAATGGGCTCTGAACCCCAAGCTCAACAATCGTTTCATATATATAACACTTTGCTGAATTCACAGATTTATGAGTTAGATGATTTACTTTACCAGTGCTGTGTTGAACGTAATCCATTTTTGATGCATATAAAGTAAAATTGTTGGAGAGATTCCTCATTTGTATTTAAAATTATTATTGTGGAACTACAATTCTAATACAATTTCATTTTGTTTTGAAATATCTGTAATGGCACCTTCCCAATCTAATTTTATGTTTCAAGGTTATGCACGTAAAATCAGACATTTCAAGATTTGTCTCATGGCAAAGTAAGTCATTTAAAATTGTATCAAATTTGTTTTTATTGACAGAATTTGCTCGAATTAAATTGGATTCAATAGATCTGTGTATGATGTGTGTAAAGCAACCCATAAGAGGTCCAGTAGTTCCTCTAGTCATTTGCACCAAATAGGGCAAATTTTACTCATGGTATAAATAACCTTTTTCTGTATGTTCTACAGGAAGCGAAAGCCTCTCCTCCAATAGTTCTATTTCAGATGCTTTATTTTCAGGAGGTATCTCTCATCTCATTTTGCCCAGATTTGAATGTTGACCACATTGCTTCTGATATTTGTTTTGATTGCTTTTTTTAAATTTCATCTGTGCCTTAGTTAATTATATTTCAATGATGTTCTCAAACTGAGAAGGCTGAACAATTATCACTCGATAGCAAATTAAATCCATACTTAATGCACCATTTAAGATTGCCAAGAACAAATTCACAATTGTTTCATTTTTCTCAACTGGTATACTAATAAAACCAGACTTAATAGCCAATGGCTGAGACTCACAAGAAAACAGATTTTTACCATCTGTAAATAGCAGGCACGTTTGCAGAATTTTCACACGCACTGCATGCTCTGGTCGTTCAGACTGACCCTTTATCACAATCATTTTTCACATGTTTATCTCTTTCTGTTATCGACTTTAAATTAAAATTGGTGTGAGATTCAGGGTGGAAGAAAATTTAGGAAAATTCCTGCTGGGTGTGCTGAACAGTGAGATTACAAATCAGTCCTGCTGTTTACTGTGACTCCGTCCAGAATAAACTAAAGCAAAATATTGTGAATGTGGGACACTTTGAAATACAGTAAAACACTTCACAGATCACTCCACACGAAGTAAGTAATGGTTAATGTTTCAAGTCAATAACATGTTGGCGTCACATTAAAATTCCAGTGTTTAAACCTTTACAAAGGCTTGAATAAGGAAATGTTTGGGATGAAAGATGCAGCTGGACAGAAGGAAAGTGCTGTGATGATGAAATGGTGAAAGTGGTGACGCAAGGTAATGGGGGTATTAGTGGAAATAAAAGCTAACCAAGCAGTCATAAGGATTAAAGCAGATAGTTTGTTGGAGAGAGGTGTGGAAGCATCAAAATCTAACAAAGTTGATGGTAATATGGAGGAGACCTGTGGTTACAAAGCATTATATGGAGCATGAATGAACAGGAGAACCTTGCATCCAAATTGCAACATGTGCTCATTGCATTCCTGGAGGTTTTGGTCCAGATCTACCCTCTATAACCAGCCAAAAAAGTTTTTTTTTAATCAAGTGTGCTCACTTATTCAAAGATTTTGGTGTCATGAGGGAATATGATATTGAAAGGTGAAGGTTGGGAGATGAAGACGCTGTGAGCACAGGTGCTAAAGCAAATCGATAGTACATTCAGAAGACTTACAGAGATCAGAAGAGTCTGGAATTAGACATATGTTATATGTTTAAGAAACTGAGGCATGATGTAATCATTAAAGGTGAGGTCTACTGTGGCCCAACCAAACCAATGGTATAAAACCATTAGATCTGACAGTGACATTGCGATGGCATCAGTCCTTGTTCCCAGAATAAAAACATAGACTTAATCTTCCCATCTTATTTATTTTTGTCTATTGGATTTTTTTTTAGTACAGTATGCACAAGGTTAATGACATATCTGTCATTGCAAAATTCGACAGCACATATAGCCCAAGTGGCACACTAGGAGGTCAAGTAAGGGATCCCGATAATGGGGGATCTAGTAAAGTCAATATTATGGGATGCTGGTCTTGATTGGTTGCTGGAGACCTTGGGGTGTGTGGGAATTGAGAGCCTTGAAATTGTTGATGGGTCAAAGTGAGAAGCTGAAGATTGAGGTCTGTGTGCCCTCTGGCAATAAAAGGTCCCATTTTTCCTCATGAGCTTTGTAAATAAATCTCTTTTCGATTTCATTTGGTTTTTTTAAAGCAGTCCAAGCTTTGCGGAAACTGCCAAAATGTTTGGCCTGGAAGTCAGCCTGAAGAAAACTGAGGTCCTCCATCAGCCAGCTCCCCACCATGACTACCAGCCCCCCCACATCTCCATCGGGCACACAAAACTCAAAACGGTCAACCAGTTTACCTATCTCGGCTGCACCATTTCATCAGATGCAAGGATCGACAATGAGATAGACAACAGACTCGCCAAGGCAAATAGCGCCTTTGGAAGACTACACAAAAGAGTCTGGAAAAACAACCAACTGAAAAACCTCACAAAGATAAGCGTATACAGAGCCGTTGTCATACCCACACTCCTGTTCGGCTCCGAATCATGGGTCATCTACCGGCACCACCCACGGCTCCTAGAACGCTTCCACCAGCGTTGTCTCCGCTCCATCCTCAACATCCATTGGAGCGCTTACACCCCTAACGTTGAAGTACTCGAGATGGCAGAGGTCGACAGCATCGAGTCCACGCTGCTGAAGATCCAGCTGCGCTGGATGGGTCACGTCTCCAGAATGGAGGACCATCGCCTTCCCAAGATCGTGTTATATGGCGAGCTCTCCACTGGCCACCGTGACAGAGGTGCACCAAAGAAAAGGTACAAGGACTGCCTAAAGAAATCTCTTGGTGCCTGCCACATTGACCACCGCCAGTGGGCTGATAACGCCTCAAACCGTGCATCTTGGCGCCTCACAGTTTGGCGGGCAGCAACCTCCTTTGAAGAAGACCGCAGAGCCCACCTCACTGACAAAAGGCAAAGGAGGAAAAACCCAACACCCAACCCCAACCAACCAATTTTCCCTTGCAACCGCTGCAATCGTGTCTGCCTGTCCCGCATCGGACTTGTCAGCCACAAACGAGCCTGCAGCTGACGTGGACTTTTTACCCCCTCCATAAATCTTCGTCCGCGAAGCCAAGCCAAAGAATATAAAAATTACAAAAGCAATTGGAAAGGTTGGATAAGATGTCTAAAAGGATATGGGCCAAATACAGGTTGTCAGGATTAGCTCGAGAAGGCACCTTGGTCAGCATGAATGAATGAGGTCCATGGGTCTGTTTCTGTGTTATATAACTGATTAATTTTGCCTGTCTTTGTACCTTCTCGAGAATAGTAGTTTCCGTATGATTTGCAGTCAATACAGTACTCCATTAGCTTAAACCACTTGAATAGCTGCAATACTAATTTGTATTCCACATTCATCTGTACTTTTCCTGCAAGTATTTATCCGCTGTTATTCTCCATCTTTATTTCCTGACCAATATTCTTGCATCAAATAGTTCAAAAAGATTATCATTAAAATCTTTCTCCCATACTGAAAACAAAAGAGCAACCAATGTCTGAATGCGGCGTTGTCTGAAAGGAGTTTGTATGTTCTACCCATGTTTGCGTGGTTTCTTCCGGGTGCTCAGGTTTCCTTGCACCTTTCAAAAGCTACCAGGTTTTTGGTTAATTGGGTGGCATGGGCTTGTGGGCTGAAAGGGCCTGTTATTGTTCTGTATGTCTAAATTTAAAAATACAAATCATTCTGTAAATGTTACAGTATTTCTCATGTTGCTTGCAATTTGGTGACCTGGAGAGTTTCTTATTTAGCCCTTGTTAGAGTCCATTGGATAGAAATGAGAATTTTTTTCATCTCTGACTCCTATTAACCCCTTTCCCCATTGTGTTGTTTCCCTTGCATAATTTGGCTCTGATACTTCTTTTCAAGGTAATTTTAACACATAATTTCTCTTTCCCGATTTCAAACATCCCAACTGATTGACTCTTCAAGAAAAAAAATCAAATGTAGTTTATCATGTTTGCTTTTCTTATGAATTAACTGCTAGTTAAATGAAAATGCTTTTGTTCTTTCATTCCACATCTCTCTTTTTGAATGCCAGTGATTAGGATCGCAGCAGGTGTGAGTATTGTATATTTTAACTCCTCACAAAACAGTCTAACTCGAAATGATGGGTCTATCCCTGCTTCTGATACCAAGTGCAATTTTTAGCTGCCAACTTCATTATTTACATAGTGATGAAACAATATCAGACATTTACTCTGGTTGGGTTGCAGAAGAGCGTAGTTTCAGAATTTGGGGTTGTCAGTTTAAGAAGGGATTCTTAAAATTTCAGAAGGTGGTCTTTGAATATATTCAATGCAAGGGTGTCACAGGGTATGGGGAGTGAGTGGAAAAGTAGTGATGATGTCAAAAAATGGATCAACTGTGGTCTCATTGAATGGTGAAGCAGGCTCATAGGGTTGGTTGGCCTCTTGCTGTGCAAATTTCTTCTGCATAATCAATAATAAAGGATGGAGATGAGAACCTGGTTGGGTGGTACCAGAACAACAATCTCACTCTTAATGTCACCAAGACCAAGGAGCTTATTGTTGATTTTAGGCTGAAAGACCACACACCTGTCTGCATTGGTGGGAAGAAGATCCATATCTCAGAAGACCTTTCTTGAAGCCAGCACATTGAGGCAACCATAAAGAAGGTACACCAACGCCTCTACTTACTAAAGCGATTTGGCATGTCGTTGGATATTTATCAAATTTCTACAGGTGCCCTGTGGAAAGCACACTGGCTGTTGGCATCGCAGCCTAATTTGGCAATAAAAATGCCCAGGAACATAGAAGGCTGCACAAGATAGCAAACATTGCCAGGTCTAGGAAAGGCCATAAATTCCCATTTGAGGCCTCTGACCAAAGGAATTGCTCACTCTAACCATTCATGAAAGAATATTTATTTATTCATTCATTGTATAGATGAAATATTTGTCCTGCATGTGCATTGTTTGTCTATATATGTGTTATGTCTGGTTGTGTGTCTGCATGTTTTGCACTGAGGAGCGGAGAACGCTGTTTCGTCCCCTTGTACTTGTATTTGACAATAAACTTGACTTGGCCGTCCACTGCTGACTTTTATGTGACCACTGCCTCAAGAAGGACCTACATCATCCTGATCACAATCTCTTGTTGCGGCCTAAGGGCAGAAACTACAGAAGTCTAAAAACTAATATCTGTAGACCAATAGGAATCAGACTCTTGAAGCTGCCCTTAGTACACTAATCATGGACTGTTTGCACTACTACCACGGAAACTAATCTTTAGCCCAGTGGTTCTCAACCTTTTTCTTTCCACTAACATACCACTTTAAGTAATCCCTATGTGATCGGTGATCGGTGATTAGTAAGGTGGTATGTGGGTGGAAAGAAAAAGATTGAAAACCACTGTTTTAATTATACCAAATTGACTCATTATGTGCACGGTTTCAGAACTCCAAAGGAAATGGGCCAATGACCATTTTTCTCAAGCAAAATATTTCAGTAACAATTTGGTCTAGAGCAGTGATTCTCAACCTTCCCTTTCCACACTTGAAGTTAAGAAGACCATCTTATCTGCTTCGCCTGCAACTTATATTGCAGGGTAGGTTAAAGAATACATTGCCTGGGGTTTCAGGTTGGCAGTTACCATCTACTTGTTTGTTACGAATTCCTTCAAGGTAACAGGTGGAGAAGTTTTGCCACATCTCACTGTTTACTGTCCACTGTTCTGTGAGGGAAGCCACCAATACCTTCTTCATCCTCCATTGCAAAGAGGAGCATTTGAAGTGATCCTACACCTCATCAACCATGAGGTCTCCTCAAGTGGAGACTCTGTTTCAGCTTAATCTCTATCTAACACAGAGCCAATATTTGAGCTGAAAAGGAAGTGAAATGTGAAGAGGAGGAAAAATAGTTGTGAAAATACCATCATCCATTGTCTTTTCAGCATCACCCTTGACCATAATGTCCACTATAATGTGAATAATTTCCTCCATAGTCATTCAGTCTTACATGACCCCATCATCTGCCTCTGGTTTGTGCCACCTTGTCATATGAGAGAGAAGAAAATGCATCAGTAAGTGCTTCATTACATGTTTGATGTCTTGACCCACCAGGCGTCAGTGTGCCACCTGAATCTGAGCACCATAGCAATCAGTATGTGGAAGGTGAAGGATGTGGGTGTTAGGCTTGCACCTGTGTCACGTTCAAGAGGTTGAAGTGAACTTGCGTAAGATTGGTGGATTTGTTCGGTTTGTGTTTGGAGAGGAGTGCACTGAATACTTTCTGAGATTGATGCGGTTGATTTTTGACCTTGGGGAAACTGACAGGGAAGATAGATGCATGATATTGGTACCCTGCTGAATTAGGATGCAAATTTACTGCTTTGGACACCGGCACTACTAAGTTGTCTGCTTGCTTGCCTTTGGAAGCTATAACACTGGTTTACCATGAATTGTAATTTCCCTGAGGTGTAAATTCATTTCATCCTCACAATCTCCACTCCTGTAAACTACTTTTGATTAAATTATTATACATTTTGGGAATGTGTACAAATTGAATTTAGTTGACAATTACTTTGGTCATTAATGTACTGAAGTGAACAAAATGACACAAGTGAGTTAGGTTGACAGGGAAAGGAAGGTGGGATAGAATTTGTGAAGAAAGACAGAGAACGAAACAGGTTACAGATGAGGTAAGCAGGTGGGCAGGAAGATGCCAGAAGGAATATAATGTGGGAACATGGAAGATTTTTCACTATGGAATAAAGAATGAAAAAGCCAATTATTATTCAAATCCAGCGAAACTACATGTTGTGGCACAAAGGGTCTGGGCATCCTCATCTATGTAATACATAAAGCATGCAGTTGCAAAAAGCAATGTAGGCAAGTTAATAGAATGATGGAGTATAGACTATAAAAGTAGGGCTGTTTTTAAGTAACTTCACAGGACACTGGTGAGACAACACGAAGTATTTCATACTATTTGGCTTTCCATATTTGGGAAATAATAAGCTTGCATTGGAGACAGTGCGGAGAAGGTTCACTAGATTGACTCTTGGATAAAGAGATTGTCAGATGAGGAAATGTTGGCCCCATACTCACTGAACTTTGGAAGAATGAGAAATCATCTCATTGGCAGGGTAAATGCTGAGAGGAAGGGATGAAATGCAAGATTTCAGAGTTTGCCAATGACATGAAAATAGGAAGTGCGTGGACATTATGATTCTCAGAATCAGAATTTATTGTCATGAACAAATCACAAAATCCAGTGTTTCATGGCAGCTTCACAGGGCAAACATTCACATAGCCACATTACAAAAATAAATAAAAAATAGTGCACAAAATGTAAAAATAAGGCAGTGTCTTTTGTTCATTGATCATTCAGGAATCTGATGGCAGCGGGGAAGAAACCATCCTTGTGATCTTGAGGCTCCTGTACCTTTTCCCCAATGGTTCCAGAATGAAGAGGACATGGTCTGGGTGGTGAGGGTCCTTGAGGATAGAGGCTGGCTTCTTAAGACACTTCCTCTTGTAGGTGTCCTTGATGGAGTGAAGACTGGTCCCTGTGATGTTGCAGGCCAAGTTAACAACCTTCTGGAGTTTATTCTTGTCCTGATTGTTAAAACTTCTGTACCAGACAGGGATGCAACCGGCCAGAATGCTTTTCACTTGTAGAAGTCTCCTCAAACACCTCACAAAGTATAGCCATTGACGAGCCTTCTTCATAATTGCATCGACATGGAGGCTCCAGGAAAGATCCTCAGAGATGTTGACACCCAGGAAAACTCATGCAGACACGAGGAGAATGTATAAACTCCTTACAGACAGCATGGGTTTTGAACCCCGGTCCAAGTCACTGGCGCTGTAAAGGCGTTGCGCTAACCGCTATGCCAACCATTTCAATAACCTTTTGTTTTTTTTGAAATTTATTTATAGTATCTCCATACATTATTTCAAATTGACTTAGTATAATATTACATAATAGATACTAAATAATTTTCAAATTTTCACCCCCCCCCCCCACCTCCCCTAACCCCTTAGGAAACCACCTTGTGGTGGTTAATTCCCAAAAACCCAAATGGGTGTGGTATAAACCACAAGTGGCCTATGACTTTCGGGAGCAGAAGTACCACCCCCTCCCCCCCCCCCCCCCCGGCAGACAAAATACACGTATAAACCGAAAAATCATCATTTCTTATATCCATAAAACCCTGGTCCATCAATTTAACCAATCTTATTCATAAACTCTTTTTTTTGAAAATCAAAACTTGATATTAAATTTTGCACCCTTTCCACCCTTCCAACACTGAGTTAAACATTGTTTACAATCAATAAAAGCTTTTTTTTTAATTTTTTTTCAAGTCTTCCTGAATTTCATCCACTGAATTAAAACACCTCTGAACATCCCAGTTCAACACCGAATCTTCCATTCTTCTCAGTCTCAAGTTGAATTTGTAGCTTACTTTCAAAAAAAGTTTTTTCAAATCTTTTAAAATTTTCTTGAACATAATTCCTTCGGTCTTGATCTTCTAAAGCATCAATGTTATTCATAAGTTCTTTCTTCTATGTTTCCCAATTTAATATCAAATTTTCCACTTTGTCAATCTTCTCAATGTTAAGTTGAAATTATTGTTTATTTTCAAGAAAAACTTATTCAAAATTTTTAACTCTTCTTGGACATTGCTCCTTCGACTTTAATTTTATAAATCATCAATCTTGTTCATAGTTTCTTTCTACTGAGTTTCCAAATTTAATAAAGTTTCCGTTTTTTCCAATTTTCTCAATATTCAACTGATCTTGTTGTTTAGTTTAAAAAAAACCTTTTCAAAACTATTAAAATCTGTTTGCAATGTATGCATACTCACAGATAATAAATTCACTCTTCCAATATTCCATCCAAAAAAAAATCACTGATAAACCTTATTGCAGGTCAAGGAGTTCCATATATATGTTTATCTTCAGAAAATATTTCAAATATTTCAAATCAACATTTGTCGCCATCTTTCAAAAAGGAGTCCGAAATCAACTTTAATAAGTTCTGTTCTTGAGAAAATTCCAGCACCAACTCCGGCTCTGTCTGGGCAAATAGGTCAAATTTCTTCCAAAGTCAAAGAATGTAATTTTGTTCTGTATTTATAGATAATAAGTTCATCCTTCCGATATTCCATCCAAAAAAAATCACTAATAAACCTTATTGCAGGTCAAGGAGTTCCATATATATGTTTATCTTCAGAAAATATTTCAAATATTTCAAATCAACATTTGTCGCCATCTTTCAAAAAGGAGTCCGAAATCAACTTTAATAAGTTCTGTTCTTGAGAAAATTCCAGCACCAACTCCGGCTCTGTCTGGGCAAATATGTCAAATTTCTTCCAAAGTCAAAGAATGTAATTTTGTTCTGTATTTATAGATAATAAGTTCATCCTTCCGATATTCCATCCAAAAAAAATCACTAATAAACTTTAATGTTATCTGGATTTTTAAAACTCACGGGCAACCAATGCCAATTACTGCAATTTATCTTCATAAAACATTTCAAATCAATATTCATCACCATCTTTCAGAGGGGTGTCCAAGGCCAGCTTATCCGACAGTCCAATTAATGAGCTCCGTTCTTAAGAAGATTCCAGCCTTGACTCCGTGGTTCTGTCTGGGCAAGTAGGCCGAGTTTCTTCCAAAGTCGGAGAGTGTAGTTTTGTTCTGTATTTGAACTCTATTTTCCTTAATCTTTGTTGCTATTTTAAACTAAAAACAATTGATAAACAAAACAAAGACTTTTAACAGAAAAGAAATATTCTTAAAACGGGTATTTATATAACTGCCTGGGGGAGACCGGGAAGGCACATCCGCTCCCTACGCCATCTTGCCACGCCCCCTCAATAACCTTTTGTTATTAACAATCGTCCAATGTAATTTCAATTCATGAAGTTGACAATAATTTGTGTAGATCAGTGGTTCTCAACCTTTTTCTTTCCACTCACATACCACTTTAGGTATTCCCTGTGCCATCGATGCTCTGTGATTAGTAAGGGATTGCTTAAGGTGGCATGTGAGTGGGAAGGAAAGGTTGAGAACCACTGCTCTAGACCCAATTGTGCTTTAAATATTTTGCTTGAGAACAATTGTCATTGGCCCATTTCCTTTGGAGTTCTGAAACCATGCACATAACAAGTCAATTAGGTACGATTAAAACAGTGGTTTCTTTTCACCCACATCCCACCTTAAGCAATCCCTTACTAATCACAGAGCACCTATGGCATAGGGATCACTTAAAGTGGTATGTGATGGGAAAGAAAAAGGTTGAGAACCACTGGGGTAGATTAAGTTTTATTAAAGGCTTAAAATCAAAATAATTTTCTATATTTTTCAGTATTTTATCAGCTGATAAGAAATGAGGTTGACAGTGAAATCAGTAAGGTGGGCAGAATAATGTGCAGCAAAAAAATTTTTTAAATGTCCTTATTTGATTTTCTTGTACGTTAATTTGACATGTCTTTCAGCCTTTTGTGAAATGTGGTTGAGAATTGTTGAAACACAATAACCAACAGACAAGTAGTTCCATTGCCATTTTTATCAGCTACAAAATCCATATAATTCTGTCATGTATTTCTAGTAGCTGCTAACCAAACTATTACAAGAATCCACACACGTGCGCTATGAAACCTTTGTGACTCCACCATGGGCACTCATTATTTTGTCTGTCCTTGACTCAGTCAAGTTTAGAGTTCATTGTGCAGGTGCTGTTTTATTTGCATTTGTTATTGTGAACATTTGTTTGCCCTTCAGTTATTCTACAATTAATTGAATGCAATTAATCTGATTCACCATTTGATGACTTGCTTATCAGATCAGTGAAATGTGGACTAATAGCTCTTGGTCGAAAGGAGGTTCCTTTTAATTTGAGGTATCACAGCATTTACCACTGCCTATGCACTTGCAATTAAGAACAACTTGGAAATGCTTTTTTCTATTGTCTCGTTCATTGAATTTCTGAACTATCAGACATTATAAATGACAGTACTGCCCAACTGGATTTAAAAACATCAACAGCCAAGTTATTTGCTGTGAGAAATATTAACAGGACTCATCAATTTTCCAATTTTAAAAAAAAATTGTTTCACGTGTTGAAGGTAAAATCCAGCTAAAAAGAAATTGCACCTATAAAATGCACCTCAGTTGTTCTACTTTCTGCAATTATAGTCTGGTCAAGTCACCATGTCAACACTGGAAGGAATTATTTTTCTTGATTAAGCGCCTTCGGTTCTCCAGAGATGAAACAAAGCAAACAATTAATCTTTTGTATTTGTCTTCTGAAGCAACCACAGAACTCAAATGCAAGATAGCAGGGTACCTGTTAGAAGGCAGACTGCAGTAATTAGACTTGGACTGAAAATGAATGGGCTCCAGTCAGAGCCCTTAATCTGCTGAGGGATTCTGGCAGAGGCAGGGTCATTCTAGTAATGGACCGTGCAATGGAATTATATTTTTTAAATGGCTAAAGAGCTGCAAAATAATTAACACGGTCCAAGAATTAATATGAACTGAATGGTAGAGAATTAAAATTGAGAAACAATATTAATCTCCAGAGATTACTGGATTCAAATTATTTAATGAAATTAAGTTTGCAATTCCTGATACTGCCTGACTGAATTTGAACATAATTTATATATTTGTCCACACTGGGGTATGGAAAAAAAATGTTTTGTTTTGCCAGATGGTAGCATTTAAAATGAATAATTAATTAATTTGAACTTGGAATCTGAGGAAAAAGTAAATCAAATAGAAAAAAAATCTTGCACTTCAGGAGTTACTATTTGCAAAATTTTATACTGCATATAAATTATGATCAAAGTACCTTTAATTTATGTAACAGTTAAACCCTGATTCAAGAACCTTATCCTGATAATAAAAAGGAACATTTAATTTTCTATGTGGGTGTTTATGTATTGTTCTTATTGGGCCGGGGAACACCAAAGGAATTCTTCATTAAATTGGCAATTTAGGAGACGACATAATGCAGAAAATGAAAAGTGTTACCCAAATACATTTGCAGTTACTCTGAGCAAATTGATGTGAAGCATATTTTTTGGGTTTGGACAGAGGGAGCTCAATTTTCCACCTGAATCTGGCCTGAGGATATTTAATGATGATGCCGGGTGGCAGAATACTTGAGCTACCAAGAATTAAACGTTCATGTTCAAATGCAGGTCTTGGTTTCAGTGATTAATTTCTCAGCATCAATGTTCTTCTGAAATAATAAGCAAAACTGGGTGCCTACTACATGTGCCTTTCTTTAAAATATATCTACTGGGTTTAGAAATGCCTTTTAAAAATTGCTGTTGTTTTAATGAAGTTTGAAGAGTAAACTTGTTAATCTAAATGTAATGTAGCTCAAATAGTTCACAGCCTCTCAAGTCTCCACCACCTTTTCATCATGATCATCCTGACGTGCCCCAGGCTTCATCTACTCTCTCATTAAATATGCCTGTCAATAATCTAGTCCCGACAGCACTACCGGATGGAAAATTCCAGTTTGTCTTCCTTCTGCAAGAAGGATCAGAATTGACTTGGTGGTGCAAACATAATGGTCAAACAAATTTGGATATGGAATATCAATAGTGATACAAATTTTGTTGAATGTGAAACATGATTCTTATCTGGTAACTAAAATAAGATCTCTCATTTAAAAAAAAATAACTGAATTGTTTTGTGGCACATTTCAGATGTGGTCCTCCAGCGTAATCTGGACTATTATTCATGGTTCATTTATTTTACGGATAAGGCGCAAGATACTTTTCAGAGAAGCATAATGATCATTATCTGTGGCAGTACGGCAGATTTTTTTCATGTTCATTGGGAAATATTGGTAATGGGTAACTTGTGAATACTCTCAAATGAAATAGGACATATGGTACAGCTGATATTATTACACAAATCTGAAATAATAGCCATATCATTTGGTGCAATACCTATGATTATTCCATAAAGAGCATAGAGAGATCAAAATGAAAAATGTTACTTATTTCAAATTGTTCCAATATTGCATCAGTCCATAACAGAATCTAGAAATTAATATCCTACTGATAAATTAATGATTGCAGCATGAAGACTTCAAACATATATTTTAGAATTTATACTGCATTTAAATTCAACATGTGATGTTTGTGTTTTTCATTCAATTTTGTATATTTTTGCTTCATAAATACACATTAGATAATAATTTCTTTCTTTAAACACACTTTTGTAGAAAAGAGAAGTTGAATGGATATTTTGCCTTACCAATTGATTAGCATCAGTTCAGTGCAGATGTATGTGATTGCTTCTAAGATGGTTATAACTTTTTAAAAATATTTTATTTATCATTTTCTATCAATAAACAAGGAGATAACATCACTGTTACAGAATATCTCACAGCAATCTGCATACATGTGGTGTTTCTCACCCCCTCCCATTCTCACTCCCCTACCAAAAAAAAACTTATAACCTACTTTATAAGGAAATGTATTTCTGTGCTCAACCAGAGATGCTTCATAAATCTTTTTTCTGGTTGTTTCAGCCAGTGCCAGAAACTGCTGTACATGACAAGAGAGAGAAAATTTACCTTCTTTCTTGAAGGCTGATGTTATCTGTTGGTCTTCCAGGTAACAACAGCCTGAGTGCCACGCCATTGATATAGTTGGCGCAGATTATAGCAAATTATTGGACAAGATCAAAAGTCATTGTCAAATTAATTAGAAAAGTTCTTGGGAGTCCATGTAAAAGATCAAATTGGATTCAAAATGCCTCAGTATTTTAGTGTTATAGTTTGAGCTAAGTTGCAGGCACATTGTTCTGTGGGTGTGTGGTTCAACTTGATTCAGTGTTAGAATCCTAGCTTTTCAAAGCTTGTATCAATGATCTGGACTTGAATGAAGGAGTCATGGAATCTATAGGCTTTTTTACACAGAAAACCCAGTTAATTTGCATGTGAATGTCCCGTGTTTAAAGGCAGCTCGGGTTGTTCATACTGAACCAAGAAATGCCAGGTCAGTGCGAACTTCTACATAAGTAAGCCGACATCTCAGAACAAAAGGAGGCAGGACCAGTAGCATTACAGCATCGGCATCCTGTGTGACATATAACATACATGACCTCATTGCTGCCAGTTCAAGTTTGAATCTCCCACTGGTAAGTCACACGTGTTAAATGTCATCAATGCATAGCAGCCTTCGACCGTCCTGGACCCGGGAATCCCGGGTAACCCTTTTAGACAGAAGCCATTGTGAAATACATCGGCACTGATACTACGTACCTTAGTAGTATCAGACATGGGATGAAAATGACCCTCCATCCCACCTTCATTATGTTTATATTGGTGGTTGAAATGATTAAAAGGCTGAGTAAATAGAATTGTACAACATGGAAATAGGTCCTGCATCATTCCTCATTCATGCCAAACATTTTTCCATCTTTGTTAATCACATTTGCCTGAACTATCCTTGTCTATTTAAATGCCTGTTTAAATGCTTCCTAATCTTAGTGAATGTATCTGTCTCGACCACCTCCTCTTTTGGCACATTCCAGATATGAACCATTCACTCTGTAGGGGATAAAGAAAGCTTTCTCTTCAAATCCTTTCCAAACTACTACCTCACCTTAAAACAGTGCCCTTTTGGTTTTGATATTCCTACTATTGGGGGAGGGGAATATGCTCAGCCTAATTAAAGTCATCCAATCAAGGCAAAATCTTGTGAATTTCCTCAGCACTCTACAGCGCAACCATGCCTTTCAAATAGTAAAGTTACTAAAACTGCTTACACTATTCCAGGTGTGGTCTAACTAGTGCTTTGTAAATTGACAACATAACATCCCAACTTTCATATTCTATGGCTTGGCTTATGAAGGCAAGTGTCCCACATAACCCTTGATGAACGGTTTCAACCCGATATATCAACCATTCCTTTCTCCAACACTGATGTTGCTCAACCTACGGAGTTCCTCCAGCAGATTACTTTTGCGCCATGTAAGTACTTCAACATCCGATCTACCTATGTTGCCACATTCAAGGAACTATGGCCTGCGCCCCTCTGTTCACCAGCCTTCCTTTGTGTCCTATGTTATTGCACGTGTCCATACAAACCTTCCATCTGCTCTATATCCTACCATACATAGCCTTATACTACTTTTGTCATGATATGCAGTGCCACCAGCCTTTGTGTTATCCACCAACTTACTAATCATAACGTCACATCTGAGCAAAGGTCCCAGCACCAATCCCTATGGTAGGCTACACGGCAAAGACATCAAATCAAAAAAGCATCCCTCCACCACTTTCTATCACCATGATTAATAAGTTGGTAGACATTTCATTGTGGCTCTTAAGATGAGATAAAGTGTTTAGGAATGGCAAACAAGCAAGAGAATACATGATCAGTGAAAGGTGCAGATATATGGGGCAACATAACAAAAATCAAAGAATTTCAAATGCAGAAAATGCTAGAAATACTCTGCATCTCATACAGCATCTGTGAAAAGGGGAAAATGTCAAAGACCCTTCTGCAGACTGGGATAGAGAAAGTTGTAAGTTACAGAGAAGGTAGGAGAGGAATGGCTAGGACAATGGGAATATCTGAAAGGAGTGGGGATTTGTTCCGGCATGGACTAGTAGGGTCAAACTGGCCGGTTCTGTGCTGTATATGGTTTTATGGAGTTAAATTGTAATGGTCATCTGATCATTGGGTTAATAGGAGCAGCCAGAGAGAAAAGTGAAATGTGATCAGTGAAATTGGAGAGTGAGAAGACACAATAATGTGAAAAGTTGTGAAATGCAGGGCAGTAAAAACATGCCCAAAATGTTTTGCTGTGCTCATGAGAGAGAAAAATTAGCTGACTTTTCAACAGGTATTGTCAGTTCAGGTACAGATAGAGAAAGCAAGTTACCTGAAGTTGCAAAATTCAACATCGTCCAGAAGAATGCAACATGCTCAGTGGAAGATGAGATGCTGTTCCTCAATCTAACATTGTACATTGATAATTCAGGAGGCCACAGATAGATGGGTCAAAGGGGGATGAAGATTAAAGTGTCAGGCAATGTTAATTTTAAGAAGAGACTGTTCAGGATTATTTTGTTTGGAATAAAGGATACCAAGGGGAGATTCAACTGGGTTGTATAAAATTGTAAAGTCCTAAGACAAGAACGAGAAGAAGCTTCAATTAAGACGTAAAGATTGAAGTAACTAATTGGACTTCAAGAGAGTTTTTTTTTCCATCCAAGAATGTTGCTGAGGCAGAGCTAAAATTCTTTTATTTCTTTAAGACGGTCTAAATGTTGATCTGTTCTGCATATTACCTCAGTTTGATTACATTCTTCCAGTGTCCCAAATTCCATATCCTGTTCCTCCACTGCTGTCTCTCATTTCCCATCCCATAATTCTCTGCCTTTGTTAATATTTTGGTGTCAATATTTATTAGCAGACAAGAGCCAGTTCATGGTGCAGTAGATAAGGAAGGATTTGAGGTACAGGTTACATAAAAATTGTGGCCCTTCCTCTGCTCCATGTCCATTTCTGTTCCTGGCCATGTACTACATGTGCACATTTTCAGTTTCTCTTATCCTTCACTTGTTTCTGCCTCTACCATCCTTTTGGACCAAATTCCCAACTCCTGTCGCCTCCCCCCCCCCCCCCCCCCCCCACCACACCCCAGATGAAAATATTCACCTAGAACTCCCTTCTAACCTTTCTACTTTATATCTATCCTGCATGGTTTTTGACCTTTTGCAAACTGAAATGAATCCTTCCTTCCATCTGAGCTCCCAGCCATCATTTTTCAACCTGTTCTCCATGGACTTGTTATTAGGTGACTGGTGGTGACACAATAAAGATAATAATACTGATATAACAAGCAAGTAACGTGTAAAACTAGGTTGTCAATTTGGTCACAAAACAATAAAAACATATTGAAAAATGTTTACACCAACACAAAACAAAAATCCCGTCGGTGGTCTGGGTAGGAGCTTGAGCTCCTTCAACTAACCACCCCACCCCACCCATACTGGTGGTCCAGGGATGTGTTTCTAGGTAGTCTTTGTAAAGCAAAGGAATGCTTAAAGGTGATGTGTGGGGGAAAATGGCTGAGCACCACTGCTTTAGGCCCTTCAAAATTTTATACCCCTTTTGTGCAATGCCAAAGAAGCAGAGAAGGATGTATATGACATCTGTAGACTGGACATAATGAGGAGGCATAAAAGATTAATTTTTCTCAGCCTTTTCCAGTTATTATTGGTGATCAAGACTTTAACCTTCACACTCAAATTTTCTTTTTTTAAATTTTTTTTATTTTTCACACTATGAACCATACTGACAAAATACATACAGGCATTTTCCTCTTGAATATACTGTGTCATTTTCTCCCCTTTTTCCCCCCTCCCTTACCCCCCCACCTATTCATTCAACATTCAATCTATATGATACATTATACCCATTAAACAACGTCATCACATAATAAAAATAAACAAGAAATTTGTGTCTTCTACTTTTACATACTGGGTCAGTTCATTTCGTTGTTGTCTCCTTCTGTCATTTTAGGTGGTGGAGGTCCGTGGTAGATTTTCTCTATTGTGTTCCATGTATGGTTCCCATATTTGTTCGAATACTGTGATGTTATTTCTTAAATTATATGTTATTTTTTCCAATGGAATACATTTCTTCATTTCGATGTACCATTGCTGTATTCTTAGGCTATCTTCTAATTTCCAGGTTGACATAATACATTTTTTTGCTACAGCTGGGGCTATCATAATAAATCTTTTTTGTGCTCCATCCAAATCGAGTCCAAGTTCCTTATTTCTTATTTTACTTAGAAGAAAGATCTCTGGGTTTTGGTATATTGCTTTTTGTGATTTTATTTAATACCTGGTTTAGATCTTCCCAAAATTTTTCCATCCCACTTATATAGTATATGTTCAGGTACCTTCTCCCCTATTTTATCTAGCTCTAATCTGGTCCAATCTGGTTTTTCCCTTGTTTGATAAAAATCTGATAGGTATCTTAATTGTGCTACTCTATACTAATTCTTAAGGTTTGGTAGCTGTAAGCCCCCTTGTTTGTACCATTATGTTAATTTATCTAGCGCTATCCTCGGTTACCTCCCTTTCCATAAGAATTTCCTTAGTATTTTCTTTAGCTCCTTGAAGAATTTCTCTGTTAGGTGAATTGGTAATGATTGAAATAGGTATTGTATCCTTGGGAAGATGTTCATTTTAATACAGTTTACCCTTCCTATCAGTGTTAGTCTTAAGTCTTTCCAGTGCTCTAAGCCATCTTGTAATTTTTTCATTAATGGCTGATAATTTAGTTTGTATAGATGGCCAAGATTATTATCTAGTTGTATACCAAGGTGTCAAATTGCTTGTGTTTGCCATCAAAATGGTGATTCTTTCTTAATCTTTGTGAAATCCGCATTATTCATTGGCATTGCTTCACTTTTATTTGCTTTGATCTTGTACCCCGATACTACTCCATATTCCTTCAATTTCTTATGTAATTCTTTTTTTGATATTTCTGGTTCTGTTAAGTATGCTATGACATCATCTACAAATAGACTGATTTTATATTCCTTCTCTTTTATTTTTTCCCTCTTATTTCATTTTCTGTTCTTATCAGTTCTGCCAGTGGTTCTATAGCTAACGCGAACAGTGAAGGAGATAGTGGACATCCCTGCTTTGTTGATCTGGTTAATTTAAATTGGTTTGATATATATCCATTTACTGTCACCTTCGCCAATGGTCCCTTATATAATGCTTTAATCCAATTAATATATTTCTCTGGTAGGTTGAATTTCTGTCGTACTTTGAATAAATAACACCATTCTACTCTGTCAAAGGTTTTCTTTGCGTCTAAAGCAATCGCCACTGTTGGTGTCTTGTTTCCTTGTACTGCATGGATTAAGTTAATGAATTTACAGATATTGTCTGTTGTTCGTCTTTTTTTAATAAATCTAGTTTGATCTAGTTTTACTATTTTTGGTACACAGTCGGCCAATCTGTTTGCTAATAGTTTAGCTATTATCTTATAATCTGTGTTAAGTAGAGATATTGGTCGATACGATGCTGGTGTTCGTGGATCTTTCCCCGTCTTTGATATTACTGTAATTATTGCTGTTTTGCATGAATCTGGCATGTTTAATCTGGTTCATTACTTCCAGGAGAGGAGGAATTAATAAGTCTTTAAATATTTTATAGAATTCTATTGGGAGTCCATCCTCTCCCGGCGTTTTATTGTTCGGTAGTTTTTTTTAATATCTCCTGTATTTCTTCTATTTCAAATGGTTTTATTAATTTATTTTGCTCCGATTTGCAATTTTGGTAATTCAATTTTAGTTAGAAATTCATCTATTTTGTCTTCTTTCCCTTCGTTTTCAGTTTGATATAGTTGCTTGTAGAATTTCCTGAAGTTTTCATTGATCTCTGTTGGGTTATATGTAATTTGTTTGTCCTTTTTCCTTGATGCCAATACCGTTCTTTTAGTTTGTTCTGTCTTAAGCTGCCACGCTAGTATTTTGTGCGTTTTTTCTCCTAGTTCATAATACTTCTGTTTTGTCTTCATTATGTTCTTCTCCACCTTATATGTTTGTAGTGTTTCATATTTTATTTTTTTGTCTGCCAGTTCTCTTCTTTTAGTTGTATCTTCCTTTATTGCTAATTCTTTTTCTGGTCTTGCTATTTCCCTTTCCAACTGTTCTATTTCCCATTTGTAGTCCTTCTTCATCTTAGTTACATAACTTATTATCTGCCCTCTGATGAACGCTTTCATTGCGTCCCATCGTATAAACATATCTTTCACTGATTCCATATTTATTTCAAAGTACATTTTAATTTGTCGCTCAATGAATTCTCTAAAATCCTGTCTTTTAAGTAGCATGGAGTTTAATCTCCATCTATACGTTCTTGGTGGGATGTCCTCTAGCTCTATTGCCAATAACAGGGGTGAATGATCCGTTAACAATCTAACTTTATATTCCGTTTTCCTAACTCTCCCTTGAATGTGGGCTGATAACAGGAACAGGTCTATCCTTGTATGTTTTATGTCTACCTGAATAATATGAATATTCCTTTTCCTTTGGGTTTTGTTTCCTCCATATATCCAAAAGTTGCATTTCCTGCATCGATTTAATCATAAATTTGGTTACTTTGTTCTTTCTGTTAGTCTTTTTTCCAGTTTTATCCATCTTTGAGCCCAAATTAAGGTTAAAATCCCCTCCTATTAGTATATTCCCCTGTGTATCTGCGATCTTCAGAAAGATATCTTGCATAAATTTTTGATCTTCTTCATTCGGTGCGTATACATAGAGCAAATTCCAAAATTCTGAATATATCTGACACTTTATCATTACATACCTCCCTGCTGGATCTATTATTTCCTCTTCTAGTTTGATTGGTACATTTTTGTTGATTAATATAGCTACTCCTCTGGCTTTTGAATTATATGATGCTGTCATTACGTGCCGTATCCATTCCCTCTTTAATTTCTTGTGTTCCATTTCAGTTAGATGTGTTTCTTGCACAAATGCTATGTCAATTTTTTCTTTCTTCAGTAAATTTAACAGCTTCTTCCTTTTGATTTGGTTATGTATTCCGTTACTATTTAAAGTCATATAGTTCAACATGGCCATTTCATACTTTGTTTACCTTTCCTTTCTGTTTCCTCATCACCACCTTCCCTTCTTATCCATTTCTGTTTTTTTTTTGTAACACACTGTAAGACAACACTTCTAAAACATAAAATATTTCCACTATTCCCGCATCTAAAATTCCCTTAACCCCAATAGTCCCTCCCCCCTCTGAGTTGCCCTTTGTCCCTTGTCGGGGAACCACATCTCCCCTCTCCATTTGGATTGCGAATCCGCTCGCAAGAGTCAACTGATTTCGCAGTGACTGTTATTCTTCCCCACCCAGCCCCCCCCGAAAAGATTTTTATCTTCACATATAACAAAGCTCACTCTCTTAATTCCCCCCTTATTTCCTTTCTTCCCTTTCTTTCCCTTCTTAGTTCTTACTTATACTTTATTCTTTATATATAGTTTGTCGTCATTCTTGTTCTTGTTACATTTCTTCATCTCTCTGTCTGTTTTGTAGGCGTTCTGCAAATTCTCGTGCTTTCTCTGGATCCGACAACAGTTTGCTTTGCTGCCCCGGGATAACTATTTTAAGCACCGCTGGATATTTTAACATAAATTTATAAATTTCTATAGGGTCGTTTTTGCTGTATTAAACTCCTTCCTCTTCTTCAGGAGTTCAAAACTTATATCTGGATAGAAAAAAATATTTTGATCTTTGTGTTCCAGTGGTTTTTTGTCTTCTCTTTTTTTTTCATTTCCTTCTCCAATATATTTTCTCTTGTCGTATATCTCAAAAATTTTACTAGAATGGATCTTGGTTTTTGTTGTGGTTGTGGTTTAGGGGCTAATGTTCTGTGTGCCCTTTCTATTTCCATTCCTTCCTTTAATTCTGGCATTCCTAGGACCCTGGGGATCCATTCTTTTATAAATTCTTTCATATCTTTGCCTTCTTCATCTTCCATAAGGCCCACTATCTTTATATTGTTTCTCCTATTATAGTTTTCCATTATATCTATCTTCTGAGTAACAGCTCCTGTGTTTCTTTAACTTTTTTATCAGATTCTTCCAATTTCTTTTTTAAGTCATCCACCTCCATTTCTATGGCTATTTCTCGTTCTTCCACCTTGTCTACTCTTTTTCCTATTTCTGTCATGATCATCTCTAATCTATTCACCTTTTCTTCTGTACGTTTTATTCCTCTTTTTATTTCACTGAATTCTTGTGTCAGCCATTCTTTTAATGTTTCCATATATTCTTTATAAAGTTTTTATCCATGTACTGTCCCTTCTCTTCATCTTCCATTTCTCTGTGTAGAGTTTGATGTTCTCCCTCCTCTTCTTCTGAGTCCACTCCAGGATCTGTGTCCTTTACCTCTGTCTTTTCTGATCTTCTTGTTGGGTTGTTTATTTTATTTTGTTGGGTATTTTTGTTTTTATTATTTTTATTAAAGGTGTCTTGGTGTTGGTCGTCTTCCTTTGGGTTGGTCATCTGTTGTTTCTCTGATTTCCTTTTTTCACTCTCTTCCTTCTTGTTTCCGTTATTTTCTGTGTTTTCCTGCTGGGAACCTTGCTGTCGGGTCATTCTTGTCTGTTCAAGCTGCGGAGATTCACTCGTCAGCTGGTCCCCCCCTCCCATCGGTGTTGGTTTTGTCATGTGCGAGGATTCGCGCATGCGTGTTTGCGCACTTCTGTTTGGCTCAGTGAGCCATCTTTGTAGTCCTGTGCTCGGGGTTTCCACTGACCTCAGGAAGCGGGTTTCTCTCTCCATGGCGGGCCTATTCATACAGGTAAGGCCTACACCTTTCTCTTCTGATGTCTTTCCTTCTTTTCTTCCCATTGTTTTTGGTTTTTCTTTCTTTGGTGCCATTTTCTCCACATCTTTATTTTTAATTTGTTGTGGTTTGTGTGTCTGTGACTTTGCTTTTTCTTTACTTTTTGTTTTATTTTCTGGAGAGGGCTGGTATTTTCTTACTGGTCACTACTCCGTCACATGACTCCCTCCCACACCCAAACTTTCCTTAAAACCTTTTTTTTATATATTTATCTTTAATTGTAAATCTTTAGTTCAAGCTTTTAGATCTGACAAATGCCTACAAGAACAACCTTGAAAGCACCTTGGAAAGTTTTTCAGAAGAACCACTTGGCTTCACACTTCAAGAAATCTTTATTCCAGACACGGACGTGAGCAGAATTCCAAGCTAGAAGTGATTTCCTTTTTCATTGACATGGTATTTAATTGAGTCTGGTATCACGGAGCCCTTGCAGACTTGAAGCCACTGGGGGGCACCTCAAAGTAACACAAGAAAGTCCTGTGCCTGAAGTTGCAGATGAGGTACAGGAGGATGGGTGGTGTTTGGAAATGAGTCATCTCAGCTGCAGGTTATTGCTGCATAAAATCTTCAAGGCAGCATCCAAGCCATGGTGTAAAACAATGGAATAATCAGTTGTGCTTAAAACGGTCAACCAGTTTACCTATCTCGGCTGCACCATTTCATCGGATGCAAGGATCGACAACAAGATAGACAACAGACTCGCCAAGGCAAATAGCGCCTTTGGAAGACTACACAAAAGAGTCTGGAAAAACAACCAACTGAAAAACCTCACAAAGATTAGCGTATACAGAGCCGTTGTCATACCCACACTCCTGTTCGGCTCCGAATCATGGATCCTCTAACGGCATCACCTACGGCTCCTAGAACGTTTCCACCAGCGTTGTCTCTACTCCATCCTCAACATTCATTGGAGCGACTTCATCTCCAACATCGAAGTACTCGAGATGGCAGAGGCTGACAGCATCGAATCCACGCTGCTGAAGATCAAACTGCGCTGGGTCGGTCAAGTCTCCAGAATGGAGGACTATCGCCTTCCCAAGATCGTGTTATATGGCGAGCTCTCCACTGGCCTCAGAGGTGAACCAAAGAAGAGGTAGAAGGACTGCCTAAAGAAATCTCTTGGTGCCTGCTACATTGACCACCGGCAGTGGGCTGATATCGCCTCCAACCATGCATCTTGGCGCCTCACAGTCTTCTTTGAAGAAGACTGCAGAGCCCACCTCACTGACAAAAGACAAAGGAGGAAAAACCCAACACCCAACCCCAACCAACCAATTTTCCCTTGCAACTGCTACTACTGTGTCTGCCTGTCCCGCATCGGACTTGTCAGCCACAAACGAGCCTGCAGCTGACGTGGACATTACCCCTCCATAAATCTTCGTCCGCGAAGCCAAGCCAAAGAAGAAGAATTCCAGTAATGCATTCTTATGCAGATGTGATTTGGTTAAGAAAGCTGAAAATGGTTTTATCACAAGAATTTTAATAACATACTTATCATAGAATATTACATCACCGTACAGGCCCTTCACCCCACAATGTTGTGCCGACCTTTGGAAAGCTACTCCCAACAATCTTATTTTTCCTTACTTCACACCCATAACTCTCCATTTTTCTTGCATACATGTGCCTATCCAAGCTTGAAAATGTTCTTGTAACTACTTTTAAATGAAGGGTACCAATTTTTACATTGTTCCATTTCCACATGACACCAGAATAAAAGCACAACAAAATGGAGAATCTAGTGCTGGGTGATGTTTTCTTGAACTCTGTGCTTGTTTGCCATTTGAAAAAGGTTTGTCATATTTATTTGCAATAATTATAGCGCTTGGTTTCTTGTGTCTTGTGTGTCTGTTAACAGAAAACAAAATAAAGTACTCGAGATTGTATAAACATTGTATTTTTCATCTTTTTTGATTTAAAAAAAATGTCATATTATTTTCTGCCTAAATGCCTAGGATGCATAAAATATGTTACAGGACAGTCCCAGTAAGAAAAAATCAATTGCAATTCATATTTCATAAGACTTAATTGCTTCTGAAAGTGTGGCATCAGTTTGTTTTGTGGCTCATGTTTTGACTTTCAGCTGTTCTGAATGACAGTGCATTTAAGGTTTGCTTCAATTTTCTTCCTTTGTCTCTTTGAAGGTGTGGGAGCAGTAACTTGTAGAAAAACAGACAGTCCACGCATAAATCTGTAGCATTCTGCCTTAACACCACTGCATGTTTCGTTTGACAAGAGTTCATCATCTGTGAAGTTATCGATTTGCCAGTATTTTAACCATCAAACTGGATTCATTTCAGTGACTGCAGGATTCCTAAACAAACCTTCAGACATGCATGGGATCCAAACAAGAAGCTGTTTTTTCTTTTTTGACAGCTATTCAGAATCTGCTTACCAACCAAGAAGGCTCGAACTTCATTCTCTTTTTGAGACAGAGCTGTCACGAGACTGTAGAAATGCTGTTGGTTTTATGGATTGCCATTTGGTCAGCAAAACTTTGGCACCATTGATTATCATGACATTGAATTCAGCAGTATGTTTATCACTTCTGATAGAAGGGAAGAAAATCCCTCCAGATAAAATCTTTCTTTACACAAGGGGACGACATGGTTGGCCTAGTGATTAGTGCAACACCTTTAGAGCCCCAGCAAATGGGACCAGACTTGAGTTCGAATCCCGTGCCCTCTGTAGGGAGTTTGCATGTTTTCTCTATGTCTGCGTGGGTTTTCCCTGGGGGCTCTGGTTTCCTCCCACCATTCGAAACGTACCGGGTGTAGCTTAATTGGATGTAATTGGGCAGCGCGGACTCGTGGGCCGAAATGGCCTATACCGTGCTGTATGTCTAAAGTCATAAAAATTATTTTCAAGTTTTTGATATTAAAACCACATTCAGTGATTGAGGGCAAAAGAAATGCACTTAAATTTAAAGAATTCACTAAATAAAGATGTGTTACATAGACAACATGGCTTGGTTCAGCATCATGCTGAAGAAGATTGAAAAGAGGGTTGGTGCGAGAACACAGCCTTGCTTCACTCCATTGTTAATGGAGAAGGGTTCAGAGAGCTCATTGCTGTAACTGACCCGACCTTGTTGGTTTTCGTGCAGTTGGATAACCATGTTGAGGAACTTTGGGGGGCATCCGATGCGCTCTAGTATTTGCCAAAGCCCTTTCCTGCTCACGGTGTCGAAGGCTTTGGTGAGGTCAACAAAGGTGATGTAGACTCCTTTGTTTTGTTCTCTGCACTTTTCTTGGAGCTGTCTGAGGGCAAAGACCATGTCAGTAGTTCCTCTATTTGCGCGAAAGCCGCACTGTGATTCTGGGAGAATATTCTCGGCGACACTAGGTATTATTCTATTTAGGAGAATCCTAGCGAAGATTTTGCCTGCAATGGAGAGCAACGTGATTCCCCTGTAGTTTGAGCAGTCTGATTTCTCGCCTTTGTTTTTGTACAGGGTGATGATGGTGGCATCACGAAGGTCCTGAGGCAGTTTTCCTTGGTCCCAACAAAGCTTGAAAAACTCATGCAGTTTGGCATGCAGAGTTTTGCCGCCAGCCTTCCAGACCTCTGGGGGGATTCCATCCATACCTTCTGCTTTGCCTCTTCTCAGTTGTTCGATTGCCTTATATGTCTCATCCTGGGTGAGGACCTCATCCAGCTCTAGCCTTAGGGGCTGTTGAGGGAGCTGGAGCAGGGCGGAATCTTGGACTGAGCGGTTGGCACTGAAAAGAGACTGGAAGTGTTCTGTCCATCGGTTGAGGATGGAGATCTTGTCGCTGAGGAGGACTTTGCCGTCTGAGCTGCGCAGCGGGCTTTGGACTTGGGGTGAGGGGCCGTACACAGCCTTTAGAGCCTCGTAGAAACCCCTGAAGTCGCCAATGTCCGCGCTGAACTGGGTTCGCTTGGCGAGGCTAGTCCACCACTCATTTTGGATCTCCCGGAGTTTGCGCTGAAGATGAAGACGCTGTTTACATCCGGTACCGCATGGATGGCAGTCTCTTCAATCTGAGGCGCCTGCAAGCTCACACCAAGACACAAGAGAAACTTGTCTGTGAACTACTCTTTGCAGACGATGCCGCTTTAGTTGCCCATTCAGCGCTTGACGTCCTGTTTTGCGGAAACTGCCAAAATGTTTGGACTGGAAGTCAGCCTGAAGAAAACTGAGGTCCTCCATCAGCCAGCTCCCCACCATGACTACCAGCCCCCCCACATCTCCATTGGGCACACAAAACTCAAAACGGTCAACCAGTTTACCTATCTCGGCTGCACCATTTCATCAGATGCAAGGATCGACAACGAGATAGACAACAGACTCGCCAAGGCAAATAGCACCTTTGGAAGACTACACAAAAGAGTCTGGAAAAACAACCAACTGAAAAACCTCACAAAGGTAAGCGTATACAGAGCCGTTGTCATACCCACACTCCTGTTCGGCTACGAATCATGGGTCCTCTACCGGCATCACCTACGGCTCCTAGAACGCTTCCACCAGCGTTATCTCCGCTCCATCCTAACGTCGAAGTACTCAAGATGGCAGAGGTCGACAGCATCGAGTCCACGCTGCTGAAGATCCAGCTGCGCTGGGTGGGTCACGTCTCCAGAATGGAGGACCATCGCCTTCCCAAGATCGTTTTATATGGCGAGCTCTCCACTGGCCACCGTGACAGAGGTACACCAAAGAAAAGGTACAAGGACTGCCTAAAGAAATCTCTTGGTGCCTGCCACATTGACCACCGCCAGTGGGCTGATATCGCCTCAAACCGTGCATCTTGGCGCCTCACAGTTTGGCGGGCAGCAACCTCCTTTGAAGAAGACCGCAGAGCCCACCTCACTGACAAAAGGCAAAGGAGGAAAAACCCAACACCCAACCCCAACCAACCAATTTTCCCCTGCAACCGCTGCAACCGTGTCTGCCTATCCCGCATCGGACTTGTCAGCCACAAACGAGCCTGCAGCTGACGTGGACATTTACCCCCTCCATAAATCTTCATCCGCGAAGCCAAGCCAAAGAAAAAGAACATAGACAACAAAAGAAAAAAATGCAGAAATGGTATTGTACAATAAACCTGTTCTCAAAGTGCAGAATAAAAGCAAATTTAGTTGAGGAGTTCACTCTGATTCTACTATAGGCAATTCTGAGTTTAACAGGTTACTTTTCAGTATAAGAATTTATTGTCATGAACGTGTTGCAAAATTTATGACAGCATCACAGTGCAATTTTTTATATAAACTACTGTACAAAATAAATAAAAACTGCAAGAAATAGTCAAGAGTAAGGCTGTAGTCTAATGTCATTCAGGAATCTGATGGCGTAGGGGAAGAAGCTGTCCTTGTGCCGCTGAGTGCTCCTGTTCAGGCTCCTCTACCGTTTTCCCAATGGTAGGGGAGTGAAGAGAGCAATTTAGTTGAGTAAGGGAATTTCTAATTGAATGTGAGCGGGGTCTGTGCCCAAATGGCAGCGCCTATGATCAATAGCAGCCAAGACTCCAGGGAAGCAGAGCACTAGAAAACACAGAGACCACCCCATTTGAGAAGGAGAAGCAGAGGAGATGACCCATGGGACAGTGACCACGGCGGCAGACCTGTGAGGGCTCTGCAGCTGAAGAACACAAGGGCAGGAGGCTGGTGGTGACTCGGTGAGAAACCCACGTACACTGCAGGCCGCTAGCAGCTGTGGTGAGGGGATTCATTTTGGGCTGCGGACTGCTGGAGATTGGCTGAAGATTGACTGAAGAGGAGGAAGGTATCAGAACTGGGAAGCAAGGGGGCACTGAAGGGTTCCTAATCGTATCGGAGCTTCAGATCTGGAGCTCAGGTTGCCAGTGTTTGGACTGGACACTGGGACTGCAGGAACGCTGACAACAAATCCGCAGACACTCGGCAATTCTGGGGGGAAACTTTCTTTTGCTTCTCTTTCTCTGACTGTAAGAGGTGCTTCAGACAAATTCTGCCAATAGTGAATCTGTCTGCCTTAATGTACAGCAAAAAAAAGCAAATTCACGTAATATGACACTGTTTCATTACATGACTCTAAATTGAATCCTGAATTTATGATGCAAAGTAAACATCCCTATCGGTTGTTAATAAACTACATGTAAATAGCTTAAACGCTCTTAATTTTACTTAGCTGTTAGGGTTCAGAGGTTTTGAGAAACCTACCAGAGAAACGGAGTGATACATTTATCCCATTGGAATGGGAGCATGCTAACTGCAGATGGTCTTTTTCTTTTTAAAATATTTTTATTGATTTTAATAAAGAACTTGTACAAAGAATAAGGGTACAATACAATAAAATAGTATGGACAGTTACATAAACTAAATAAGATATTCTGTATATCACTATAATACATAAATTGTAAATCATATCCATAATTCACATTCTAAATAGTATATACTTTTTTGGGGGGAAAAAAACTAATATTAAAAAAAAGCAAGAAGAAAATAGTAAAAGAGAAAAACTCAAACGCCTTATCTAACTGCATTGCCAGATGCTATGTATGACTAGTATTAAAAGAAAAATGAAGGTTAAAAAAATAGCAATAATTCAGGTAAAGATACAAATCAGACAATTTAATTGCATTGGAGTAAAATTATTAAGTAAGATGGTGAGTCATAAGTGACCCCCATAACTTTGGGAATCTTATATCTGAATTATTAATTGAATAACGAATCTTTTCCATATTCAAACAGGACATGATGTCACGCAATCACTGATCATGAGTAGGCGGGGTAGCATCCTTCCATTTAAGAAAAATCACTTGCGACTGGTCTTGAGAGAAGTTGTCAGATTGGATAGCCTCCAGGACTTGCTCTTTGCATGGCCACCATTAAGGACTAGATTAAGGATTTAGTTTCATCGGTGTAAAAAGTTATAATCTCTTCAATCAACACCCACATTATTTAGATTTGTCACGTAGCTCTCTCATCGAAGAAAATAAGGCCTGACATATGCCTGAGAAAGTTTTAATTTTTTCATCGGCTACCCGTGAATTCCCCATTTCTTCATCTAATGCCAATTATCTGCTACAAGCTGTACTACTTTGTAGGTATCTTTTCCTCTCCTTTATGATCTACAAGTGCCACAAAAACAGAGCTGTGATCAAAGGTGGATGCAGCGCATTCTCTGAGAGTGACTATAAGATATTTGAATCATTTTCTTGAGGTTAACAGCTGACGGGTTAACGGATAGGTGATTGAATGTGTAGAAAGGAACAGTAAAATTAATGATGTTGATGAATTAGGTGATGGAGAACTTTTATCAAGACTGACTGTGAAGTTTACAGTATTCAATATAATTGGATCAGTGTGTATTGACTTCTGAGAAGTTCATGCAATTACAATATTTTCTATATTGTGTCCATTAACTGAGCACAGTGTCATTACTGCTTGTCTTCTCAATGGGAGCAGCTGGTTTATTCCTTCTAATGTTGAGGAAAAGCATAAGCATCCTCCTACTCCTCCTTTTCCTCACTAGTACTGTCACTTGATATTGTTATGGGAAAACCCCCAGTTTCACCTCATCACCAACTGTCTTGACTCTTCTTCTCCTTTCACGTTGTTAGACAACTTGTCTAATATAATAAGCATTGAATTTTCCTCAAGATTAGAAATATTAAAGTCTTTGTCTATTCCATAGAACAAACCTATTCCCCAATTGTGATTCTATCCCACTCATGGCAATTGTTCGAACTGCCTGAAATCAAGCAAGACTACTTACAATAGTGACAGCAAATCCATGTAGCACAAGCTTGTTAATCACAGAGCTGCACTACTTAATACATTTGTGACCTTGGACATAATATGTGACACAAACCCCCTGTTTTAATTGTATAATCAACGCTTATACTCTTCATATTTTACGATTAGAGGGTGCAAAACTGGATCTTCTCTTTGGGAATGAGATAGGACAAGTGAGTAAAGTGCCAGTGGGGGAGCACTTGGGGACTGGTGATGATAACTCTATTCATTTAAAATAGTTGTAGGTAAAGAGGGAGGTGTGCGTCACATTCAAGCAAATCCTTCAGTAAATAAAAGAAGTGTAGGAGTATGCTAAAGAGACAAATAAGGACTACGTGAGATGGATCTGTCAGACAAGGTAAAGGAAAATGCCAAGATATTTTATACATATATAAAAGAGTGGCTCGGGAGAGAAGTTGTCCCATTGAAGATCAACAAATGCGTGAGGTTTTGAATGATTATTTATCATCAGTTTTTATGATGGAAAAAGTCATGGAAGCTCAGGAATTGAAGCAAATGAATTCAGATGTTTTGGACCATGTACAAAAGTACAAGGGAGGACGTGTTGAAGTCCTCAGGGCCTGATTGAGTGTATCCTCATACCTTGTGGGAAGCTAGGTAAGAAATTGCAGAGGTATTTACATATTTGGCCTCACATGAAGTGCTGGAAGACTGAAGGGCGGCTAATATTGTGCAGTTATTTATAACAGGCAGCAAGGACAAACGGTCATTTATAGGCTGGTGAACCGTTACTGAAGGGCATTCTGAGGGATAGGATCTCCCAGCATTTGGATGAGTCGGGACTGATTAGAGGAAGTCATCATGGCTCAGTGTGTGGGAGGTCATTATTCAGGAATCTGATAGAGGTTTTTGAAGAGGTGATCAAGAGGATTGATGAGAGCAGGGAGATGGGTGATGGCAAAATTTGCAGGTGGCACCAAAATTGGTAGTGTCGTAGAGAGTGAGAAAAGATATCTTAAGTTGACAACAGGGTCTAAGTCTATTGGGAAGGTGAACCAGGGAGTGAAAAATGGAATTTAACTCTTAAAAGCGAGGTAAGTCGATCCCAGGTAGGACTTGCAGAGTAAATGGCAGGGCCCTGGACATTTACTGAGTTTGAGATTTGCAACTCAGGTGGGCAAGATGGTGAAGAGGCATTTGGAATGGTTTTCTTCATTGACTGAGATATTGAATACAAAATCTGGAACTTCATGATACAAAGCATTGGTGAGACCACACTTGAGCACTTTGTGAGTTCTGGTTGCCCAGCTACAGGAAAGATTGGAAGGGATGAAGAGGAGGTTTACTAGGATAGTGATAAGACTGAAAGGCTTTAGTTATAGGGAAAGGTTTGAGAGGCCTCTTTATCCTCCAGAGGTCATTCTCAATGATGGCCATGGTCTGAAATCGTAAAATGTTTTTTTTTAAGATGTAGTCACTAGGGGAGAAGTACAGAATAAACCAACTTAACTGAATAACAGGAAAGGGCAGGGGGCAGGGGGCGGGAGTGGGGGGGACTATAAACTTTGAGCAGAGTCCAAAGGAAGCCATAGCCAAAATAAAGTTGAGAATGGCTGCTCTAGAGCAAAGAAAGATAAGAGATAACCCTGTAAAATCATGAGGAGCTTTAATAAGGAGAATGCTCGCAGTTTAATTTCCAGGGTAAATGATTCCAGATTAAAGGAAGTAGATGTGATTAAAAAGCTTCTAGATCCACATGAGCCTGCAGGGAATATAGGGATATGCATCATGTGAAAGCAACAGCGTTTTAGTTTAATTTGGGCATCATTTTTTGCACATACCTAGTGGGCCAAAGGGCCTGTTCCTGTAGTGTGCTATTCCATACAGGTTAAGAGGAGAGGGGAGAGATTTAAGAGGGATGAAGGCCAACTTTTCACTGAGAGAGTAGTCCAATTCTGAAATAAGCTACAAGAGGACATGATAAACAAATGCAATTACAACAAAGATACTTAGTAATGTGTATAGATTGGAAGGACTTTGAAGGGCTGAATGCAAGCAAATGGAACTAGCCCAGAATGCCAACATGGTCGGCATGGATGAGTTCAGCAGAAGGGCCTATTCCGTGCTCTATTGGTCTCTGTGATTGAACCACATATAATTCTCTGCTAATGCAGTATACAAATATTAATCATGTCTTCAGTTTCACTATATCTTGTATTGTTATGGAATTACAACCTATTTGCTTTTATGAATCCACGTGTGCACTTTATTTTAAGTCTTGACAAATATGATTCAACCTAACCCTTCAGATTTGTGTTTACAGTCAAGAGCTGGAAGATCTAAATGTTATGATGGGGCTGACTCCAATTTCATTTCAAAGCATTGTGAATGCGTTTATTGTGCTTTCAAGTTCCATGAATGTTATTTTATTCACATCTTTATTGAATTGTAAATTATTAATGTTGATGTTTGTCAGATGTGTTGTCCTATTTTGGAGATTAAAATCTAGGTGAACTTGGGAGGACCTGATTTATATTACTGGTAGTTAGGTGATTTAATTGTATTGGCAAGTTGGATAGCACACCCTCCGTCTGAAGGAGTGGAGAACTTCTAAATTTGGTAGTGGGTTACTTTACATTGTGGCATGGTGTGCCAGAATATTGGGAGACAGAAGGGAGGTTGCTTCAGCTGTGCAATTGTTGGGGAGGAGGTACGACCCAGAAGTGAAAGAAAACGGATCATTACAGGGAAACACTCCTATTATCACCAGAAATAACTATGCATTTCAGCATTAAATGATGTACAGATCAAAGAAATTAAATACCTATCTGGTTGCAGGTGCTTTGAGTTTGTTATTATACCTATCATTGAGTTGGCCAGAATGAATGGGCGATGGAAATGTGGGTAATTTCTTTAAAAGATGAGATTAATAGAAGATTGATGTAAATAGGTAGGTGATAGCTCAGATCTGGTGAAGTCAAAGGATTGCTTCTGTGCTGCATCTATCTATGAATATAAAGTGAGTTAAGTTGCCCTTCTAATTATGATGATTGATACAGTAACAAAGTGGGCAATCAATTCAACCATTACACTCAACTTAATTACTCCTGCCTACCCTTTATTCTTTTAATGTGCCAGAAGTGTTCACTTTCTGCTTTTCACGTTCTAAATTCTGATAATGGTCACGGTTTTAAACATCGTGCATCTAAGACTATTGCCACAAACCTTTCACTTTTTCTCAATTCACCTTTATAATGATTGATAATGCGTTTATTATCGTACACATTGTACAATATACATATGCATCAAATATATTACTTGCTACAGCCAAACTGGTATTTGTAAAGAAAAAATGTAATTGTAATTGAATTAAATTAAAAGAGACAATAAATGCATAAGAGCAGTAGATGTACTTCCCTGCAGTATTCCCTCCTTCAATTGAACTGCTGCATTTCCCCAAGGTGCAGGATAGAAATAGCAATGAGGTAGAAGTGTGGGTACAATGTAAAGGATGATTGGAAGTAGACCAGTACTAAATCTAGAACATCAATAAAATCTTAGGTTTCCAGCCTCAGTAGAAAAGGTACAAGGACTGCCTAAAGAAATCTCTTGGTGCCTGCCACATTGACCACCGCCAGTGGGCTGATATCGCCTCAAACCGTGCATCTTGGCGCCTCACAGTTTGGCGGGCAGCAACCTCCTTTGAAGAAGACTGCAGAGCCCACCTCACTGACAAAAGACAAAGGAGGAAAAACCAAACACCCAACCCCAACCAACCAATTTTCCCTTGCAACTGCTACAACCGTGTCTGCCTGTCCCGCATCGGACCTGTCAGCCACAAACGAGCCTGCAGCTGACGTGGACTTTTTACCCCCTCCATAAATCTTCGTCCGCGAAGCCAAGCCAAAGAAAGAGTATTTAAATGAGCAAATCACTTCCTACAGGTTGGTTCATTTCTGTTTTGCTTCCTTTAAAACTAAAAACGGGTGGGTTTGAAGCCATTTGAGTTTAGGTATGGGAACTTCACATCTCAACTTGTCAGGTGATTTAAGACTTTTGGTGATTAAAATTAACCCCATTGTGTGGCACCTGAGGAGATTATGTTACTCATACCCCCATATTTGCTTTGAGATGCTGCAGGACCAAGGCTGGATTCTCAAATATGATCTAGATTGTAGCTGCAGGCTCTATAAATGTTTTTTTTTCCTGATAGGGAGATATCAGAATTATAGAAATTAACAGCACAGAAGTCTATTTTAAAAGGCTTGTTCTTTCATAAATGGCACATTCAATTCTTTCTGACCTGTCTGCACTAACTCTTTTGGGCCTTAGAAGGTAACCATAAGAGAATTTTACACAGCCACTTCATTCTGGGAGTGTTGCAGTTTTTTTGACTCAACACCTCCAGCATCTGGAAAAACCAGGGGGGTGGCCTTTTTGTCATCATTAATTCATCATGGTGGATGGCCCCAGTCCTACTCCCCTGACTTGGAACTTCTGGCAATCAAGTGTCGCCCATTCTACTTGCCGAGGGAGTTCACAGTCATCATCCAAGTTGCAGTGTACATTCTGCTCCAGGCCTACATCAGGCTGGCACTGGAGGGACTGACCACTGTGATGAACAGCCATGATACAGCACATCCTGATGCCTTCCCGATCATTGTGGGGGACTTCAACCAGGCCAACCTGAAGAAGTCTCTGACAAACTACCACCAACACATCACGTTTGAGACCAGAGGAAACAACGCACTCAACCACTGTTACACCACCATGAAGAACCCACACCGAGCCTGACCACGACCGCACTTCGGCAAGTCTGATCACCTAGCTGTACTTCTATTCCTGGCATACAAGCAGAGACTGAAGGTGTGATCAAGGGAGACAGAGGAGTGTCTCAATCATCCCGGTTCCTAAGAAGAGTAGCGTGAGCTGCCTCAACAGCTACCGCCCAGTAGCACTAACTTCTACTGTGATGAAATGATTCGAGAGGGTGGTCATGGCCAGAATTAACTCGTACCTAAAAATCTTGACCCACTGCAATTCACCTATTGTCACAATCGTTCCACGGCAGATACAATATCACTGTCTCTCCACTCAGCTCTGGATCACCTCGAAAACAGCAATTCATACATACATACGGCTGATCTTCATAGACTACAGCTCAGGCCTTCCACACCATTATTCCCTCAGTGCTGGACAAGAAGCTGCAAACTCTAGGCCTCTGTAACCCCCCACCCCCTGCAACTGGATCCTTGGCTTTCTCATCAGAAGACCACAGTCAGTACGAATTGGAGACAATGTCTCCTCTTCACTGATTATCAACACAGGCCCACAAAGACGTGTGCTTAGCCCACTGCGCTACTTGTTATACACCCTGACTGTGTGGCCAGGCACAATTCCAATACCATCTACAATACCGCAGTTGTCAGCCGAATCACAAACGGCAATGAGGAAGTGTACAGGAGGGAGATAGATCAGCTCGTTGAATGTAAAAGCAACAACCTTGAGCTCAATGTCATCAAAACCAAGACGATGATTGTGGACTTCAGGAGGAAGTCAGGGGAATACGACCTAGTCCTCATCAAGGGCTCAGTCATGTCAGGGTCAAGAAATTCAAATTCCTGGGTGTCAACATCTCAGAGGATCTGTCTTGGAGCCTCCACATTGATGCAATCACAAAGAAGGCTCACCAGTGGCTATACTTTGTGAGGAGTCTGAGGAGGTTCTGTATGTTTCCAAAGACTCTTGTAAATTTCTACAGGTGGACCGTGGCCAGCATTCTGACTGGTTGCATCACTGCCTGGTACAGAGGTTCCAACTCTCAGGACAAGAATAAACTCCAGAGGGTTGTTAACTTGGCCTGCGACATCACAGGCACCAGACTTCGCTCCATCGAGGACATCTACATGAGTGCCTTAAAAAAGCAGCCTCTTTCCTCAAAGATGCCCACCACCCAGGCCATGCCCTCTTCACTCTGCTACCATAGGGGAAAAGGGTACAGGAGCCTAAAGACGCGTACTCAACGGCACAAGGACAGCTTCTTTACCGCTGCCATCAGATTCCTGAATGAACCAAAGACACGGCCTTACTTTTCATGCACTATTGTTATTATTTTCTTTTTATAGTAATTTTAAAATGTTACGAGTCCAGGGGACCCCAAAACCCAGCAGCAATAGATATGCACCACAAAAAAAGGTTACTTAAACAAAAGTTGCTTTTAATTATCTTTGAACATGAAGATCTAAATAGAATCAAGCTTTAACTTATCTCTTTTGGCTTACTTAACCAATCCACCCCCCCCCCCCCCTCTAATTCTAAGCACAGGTGTGTATAATGTGTGTATAAGTTTAGAAAAGTTCTTTGGTTCACAGTCCAATCTCACTGGTTGCAGGCAATTCTTGTACTGTGCACAGAAGTTAGCATTAATAAAGTTCACCAGGCTTTGGTGCTTAACAGGTAAATGGTTACCACTCAGAAGGGTTCTTGTAGGTTTTCATGGAGAGAGTTTTCTCGTTCCAGGACAGCCACTCCACTGTCTTGCTGACAAAACTTGCCCCCTTTCAGGGTCTCCAGATGATAACCTCTTTCTTTCAGGTCACCACAGGGTTCATTTCTGTTTCTCCTATTCCAAGGGAAACACCAGCCAGCCAGTACTCTCCTTTGACTAGGCCGTCTTCCAAAGCTTGCCTCTGAAACTAAAGTCTGTGACTCTCCTCTCTTTCACTCCCTCCCACTCCGAGAGCAAAGTGGTTCTCCCTCTGCCTGCAAAGATCACATGCTCTTCCAGACAACAGACTCTTTTTCAGACAAGCTGCTGCTACATTGTTGCCTTTTGGAAATAGCAGTCCATATTAAATCTCTTGCAAAAGCTCCTGCAAAAATTCTGTGTTTTAAAGTGTTTGCATGTGACCTGCTCTAACAAACCTTTTCCCAATTTATCTCCCAAACCCCTCGATATACTCTGTCACAATAAGATGTGATAATATGATGCTGCCACAAAACATCGAATATCTTGACTTGTTCATGATCCTTAATCCTGATTCTGATTCTAAAAAGCACTGGAACAGAATGGTGGAATTATTCCAGTCCTGGCTATTTTTCTAGCAGCAGATGCAGTAACAGCACCGGAACTCCGTCTGTGTGAAAAGGCCAATCCGGCACACACCAGGATGGGAATGGATGTGTATGCAAACCATGTATTCAACGGATTTTCCTGTAAGCATTTAAAACTTGGACAAAACACGCAAGTAGGACAACAGGAAAAACCTTTGGAAAAATAATACTGCTGTCCCACTCACCCCCAGTGTTGCTGTGGGCCGCTCATGGAGAGGGGTGAGGGCGATCACCCTGGCAAGGCATCATTCCCAGTACATGATTTGAAACTAGGGTTGCCGGCATGAGCTGCAATTATACAGCAAAGTTGTATAAAGCAGAGTTGATCTGGCTGATTAAGGAATACCTGACCAGCAGGCACTTGAGCTTTAGCTCATCGTGGATGTCTATGCATGCTCCCATAAATCCAGAAGTCTGAAATGAACTAGAGATGAAATGAATTGGTGGTGAAATAGTGATGCATTGTCTATTAGACACTGTTTTGTTAGGTGGGTGAACTACTGAGATGTTGCTGGGAGGCGAATGAGAGATGATTTAATTCATAATTACATAATCCATAGTTTTGACAGGACAGATGTGAGGCAGCTTTTAGTCTTTCAACATAGGGCTTGATCATTGTTAAATAAGGTAAAAAGTATGTATGAAAGGGTACCAAATCTGGAACTCTATACAAGGAGGGTGTGAATACTCAGTTAATGAATGTATTCAAGACAGTCACTGACAGACCTTCAGATAGTAAGGGAGAGGAGATTAGTGTTTGGGATTGGCATTGTGGTAAAAGACCAGCCCCACACTGATCCCACGCCCCCGCTCTCAGCTGTCTACGGGTGTCTCTAGTCACCTTGTGCTGTGAACAAGCTGGTCTGTGGGTTTATCCTCATTTTAAACAGTCTGAAGCCTCCAACATTATCTTTCTTTATCTGTCACCAGCCCCCCACAATATATAGCGGTGATTAGTAAAGTATTGCTTAAGGTGGTATGTGAGTGGAAAGAAGAAGTTTGAAAACCACTGTTTTAATCATACTTCATTGACTCATGTGCACGGTTTCATAACTCCAAAGGAAATAGGCCAATGACAATTTTTCTCCAGCAAAATATTTCAGTAACAATTGGGTCTAGAGCAGTGATTCTCAACTTTCCCTTCCCACCCATGTACCACCTTAAGCAATCCCTTACAAATCACAGAGCACCGATAGCATAGGAAATGCTTAAAGTGGTATGTGAGTGGAAAGAAAAAGTTTGAAAATCACTGCTATAGATCAATACTTGCAATAGATTTTCCCACACTTATAAGTTGTGCTTTATTAAAATGTGTATGTATTTTTCCACTCTTTTATAAATTGTGCATGTGTGTTTTATTCCCGCAACGATTTTCCCCTGCTCTTCTATTAATTTGTTGTGTGTTAATAAAAGTTTATTTTGATTGCAAACTTTTGAGTCCACACTCGTCTCTCGTGAACCTAACATCTTCTCAACACAACAATGACCAGTGGGGGGACCGAGAGGTCTCCCGACGGCCCCTTTTTGCTGTCAAATACAGTATATTATATGTGACACTAGATGCTGACGCTGTTGTGTTACATGTCCCGGCTCTTTTGCTCCTGGAATGCCAGCTTGCTGTGTAAAAGGATACACTGACCCGGCATTATGCCGGCTTTGTTTGGTTCTGTATAAACGACTAAAGCTAGCTTAATGCCGGATCTTCCTTACAACAATATTGTGGGATTTCTGTGTTAAATGGATGGATAGATAGATAAATAAATAAATAAAATTGAACGAAATAAAATAAATAAATTATAGTCACAAAGGAAATAGCTGAAAATTACCTTCAAGTTACTCTCGATGAATTCAAAGCAACTCACAGCTTTATGTGCTTCGGTTTATGGCATTCCAAGAACAAGAATCAGTACATCTGAAAGTGGGATTCATGCACACAGCAAACAGATTTTTCTCCACTCCAAACAGATCAGAAGTTAATTGATGTGAGAAAGTGCTCTCTGTTAAATTTTTTTGATGGTTGATACCCCATACTTAAGAATATATTTTATAGGTGTTTTTTTAAAGTATTATTGAAATATTTTGAAGATATGACATTGTTTAAATATATTTTAAGATTCAAGTCCTATTTAATTGCACCTTGATTTCTCAGAAATCATAAATGTATCTTGCTGAGCGCCTGAGCAAAGACATTGATTAACAATCACTTTGGCCATCAGGGCCACTCTCCAAATTCATTTTTTCTTCTTGTTTTGCATATTTTATTGATTTTAAACTGGTAAATGAGCATCATGTGGATGAAGTGAGGTTGAACTGTTTACATGCACAAGAAAAAACATTCAATAAAGAAAGATGCATGGGTCATGCTATCAGTACTATATTGCTGCCCCAAGCAGATGGCATTCAGCTGGTATTGATTTCTTCCTGTAGTTGCAGAGCAGCTCACAGCTGGGCATGTTCATTTCAATTTTTTTTCTGGTTGTAAGGGAAAGTCAAGTAGCCTGCCCTTCACCTTATATTTGGAAATCTTCACATCCAATTCCAGCAATTCTACAGAGAGCAATACACAAAGGTGCGGGAGAAACTCAGCAGGTCACGCAGCATCCATAGGAAGTAAAAGGCAATCAACGTTTCGGGTCTGAGCCCTTTGTCTGGATTCTAAAATGAGGCCTTGATGGCATTTCTTAAATTAAACTGACTTTATAATAATGCTTGCTATGTCAACACTTTAACAAATTGAGGTTAAATTGGTGATTCTTCTCTAGAAATACACTCTGTTTAGATTGAAGAAACACATGCTTTCAACTTGATGGTTTAGAATTACACCAACTATTTCTCATGAATTAAAGAAACAATGTCTGGAAATATATGGTGGGTATGTGATAATGTCTTGCATGTAGAAAGTGCCTTAAATCCCATTATATTTAATAATGAATTATTTATTGAAATCTTTATAGTTTGCTAATTAAACAGAGCAGCTAAATTGAGTTCCACAAAAACCTATTTGCAGCACAAATACACGGGAACTTAAACTGTTTCAACGGTGTTAGGTTAGAGGTAAATCTGTAAGTGGCGCAGTGTGGTGTGGAATCAGTTCACTATCTCTGATGTAACTTTCCCAAAGTGCAACAACATCCATCACCTAATCCTGTTTCAATGTTTCGTGTTATCAAGCTGCAGCTGGTCAAACCTGTTGGCTTTCACAGGATCAAGAAAGCTTGCTCCTTTTTGAGTCTTCCTTAGTTGCCCTATGACGTCGAGGAGGATTATTCTTAAAGGGATGCTCTGAGAGCCAGCATGAGCCAAAAGGTCTCCTTCAATGTCATGAAGAAATATCTGACAAAGGTAGGATGGCCAAAAGATTAACTCTACCAAACGAGACATCCATCAGTGGGATAAATTACACAATATCACAGTAATGAAGCAAGCTCACAGTCTTGCAGAATGTTTGCATTTGGAGCCTTTTATCCAGAAAATTAGGTCAAAGGATCAGCGCTTGTGTTTATTAAGCACTTTCTGGGCAGGCCTTGACAAGACCTCCCATTTTCAGGAATGTTATTTGGTGATTCGCATTGGCCACTTGTCAAGGCTTGTCTGGTGAATGCAAGTCTGCAGTTGGGTAGATAGGATAAATGCCTTCATGGAATATTGCCAGGTAACCCTATATTAATTTTTATTGGTTGGTACAGACAGAGTTCAGTTTTGATCACAGTTTCCAGATATTTCGCTCAATTGTTCTTGAGAACTTCCTGACAATAAAATTTGCAGCAGCGTGCCTCATCCCTTGGCAGCCTGCAGCAATATATCTACTTGCAAGTTGAAATAAATTCAATAATGGGGTGAAATATATTTCAAAATCTGCTTTTTGCTTTAATCTCACAGTGAAATGTTATTTCTTCACCAAGTATTTTAAGGTGGGTAATCTTTCTGTGTTTCATTGTATGGTATTATTTGTACACCCATTCCCTCTCATACGCCTGAATTTTGTTCTGACCGACCGGACGTATCTTGAAATGGATGTAATTCGGAAGAATGTTAGAATGGCATGTAGAAGTCATAAATCAAGTCATTTTCAATTCCATATTGAGTATCCTCCTTGGCTTCTTGCCAGATCTACCAGAAGGGGATGGGTTTTTTCCACTTGCTTGCCATCTTCTTCGGCAAGTTTACCAAATGGCAACTGAGAGACAGTTGCTATCATTTTTTTCAATCACATGTACGGATGGTTATATGATGGATAGAGGCTGTATTCAAATTAATTTTAAACATTAAGGAAAGTTAGTATAAGGTACAATCAGCCAATATTCTTTTGAGAATGATGTGATCAGTCTATTTGTGATCTTCAAAGACTGAAGAAAACAGCAAAGAAACAAGTGCATTAACCCCAGGTACATTGAATTCCCCATTCCAACTCCAATATTCAGTTCTGACCAGGACAAGGCACCTGAAGTTTAGAGTAATTAGTTTCAATGGGAATGTCAGCAGCAATCTTCGGAGCTTTCGCCAATCCCTTGTTTTTGATAGGAAGAAAAAAAATAATTAAGACAAAAATAGTGGAAGCCTATTGCATGGTCGTACATTGTTCAATGTGGCAGTTACAGAAATGATGATGAGAAACAATGCATATGAACTTAATCTATGCATGTGGCATCCCTTTAGGTCTTTTGGTTTCTTTTAGAACTGGTCGATTTACCAGGTGATTGGTTTTTAGTTATTTTACAATCTGAATGCTGTGCTACAAAAATGAAAAACTGGAAGGTGGTCGATGTCTATCACAATGTTTTCTTTGTGAATATATTTACATTCATTACCATAGGTTCCACATGTATACTGAAAGTAATCTCCTCTGAGCTATTCCACAAACTCTCGTTTGCCACACTATTTATCTGACATCCAATATTATTGAGTAGAGATTTCTCGCGGATGACCAAACACATTGTTTTTTGACCATCATCGTAAATGCAGTTGTCTGTCCATCATTCACATCCCAGAAAATTGTATTGAGCTGAACCAGGTAAATCATCACCTTGAGGTTGTGTTTAAGATCAAAGAACTCTATAGCACAGTGCAGGCCCTTCGGCCCTCGATGTTGTGCCGACCCATATGTTCCTTTGAAAAAATTACTAAACTTTCCCTACCCTGTAACCCTCTACTTTTCTTCCATCTGTGGTCGGTCTAAGAGTCTCTTAAATTCCCTTAATGTTTCAACCTCCACCACCATCCCTGGCAAGGCATTCCAGGCACCCACAACTCTTTGTGTGAAAAACTTACTCTTGACATCTCCCCTAAACTTCCCTCCCTTCACTTTGTACATATGTGCTCTGGTGTTTGCTGATCCTGCCCTGAGAAAAAGATGCCTGCTATCCACCCTATGTATATCTCTCATAATCTTATAGACCTCTATCAAATCTCTTCTCATCCTCCTACACTGCAAAGAGAAAAGTCCCAGTTCTACTAACCTTGCCTCATAAGACTTATTTTCCAATCCAGGCAACATTCTGGTAAATCTCCTCTGCACCCTCTCCATAGCTTCCGTATCCTACCTATAATGCAGTGACTAGAACTGTGTGGTCTCACCAAAGATTTGTAGAGTTTCTACATGACCTCTCTACTCTTGAGCTCGATCCCCCTATTAATGAAGCCAGCAACTCGTAGGCCTTCATAATTATCCAATCAACATGTGTGGTGACCTTGAGGGATGTATGGATTTGGACACCAAGGTCCCTCTGTTCATCCAAACTCTTAAATAACTAACCATTAACCCTGTACTCAGCCTTCTGGTTTGTCCTTCCAAAATGCATCACTTATCCGGATTGAACTCCATCTGGTACTTTTCTGCCCAACTCTGCATCCTGTCTATATCCTCTTATAACCTTCAGTTCCATACGCCTCCAAGTCATCTGCAAACATTGACCCATCTTTCTGCCTCTTCATCCAGATCATTTATAAAAATCACAAAGGACAAGGGTCCCAGAACAGATCTTGGCAGCACTCCACTAGTAACTAACCTCCACACAAAGTACTTTTCTTCCACTACTACTTTGCTTTCTTCCTACTGTACAAGCCAATTTTTTTTTATCCACACAGCCAAAGTTCCATGGATCCCATGCCCCTTGATTTTTCTGAATGAGTCTCTCATGGGGAACCTTGTCAAATGCCTTGCTAAAATCCATATAGACCACATCCACTGCCCTAACCTCATCACTTTCTTTTGTTATCTCCTCAAAAAACTCAATTAGACTTGTGAGGCACAACCTTCCCTTCACAAAGCCATGCTGACTCTCGTTAAGTAGACTGTAGTTCTCCAAATGTTCCTAGATCCATTCCTTCAGAATCCTCTCCACTGGTTTGCACAGCACTGCTGTCTTTTATTACAGTGCTGACTTGTTGACACCTATCCACTGTAACTGAGATTATTTCTACCTATGTACCATGGCCACATTTTCCATCACAAACCTCCCATGAATTCCCCCAGCCTCCACCACCCATTCCTTCATTCCCATCTCTCCAACCCCTCCCAGTCCTTCCAGATTTTGGATCATCTTTTGATGCATTTCCAGTTTATAATCTCTCCATTTTATTTCACTTGGTCCAAAGCTCAAGATTTCTGGCCTGAACCAACCAATTCTCTATCCTTCTCTCCTCCTTTAAGATTATTTTTGAAGGGGGAGAGAATCCAAAATTTTGACTATCATTTCTGATATTCTTTCTGTGGTTCAGCACCTTTATTTTGGTAAAAAGGTTTGTTTCACAGTATTTACATCAAGTGCCTTGAAATATTTTATTATGTTAGAGGAGTTAGTAAAACAATCGGTGTTATCGTGGTTGTGTTTTTTCAGATGGTTTTGAGTGGTTAGTTCATAAACATAACATGTCAAGTTTATTTGTGTGGAAAACAGTGAACCCCATATTTTAATCATATTGACAGAACATACTGAAAGTTCACTTGGATCTAAAACTTAAAACCAAGTATTTTCTAGGTTATCTTGTGGGATTGATAAATGATCTCAATTGGATGAGTCTGCTAGAAGCTGCTGTATTTAAACACATAATTAGTGACTCTGGTCAAATTTGGAAAAATATTGAAATATTCTTTTGTTATAATTTTTAATTAATATTCAAGTATTTACAGAACCTCTCTGATGAAGCAATTCACATCTATTCTCTACAGTGCAGTTATTTTTATGAAAGCATTATCTTACCATGTCACAGATGATATTTACATCTTGAGTTTTTTTTCTACATGAGAAGAATTGTATGACAACAAATGGATATTCTTACTTCAGATACTGAAAACCATTTTGTGCCAAAGTTTTAGTGCTGAAGTGCTGATGTTTGTTTTATCCTCAGAGGTTAGTGGCGTTATCTTGTCCAAGTTTTCAGTAAGATGTTTGGTGTTATAATTGGCTGATGAAAAGGCCTGAGCCTAACTATAATACCAGCATTCGATTTCACAGTATCCTCAGTGAAGATCTGTCACCATTTATGTCGACTTTAGTGACAATTCTCTTGCAGTGAAACTCGAGGGAAATCATTACACTGTTTATGCCTCTGCCTTGTCGGACAGAGTTATCCTGTGATATTTTAACGTATTTTCTCCCGCATGATGGCATCTAGCTGAGGTTAAGCCAGAACAAGTTCCTCTGTAATATGGTGGCTGCATTTTACTCAGTGAAACAGAAAAGAAATCTGACAATTAGATATACAGAATGTCAGAGATGGCACATGTGCAAGTAATCAGGGATGTCCGCAGGGAGAGGAGAGTTAAGAGGCTATTTCTTAAAAAAAAATTGAGCTTTTCCGGAACAACAAATCGTGGGGGGGGGGGGGGGTGGGGGGGGGGAGATCAATTTGACAAAATTGTTATGGTGGGGGAGAGGAGCAGAAATCAATATTCTTTGCTTGTACCCTTTTTTATCCTCCCTTACAGATGCTGAGATTTATTTTTTTAAAGTGTTTATGTTATGCATTGTATGCAACTTAGGTGGTTATTGAACATAATAGATGATGTGTTATATTTTTCCTAATGTTTGAAAATATGAAGTGTGTTTTGTGGTGATTTGGTTGAGCAGATCTGATGACATTGGTAAGACTTGATTTTATTCTCTCTAAATTCAGTCTTTCATATTTGGAGATGTTATATTTTCTTGAGCATATTTATACTTGGGTGTTTGGATGACACTGGGTGACCATTTTAACTTCACTTTCTTGGATTCACCACCTCAAAATCACTATATCACTCTCCTGAAGCCTGACCCACTATCGCTTCTAAAGCATTGCAGACTGCATAAAGCATGCTTCCTTAACAGAAATGAACACGAGAAATTATTTTTAAAAAGAAAAGAAAATGTACTGACTTTCACTGATGTTTTATTCTGAAATTCATAATACTGTCAGAACATTTTGTTATGATCATTCAGAATGTTCTGCACTTCTTTCAGTAAATACTTACACAGCAATTCTCCTGATCAGCCACTGTAACTACAGAAAATCAACAGGATCCCCCGATAGATGTATAAATAGGTTGATGGCTAATCTTCTGCTGAATTTCTGTTGGGGGGGGGACTTCTTCAGTCAGAGAGTGGTGGGAGTGTGGAACGAGCTGCCATTTGACGTGGTAAATGCAGGTTCACTCTTAGTTTTAAGAAGAAATTGGATCGATACATGGATGGGAGAAGTCTGTAGGGTTATGGAATGGGTGCAGGTCAGTGGGACTTGAGGAATGGTGTTTCAGCACAGACTAGAAGGGCAGAATGGCCTGTTTTCTGTGCTGTACTTTTCAATGGTTCTATGGATCCTTCCCTAGAGGGAAGTTCCTATCTTTTAGTGATTTTGGTTTAAATAATGATATTAGTAGTGTTACTACTACTGAGTATTAAAGATCTGTGCTGACCAACTTACCACAAGGTTTTCAGATATCGTCAACATCTCACTCCAGCAGAGCACGGTACCCACTTGTTTGAAACAGGTGTCAATCATACTGGTGCCCAAGAAGAGTGTGGTAACCTGTCTTACATCAACAGTGATGAAATGTTTTTGAAAGGCTGGTGATGAAGCAGATCATCTCCTATCTGTGTGATGACATGGATCCATTCCCAGTTCACCTATCATAGAAAGAGGTCTACGGTGGATGCCATCTCACTGGCTCTGCACAAAGTCCTGGACAGCAAAGATGCGCTCTTTATTGACTACAGTTTGGCATTTAACACCATCATCCCCTCAAAACTGATTAGCAAACTCCAAAACCTAGGCAATTGGATCATGGATTTCCTCACCTCCAGACTACAATCAGTGTGGATTGGTAAGAACTTCTCCACAATCTCCATCAATACTGGAGCACCATAGGTTGTGTTCTTACCCCCCTGCTTTACTCTCTTCACACCTACAACTCTGTGACTCGGTATGACAATAGTGCCATCGATAAATTTGCCGATGATACCGTGGTAGTGGGTTTGTATAATGCGAGGGGATGAGTCAGCTTACAGGATGGAGATTGAAAACCTGGCTGAATGGTGCAACAACAACATCCTTGCACTCAATGTCACCAAAACCAAGGAGCTGATTGTTGACTTCAGGAAGGCAAAGCCAGAGGTGTACAATCCAGTGATAACAGGGGGATCAGAGCTGGACAGGGTGAGCAAATTTAGGCTCCAGGGAGTCACTATCCTGGAGGATCTTTCCTGGACCCAACACACTAATGACATTTTGATGAAACCATGTCAACACATCTACTTCCTCAGGAGTTTGCAGAATTTTCGTATGATACCAGAAACTCTGGCAAATCTCTACAGAGATGTGGTGGAAAGTGAGCTGATTGGCTGCATCACGATCTAATATGGGAACACCAATACCCCAAGCGTAAAGCCCTCCAAAAGGTAATGGACATAGCCCAAGATGTCACAGGCAAAACCCTCCCAAATGTTGAGTACATCTACGGGGAATGCTGCCGTTGGAGGGCAGCAACAATCATCAAAGACCCTCCCCACCTACTCATGCTCTGTTCTCACTGATGCCATCAGGAAAGAGGTATAGATGCCACAAGACTCAAACCACCAGGTTCAGGACCAGCTGCTACCCCTCCACCATCAGACTCCTCAACGATAAACTGAATTAGGGACTCATTTAAGGGCTCTTACTTGTGCACTTTATTGATTTTCTTTGCTCTCCCTGTATTGCACAGTCAGTTTGTTTAAATTCGTTATCTGTTTACAGTTCTTTATTTTGTTACGGGCCCAGAGGACCTCAAAACTCTGCAGCAATAGAAAGTCACCAAGGCAAATGGGTTACTTAAATAAAAGTAGTTTTTAATTTTCGTTAAATATTAAAATAAAGGATCAAAGTTCAACTTATTACTATTACCTTAAATTGACCTAACTTAACCCCCTTCGAATTCTATGCACATGTGTATGTAATGTGTATAAGTTCTTTGATTCACAGTCCAGTATCACTTCTCACTCCTCCAAGTTCACCAGTATCAGGCAATTCTTATACAGTGCACAGAATTTAACATTTGAATTTTCACCAAGTTGTGGTGTTTAAAAGTAATTGGTTACTACTCAAGAAACTTCTTGTTGGTTTCAGAGGTCGAACTGATTCCCTCCGATCAGCCACTTCAGTGTCTTGCTGAAGAAAATTGTCCCATCAGGGTTTTCCAAATGATAACCTCTTCTTCTGCAAGTCACCTCAGAGTTCCTTTTTGTATATTTCAGGAAACTCTAACCAGCCATTTCCTCTTGTATGGACCACAAGGGTTTTGAACAGGCTGAACTCAGAACTCACAACCCGTCTTCAAAATGGGTTTTTTAAACAAGCTGTCAACTTGTCATGCTACATAAACCAGTTCTCTCTCTCTCTCAGAGAATGTCTGTTTGGTCTCCTCTCTCTGCTTGCAAAACCACATGATCTTCTGAGAACAGCAAACTGCATTCAGACAGATTGTGGCACCAGAACTAATCTTCTAAGTTTGTTTATCTGTTGCTTTCAAAACAATAATCCATTATTCCACAGCACGTCCAATTAACACCTGCTTGTGAAGTCACTATAGACATTCTTCAAAGTTTTTGCAAAGGCACTTGGAACCTGGACTATCTAAATGAGATCTGTTTTGTGAAGTGTTTGTGTTTGTTTGTAACTTACATTAAACCCCCCCCCCCACAATCTATCTCTTTCAAAAACATATCTATACACAATATAAAATATGATCTAATCCGTCACAATTTGCATGTTCATGCTGTGTGCAGTTTTTTTTTGTACTTCCAATAAGTGGTAATTCTGTCGTGCCTGCTGTAAAAAAGAATCTCAGGGTTGTCTGTGATGTTATGTCTGTCGTCTGACAATAAATCTGAAATACAACATTTTAGATTTGATTCTTTTGAACCCAAAACACCTTTGTAAATATGTGAATGTGAATTTTTTTTATGACTGACGAGGAATAAGTGTTTTGTTGAGCACCTTCGTTCTGTCCGCCGCAATAGCGTGGATCCCCCAGTGGCCACCTATTTCAATTTTTGATCCCATTCCCTTGCTGACATGCCTATCCATGGTCTCATGCACTGCCAGTCTAAGACCACCCATAAATTAGAGGAACAACACCTCATCTTCCAACTGGGCACCCTCCAACCAGCTGGCATTAATATCAGCTTCTCTGGTTTTCGTTAAAATCCTCTCCCTCTCCCACCCCCTTGCTTCTCCCATCATCTCTCCATTTCCCTGTCTCCTTTCACACAGATGATAAATTCCATCTTCCTCGACCCTTATCACATCCAATTAACCCATTTTGTTGGTCTAGATTCCTCCCCCATTGTTTGAATTCTGTTCCAAAATTTTCTGATTTTTTTTCGAAATGTCAGCAATATATTTTTGTCAAAAAGATCCCAGATGCTGAATAAACCAGCTGAGTTCCTCCAGCATTTTGGGTTTTTTTGCTACATTCACAGCGACTGCAGCATCGTTTTTCTTCCCCCCCCCCCCCCCCCCTCCCCTGCTGATATATTTGAATTAGTTGGTTTCTCTCACTGCTGCAATGACATAAGAACTCTATGAAAAAGAAATGGTTATTTGCAACAAAATCATAAAACTTGGCACTAAAGCAAATAATTGTTGCAGTTAATATGTACTAAAATGTACCATTCACTTTGGTTAAAGTGTACTAACTGAAATACATGGTAACTATTCATTTCACCTACCCAAGTTCCCAAAGGTTATTTGTCAACAGCACTTCAAGTAAGCAAAAGGGAGTGGCAGACTCACAAATGTATTTTTTTACATCTTTGTATAAGGCAGGGGACAGCAATTCTTATAATGGCTCAATGTCATTTGAGTGCAGATGGAGTATGTGACCAGTGCATTGTAAGCTGATCTGTCATGCTTAACAAACAGGCCACCTTGTTAACATTCCTTAAATCCTGCATTAATGACCCAAAGTAAATCCCTGAACACATACCTAGCTACACTTTATATTTGTTGCCATGATGAATGAGGTTACAGTCTAGACAATAAAATAAAAGCACATCTTCAAAGGAAAAGAGGGAGAAAAAACTGGAGATTTTCTTGCTGTTACTTTTCTATCATCTCACTGCATGACCAGCAAAGCCATCATTTATCGTCATCTCAAATTGCCCTGGAGAACATGGTAGTGATCTAAATCCACTGCGTTTTTTTTTGCTGAAAGCATTTCCACAGGGCTGTTAGGTCGAGAGTTTCAAAATTTAAACCAAGTGGCAGTAAAGAAGTGAGTGACTTCCTGATCCTTCTTGGAGGGAGAGTTTGCAAGTTTTGGAGGCGCTGCTGCTGGCTCCTCGTCTCCTTTCAGCTGCTTCAGCTAACTCGACGGTTAATCCGAGACTTTTTGCCATGTCAGTGTTAAGATGACAAATGCTGCACGGAGACTGCTGCAAAGATGCAGTGTCGAGATAAGTCAAGTCACATTCTCATATTTATGTCCGTAAAATCGACTTCCTTTTACATATTTTTGCGCATAAATCACACACAAAATTGTTTTGCACCTTCTTTTGAAAGGTTGGTACCTCTTTCCAGTTAAGGTCGAGCCCATTGGGAAACTGGACCTGACATAAAACACCATGATTCATTTCAATGCAGGTGCGATTTCCTTGTCATTGTCTCTAAACAAGTCATTCTTTGCGGATGCCATCACCACGCTTGGCTTGTTTTCATTACTGAATAGAACTTGGAACAAAAGGTCACAACTTACAGCCTTTATTAAATGGTTTAGAATATCATATAATGTCATAAGTACTGAAAGTAATAAAGCATACAAAATAACAAAAAATTGTTTTTGTACAGGAAGAAGCTTGCCATGTAGATTTTATTTAAAAAAATATCAGTAACGATAGAACTCCATGAAAGTCTTGAGATCCGTGACCTACTAACTACAGAATAGTGAGCCCTTGATCTGTTAGCCTCATGTTGTCACTGAGCACAGGATGGGACCACCTTCTGCCATGTGGCGTGCAATCAGCATCTTCCATCTGTTGGGCTCAGGAGTCTACTGTGGAGACCCATGCACTGTTATACCCTAACCACATCCTGTTCCGCTCCCATCCCCATCTTTAATTTAGATGATTCCTACCCTAGAGCGATCCCTTCAAAAGCTCTTGTCCACTCCCCATGAGTACCATCCAGCAAACAACCGGGTCTGTGAAACACAGGGTCCAGGTATTGATGCTTTTTAAAGGAGACAATTATTGTGATAATTATATTTTAAAGCAGAGGTGTTCCAATTTCTTTTTGTATGACTTGTGAGTTGAATTTTGCATTGTAATGCAGTGTTCCTTTCAAACATAACCCAAAATTTCATTTTCAAGGCATTAATTCTTGAAGTCACACTTCAAGAATTGGGTGGGGGGGGGAGCCATTTACGACCAAGATGAGGAGAAATTTCTTCACTTAGGGAGTTGTGAACTTGTGGAACCACCGAACACAGAAGGTTGTTGAGCCTGTTCGCCAGATGAATTCAAGAGGGAGTGCGATGTGGCCCCTACAGCTAAAGGTATCAAGGGGTATGGACTAAAAGCAGGAAGAGGGTTCTGAGATTCTAGGATAACATAATTGGGTTGAATGGTGGTGCAGCTCAAAAGGCCTGAATGGATTACTCCTTCTTTAATATTTTATTTATATTTTCAGACAAGCTTGTACAGTTCACATTCAAATATGCATATATTCATTCTCTTTATGACTATATATACAAGCCCGTGTCTCTACCAACCTCCCCCCACCCCCCACACATAAGACAAGACCATTCACTCAAACTTCGACCAACAACAAAACTTCAACACCAGGAAAATAAATAATAAATAAGGGGGCAGGGTTTGTCGTAGCTCAGTGGGCAGCTTCTGGGCCAATATTCATTCCTGATTTTCCTTGATCGGGATCAATGTGAGGGAGAGGAAGCCGCAGCAAGGAACAGGGAAACTAATCACTGCCATGCACCGATGTACTGTATATATGGCTGTCAGATCTTACGGAAGGTACTGTGTTTGTTTCTCTGGTTATAAGTTATTTTCTCCAGGGGAATGCAGCTCTGCGTTTCCTTGTTCCATCAAGACTTGATTCGGATTTCCAAGTCGCCACAGTGTACTTCCTGGCCACTGCCAATGCGATTAACACAAATTAGATTTGAAATTTGGACAGCTTCATTGTAAGCCTTATATCCACTATATTTCCCAACAGGAACAACTTTGGGTCCTGCGGGAATCGATAACCTAGGATTTTCTCCAGGACTTGGCCTAATTCTTCCCAAAAGGGCCTCACCGTGGTATATGACCAGGTTGCATGCACAAATGTCCTGGTCACCATGCTGCATCTGAAGCATTGGTCCAAGAGTTCTGGTTTTGACTTGTTTATTTTCCGTGACGTTAGATACAGCTGGTGCAAGAGATTATACTGCACCAATCTGTACCTTGCATTGATGACCGTGGTCATGCTGTCCCGGCATAAGTTGGACCAGCATCCCTCATCAATTACAATACCCAAGTCCGACTCCCATCTTTCTCTCGATCTATTGAGGCCCGGTTTGGGGCCATCCAACTGGAGCAGAAATACATTCCAGAAATAAATTTATTTCCACTTCCCCTTCGAATCATGGTCTCTGTGACACTGCACCGAGGTAAGGCCATACTTGGACCCAATATATCCCATAAAAAAGATCTTATTTGAAGATAGCAGTGGAATGTCTGATTTGACAGGTCATTTTTTTTAGTTGCTCAAATGACATTAGTTGCACCTGCTCGTAACAGTCCTCTATGCACCTGATGCCATTATGATTCCAGGTGTCCAGGATCTTGTTACCTACCATTAATGGTATTAATTTATGAGCAGTTGGGTGTTTTGGGGGACAGCCCCACTTTCAAATATTGCTTACTTTTGTTCCAGATATTAATCACTTGTTTTAATATTGGACTGCCCATCTTTCCTGACAGCAATTTAGCGTCCCATTTATAAATAAAGTCCTCTGCCATCCTCTTGCCCACCAAGAGCAGATCAATTTGTGCCCAGGATGGTATACCTCCTCCCTGGAAGAAAGAGGCGATGTATCTCCACTGGGCTGCCCAATAGTATTTTTTAAAGTCTGGCATCCTCAATCCACCTAGACTGTAGTCTCATATTAATTTTTCCATGGAGACCCATTCCACCTTACCATTCCAGAGAAACAGTCTGACCTTTTGTAGCAGCTGTTTGTATAAACCCCGGGGGCAACAGCACAGGCAATGTCTGAAAAAGATACTTGAATCTTGGCAACACATTCATTTTGATACAGTTAGCCCTGCCCACTAATATGGGCAAGGACATCCATCTATTTAATTCCTCCTCGACTCTCTCCAGCAAGGGTGTGTAATTTAACTTGTATAAATTATTCAAGTTGCCATCAATATTAATTCCTAGGAGGAGTCACGTGATAGAGTAGTGGCCGGTAGGGGAATACCAGCCCTCTACTGAAAAGAAGAAATAAAGTGAAGAAAATACAAAGTTCAAGAAATACAAAACATAACAAATAAAAGATAAAGAAAGAAAATGGCAACAAGAAAGAAAAAGTAAAAACAATGGGAAAAAAAAGAAGAAAAGACGCCGGAAGAGAAAGGAGAAGGCCTTACCTGCATGAAGAAACAGGGAACCATCGTGGAGAAGAGAGCCCATTCTCCGAGGTTGGTGACGACCCCGCAGAGTCGTGACCCCCCCCCCCCCCCCCGACCACTGGACTGCAAAAAATGGCTCTCTGAGCCAACAAAAGTGCGCAGTGCACTTACTAAGGAGAAAGAGAACACTGATAGGAGGGGGGCTCAGCTGAGAAGCGGGCAAACACAATGCGACCAGCTGAGAGATGCCTGACACCAGGGCTCTCAGCTGGAGGAAGAGGAAAGTGACAGGAAAGGGAGTGAAAGGAAAGAAGAGCAGCAGCAGGAGGCCCAACAGATGAGTAGCCCAGAAGAAGAGGACCAACAGCAAGAAGCCAAGCAAGAAGAAGCCCATCAAAGTGAGACAAGAAACTCATCAGGAAAGTCAGAAGAGACACAGTTACAAGGAAGAGAAGAAGAAGAAGACACAAACACAGGTGCAGACACAGAAGAAGAGGAAGAGGAAGACCAAGCTCCGCACAGAGAAATAGAAGGTAAACCAGATGGACAGAATATAAATAAAGTTTTTTTTTCAAGAACAAATGAGAGCATTAAAAGAATGGTTGACATTAGAATTTAGTAAAATGAAAAGTACAGAAGAAAAAGTGAATAGAATAGACCTAGTCATGACAGAAATAGGGAAAAGATTAGAAAATGTGGAAGAACGAGAAATGGCTGTTGAAATGGAAGTGAATGACATAAGAAGTTGGAAGAAAGTGATAAAAAAATTCAAGAGTCACAAGAGTTTTTAGCTCAGAAAATTGAGATGCTAGAAAATTATAATAGGTGAAACAACATAAAAATAGTGGGCCTAAAGGAAGATGAAGAAGGCACAGATATGAAGTAATTTATAAAAGAATGGATCCTAAAGGGCCTGGGAATGCCAGAAATACAGGAAGGAATGGAAATAGAAAGGGCACACAGAACATTAGCCCCGAAACCACAGACACATTAAAAACCAAGATCTGTTTTAGTAAAATTTTTGAGATATATGACAAAAGAAAATATACTGGAGCGGGCAAGGAGTAAAATTAAGAAGACAATAAACCATTGGAATACAAGGGTCAAAAAAAATTTTTTTTATCCAGACATAAGTTTTGAACTCTTAAAGAAGAGGAAGGAGTTTAATACAGCAAAATTGATCCTATGGAAAAAAGGTTATAAATTTATGTTAAGACATCCAGCTGTGCTTAAAATATTTATCCCTGGGGAGCAAAACAGACTGTTGTTGGATCCGGAGGAAGCACAAGAATTTGCAGAACGCCTGCAGGACAGAAGGAGAGATGAAGAGATGTAACAAGAATGAAGAACGGCGATAAAATACATATAAAGATGTAAAAATAATGTATATGTAAGAACTAAAGAAGGGAAAGAGAAGGGAAGAAAGGAAGTAAGGAAAAAAAAGAGGGTGAGCTTTGTTATATGTGTAAAAAAAAGTATTTTCTGGGGGGATTGGGTGGGAGAGAATAACCATCACTGCGAAATCAGTTGACGCTTGCGAGAGGGTTCGCAACCCAAATGGAGAGGGGAGTTGTGGTTGCCCAGCAAGGGATAAGGGGCAATTCAAGGGGGGTGGGGGCATTTGTGCCTAAGGGAATATTGGATGTGGGAGTTATTGAAGTATTTGATGTTTTAAATGTGTTCTCATACATTGAGTTTAAAAAGGGAAAACAGAGATGAAAATGGGGATGGTGGTGGTGAGGAAGCAGAAATGAGGTGTAAACATGGTATGAGATGGCCATATTGAATTATATGGCTATAAATATTAATGGAATACATAACCAAAATAGAGGAGGAAATAATAGATCCAGTAAGGAGGTATGTAATGATAAAGTGTCAGATATATTCAGAATTTTGGAATTTGCTTAATATATATCCACCTAATGAAGAGGATCAAAAGTTTATGCAAGATATATTTTTGAAGATTGCAGATACGCAAGGGAATATATTAATAGGAGGGGATTTTAACCTTAATTTGGATCCAATGTTGGATAAAACTGGACAAAAGACTAGCAAAAAGAATAAAGTGGCCAAATTTATGGTTAAATCAATGCAGGAAATGAAACTGATCGATGAATGGAGGAGGCAGCACCCAAAGGAGAAGGAATACTCATATTAAGGGAGAGTTAGCAAAACTGAATATAAAGCTAGATTGCTATCTGATCATTCACCCCTGTTATTAGCAATAGAACTGGAGGACATCCCACCAAGAACATAGAGATGAAGGTTGAACTCCATGCTACTTAAAAGGCAGGAATTTAGAGAGTTTATTGAACGCCAAATTAAAATGTACTTTGAAATAAATATGGAATCAGTGAAAGACAAATTTATATTATGGGATGCAATGAAAGCTTTCATTAGAGGGCAGATAATAAGTTATGTAATTTAGGTGAAAAAGGACTACAATCAGGAAACAGAACAGTCGGAAAGGGAGATAGTAAGTACAGAAAAGGAACTAGCAACAAGGGATGATATAACAAAAAGAGAATTGGCGGACAAAAAAATTAAAAACGAAATGTTACAAACATATAAGGTGCAGAAGAAAATAATGAAAATAAAGCAAAAGTATTATGAACTAGGAGAAAAAACACACAAAATATGAGCCTGGCAACTTAAAACAGAACAAGCTAAAAGAACTGTATTGGCATCAAGGAAAAAGGACAAACATATTACATATAATCCAATGGAGAACTTTAAGGAATTTTATGAACAATTATACTGAACTGAGAACGAGGGGAAAGATGATAAAATAGAAGAGTTTTTAGCTAAAATTGAACTGCCAAAATTGCAAGGAGGAACAAAACAAACTGATAAAACCATTTAAAATAGAGGAAGTATAGGATATATTAAAAAAGCTGCCAAACAATAAAATGCCTGGAGAGGATGGATTTCCAGTAGAATTGTATAAAACATTTCTTTCTTTGGCTTGGCTTCGCGGACGAAGATTTATGGAGGGGTAAGATTTATGGAGGGGTAATGTCCACGTCAGCTGCAGGCTCGTTTATGGCTGACAAGTCCGATGCGGGACAGGCAGACACGGTTGCAGGGGAAAATTGGTTGGTTGGGGTTGGGTGTTGGGTTTTTCCTCCTTTGTCTTTTGCCAGTGAGGTGGGGTCTGCGGTCTTCTTCAAAGGAGGTTGCTGCCTGCCGAACTGTGAGGCGCCAAGATGCACTGTTTGAGGCGATATCAGCCCACTGCCGGTGGTCAATGTGGCAGGTACCAAGAGATTTCTTTAGGCAGTCCTTGAACCTCTTCTTTGGTGCACCTCTGTCACGGTGGCCAGTGGAGAGCTCGCCATATAACACGATCTTGGGAAGGCGATGGTCCTCCATTCTGGAGACGTGACCTACCCAGCGCAGTTGGATCTTCAGCAGCGTGGATTCGATGCTGTCGGCCTCTGCCATCTCGAGTACTTCGATGTTAGGGATGAAGTCGCTCCAATGAATGTTGAGGATGGAGCAGAGACAATGCTGGTGGAAGCGTTCTAAGAGCTGTAGGTGATGCCGGTAGAGGACCCATGATTCGGAGCCGAACAGGAGTGTGGGTATGACAACGGCTCTGTATATGCTCATCTTTGTGAGGTTTTTCAGTTGGTTGATTTTCCAGACTCTTTTGTGTAGTCTTCCAAAGGCACTATTTGCCTTGGCGAGTCTGTTGACTATCTCGTTGTCGATCCTTGCATCCGATGAAATGGTGCAGCCAAGATAGGTAAACTGGTTGACCATTTTGAGTTTTGTGTGCCCGATGGAGATGTGGTAGTCATGGTAGGCAGCTGGCTGATGGAGAACCTCAGTTTTTTTCAGGCTGACTTCCAGGCCAAACATTTTGGCAGTTTTCGCAAAACAGGACGTCCTGATAAAACATTTAAAGAGTTATTAATTCCTCCTCTCCTGGAATAATGAAACAGATAGAAGAAACACAAAACTTGCCAAATTCATGTAAGACAGCAATAATTACAGTAATACCAAAGACGGTGAAGGATCCACTAACACCAGCATCATTTAGACCAATATCTCTACTTATTTCAGATTATAAGATAATATCAAAATTATTAACAAATTGATTGGCTGATTGTGTACCAAAAATAATAAAACAAGATCAAACTGGATTTATTAAGAAAAGATGAACAGCAGATAAAGTCTGTAAATTTATTAATCTAATTCATGCAATTCAAGGAAATAAGAAGCCAACAGTGGCTGTTGCTTTAGACGCAGAAAAAGCCTTTGACAGGGTAGAATGGAATTATTTATTCAAAGTATTACAGAGGTTCAATCTACCAGATAAATATATTAATTGGATTAAAGGGTTATATAATGGACCATTGGCGAAGGTAACAGTAAATGGATATGTATCGAACCAATTTAAATTAAGTCGGTCAACTAGGCAGGGATGTCCATTATCTCCCTCACTGTATGCTTTAGCAATAGAACCATTGGCATAACTGATAAGAACAGAAAATAAAATAAAAGGGATAAAAATAAAGGAGGAGTATAAAATCAGTTTATTTGCAGATGACATCATAGTATACTTAACAGAACCAGAAATATCAATAAAAGAACTACATAAGAAATTGAAGGAATATGGAGAAATATCGGGGTACAAGATTAACGCAAATAAAAGTGAAGTGATACCAATTAGTAATGTGGATTATACAGAATTTTAAAAAGAATCACCATTTAAATGGCAAACACAAGCAATCCGATATTATTAGATAATAATATAAGCCACTTGTACAAATTAAATTATCAGCCATTAATAAAGAAATTGCAGGAAGACTTAGAACATTGGAAAGAATTACCGTTATCGTTGATAGGGAGAGTAAATTGCATTAAAATGAATGTCTTCCCAAGGATACAATACTTATTTCAATCATTACCAATTCCCTTAACAGAGAAATTCTTTAATGAAATGAAGAGAATAATAAGGAAATTTTTATGGAAAGGGGGGGGAAACCGAGGATAGTGTTAGATAAATTAACAGAGAGGTACAACCAAGGTGGTTTTCAGTTACCAAACTTTAAAAATTTTTATAGAACAGCACAATTAAGGTATTTATCAGATTTTTACCAGTGAAGGGAAAAACCAGATTGGACTAAGATAGAGCTAGATAAAATAGGGGAGAAGTTACCAGAACATATACTTTATAAGTGGGATGAAAAGCTGGTACGATATAAAAGCTCACCAGTTTTGCATCATTTACTCAATATATGGAAGAAGATTCACTTAGAAAGGAAAAAAACAAATTACCAAATACCAAAATTATTATTGACGCAATATCAGTTAATCCCTTTTACAGTAGATAACCTTTCCTTGAGAGAATGGGAGAGAAAAGGAATTAAAAGAATAGAAAGTTGTTTTTTGGGAAATAATTTATTAACATTTGAACAAATGAAGTACAAATATGGAATAACTCATGGTACAATATTTGCAAACCATCAACTGAAAGCCTACTTAAAGGATAAATTAGGAAACAGACTGAGATTACCAGAAGGAAGCAGCTTTGAATATGTGATTACAGACACAATGATAATTAAAAGATTTATAACGAACATGAACATCAAGCTGCAAGAAAAGGAAAATGATGAAATAGGCTATAAACCCAAACAAAAGTGGGAAAAAGATTTAAACATAAAGATAAAAAATGAAATATGAGAAAAGTTATGTTCTGGAACTATGAAGAATATAATAAACACAAGGTTACGCATGATACAGTATAATTGGTTACACTGGTTATATATAATGCCCCAAAAGTTTAAAAAAATGGGACCCAACAGTATCAGATAGATGTTTTCACTCTAAGAAGGAAACGGGAACAACAGTACATGCAATTTGGGCATGTGAGAAAGTGAAAAAGTTTTGGGAAGATCTAAATCAGGAATTAAATAAAATCACAAAAAGCAACATAGCAAAAAATTTAGAGATTTTTCTTCTTAGTAATATCTTCTTTCTTTGGCTTGGCTTCGCGGACGAAGAACCAAGCCATGAAAGACCCCAACAATGAAGACGCTGTTTACATCCGGTACCGCACGGATGGCAGTCTCTTCAATCTGAGGCGCCTGCAAGCTCACACCAAGACACAAGAGAAACTTGTCCGTGAACTACTCTTTGCAGATGATGCCGCTTTAGTTGCCCATTCAGAGCCAGCTCTTCAGCGCTTGACGTCCTGCTTTGCGGAAACTGCCAAAATGTTTGGCCTGGAAGTCAGCCTGAAGAAAACTGAGGTCCTCCATCAGCCAGCTCCCCACCATGACTACCAGCCCCCCCACATCTCCATCGGGCACACAAAACTCAAAACGGTCAACCAGTTTACCTATCTCGGCTGCACCATTTCATCAGATGCAAGGATCGACAATGAGATAGACAACAGACTCGCCAAGGCAAATAGCGCCTTTGGAAGACTACACAAAAGAGTCTGGAAAAACAACCAACTGAAAAACCTCACAAAGATAAGCGTATACAGAGCCGTTGTCATACCCACACTCCTGTTCGGCTCCGAATCATGGGTCCTCTACCGGCACCACCTACGGCTCCTAGAACGCTTCCACCAGCGTTGTCTCCGCTCCATCCTCAACATCCATTGGAGCGCTCACACCCCTAACGTCGAGGTACTCGAGATGGCAGAGGTCGACAGCATCGAGTCCACGCTGCTGAAGATCCAGCTGCGCTGGATGGGTCACGTCTCCAGAATGGAGGACCATCGCCTTCCCAAGATCGTGTTATATGGCGAGCTCTCCACTGGCCACCGTGACAGAGGTGCACCAAAGAAAAGGTACAAGGACTGCCTAAAGAAATCTCTTGGTGCCTGCCACATTGACCACCGCCAGTGGGCTGATAACGCCTCAAACCGTGCATCTTGGCGCCTCACAGTTTGGCGGGCAGCAGCCTCCTTTGAAGAAGACCGCAGAGCCCACCTCACTGACAAAAGGCAAATGAGGAAAAACTCAACACCCAACCCCAACCAACCAATTTTCCCTTGCAACCGCTGCAATCGTGTCTGCCTGTCCCGCATCGGACTGGTCAGCCACAAACGAGCCTGCAGCTGACGTGGACTTTTTTACCCCCTCCATAAATCTTCGTCCGCGAAGCCAAGCCAAAGAAAGAAGAAGAAAGAAAAGAAGATGTTGAATGTTTATTGGTTTTGGAGGGGGGTGGGAAGGGGAGAGGGATGGTAGGGGGAAAAAAAGGGGAGAAAATGCCACTGTGTATATTTAAGAGGGAAATGTTTGTATGTATTTTGGTTGATATGGTTCACAGTGTGAAAAATAAAAAAAATTTTTTAAAATTAACTCCTTGGCATTTGATCCCCTCCTGTGGCCACTTTAAATTGCTATTTTCTTTAAGTTGGCTATAATTCCCCACAGTGAGTGGCATCACGTCACTTTTTCCCCAACTGATCCTATACCTGAGAGTTTCCCATAGCCCTCCAATAACACATGCAGTTGAGGCAAAGAAGTCGCAGGGTCTTTCAAATACTATCAGCTCCTCATCGGCAAATGTTAATTTTGTGCTCCTCCTGTCCCAATCTATAACCTTTAATGTCTGGATCCTGGCAAATGGCCTCAGCCAGTGGTTCCATCACTAGCACAAAGAGAGCTGGTGACAGTGGGCACCCTTGTCTCCTAGATCTGGTAAGTAGGAAAGCTGAAGAGATTTGTCCATTGGTTGTAACCTTTGCCTTGGGCGCATGGTATAGCGCTCTAATCCAATTTTGAAAAATTGGCCCTAACCCCACCTTCTTCAGCACTTTAAATAAAAATTCCCATTCCAGTCTATCAAAAGCCTTCTCTGAATCCAAGGAAACTGCCAATTCCTTTTCATTTCTGGTTTGTGCCAGATGCATTATGCTCAACAGTCTGCCAATGTTATCTGCTGCTTGCCTCTCCTGTACAAAGCCTGTCTGGTCTTTGTTTATTAATTTGATAAATACAATGCCAATCTGTTTGCCAGGGCCACGGCAAGGATCTTATAATCAGTATTCAGCAGAGAGATTGGCCTATAAGAAGAAGGCAAAAGTGGATCTTTACCCTTCGTAACAGTTGCCTTTTGTGAAAGATTCCGGGAGGATCCGTGTTTCCTTTGCCTAGTAAAACTCCATAATAAATCCATAGTAAATCGTAAGTTCTCGATAGAACTCAGGAGGGAATCCATCCTCCACCGGAAACTTGCCAGCTTATAGCGCACTCAATGCTTTCCCAAGCTCTTCCTTTGTAAGAGGAAGCTCTCATCCCTCTTGCTCCTCCGGGCTTAAATTTGGGAGATCTAATTTGACTAGAAACTCATGTATTCAATTAGAATCCACAGTCAATTCAGATTTATACAGTCCTTCATAAAATTCTCTGAAGGTCTCATTAATTTCCTTTGGTTTATACGAGATCTGTTTCAACTGCATTGATTGTTCTAGAGGCTTGTTCTGCCCTTAACTGCCAAGTGAGGACCTTGTGAGCTCATAATACTTTTGCCTTGACCTCATAAGGGCCTTCTCCATACTATATGTCTGAAGAATATTATATTCCAATTTCTTGTTTGTAAAAGCTCTGTAGTGGTGCTCTAAGCCTGATTTCTCAAAGTCCTTGTCCAATTGGGTTATGTCCTTTTCCAATTCCTCCACCTCCCTTATCTAATTGTTCTTGACTGTATTTGTGTACCCAATTATCTGACCCTTCAAGTGTGCCTTAAGGGTGTCCCACAGAAGGAATTTAACTGGAGTAGAGGGGCAGTTGGTCTCACAAAACAAGGCTATTTCGGCTCTTAAGAAACTACAAAACTCATGCTTTTTCAACAACAGTGTTAAGACACCACCTGTATGCTGTGTCCTGCTTAACTGGCATTTTGTTAGTCAAAACTTGGGGGGAGTGGCCTGAGAGAAGCCTTGCCCCATACTTAGTTCCATGATCCTACGCTCTATATGAGCTATTCTACAGTAGGAATCATGTTGTTTTGAGTAAAACCAGTAATCCCTCTCTCTTGGATACTTTTCCCCCCACCCATCTATCAAATTTAGATCCCTCATGCAGTCAATAGTGGCTTTTTCAGCCCTGGTCCTAGTTAATCGTTTTGTGGATTTATCCAGAACCAGATCCAGACATAGATTAAAGTCACTTCCCCCCACCCATTAGAATATTTTCATTTGCCTCTGCCAATCGTAGGGAAATGTCCTGTATAAATATTTAATCATCATAATTGGGGGCGTAGACATTCACTAAGGTCCAGGATTATGAATATATCTTTCAGTGCCCCATAACAAATCTTCCCATTTTGTCTGTAATCACCCTCTCCACCTGCACTGGAACATGCTTCCCCACTAGAATTGCTACCCCCCTTGCTTTTGAGCCAAATGAGGAGGATATGACCTGACCCACCCATCCCCTTTTTAGCTCTGTTCAGTGCATCTCTTGGAGGAAGACCAGATCTATCCCCACTTTTTTAATGTGTTCCAAGGCCCTTTTTCATTTTACTGACCTATTTAAGCCCTTAACATTGAAAGTAGCATACTTTGCACTTTTTGCCATTATACCAGGGCTCCCTCCCTAAATGTTCTCCCTCCATCTCCACTGCCACGCCCCCACAGACCCCATCTCTTACCATCTGCCCGTTGCTCCACTCCGTCCAAGCCGTGCCAGGCCCTGGGAAAAAAAAGACGCCACAAACCCATTTGCCCACGGCACCACAACATATATACCCACTCACAACCATACCTCTCCAAATAACAAAAGGGAACACATACCCCACATACATCATACATGAGTCTCAGCCACCCTACAGTCACACCTCTGGTGGTCATTCTCCTCCTCTCACCACCGTTACTCCTTACCATGACTCTCCATTCTCACCCTCAGCACCCTCTACCCGTCCAGAACCCCCCCCAGACCTTTACATGTAATATCTTTTATCATCATTTTTTAAAATAAGAAAACAGCCAAGACCCCATTCTTTATATAACACAGAAATCCAAGTCCTCCAAGACGATCACTTTTAATAATTTTTAATCCTTATTGCCCCTTTTATTCTTTTCCACTTGGTCCACCATTTAGTCCCAGCAGAGTATTTGTAAACTGAGGCGCTTTCTCTATTTTCTGTATATTTTAAAAAATTGCTTCTCCCCCCCCCACCCCCCCCCCCACCCCGACAACATAATTTTCAAGATAGTGAGATGACCTAAAACACAATCATAGCCCTTTGCTTTGCTGATCGCTTGGCCCTTGACCGGTTCAAAGTTTTTCTGCTTCTTAAGCAGAGCTGCACTAATAATCTGGATAAAAGAATCGTTTCAATTCCCTGTTCTCCAAGGGAACTCCCCTCTGAATTGCCCCTTTTGCTACCGCCCCCCCTAATTTTTTTTCATGAAAATATTTTAACTTTATAAGGATCAACCGGGGTCTTTGTCCCAGTCCTGGCTTAGGAATTGGGGCTCGAAAGTTGCTTTCTATTTTAATGGGGGTTCCCAGCACCTCCTTTCCTAGTACTTCAGGAATACATTTAGTTAGGAACTCTGTAAGATTCTCCCCCTCAGATTCTTCTTTCCATCCCACTCTTTTAATGTTGCAGTGTTTTGTGAAGTTCTCCAGGAAGTCCAACTTGCCCCATACCTCTTCTCTTTTTGTAAGGAGACCTTTAATTTCTTGCTTCATTGTGGCAATTCAATCTTCCCCTGCCCCCAAACTCTCCTCCACTCGAGCCCGCTCCTCCCTGACTCAACACACCGCTTGCGGACCCCAGCTGACAGGGAGATTGCTGCTTGGCATGCGAGCTCGAGGGAGAGGCAGTTGTCCTACCATGCTCCTGTTCACCTGCACCAAGGCTCTTACTGCCTTCTCTGCCACTCGGGACTTTTTGTCAATTCTGGGCACAGCCTGTTTGTGGAACTCTCATTGGTGCTGAGGTCGGGGGAGGGGGTTTTGCATCCTCCTCGATAGCTCTCGGGTTGACACCGCCATTACTCCTGACACAAGGCACCTCCACTTGCCTTGTCGGGCCCCCCCATTTCCTTGCTGTATTTTAGCTTTTTTGTTGATTGAAGCTTCCTCGTCCTCTTCGTGTATTTAGGCAGGATTTTTTTTTGTCCTGGATTTTAGATTTTTAATGCTGTTTTTTGGTCTAGGTCTGGGAGCTCTTAGAATCTGCAACCTCCTGGATTCTTACATCATGTGACCGCCTTCTCCTTTGCTTATATTCAATAATTAAAGCTTCCTCCTGAGGACAGACATCAACAAGGATGCTGCTGAGAATTGGGATGACAAACAGCTTGCTCACTATCAAAATTATTCCATAATCGATTGAGGTCCAAATTCTAGACACATATTTGGAACAAAACAAATCAAAGAACCTTTTGTGGGCATGTATATTATGTATCTGATCAATCCGCTTGTAAATTTATTCTAAAAGTCATGTCGGAAAGTCAATGGCTGCAAAACCTCAGCTGTGCTGGCAATTCCCGAGTCTGCTTTGGCCAAGGAAAGGGTTGATTGAAATGAAGATTCTACCTGTAGTCAGTAATGCTGATCCTGAGGAAATCAGTGGTGGAGGGGGGGGAGGGGTGGGGGGGAACAGCAGAGGACCCAGAAACAAACCAAGCTGACCAGATAAATACAGGCTAATAGTCTATCTTTTTGTGTTCAACGGGACATTTTAGAATTAAATTCGAAAATGCTAAAAACACCTAATAGGTCAGGTAGTGTCCATGAAGAGAAAAGCAGAATTTAAAAAATCAAATTGATTGCTTTATGAGAACTCGATACCAATGACATTTGATACAGATGCAGTACTAGGCTCAGCGTTTCCTTCAATTTTGCATTTTCAATTGAGATTTTCAGCATTTGCAGTACTTTATCTTTTATCTTTTAATAATAGTTTTCATGTGATAACTCAGCATATTTCATCAAGTACTATTTTACCGCATTGTTTTTAGCATTTGCAAACTTTCACAGCGAAATGCTGGAGGAACACAGCAGGTCTCACAACGTCCATACCTTGAAGAAAGGTTCAGGACCGAAGCATCAGTAAAATACCGTGACCTCCTTTGGACACTGCGAGATCTGCTGAGCTCCTCCAGCATTTCTGTTTCTACTTTTTATGTTATAGCATATTGTCTGTTTACAGGGAAATCCACTTATGGTAATTGGAGGAAAGTTTAGGGAAGATGTTAGAGGTAGGTTTTTTTACACAGAGAGCGGTGGGTGCCTGGAATGCAATTCTGGAGATGATGGTGAACGCTGGTAGAACAGGGATATTCACAAGCCTCTTGGATAGGCACATGGATGTAAAAAAAAATAGAGGGCGATGGGATGTGAGGGAGGGAAGGGTTAGATTGATTAGAGAGTCAGCACAATATTGTGGGCCAAGTGCCTGTGCTGTGCTCTACTGTTCTGGGTTCTATTATATTGAACTCAAGTTTTCCGATCACTATTTTCTATTTAGAGTGTACTCTAACTGCATGTATTTTTTTTCAGTGATGATTAAAAGGTTTTCCTTGCTGCACTGTTCATCCTTGATTATGATTTGCTGTATTTGACTCTTTCTGCTTCTGTCATATACATTTCTTGAGGGTATCTCATGCACATCAAAGCAAAGAATGTAATAAGGATATCATGATTGTAACAAAGAAGTTTAAGAGCAAAGCAGCCTCAAGTCTGAGGCAGTAAGAAGCTCATGGAATGAGGAGGTGTACAGCAGGGAGATGGATAAGCTAGCTGAGTGGTGTCACAACAACATCCTTGTTTGCACTCAACATTAGCGAAATGGGCTTCAGGAGGAAATCAGGAAAACACAAACCAGTCTTCATCAAGAGGCCAGCAGTGGAGAGGGTCAAGAACTTCAAATTCCTGGGAGTCAACATCTCCAAGAATCTATCCTGGAGCCTCCAGATCGATGCGATCACAAAGAAGGCTCGCCAGCAGCTATACTTCATGAGGAGTTTGAGGAGATTTGGTCTGTCATCACTCTTGCAAACTTCTACATGGAGGGTATTGTTTCTAATTGCATCACTGTCTGGTGTGGAGGCGCCAATGCACAGGACAGGAAAAAACTCCAGAGTTGGTTACTCCCCCAGCAGCATAATGAGCATCAATCGTCACTCCATCGAGGATATCTACAAGTGTCTTGCCTCTATCCTAAAGAACCTTTACCACCCAACTTCACACTACTACCATCAGGGAGGAGGAACAGGAGCCTGAAGACAGGGACCCAGTGGCACATGGGTGCCATCAGATTTTTGAGTGGGCAACGAACCACAGGCAGTACTTCACTTTCTCTTATTTTCTTGCACTTTTTATTTATTTTACCATCAGCCAGAAACTTGAGTGAACCAACTACGTAAATACTGTGGTTGCAATATTATATCAGAGGCTGTGTATCCTAATGCAAGCATTCCTGTCATTACACAATATTGCAAGGCATTATTTATGTTTTCAGCTTTGACTTGGCATGGTACCAGATGGCATTCTGATAATTCATCCAGATTTGCTATTATGTTTGCACATGAAACTAAACCATGGTGTATTTTTTAATCTTTCTTATACCGTGAATAAAGCCTTCAAACAAATGTTTTCATGAATAGTCAGAACACATTTTAATACTTGGAAAATGGAATTCTACAAGTTCTAAATATAATTAAAGAGCTTGGCAGTAACAAAAGCATTGGAGTACCATGATCCACAATATGTTTTTAGTGTATCATAGCTGAAGGCTTAGTCGTTTCTGCCATTTAAGGCTAGTTAATTTATCACCTGAAAAGTGCTATCGAAATATATTTTTAAATATCTCCTTTTACTCAATTTTTTTGAAAGACAGTGATACTGAGTACTTGAGGGAAAGGTGCACCATAGATTTTATACTGTACAGTAATCAAATTAGTTTTTTTTTTAATGTAGACATACACAGAGGTTAGTGCTGGAATACCATGAGCTTCTTTATCTCCTGCCATGCATTCCCTCCAGTCCAGTGGAGTTATTACCAAGCATGATTTCCGCTGGGGTCTGGAACATGTGTGTACTTCATCTTGCCCCATTCAAGCCTTTTTCATGTCACATACTGTAAAGGCAGGGGCAGCAGGACAGCTTTCCCTGTGAGTTTTACCTCTATTCTCATTTGTTTTGAACTGATGCCAGCAAATTGCTGGGGTCCAGAGCCATGCTTTACAATCTGAAAGACCTGCCAGGATTGCAGAAACAGCAAATGTGATCAAACCTCAGAAAGGGTTTTCTATGGCCTTTCAACTGGATTCAAGCCACAGCTTTTACATCCTTCTGCCTGTACAATCCTACCCCTCATTTCCTCCTCCCTGTTCCCATCCTATAAAGGTGCCAGGATATACCATCACCAATGCTGGTATGCCAAATAAAATGCCCATCCCTGACCAGTAGTTTCCCCTGCAAGCTAGTAGCAGAACCCATGGTTCAGTGGGATTTCTGCCCATCATTTTAGAGTACGAGGAAAGGCATCTCTATAACTGGGGATACAGGGGTTTCGGGTTATAAATGACATACCTTGCTGAAACCTAATGTCATGCAGGTTCTTCCATACATTTCTCAAGCAAATAATAATAATAATGAAATATTTCATGTCTTTATTAATGGTTGAATGAAGTATGTACTCCATTGTTTTAATTCTGGGTAATGCTATAGTGATTATTCAATGAAATGAAATAATTATAGCAAATATGCACAGAGCAATACAATGTGGGTAACTTCAGAAAACCAGCATTTCCTACCACAGAGAATCTGCAAACGAACAGTTCCCAAGGACTGCCTGTCATGTGTCCCTGATGCAGTACAACAGTCTCTTGATCCACGACCTCCTGTCTCTATTTTATGTAGTCATTTATGTAGTTATCTATATGCACATTAATCAACACTTTGTTCCAGTAACTTGAATATGCCTGTGAGTTGCAGCAACATGTGACACGCATGAGATATGCCAGGAGTCCCCAGGATAAGTAAGGTTTCCAATTCTGAGAACTGTCTGTGAACTCAAGTTTCTGTAAGTAGGAAACAAACAATTTTCACAAAATCGTAATGTGAAATCTTTATTCTCAATAGCCTTTGGGGATTGATTTGCGAAGAATCGACTAGGGAGGTTAGTAGGTGATGGTAGTAGTTCCCAGCAAGTGAATTCTGACAATTCTTTGTCTGAATGCAGCCCAGATGGAGTGACAGGGGAGTTGGTCTTTCTTATCATGAGGAAAGGTAGCGGCAGTTTAATTGAAAAAAAAATTGAAGAAGGGATGGCTCATCGTTCATGACCTTTGATCCTACCTAAAGGAGAATTTGGAGAAAGCCTTGGCTTTTTTTCTGTGGATGATATCTGAATTGTTTCCTGCCAAAGTGTTAGAAGTACTATACCTGAGTCTGGGAGAATGTGTGTAAAATTAATTTTTTTTGTAAGTCATGTCTTCTGTTATCTGGGAACCCTCTGTACAGCATGATGTAGAATTGTGAAACATGCAAACAGAACAAATCTATAAATTGCCACCATATATAGTTAAAACCCTCTCAAGTATTATTTAATGGTGTGATCTGCCTGGCGATCTGTACTTGCTTGCAGTAGTTGGAGTCTGTGATGTTTGATGAAGAGAGATCAAGCTATAGTAAAATCTCAGGTATCCACCACCTTCAGAGATTGGTAGATGCCGGATATGTGAATTTTCTGGTTGCTTGAGACACACACTTCCAATGCTTAACTAATACACCAACTTTAAGAAAAAAACTGTTTAAAAGATTAGAGTGCAAAATGTAAAATAATTAGGGGAAAAAAATCAGTATTGTACTCCTTAATTATGTAATTTTCATTTTAATCAAGTAATTCCTGTAATATACAAAATTTTAATTTGAATCCCAGTCGCTGCCACTGTAACGGCGTTGCACTAACCGTGCCGCTGTCATAATTAACTCTCCCAAGGGTACAGATAAATCCTTACTAATATACTTCATAATATATACTAATAAAGATAAAGGCTCTTACTAAGCAGGGATAAGGAAACACTTTAAGAGAGCCGCCCCAACAGCCAGCAACATCAACCATCTCTTCTTCCTGGATGACACCATTTTATTCAAACAGCAGCTATACGCAAAGCACAACCAAGGCACTCTCCACTGGCTGGGTAGTTGCTCCCATCTTCACCAAAGGTTTATGTGTTGCTTCAGAAAACATTTACTTTGTACAATTTTAAACTTTTATTTATCTTTGTATTTATTTTTAAAATTTTAATGCATTTTCCTCATTTTCTTTTTTGCCGGTTACTTGAATTCCGGGCAACTGTCTACTGTATACTCTGGAGTTTAGAAGATTGTTATCTATAATTGAAGCCTTCAAGATTATTACAGTGCTTGATAAGAGTAGATTAAAAAAAATGATGTGCAGAACTAGTGGCCGCAGTCTCAAACTGAGGGGCTGGCCATTCGGGGGAGAGGTAGGAAAGAACCCTCTAGCCCAGAGGGCAGCGGAGGCTCAATCACGGAGAATTTTCAAGGCAAAGATCAATAAATTTACATATTAATGGTTTGAGGGATTAGTGTGAGTGTAAGGAAGTGGCATTGAATAATGGACCAGGCACAAAAGATTGAATTGCCAACTTCTCCTTCTGTTTCCTACCTTCTTATTTGTCCGTAATTGGTCTATGAAAGATAAACTATGTCTGTGAATCCTTGTCTTGTTGCAACAGGAGATTCACTTTCTTTTATAAGTAAGAGACGGTGATTGATTTCTTAGTAACTCCTCTAACTTGTTATGATGGCTTTAGAGAATAAGTTGCACCAACAGATAAAACCCAATAGATTTTATATGTGACTCCATTCTCACACTGATAAATCTGATTCTTAACTTTAATTAACATTTACATTACAAATGTTTGTTAAATTCAGTTGGATCATTTTTTTTTCTCTCCAGTCAGCAATATTCTACTTCCGTGCATTTCGAATAGACTGTTAATAATTTGTGCATCTTTTCACAGACAATTCTGATTGAAAATGAAGAACTGCCTAAGATGTTCTTGGATTTTCTTAATATTCGTCATCTTCCTTCTCTGCCAAAAATTGAAAGTTGCAGGTAAGTTGAAGATTTACTTTAAAATAACCCTCTCTAATGCCATTGACAAAAAAAGTACAAATGTCAGGAATGTGCTGAAGCGAGATATCTGAACAACTGACTTCCCACTCCTGCTCAGCTCACCAAATGAGCCCTGAGCAGAAGCTCATGATGAGCTGAGGAGATGGTTGCATTGTGTGTTGGGTTCATCAGCTTTTATGGCCTTGGTTGAATGGAGTCATTAAAATGGATTGAACAGCTAAGTGTTTAATTTATTGATTTGTAATTAACTTAAAAATCTTTTTTTAAGAATATGTTCTTGTATGTTTTCATTTATAATTATTTAAATCTGTTTCCACGTTATTCGAAATATTTAAAAGCAATTTTTGAAAATGCCTTTGGCAGCACTTTGTGGACCAAAGCATCCCTTTCTGTATTTTACGACTTTATGACCATCTTTCTTTGGCTTGGCTTCGCAGAGGAAGATTTATGGAGGGGTAATGTCCACGTCAGCTGCAGGCTCGTTTGTGGCTGACAAGTCCGATGTGGGACAGGCAGACACGGTTGCAGCGGTTGCAAGGGAAAATTGGTTGGTTGGGGTTGGGTGTTGGGTTTTTCCTCCTTTGTCTTTTGTCAGTGAGGTTGGCTCTGCGGTCTTCTTCAAAGGAGGTTGCTGCCCACCGAACTGTGAGGCGCCAAGATGCACGGTTTGAGGCGATATCAGCCCACTGGCGGTGGTCAATGTGGCAGGCACCAAGAGATTTCTTTAAGCAGTCCTTCTACCTCTTCTTTGGTGCACCTCTGTCTCGGTGGCCAGTGGAGAGCTCGCCATATAACATGATCTTGGGAAGGCGATTGTCCTCCATTCTGGAGACGTGACCTACCCAACGCAGTTGGATCTTCAGCAGCGTGGATTCGACGCTATCGGCCTCTGCCATCTCGAGTACTTCGATGTTGGTGATGGTCGCACCAATGAATGTTGTGGATGGAGCGGAGACAACGCTGGTAGAAGCGTTCTAGCTGGTAGAGGACCCATGATTCGGATCCGAACAGGAGTGTAGGTATGACAGCAGCTCTGTATACGCTAATCTTTGTGAGGTTTTTCAGGGTTGTTTTTCCAGACTCTTTTGTGTAGTCTTCCTAAGGCGCTATTTGCCTTGGCGAGTCTGTTGGCTATCTCGTTGTCGATCCTTGCATCCAATGAAATGGTGCAGCCGAGATAGGTAAACTGGTTGACCGTTTTGAGTTTTGTGTGCCCGATGGAGATGTGGTGGGGCTGGTAGTCATGGTGGGGAGCTGGCTGATGGAGGACCTCAGTTTTCTTCAGGCTGACTTCCAGGCCAAACATTTTGGCAGTTTCCGCAAAACAGGACGTCAAGCGCTGAAGAGCTGGCTCTGAATGGGCAACTAAAGCGGCATCGTCTGCAAAGAGTAGTGCACGGACGAGTTGCTCTTGTGTCTTGGTGTGAGCTTGCAGGCGCCTCAGCTTGAAGAGACTGTCATCCGTGCGGTACCGGATGTAAACAGCATCTTCATTGTTGAGGTCTTTCATGGCTTGTTTCAGCATCATGCTGAAGAAGATTGAAAAGAGGGTTGGTGCGAGAACGCACCCTTGCTTCATGCCATTGTTAATGGAGAAGGGTTCAGAGAGCTCATTGCTGCATCTGACCCGACCTTGTTGGTTTTCGTGCAGTTGGATAACCATGTTGAGGAACTTTGGGGGGCATCCGATGCGCTCTAGTATTTGCCAAAGCCCTTTCCTGCTCACGGTGTCGAAGGCTTTGGTGAGGTCAACAAAGGTGATGTAGAGTCCTTTGTTTTGTTCTCTGCACTTTTCTTGGAGCTGTCTGAGGGCAAACACCATGTCAGTAGTTCCTCTATTTGCGTGAAAGCCACACTGTGATTCTGGGAGAACATTTTCGGCGACACTAGGTATTATTCTATTTAGGAGAATCCTAGTGAAGATTTTGCCTGCAATTGAGAGCAGCGTGATTCCCCTGTAGTTTGAGCAGTCTGATTTCTCGCCTTTGATTTTGTACAGGGTGATGATGATGGCATCACAAAGGTTCTGAGGTAGCTTTCCTTGGTCCCAGCAGAGCTTGAAAAGCTCATGCAGTTTGGCATGCAGAGTTTTGCCGCCCGCCTTCCAGTCCTCTGGGGGGTTTCCATCCATACCTGCTGCTTTGCCACTTTTCAGTTGTTCAATTGCCTTATATGTCTCTTCCCGGGTGAGGACCTCATCCAGCTCTAGCATTAAGGGCTGTTGAGGGAGCTGGAGCAGGGCGGATTCTTGGACTGAGTGGTTGGCACTGAAAAGAGATTGGAAGTGTTCTGACCATCGGTTGAGGATGGAGATCTTGTCACTGAGGAAGACTTTGCCGTCTGAGCTGCGCAGCGGGCTTTGGACTTGGGGTGAGGGGCCGTACACAGCCTTTAGAGCCTTGTAAAAACCCCTGAAGTCGCGAATGTCCGCGCTGAGCTGTGTTCGTTTGGTGAGGCTAGTCCACCACTCATTTTGGATCTCCCGGAGTTTGCGCTGAAGATGGCTGCATGCACAACGGAAGGCTCATTTCTTCTCTGGCCAGGACGGCTTTGCAAGGTGAGCCTGGTGGGCAGCTCGCTTCTTTGCCAGCAGCTCCTGGATTTACTGGTTGTTTTCATCGAACCAGTCCTTGTTTTTCCTGGAGGAGAAGCCCAGTACCTCTTCAGTGGATTGCAGTATAGCAGTCTTCAGCTGATCCCAGAGGGTTTCAGGGGCGAGTCCATGAGGCGGATTGCATCCTCGAGCTTTGCTTTGAGGTTTGCCTGGAAGTTCCCTCTCACTTCGTCTGACTGCAAGTTTCCAACATTGAACCTCTTTCTGGGGGCTTTACTGTTCCTGGACTTTCGCTTGAAGTGAAGGTTGAGCTTGCAGCGAACAAGCCGGTGGTCAGTGTGGCATTCCGCGCTGGGCATGACCCTGGTGTGGAGCACATCTCGTTTGTCTCTTTCTTGCACCAGGACGTAGCCCAGGAGGTGCCAGTGTTTGGATCGGGAATGCATCCAGGTAGTCTTCAGGCTGTCCCTCTGCTGAAAAAGAGTGTTTGTAATGACAAGCCGCTGTTCTGTGCAGAGCTCCAACAGGAGGCGCCCGTTGTCGTTGCACTTGCCGACACCATGCTTTCCCAGGATTCCTGGCCAGGTTTCTGAGTCTTTGCCGACACGAGCGTTGAAGTTGCCAAGGATGACAACCTTGTCGGCTGAAGGGGTGCATTGAATGAGGTTGCGCAGATCAGTGTAGAACTTGTCCTTTTCTGCTGGTTCTGCCTGGAGGGTTGGAGCATAGACACTGATGAGGGTGATGCAACGCTTGTTTTGAAGGGGGAGTCGCATGGACATGATCCGGTCCGAGTGGCCTGTTGAGAGATTTTCGAGTTTGGAGGCAATGGAGTTCTTGACCATGAAGCCTACACCAGATAGGCTTGCCAGACCAGTAGAGTGTGTAGCCCACGCCGCGTTCTTGGAGGCTGCCTACATCTGCAAGGTGGACTTCACTGAGAGCGGCTATGTCGATGTCAAGTCTGAGGAGTTCATGTGCGATGAGGGCAGACCGACCTTCAGGTCGGTGGCTGTCAGCCTTGTCTAGCATGGTTCTGATGTTCCAGCATGCTAGCTTTAGTTTGTGAGCATCTTTTGAGGGGGAGGACGTGGAAGGGGAGGACGTGGACCTGTCCTCGGGCCTGCGCAAAGGAGCTTTTAGGTGGAGTGCAGTGTGTGCACTACTGGCCCCACCCTTTACACCCATGGTTCGTGTGCCGTGGCCAAGCAAGCTGGGACGTGGCAGCGAGGTCCATGGGTCGTAGGTTTTATATCGGACTGGCCTTCTCCTATGCAGGTTTCTTACCCCAGCTGGAGGGGCCTGCCTCCCTCCTAGGTCGGACCATACCTGGTCCGATTGGTACAGGTATAACCATAAAGTGCTTTATGACCATAAAGTGCTGCCAAAGGCATTTTCAAAAATTTCTGTGACTGTATCCCTAAGACAAGTGGGTTGCTTGGCTAATTGGCCACTCTAGATTGTCCCTTGTGTATTGGTGAATGGTAGAATCGGGGGGGGGAACAAAATGTGATGTGTCTGAGAAGGGCAAGTGGATGCTTGATGGTTGTCTTGGACTCTGTGGACCAAAGCATCTTTTCTGTACTTTACAACTTTATGACCATAGAGACCATCTCATCACACACGCACGCACACACGCACACACAAGAATTGATATTGCTCATTTCCTATTTCATTCTCCTCACTATAATCCAACTCTACTTTTCTCCTTTCAGTGACCTTTCAGCATGTTTCTTTGGAGAGTTACTTATTGAGGTCTTGGTGTGCACACTTTTTGTTGCTGAGTTTCAGATGGGAGCTTGCTCACCATACATCCTAGGTTCTTCTGAGAGCCTTTCTATTCTCTGTCACCTAGAAATAATTTGGCACTAGTGCTGTTAAACAATGTGTGCTATAGTGTCACCTCAACCTGGAGAAAGCTGACATTGCTCAACATGGGAGGATCTGGCTCCAGATCGCTCGCAGTGGAGGGACGCCATCAGAACCGGTGTGGACGCTGCTGAGAACAAGCCCAAAGAGGCAACAGAGGAAAGGCACAGGAAGCCCCACAACAGAGCTTCTGCCCCCATTGCCCCTCCAGGCCCCACCTGCCAAGTCTGTGGCACTCCAGGATGCACATATCAAACCCCACAAACTGACTGAAAGGAACCATCATTATCCTACGGGATGGATATCCAGAAGAAGAAGAAACTAGTGATCACTTTTAGGTTCTAGATTTCCAAGAAACAAGACTAAGTTTTGGGTACTGAGAATTAAACGATTCATACTTTTAATTTTTGTTCTAGACCAGGAAACAAAGTCCACAAAATGTGTTCAAGGATATGTCTAAATTAACAGAAACAGCAACATACTTTGAATCCCATGAAACTGACTTGAACTGGGGAACAGCAAAAGTTGACAGTACAAAAAGTGGTCACTTCACCAGTCTTTCTATGAGTGCTATTGGCTAGGACAATCCAAAACTAATCCTATTGACATTTGGTCCCCTCTTAGTCGTGATTTTTGACCATTTTGATACTTTTTGATAATTTTCCCTTTTAAAACCTGCATTGTTGTCTACCACAATCTTTCTGCTTCATCTCTGAATTTCTGTGCACTTCAAGTTGCACATATTCTGCTCAAAGTCCCACCCACCCATCATTCCAATGCTTGCTGATCAACAGTGGTTTCCAAATCGCCCCGTTTAAAATTCCACTGCCCAGGATGTCGTTGGATTTTCTCAAGAAGAGGAAATATTATCAACTCCATCTCAGGAGTGAATTTTAGCTTTAACCTCATTGATAGCTCAATGGGGAATTTTGATGAAGTGGAAAGATAGTACTCCACCTACTCATGCTCTCTGGTCACAGGAGGTCATGTCCTTCCTACGTTTAGAAAATAAAATCAGACACAATATTAAAGATATAAAGGTGAATTTTTACAAGACATGGGACCCACTCCTGAACAGTGTTGTCTGGTTTCCAAGTGCCATCCTTCATTTCCTATGTATATTAGATATGAAATTTAATCTTGTTTAGAGGGAGGGATTCAATTAATGGTGGGGGGGGGGGGGGTCCTGTTGTTCTTTATTTTCTGGTTTTTTTTAGATATTTTGACAAAATGAGTTTGATTGAGAAGGACACAATTTATACTATGTATGATTAAGGGACAAATTATTTGTATTTTCTTATATTTCAATCCTTATGTGTGTATGTTTTTTTATTAAACAATGAAAGGATGTAATTGGCTGAAAGTCCCACCACCAGCAATGAGTAACAGTAATGGATCGCCTTTACAGGGATCTGGAGCATGAACCAGAATCAGAATTTATTGTCATGAACAAGTCATGAAATTTGGTGTTTTGTGGCAGTGTCACAGTTGTACATTCATTTTATACTGTGACGGCCCACACATGGAGATGTGGACCGGCCCACAAAATGGATGGCGACCGCGTGGACCTGGGGGGACACCAGCCGTCATCCCAGGTGACCTCCTGCATGTCGGAAAGATGGGAAACAGTGGCATTAACACCGACCAATCCCAGGTTGGTGCTCTGATGAGACAGGGCCCTGACGTCAGCACCTGGGCCCATATAAGCACAATGGCCAGTGCAATACACCAGTCTCGGTTTCCAGGCTTTAGTGTGCATGTCGTTGTTCTCCACGCCTACATAGCACGAATGCTACAATACCATCTTACTACATCACTGTAGGAAATAAATAAATAATAGTGCACGAGGTGTGTCTTTGGGTTCATAAAACTATTGATTATTCAGGAATCTGATGGCAGCGGGGAAGAAGCTGTCCTTGTGCCACTGAATGCTCGGCTTTAGGCTCCTGTACCTTTTCCCTGATAGTAGCAGAATGGAGAAGGCGTGGCCTGGGCGATGGGGGTCTTGAGGATAGAGGCTGGAGTGAAGTCTGGTGCCTCTGATGTCGCAGGCCGAGTTAACAACCCTCTGAATTTTTTCTTGTCCTGAGAGTTAGCACCTCCGTTTTGAGAACAAAATTGAGAAAAAAAATATTTAGCTAAGGAATGTTCTCGCTGCTTGAAAGGTTGATTGAGGCAGAAGCCCTCATTGGAGGATGTGATTTAGCTGTGAAGAAAAAGTGCACAATTTATGCATTTTCACACTGAGGCAACGGGAGCTCATGAGTTGAATGGGGAAAGCAAGTGGCAGATTCATAAAAATTTCTGGTTCAAACATGAGCAGAAGGAATTTGTACGAGTTGAAATTGGAAGTTGGAAGTTGAGAGGTAAGGCCAGAAGAGCCTTGGGATGGTTACAGATTTCCTTTACCTGATTGTCTCTTCTATTGTGAAAGAGAGCATTTGGAACTAGAATTACTGAAGGTCCAATAGGGTAAAGTGACTGTTCAACACCATGACTGAGCTTGTGACAAGGAGGAAAATGATGTTTAGAATTGGTGATGGGAATTCAAATCCTTGGTGGTGACCACAGACAATCATTTCATTAATTCTTATTATTTATTTGGTCAAAATGTTTGGCTCATTCTCATACACTCATAGAGAGTAATGCAGCTGCAGAGCAAGGAAACTAGACCTTGGGTCCAACAACATCCATTCCAACCAAGTTGCCATCTGAGCTAGTCCCACTGGCCTGTGATTGGCCCTGTAAATATTCTACTGTCTATACTCAGACTGAAGGGAGTGAAGAGACTAAAAGTGGACGGTTATGATCTAGAGCCATGTTTCATCAGATTACATTTAGCAGCAGACATCATTAGAGCAATGCCATAAAAAATTGGAGATAGCAACAAGGATGGGTCTCTGGGGGTTCCCAGAGAAATATTACATGGGTGGGATGGAAAATTATGACAGCATACCCTCTGGCTCCTGCTCCAAACAAGGAAAATTCCAGTTCCCTGGATAATGGAAAAGAGGAGTCTGGATGATGGCAAGGATAACAATATTCAAGAATTTACATTAGATGAGGAAGCAAAAGAGCAAAACGTTCACAGTTATTTTTAACTTGCTTGGTGAGACTCAAATGATGGAAGGGACAGTGTCTGGAATTCGGAAGGTGACTAAGGTGACTAAATGATGGAAGGATCAGTGTCTGGAATTTGGAAGGTGACTAACTGATGGAAGGGTCAGTGTCTGGAATTTGGAAGGTGACTAAGGTGACTAAATGATGGAAGGGTCAATGTCTGGAATTCTGAAGGTGACTAAGGTGACTAAATGATGGAAGGGTCAGTGTCTGGAATTTGGAAGGTGACTAAGGTGACTAAATGATGGAAGGGTCAGTGTCTGGAATTTTGAAGGTGACTAAATGATGGAAGGGTCAATATCTGGAATTCTGAAGGTGACTAAGGTGACTAAATGATGGAAGGGTCAGTGTCTGGAATTTGGAAGGTGACTAAGGTGACTAAATGTTGGAAGGGTCAGTGTCTGGAATTTGGAAGGTGAGTAAGGTGACTAAATGATGGAAGGGTCAGTGTCTGGAATTCTGAAGGTGACTAAATGATGGAAGGGTCAATATCTGGAATTCTGAAGTTGACTAAGGTGACTAAATGATGGAAGGGTCAGTGTCTGAAATTCGGAAGGTGACTAAGGTGACTAAATGTTGGAAGGGTCAGTGTCTGGAATTTGGAAGGTGAGTAAGGTGACTAAATGTTGGAAGGGTCAGTGTCTGGAATTTGGAAGGTGAGTAAGGTGACTAAATGATGGAAGGGTCAGTGTCTGGAATTCTGAAGGTGACTAAATGATGGAAGGGTCAATATCTGGAATTCTGAAGTTGACTAAGGTGACTAAATGATGGAAGGGTCAGTGTCTGAAATTCGGAAGGTGACTAAGGTGACTAAATGTTGGAAGGGTCAGTGTCTGGAATTTGGAAGGTGAGTAAGGTGACTAAATGTTGGAAGGGTCAGTGTCTGGAATTTGGAAGGTGAGTAAGGTGACTAAATGTTGGAAGGGTCAGTGTCTGGAATTTGGAAGGTGAGTAAGGTGACTAAATGTTGGAAGGGTCAGTGTCTGGAATTTGGAAGGTGAGTAAGGTGACTAAATGTTGGAAGGGTCAGTGTCTGGAATTCTGAAGGTGACTAAGGTGACTAAATGATGGAAGGGTCAGTGTCTGGAATTTGGAAGGTGACTAAATGATGGAAGGGTCAACATCTGGAATTCTGAAGTTGACTAAGGTGACTAAATGATGGAAGGGTCAGTGTCTGGAATTTGGAAGGTGACTAAATGATGGAAGGGTCAATATCTGGAATTCTGAAGTTGACTAAGGTGACTAAATGATGGAAGGGTCAGTGTCTGGAATTTGGAAGGTGAGTAAGGTGACTAAATGATGGAAGGGTCAGTGTCTGGAATTTGGAAGGTGACTAAGGTGACTAAATGATGGAAGGGTCAGTGTCTGGAATTCTGAAGGTGACTAAGGTGACTAAATGATGGAAGGGTCAGTGTCTGGAATTTGGAAGGTGACTAAGGTGACTAAATGATGGAAGGGTCAGTGTCTGGAATTTGGAAGGTGACTAAGGTGACTAAATGATGGAAGGGTCAGTGTCTGGAATTTGGAAGGTGACTAAATGATGGAAGGGTCAATATCTGGAATTCTGAAGTTGACTAAGGTGACTAAATGATGGAAGGGTCAGTGTCTGGAATTTGGAAGGTGAGTAAGGTGACTAAATGATGGAAGGGTCAGTGTCTGGAATTTGGAAGGTGACTAAGGTGACTAAATGATGGAAGGGTCAGTGTCTGGAATTCTGAAGGTGACTAAGGTGACTAAATGATGGAAGGGTCAGTGTCTGGAATTTGGAAGGTGACTAAGGTGACTAAATGATGGAAGGGTCAGTGTCTGGAATTTGGAAGGTGACTAAATGATGGAAGGGTCAGTGTCTGGAATTTGGAAGGTGAGTAAATGATGGAAGGGTCAATATCTGGAATTCTGAAGTTGACTAAGGTGACTAAATGATGGAAGGGTCAGTGTCTGGAATTCTGAAGGTGATTAAGGTAACTAAATGATGGAAGGGTCAGTGTCTGGAATTTGGAAGGTGAGTAAGGTGACTAAATGATGGAAGGGTCAGTGTCTGGAATTTGGAAGGTGACTAAGGTGACTAAATGATGGAAGGGTCAGTGTCTGGAATTCTGAAGGTGACTAAGGTGACTAAATGATGGAAGGGTCAGTGTCTGGAATTTGGAAGGTGACTAAATGATGGAAGGGTCAGTGTCTGGAATTTGGAAGGTGAGTAAGGTGACTAAATGATGGAAGGGTCAGTGTCTGGAATTCTGAAGGTGACTAAGGTGACTAAATGATGGAAGGGTCAGTGTCTGGAATTCGGAAGGTGACTAAATGATGGAAGGGTCAGTGTCTGGAATTTGGAAGGTGAGTAAGGTGACTAAATGATGGAAGGGTCAGTGTCTGGAATTTGGAAGGTGAGTAAGGTGACTAAATGATGGAAGGGTCAGTGTCTGGAATTCGGAAGGTGACTAAGGTGACTAAATGATGGAAGGGTCAGTGTCTGGAATTTGGAAGGTGAGTAAGGTGACTAAATGATGGAAGGGTCAGTGTCTGGAATGTGGAAGGTGACTAAGGTGACTAAATGATGGAAGGGTCAGTGTCTGGAATTTGGAAGGTGAGTAAGGTGACTAAATGATGGAAGGGTCAGTGTCTGGAATGTGGAAGGTGACTAAGGTGACTAAATGATGGAAGGGTCAGTGTCTGGAATTTGGAAGGTGAGTAAGGTGACTAAATGATGGAAGGGTCAGTGTCTGGAATGTGGAAGGTGACTAAGGTGACTAAATGATGGAAGGGTCAGTGTCTGGAATTTGGAAGGTGAGTAAGGTGACTAAATGATGGAAGGGTCAGTGTCTGGAATTTGGAAGGTGAGTAAGGTGACTAAATGATGGAAGGGTCAGTGTCTGGAATTTGGAAGGTGAGTAAGGTGACTAAATGATTGAAGGGTCAGTGTCTGGAATGTGGAAGGTGACTAAGGTGACTAAATGATGGAAGGGTCAGTGTCTGGAATTTGGAAGGTGAGTAAGGTGACTAAATGATGGAAGGGTCAGTGTCTGGAATGTGGAAGGTGACTAAGGTGACTAAATGATGGAAGGGTCAGTGTCTGGAATTTGGAAGGTGACTAAGGTGACTAAATGATGGAAGGGTCAGTGTCTGGAATTTGGAAGGTGACTAAGGTGACTAAATGATGGAAGGGTCAGTGTCTGGAATTTGGAAGGTGAGTAAGGTGACTAAATGATGGAAGGGTCAGTGTCTGGAATTTGGAAGGTGAGTAAGGTGACTAAATGATGGAAGGGTCAGTGTCTGGAATTTGGAAGGTGAGTAAGGTGACTAAATGATGGAAGGGTCAGTGTCTGGAATTTGGAAGGTGAGTAAGGTGACTAAATGATGGAAGGGTCAGTGTCCGGAATGTGGAAGGTGACTAAGGTGACTAAATGATGGAAGGGTCAGTGTCTGGAATTTGGAAGGTGAGTAAGGTGACTAAATGATGGAAGGGTCAGTGTCTGGAATTTGGAAGGTGAGTAAGGTGACTAAATGATGGAAGGGTCAGTGTCTGGAATTTGGAAGGTGAGTAAGGTGACTAAATGATGGAAGGGTCAGTGTCTGGAATGTGGAAGGTGACTAAGGTGACTAAATGATGGAAGGGTCAGTGTCTGGAATTTGGAAGGTGAGTAAGGTGACTAAATGATGGAAGGGTCAGTGTCTGGAATGTGGAAGGTGAGTAAGGTGACTAAATGATGGAAGGGTCAGTGTCTGGAATGTGGAAGGTGACTAAGGTGACTAAATGATGGAAGGGTCAGTGTCTGGAATTTGGAAGGTGACTAAGGTGACTAAATGATGGAAGGGTCAGTGTCTGGAATTTGGAAGGTGACTAAATGATGGAAGGGTCAGTGTCTGGAATTTGGAAGGTGAGTAAGGTGACTAAATGATGGAAGGGTCAGTGTCTGGAATTCTGAAGGTGACTAAGGTGACTAAATGATGGAAGGGTCAGTGTCTGGAATTCGGAAGGTGACTAAATGATGGAAGGGTCAGTGTCTGGAATTTGGAAGGTGAGTAAGGTGACTAAATGATGGAAGGGTCAGTGTCTGGAATTTGGAAGGTGACTAAGGTGACTAAATGATGGAAGGGTCAGTGTCTGGAATTTGGAAGGTGAGTAAGGTGACTAAATGATGGAAGGGTCAGTGTCTGGAATTTGGAAGGTGAGTAAGGTGACTAAATGATGGAAGGGTCAGTGTCTGGAATTTGGAAGGTGACTAAGTTGACTAAATGATGGAAGGGTCAATGTCTGGAATTCGGAAGGTGACGAAGGTGACTAAATGATGGAAGGGTCAGTGTCTGGAATTCTGAAGGTGACTAAGGTGATTAAATGATGGAAGGGCCAGTGTCTGGAATTTGGAAGGTGACTAAGGTGATTAAATGATGGAAGGGTCAGTGTCTGGAATTCGGAAGGTGACTAAGGTGATTAAATGATGGAAGGGTCAGTGTCTGGAATTTGGAAGGTGAGTAAGGTGACTAAATGATGGAAGGGTCAGTGTCTGGAATTCGGAAGGTGACTAAGGTGACTAAATGATGGAAGGGTCAGTGTCTGGAATTTGGAAGGTGAGTAAGGTGACTAAATGATGGAAGGGTCAGTGTCTGGAATTCGGAAGGTGACTAAGGTGACTAAATGATGGAAGGGTCAGTGTCTGGAATTTGGAAGGTGACTAAGGTGACTAAATGATGGAAGGGTCAGTGTCTGGAATTTGGAAGGTGACTAAGGTGACTAAATGATGGAAGGGTCAGTGTCTGGAATTTGGAAGGTGAGTAAGGTGACTAAATGATGGAAGGGTCAGTGTCTGGAATTTGGAAGGTGACTAAGGTGACTAAATGATGGAAGGGTCAGTGTCTGGAATTTGGAAGGTGAGTAAGGTGACTAAATGATGGAAGGGTCAGTGTCTGGAATTTGGAAGGTGACTAAGGTGACTAAATGATGGAAGGGTCAGTGTCTGGAATTTGGAAGGTGACTAAGGTGACTAAATGATGGAAGGGTCAGTGTCTGGAATTCGGAAGGTGACTAAGGTGACTAAATGATGGAAGGGTCAATGTCTGGAATTTGGAAGGTGACGAAGGTGACTAAATGATGGAAGGGTCAGTGTCTGGAATGTGGAAGGTGACTAAGGTGACTAAATGATGGAAGGGTCAGTGTCTGGAATTTGGAAGGTGAGTAAGGTGACTAAATGATGGAAGGGTCAGTGTCTGGAATGTGGAAGGTGACTAAGGTGACTAAATGATGGAAGGGTCAGTGTCTGGAATTTGGAAGGTGAGTAAGGTGACTAAATGATGGAAGGGTCAGTGTCTGGAATTTGGAAGGTGAGTAAGGTGACTAAATGATGGAAGGGTCAGTGTCTGGAATTTGGAAGGTGAGTAAGGTGACTAAATGATGGAAGGGTCAGTGTCTGGAATGTGGAAGGTGACTAAGGTGACTAAATGATGGAAGGGTCAGTGTCTGGAATTTGGAAGGTGACTAAGGTGACTAAATGATGGAAGGGTCAGTGTCTGGAATTCTGAAGGTGACTAAGGTGACTAAATGATGGAAGGGTCAGTGTCTGGAATTTGGAAGGTGACTAAATGATGGAAGGGTCAGTGTCTGGAATTTGGAAGGTGAGTAAGGTGACTAAATGATGGAAGGGTCAGTGTCTGGAATTCTGAAGGTGACTAAGGTGACTAAATGATGGAAGGGTCAGTGTCTGGAATTCGGAAGGTGACTAAATGATGGAAGGGTCAGTGTCTGGAATTTGGAAGGTGAGTAAGGTGACTAAATGATGGAAGGGTCAGTGTCTGGAATTTGGAAGGTGACTAAGGTGACTAAATGATGGAAGGGTCAGTGTCTGGAATTTGGAAGGTGAGTAAGGTGACTAAATGATGGAAGGGTCAGTGTCTGGAATTTGGAAGGTGAGTAAGGTGACTAAATGATGGAAGGGTCAGTGTCTGGAATTTGGAAGGTGACTAAGTTGACTAAATGATGGAAGGGTCAATGTCTGGAATTCGGAAGGTGACGAAGGTGATTAAATGATGGAAGGGTCAGTGTCTGGAATTTGGAAGGTGACTAAGGTGACTAAATGATGGAAGGGTCAGTGTCTGGAATTTGGAAGGTGACTAAGGTGACTAAATGATGGAAGGGTCAATGTCTGGAATTTGGAAGGTGACGAAGGTGACTAAATGATGGAAGGGTCAGTGTCTGGAATTCTGAAGGTGACTAAGGTGACTAAATGATGGAAGGGTCAGTGTCTGGAATTCTGAAGGTGACTAAGGTGACTAAATGATGGAAGGGTCAGTGTCTGGAATTTGGTAGGTGACTAAGGTGACTAAATGATGGAAGGGTCAGTGTCTGGAATTTGGAAGGTGACGAAGGTGACTAAATGATGGAAGGGTCAGTGTCTGGAATTCTGAAGGTGACTAAGGTGATTAAATGATGGAAGGGTCAATGTCTGGAATTCGGAAGGTGACTAAGGTGATTAAATGATGGAAGGGTCAGTGTCAGGAATTCGGAAGGTGACTAAGGTGACTAAATGATGGAAGGGTCAGTGTCTGGAATTCTGAAGGTGACTAAGGTGATTAAATGATGGAAGGGTCAATGTCTGGAATTCGGAAGGTGACTAAGGTGATTAAATGATGGAAGGGTCAATGTCTGGAATTCGGAAGGTGACTAAGGTGATTAAATGATGGAAGGGTCAGTGTCTGGAATTCGGAAGGTGACTAAGGTGACTAAATGATGGAAGGGTCAGTGTCTGGAATTTGGAAGGTGACTAAGGTGACTAAATGATGGAAGGGTCAGTGTCTGGAATTTGGAAGGTGAGTAAGGTGACTAAATGATGGAAGGGTCAGTGTCTGGAATTTGGAAGGTGACTAAGGTGACTAAATGATGGAAGGGTCAGTGTCTGGAATTTGGAAGGTGAGTAAGGTGACTAAATGATGGAAGGGTCAGTGTCTGGAATTCGGAAGGTGACTAAGGTGACTAAATGATGGAAGGGTCAATGTCTGGAATTCGGAAGGTGACTAAGGTGACTAAATGATGGAAGGGTCAGTGTCTGGAATTTGGAAGGTGACTAAGGTGACTAAATGATGGAAGGGTCAGTGTCTGGAATTTGGTAGGTGACTAAGGTGACTAAATGATGGAAGGTTCAGTGTCTGGAATTTGGAAGGTGAGTAAGGTGACTAAATGATGGAAGGGTCAGTGTCTGGAATTTGGAAGGTGACTAAGGTGACTAAATGATGGAAGGGTCAGTGTCTGGAATTTGGAAGGTGACTAAGGTGACTAAATGATGGAAGGGTCAATGTCTGGAATTTGGAAGGTGACGAAGGTGACTAAATGATGGAAGGGTCAGTGTCTGGAATTCTGAAGGTGACTAAGGTGACTAAATGATGGAAGGGTCAGTGTCTGGAATTCTGAAGGTGACTAAGGTGACTAAATGATGGAAGGGTCAGTGTCTGGAATTTGGTAGGTGACTAAGGTGACTAAATGATGGAAGGGTCAGTGTCTGGAATTCTGAAGGGGACTAAGGTGACTAAATGATGGAAGGGTCAGTGTCTGGAATTTGGAAGGTGACGAAGGTGACTAAATGATGGAAGGGTCAGTGTCTGGAATTCTGAAGGTGACTAAGGTGATTAAATGATGGAAGGGTCAGTGTCTGGAATTTGGAAGGTGACGAAGGTGACTAAATGATGGAAGGGTCAGTGTCTGGAATTTGGAAGGTGAGTAAGGTGACTAAATGATGGAAGGGTCAGTGTCTGGAATTTGGAAGGTGACGAAGGTGACTAAATGATGGAAGGGTCAGTGTCTGGAATTTGGAAGGTGACTAAGGTGACTAAATGATGGAAGGGTCAGTGTCTGGAATTTGGAAGGTGACTAAGGTGACTAAATGATGGAAGGGTCAGTGTCTGGAATTTGGAAGGTGACTAAGGTGACTAAATGATGGAAGGGTCAGTGTCTGGAATTTGGAAGGTGAGTAAGGTGACTAAATGATGGAAGGGTCAGTGTCTGGAATTTGGAAGGTGACGAAGGTGACTAAATGATGGAAGGGTCAGTGTCTGGAATTTGGAAGGTGACTAAGGTGACTAAATGATGGAAGGGTCAGTGTCTGGAATTTGGAAGGTGACTAAGGTGACTAAATGATGGAAGGGTCAGTGTCTGGAATTCTGAAGGTGACTAAGGTGACTAAATGATGGAAGGGTCAATGTCTGGAATTCGGAAGGTGACTAAGGTGATTAAATGATGGAAGGGTCAGTGTCTGGAATTCGGAAGGTGACTAAGGTGACTAAATGATGGAAGGGTCAGTGTCTGGAATTTGGAAGGTGACTAAGGTGACTAAATGATGGAAGGGTCAGTGTCTGGAATTTGGAAGGTGAGTAAGGTGACTAAATGATGGAAGGGTCAGTGTCTGGAATTTGGAAGGTGACTAAGGTGACTAAATGATGGAAGGTTCAGTGTCTGGAATTTGGAAGGTGACTAAGGTGACTAAATGATGGAAGGGTCAGTGTCTGGAATTTGGAAGGTGACGAAGGTGACTAAATGATGGAAGGGTCAGTGTCTGGAATTTGGTAGGTGACTAAGGAGACTAAATGATGGAAGGGTCAGTGCTTGGAATTTGGAAGGTGACTAAGGTGACTAAATGATGGAAGGGTCAGTGTCTGGAATTTGGAAGGTGAGTAAGGTGACTCAATGATGGAAGGGTCAGTGTCTGGAATTTGGAAGGTGAGTAAGGTGACTAAATGATGGAAGGGTCAGTGTCTGGAATTTGGTAGGTGACTAAGGAGACTAAATGATTGAAGGGTCAGTGTCTGGAATTTGGAAGGTGACTAAGGTGACTGAATGATGGAAGGGTCAGTGTCTGGAATTCTGAAGGTGACTAAGGTGACTAAATGATGGTAGGGTCCGTGTCTGGAATTCTGAAGGTGACTAAGGTGACTAAATGATGGAAGGGTCAGTGTCTGGAATTCTGAAGGTGACTAAGGTGACTAAATGATGGTAGGGTCCGTGTCTGGAATTCTGAAGGTGACTAAGGTGACTAAATGATGGAAGGGTCAGTGTCTGGAATTTGGAAGGTGAGTAAGGTGACTAAATGATGGAAGGGTCAGTGTCTGGAATTCGGAAGGTGACTAAGGTGACTAAATGATGGAAGGGTCAGTGTCTGGAATTTGGAAGGTGACTAAGGTGACTAAATGATGGAAGGGTCAGTGTCTGGAATTTGGAAGGTGACTAAGGTGACTAAATGATGGAAGGGTCAGTGTCTGGAATTTGGAAGGTGACTAAGGTGACTAAATGATGGAAGGGTCAGTGTCTGGAATTTGGAAGGTGAGTAAGGTGACTCAATGATGGAAGGGTCAGTGTCTGGAATTTGGAAGGTGACTAAGGTGACTAAATGATGGAAGGGTCAGTGTCTGGAATTCGGAAGGTGACTAAGGTGACTAAATGATGGAAGGGTCAGTGTCTGGAATTCGGAAGGTGACTAAGGTGACTAAATGATGGAAGGGTCAGTGTCTGGAATTTGGAAGGTGAGTAAGGTGACTAAATGATGGAAGGGTCAGTGTCTGGAATTTGGAAGGTGAGTAAGGTGACTCAATGATGGAAGGGTCAGTGTCTGGAATTTGGAAGGTGAGTAAGGTGACTCAATGATGGAAGGGTCAGTGTCTGGAATTTGGAAGGTGAGTAAGGTGACTAAATGATGGAAGGGTCAGTGTCTGGAATTCGGAAGGTGACTAAGGTGACTCAATGATGGAAGGGTCAGTGTCTGGAATTTGGAAGGTGACTCAGGTGACTAAATGATGGAAGGGTCAGTGTCTGGAATTTGGAAGGTGAGTAAAGTGACTAAATGATGGAAGGGTCAGTGTCTGGAATTTGGAAGGTGACTAAGGTGACTAAATGATGGAAGGGTCAGTGTCTGGAATTCTGAAGGTGACTAAGGTGACTAAATGATGGAAGGGTCAGTGTCTGGAATTTGGAAGGTGACGAAGGTGACTAAATGATGGAAGGGTCAGTGTCTGGAATTTGGAAGGTGACTAAGGTGACTAAATGATGGAAGGGTCAGTGTCTGGAATTTGGAAGGTGACTAAGGTGACTAAATGATGGAAGGGTCAGTGTCTGGAATTCTGAAGGTGACTAAGGTGACTAAATGATGGAAGGGTCAGTGTCTGGAATTTGGAAGGTGACGAAGGTGACTAAATGATGGAAGGGTCAGTGTCTGGAATTTGGAAGGTGACTAAGGTGACTAAATGATGGAAGGGTCAGTGTCTGGAATTTGGAAGGTGACTAAGGTGACTAAATGATGGAAGGGTCAGTGTCTAGAATTTGGAAGGTGACTAAGGTGACTAAATGATGGAAGGGTCAGTGTCTGGAATTTGGAAGGTGACTAAGGTGACTAAATGATGGAAGGGTCAGTGTCTGGAATTTGGAAGGTGACTAAGGTGACTAAATGATGGAAGGGTCAGTGTCTGGAATTTGGAAGGTGACTAAGGTGACTAAATGATGGAAGGGTCAATGTCTGGAATTCTGAAGGTGATTAAGGTGACTAAATGATGGAAGGGTCAGTGTCTGAAATTCGGAAGGTGACTAAGGTGACTAAATGATGGAAGGGTCAGTGTCTGGAATTCTGAAGGTGACTAAGGTGACTAAATGTTGGAAGGGTCAGTTTCTGGAATTTGGAAGGTGACTAAGGTGACTAAATGATGGAAGGGTCAGTGTCTGGAATTTGGAAGGTGACTAAGGTGACTAAATGATGGAAGGGTCAGTGTCTGGAATTTGGAAGGTGACTAAGGTGACTAAATGATGGAAGGGTCAGTGTCTGGAATTTGGAAGGTGACTAAGGTGACTAAATGATGGAAGGGTCAGTGTCTGGAATTTGGAAGGTGACTAAGGTGACTAAATGATGGAAGGGTCAATGTCTGGAATTCTGAAGGTGATTAAGGTGACTAAATGATGGAATGGTCAGTGTCTGAAATTCGGAAGGTGACTAAGGTGACTAAATGATGGAAGGGTCAGTGTCTGGAATTCTGAAGGTGACTAAGGTGACTAAATGTTGGAAGGGTCAGTTTCTGGAATTTGGAAGGTGACTAAGGTGACTAAATGATGGAAGGGTCAGTGTCTGGAATTTGGAAGGTGACTAAGGTGACTAAATGATGGAAGGGTCAGTGTCTGGAATTTGGAAGGTGACTAAGGTGACTAAATGATGGAAGGGTCAGTGTCTGGAATTTGGAAGGTGACTAAGGTGACTAAATGATGGAAGGGTCAGTGTCTGGAATTCTGAAGGTGACTAAGGTGACTAAATGATGGAAGGGTCAATGTCTGAAATTCGGAAGGTGACTAAGGTGACTAAATGATGGAAGGGTCAGTGTCTGGAATTTGGAAGGTGAGTAAGGTGACTAAATGATGGAAGGGTCAATGTCTGGAATTCTGAAGGTGATTAAGGTGACTAAATGATGGAAGGGTCAGTGTCTGGAATTCTGAAGGTGATTAAGGTGACTAAATGATGGAAGGGTCAGTGTCTGAAATTCGGAAGGTGACTAAGGTGACTAAATGATGGAAGGGTCAGTGTCTGAAATTCGGAAGGTGACTAAGGTGACTAAATGATGGAAGGGTCAATGTCTGGAATTCTGAAGGTGATTAAGGTGACTAAATGATGGAAGGGTCAGTGTCTGAAATTCGGAAGGTGACTAAGGTGACTAAATGATGGAAGGGTCAGTGTCTGGAATTTGGAAGGTGACTAAGGTGACTAAATGATGGAAGGGTCAGTGTCTGGAATTTGGAAGGTGACTAAGGTGACTAAATGATGGAAGGGTCAGTGTCTGGAATTTGGAAGGTGACTAAGGTGACTAAATGATGGAAGGGTCAGTGTCTGGAATTTGGAAGGTGACTAAGGTGACTAAATGATGGAAGGGTCAGTGTCTGGAATTCTGAAGGTGACTAAGGTGACTAAATGATGGAAGGGTCAGTGTCTGGAATTTGGAAGGTGACTAAGGTGACTCAATGATGGAAGGGTCAGTGTCTGGAATTCGGAAGGTGACTAAGGTGACTAAATGATGGAAGGGTCAGTGTCTGGAATTTGGAAGGTGACTAAGGTGACTAAATGATGGAAGGGTCAGTGTCTGGAATTCTGAAGGTGACTAAGGTGACTAAATGATGGAAGGGTCAGTGTCTGGAATTCTGAAGGTGACTAAGGTGACTAAATGATGGAAGGGTCAGTGTCTGGAATTTGGAAGGTGACTAAGGTGACTAAATGTTGGAAGGGTCAGTGTCTGGAATTTGGAAGGTGACTAAGGTGACTAAATGATGGAAGGGTCAGTGTCTGGAATTCGGAAGGTGACTAAGGTGACTAAATGTTGGAAGGGTCAGTGTCTGGAATTTGGAAGGTGACTAAGGTGACTAAATGTTGGAAGGGTCAGTGTCTGGAATTTGGAAGGTGACTAAGGTGACTAAATGATGGAAGGGTCAGTGTCTGGAATTTGGAAGGTGACTAAGGTGACTAAATGATGGAAGGGTCAGTGTCTGGAATTCGGAAGGTGACTAAGGTGACTAAATGTTGGAAGGGTCAGTGTCTGGAATTTGGAAGGTGACTAAGGTGACTAAATGATGGAAGGGTCAGTGTCTGGAATTCGGAAGGTGACTAAGGTGACTAAATGTTGGAAGGGTCAGTGTCTGGAATTTGGAAGGTGACTAAGGTGACTAAATGATGGAAGGGTCAGTGTCTGGAATTCTGAAGGTGACTAAGGTGACTAAATGATGGAAGGGTCAGTGTCTGGAATTCGGAAGGTGACTAAGGTGACTAAATGATGGAAGGGTCAGTGTCTGGAATTTGGAAGGTGACTAAGGTGACTAAATGATGGAAGGGTCAGTGTCTGGAATTCTGAAGGTGACTCAGGTGACTAAATGATGGAAGGGTCAGTGTCTGGAATTCGGAAGGTGACTAAGGTGACTAAATGATGGAAGGGTCAGTGTCTGGAATTTGGAAGGTGACTAAGGTGACTAAATGATGGAAGGGTCAGTGTCTGGAATTCTGAAGGTGACTAAGGTGACTAAATGATGGAAGGGTCAGTGTCTGGAATTCGGAAGGTGACTAAGGTGACTAAATGATGGAAGGGTCAGTGTCTGGAATTCGGAAGGTGACTAAGGTGACTAAATGATGGAAGGGTCAGTGTCTGGAATTTGGAAGGTGACTAAGGTGACTAAATGATGGAAGGGTCAGTGTCTGGAATTTGGAAGGTGACTAAGGTGACTAAATGATGGAAGGGTCAGTGTCTGGAATTTGGAAGGTGAGTAAGGTGACTAAATGATGGAAGGGTCAGTGTCTGGAATTTGGAAGGTGACTAAGGTGACTAAATGATGGAAGGGTCAGTGTCTGGAATTTGGAAGGTGACTAAGGTGACTAAATGATGGAAGGGTCAGTGTCTGGAATTTGGAAGGTGACTAAGGTGACTAAATGATGGAAGGGTCAGTGTCTGGAATTCGGAATGTGACAAAGGTGACTAAATGATGGAAGGGTCAGTGTCTGGAATTCGGAATGTGACAAAGGTGACTAAATGATGGAAGGGTCAATGTCTGGAATTTGGAAGGTGAGTAAGGTGACTAAATGATGGAAGGGTCAATGTCTGGAATTTGGAAGGTGACTAAGGTGACTAAATGATGGAAGGGTCAGTGTCTGGAATTTGGAAGGTGACTAAGGTGACTAAATGATGGAAGGGTCAATGTCTGGAATTCGGAATGTGACAAAGGTGACTAAATGATGGAAGGGTCAGTGTCTGGAATTTGGAAGGTGACTAAGGTGACTAAATGATGGAAGGGTCAGTGTCTGGAATTTGGAAGGTGAGTAAGGTGACTAAATGATGGAAGGGTCAGTGTCTGGAATTTGGAAGGTGACTAAGGTGACTAAATGATGGAAGGGTCAGTGTCTGGAATTTGGAAGGTGACTAAGGTGACTAAATGATGGAAGGGTCAGTCAGTGTCTGGAATTTGGAAGGTGACTAAGGTGACTAAATGATGGAAGGGTCAATGTCTGGAATTCGGAATGTGACAAAGGTGACTAAATGATGGAAGGGTCAGTGTCTGGAATTCGGAATGTGACAAAGGTGACTAAATGATGGAAGGGTCAGTGTCTGGAATTTGGAAGGTGACTAAGGTGACTAAATGATGGAAGGGTCAGTGTCTGGAATTTGGAAGGTGAGTAAGGTGACTAAATGATGGAAGGGTCAGTGTCTGGAATTTGGAAGGTGACTAAGGTGACTAAATGATGGAAGGGTCAGTGTCTGGAATTTGGAAGGTGACTAAGGTGACTAAATGATGGAAGGGTCAGTCAGTGTCTGGAATTTGGAAGGTGACTAAGGTGACTAAATGATGGAAGGGTCAATGTCTGGAATTCGGAATGTGACAAAGGTGACTAAATGATGGAAGGGTCAGTGTCTGGAATTCGGAATGTGACAAAGGTGACTAAATGATGGAAGGGTCAGTGTCTGGAATTTGGAAGGTGACTAAGGTGACTAAATGATGGAAGGGTCAGTGTCTGGAATTGGGAAGGTGACTAAGGTGACTAAATGATGGAAGGGTCAGTGTCTGGAATTTGGAAGGTGACTAAGGTGACTAAATGATGGAAGGGTCAATGTCTGGAATTCGGAATGTGACAAAGGTGACTAAATGATGGAAGGGTCAGTGTCTGGAATTCGGAATGTGACAAAGGTGACTAAATGATGGAAGGGTCAGTGTCTGGAATTTGGAAGGTGACTAAGGTGACTAAATGATGGAAGGGTCAATGTCTGGAATTCGGAATGTGACAAAGGTGACTAAATGATGGAAGGGTCAGTGTCTGGAATTCGGAATGTGACAAAGGTGACTAAATGATGGAAGGGTCAGTGTCTGGAATTTGGAATGTGACAAAGGTGACTAAATGATGGAAGGGTCAGTGTCTGGAATTTGGAAGGTGACTAAGGTGACTAAATGATTGAAGGGTCAGTGTCTGGAATTTGGAAGGTGACTAAGGTGACTAAATGATGGAAGGGTCAGTGTCTGGAATTTGGAATGTGACAAAGGTGACTAAATGATGGAAGGGTCAGTGTCTTGAATTTGGAAGGTGACTAAGGTGACTAAATGATGGAAGGGTCAGTGTCTGGAATTTGGAATGTGACAAAGGTGACTAAATGATGGAAGGGTCAGTGTCTTGAATTTGGAAGGTGACTAAGGTGACTAAATGATGGAAGGGTCAGTGTCTGGAATTTGGAAGGTGAGTAAGGTGACTAAATGATGGAAGGGTCAATGTCTGGAATTCTGAAGGTGATTAAGGTGACTAAATGATGGAAGGGTCAGTGTCTGGAATTTGGAAGGTGACTAAATGATGGAAGGGTCAATGTCTGGAATTCTGAAGGTGATTAAGGTGACTAAATGATGGAAGGGTCAGTGTCTGGAATTCGGAAGGTGAGTAAGGTGACTAAATGATGGAAGGGTCAATGTCTGGAATTCTGAAGGTGACTAAGGTGACTAAATGATGGAAGGGTCAGTGTCTGGAATTCGGAAGGTGACTAAGGTGACTAAATGATGGAAGGGTCAGTGTCTGGAATTTGGAAGGTGACTAAGGTGACTAAATGATGGAAGCGTCAGTGTCTGGAATTCGGAAGGTGACTAAGGTGACTAAATGATGGAAGGGTCAGTGTCTGGAATTCGGAAGGTGACTAAGGTGACTAAATGATGAAAGGGTCAGTGTCTGGAATTCGGAAGGTGACTAAGGTGACTAAATGATGGAAGGGTCAGTGTCTGGAATTTGGAAGGTGAGTAAGGTGACTAAATGATGGAAGGGTCAGTGTCTGGAATTTGGAAGGTGACTAAGGTGACTAAATGATGGAAGCGTCAGTGTCTGGAATTCGGAAGGTGACTAAGGTGACTAAATGATGGAAGGGTCAGTGTCTGGAATTCGGAAGGTGACTAAGGTGACTAAATGATGGAAGGGTCAGTGTCTGGAATTTGGAAGGTGACTAAGGTGACTAAATGATGGAAGCGTCAGTGTCTGGAATTCGGAAGGTGACTAAGGTGACTAAATGATGGAAGGGTCAGTGTCTGGAATTCGGAAGGTGACTAAGGTGACTAAATGATGAAAGGGTCAGTGTCTGGAATTCGGAAGGTGACTAAGGTGACTAAATGATGGAAGGGTCAGTGTCTGGAATTTGGAAGGTGAGTAAGGTGACTAAATGATTGAAGGGTCAGTGTCTGGAATTCGGAAGGTGACTAAGGTGACTAAATGATGGAAGGGTCAGTGTCTGGAATTCGGAAGGTGACTAAGGTGACTAAATGATGGAAGGGTCAGTGTCTGGAATTTGGAAGGTGACTAAGGTGACTAAATGATGGAAGGGTCAGTGTCTGGAATTTGGAAGGTGACTAAGGTGACTAAATGATGGAAGGGTCAGTGTCTGGAATTTGGAAGGTGACTCAGGTGACTAAATGATGGAAGGGTCAGTGTCTGGAATTTGGAAGGTGAGTAAGGTGACTAAATGATGGAAGGGTCAGTGTCTGGAATTCGGAAGGTGACTAAGGTGACTAAATGATGGAAGGGTCAGTGTCTGGAATTCGGAAGGTGACTAAGGTGACTAAATGATGGAAGGGTCAGTGTCTGGAATTTGGAAGGTGAGTAAGGTGACTAAATGATGGAAGGGTCAGTGTCTGGAATTTGGAAGGTGACTAAAATGACTAAATGATGGAAGGGTCAGTGTCTGGAATTTGGAAGGTGACTAAGGTGACTAAATGATGGAAGGGTCAGTGTCTGGAATTTGGAAGGTGACTAAGTTGACTAAATGATGGAAGGGTCAGTGTCTGGAATTTGGAAGGTGAGTAAGGTGACTAAATGATGGAAGGGTCAGTGTCTGGAATTCGGAAGGTGACTAAGGTGACTAAATGATGGAAGGGTCAGTGTCTGGAATTTGGAAGGTGACTAAGGTGACTAAATGATGGAAGGGTCAGTGTCTGGAATTTGGAAGGTGAGTAAGGTGACTAAATGATGGAAGGGTCAGTGTCTGGAATTTGGAAGGTGACTAAGGTGACTAAATGATGGAAGGGTCAGTGTCTGGAATTTGGAAGGTGACTAAGGTGACTAAATGATGGAAGGGTCAGTGTCTGGAATTTGGAAGGTGACTAAGGTGACTAAATGATGGAAGGGTCAGTGTCTGGAATTTGGAAGGTGACTAAGGTGACTAAATGATGGAAGGGTCAGTGTCTGGAATTTGGAAGGTGACTAAGGTGACTAAATGATGGAAGGGTCAGTGTCTGGAATTTGGAAGGTGACTAAGGTGACTAAATGATGGAAGGGTCAGTGTCTGGAATTTGGAAGGTGACTAAGGTGACTAAATGATGGAAGGGTCAGTGTCTGGAATTTGGAAGGTGACTAAGGTGACTAAATGATGGAAGGGTCAGTGTCTGGAATTTGGAAGGTGACTAAGGTGACTAAATGATGGAAGGGTCAGTGTCTGGAATTTGGAAGGTGACTAAGGTGACTAAATGATGGAAGGGTCAGTGTCTGGAATTTGGAAGGTGACTAAGGTGACTAAATGATGGAAGGGTCAGTGTCTGGAATTTGGAAGGTCACTAAGGTGACTAAATGATGGAAGGGTCAGTGTCTGGAATTTGGAAGGTGACTAAGGTGACTAAATGATGGAAGGGTCAGTGTCTGGAATTTGGAAGGTGAGTAAGGTGACTAAATGATGGAAGGGTCAGTGTCTGGAATTTGGAAGGTGACTAAGGTGACTAAATGATGGAAGGGTCAGTGTATGGAATTTGGAAGGTGACTCAGGTGACTAAATGATGGAAGGGTCAGTGTATGGAATTTGGAAGGTGACTCAGGTGACTAAATGATGGAAGGGTCAGTGTATGGAATTTGGAAGGTGACTCAGGTGACTAAATGATGGAAGGGTCAGTGTATGGAATTTGGAAGGTGACTAAGGTGACTAAATGATGGAAGGGTCAGTGTATGGAATTTGGAAGGTGACTCAGGTGACTAAATGATGGAAGGGTCAGTGTATGGAATTTGGAAGGTGACTCAGGTGACTAAATGATGGAAGGGTCAGTGTCTGGAATTTGGAAGGTGACTAAGGTGACTAAATGATGGAAGGGTCAGTGTCTGGAATTCTGAAGGTGACTAAGGTGACTAAATGATGGAAGGGTCAGTGTCTGGAATTCTGAAGGTGACTAAGGTGACTTAATGTTGGAAGGGTCAGTGTCTGGAATTTGGAAGGTGACTAAGGTGACTAAATGATGGAAGGGTCAGTGTCTGGAATTTGGAAGGTGACTAAGGTGACTAAATGATGGAAGGGTCAGTGTCTGGAATTCTGAAGGTGACTAAGGTGACTAAATGTTGGAAGGGTCAGTGTCAGGAATTTGGAAGGTGACTAAGGTGACTAAATGATGGAAGGGTCAGTGTCAGGAATTTGGAAGGTGACTAAGGTGACTAAATGATGGAAGGGTCAGTGTCTGGAATTTGTAAGGTGACTAAGGTGACTAAATGATGGAAGGGTCAGTGTCTGGAATTCTGAAGGTGACTAAGGTGACTAAATGTTGGAAGGGTCAGTATCTGGAATTTGGAAGGTGACTAAGGTGACTAAATGTTGGAAGGGTCAGTGTCTGGAATTTGGAAGGTGACTAAGGTGACTAAATGATGGAAGGGTCAGTGTCTGGAATTTGGAAGGTGACTAAGGTGACTAAATGTTGGAAGGGTCAGTGTCTGGAATTTGGAAGGTGACTAAGGTGACTAAATGATGGAAGGGTCAGTGTCTGGAATTTGGAAGGTGACTAAGGTGACTAAATGATGGAAGGGTCAGTGTCTGGAATTTGGAAGGTGACTAAGGTGACTAAATGTTGGAAGGGTCAGTGTCTGGAATTTGGAAGGTGACTAAGGTGACTAAATGATGGAAGGGTCAGTGTCTGGAATTTGGAAGGTGACTAAGGTGACTAAATGATGGAAGGGTCAGTGTCTGGAATTTGGAAGGTGACTAAGGTGACTAAATGATGGAAGGGTCAGTGTCTGGAATTTGGAAGGTGACTAAGGTGACTAAATGATGGAAGGGTCAGTGTCTGGAATTCTGAAGGTGACTAAGGTGACTAAATGATGGAAGGGTCAGTGTCTGGAATTCTGAAGGTGACTAAGGTGACTAAATGATGGAAGGGTCAGTGTCTGGAATTTGGAAGGTGACTAAGGTGACTAAATGATGGAAGGGTCAGTGTCTGGAATTTGGAAGGTGACTAAGGTGACTAAATGATGGAAGGGTCAGTGTCTGGAATTTGGAAGGTGACTAAGGTGACTAAATGATGGAAGGGTCAGTGTCTGGAATTTGGAAGGTGACTAAGGTGACTAAATGATGGAAGGGTCAGTGTCTGGAATTTGGAAGGTGACTAAGGTGACTAAATGATGGAAGGGTCAGTGTCTGGAATTCTGAAGGTGACTAAGGTGACTAAATGATGGAAGGGTCAGTGTCTGGAATTCTGAAGGTGACTAAGGTGACTAAATGATGGAAGGGTCAGTGTCTGGAATTTGGAAGGTGACTAAGGTGACTAAATGATGGAAGGGTCAGTGTCTGGAATTCTGAAGGTGACTAAGGTGACTAAATGATGGAAGGGTCAGTGTCTGGAATTTGGAAGGTGACTAAGGTGACTAAATGATGGAAGGGTCAGTGTCTGGAATTCTGAAGGTGACTAAGGTGACTAAATGATGGAAGGGTCAGTGTCTGGAATTCTGAAGGTGACTAAGGTGACTAAATGATGGAAGGGTCAGTGTCTGGAATTTGGAAGGTGACTAAGGTGACTAAATGATGGAAGGGTCAGTGTCTGGAATTCGGAAGGTGACTAAATGATGGAAGGGTCAGTGTCTGGAATTCGGAAGGTGACTAAATGATGGAAGGGTCAGTGTCTGGAATTCGGAAGGTGACTAAATGATGGAAGGGTCAGTGTCTGGAATTTGGAAGGTGAGTAAGGTGACTAAATGATGGAAGGGTCAGTGTCTGGAATTCGGAAGGTGACTAAATGATGGAAGGGTCAGTGTCTGGAATTCGGAAGGTGACTAAATGATGGAAGGGTCAGTGTCTGGAATTTGGAAGGTGACTAAGGTGACTAAATGATGGAAGGGTCAGTGTCTGGAATTTGGAAGGTGACTAAGGTGACTAAATGATGGAAGGGTCAGTGTCTGGAATTTGGAAGGTGACTAAGGTGACTAAATGATGGAAGGGTCAGTGTCTGGAATTTGGAAGGTGACTAAGGTGACTAAATGATGGAAGGGTCAGTGTCTGGAATTTGGAAGGTGACTAAGGTGACTAAATGATGGAAGGGTCAGTGTCTGGAATTTGGAAGGTGACTAAGGTGACTAAATGATGGAAGGGTCAGTGTCTGGAATTTGGAAGGTGACTAAGGTGACTAAATGATGGAAGGGTCAGTGTCTGGAATTTGGAAGGTGACTAAGGTGAGTAAATGATGGAAGGGTCAGTGTCTGGAATTTGGATGGTGGCTAAGGTGACTAAATGATGGAAGGGTCAGTGTCTGGAATTTGGAAGGTGACTAAGGTGACTAAATGATGGAAGGGTCAGTGTCTGGAATTTGGAAGGTGACTAAGGTGACTAAATGATGGAAGGGTCAGTGTCTGGAATTTGGAAGGTGACTAAGGTGACTAAATGATGGAAGGGTCAGTGTTTGGAATTCGGAAGGTGACTAAATGATTGAAGGGTCAGTGTCTGGAATTTGGAAGGTGAGTAAGGTGACTAAATGATGGAAGGGTCAGTGTCTGGAATTCGGAAGGTGACTAAATGATGGAAGGGTCAGTGTCTGGAATTTGGAAGGTGACTAAGGTGACTAAATGATGGAAGGGTCAGTGTCTGGAATTTGGAAGGTGAGTAAGTTGACTAAATGATGGAAGGGTCAGTGTCTGGAATTTGGAAGGTGACTAAGGTGACTAAATGATGGAAGGGTCAGTGTCTGGAATTTGGAAGGTGAGTAAGGTGACTAAATGATGGAAGGGTCAGTGTCTGGAATTTGGAAGGTGAGTAAGGTGACTAAATGATGGAAGGGTCAGTGTCTGGAATTTGGAAGGTGAGTAAGGTGACTAAATGATGGAAGGGTCAGTGTCTGGAATTTGGAAGGTGAGTAAGGTGACTAAATGATGGAAGGGTCAGTGTCTGGAATTTGGAAGGTGACTAAATGATGGAAGGGTCAGTGTCTGGAATTTGGAAGGTGACTAAGGTGACTAAATGATGGAAGGGTCAGTGTCTGGAATTTGGAAGGTGACTAAGGTGTCTAAATGATGGAAGGGTCAGTGTCTGGAATTTGGAAGGTGACTAAGGTGACTAAATGATGGAAGGGTCAGTGTCTGGAATTTGGAAGGTGACTAAGGTGACTAAATGATGGAAGGGTCAGTGTCTGGAATTTGGAAGGTGACTAAATGATGGAAGGGTCAATGTCTGGAATTCTGAAGGTGATTAAGGTGACTAAATGATGGAAGGGTCAGTGTCTGAAATTCAGAAGGTGACTAAGGTGACTAAATGATGGAAGGGTCAGTGTCTGGAATTTGGAAGTTGACTAAATGATGGAAGGGTCAGTGTCTGGAATTTGGAAGGTGACTAAGGTGACTAAATGATGGAAGGGTCAGTGTCTGGAATTTGGAAGGTGACTAAGGTGACTAAATGATGGAAGGGTCAGTGTCTGGAATTTGGAAGGTGACTAAGGTGACTAAATGATGGAAGGGTCAGTGTCTGGAATTTGGAAGGTGACTAAATGATGGAAGGGTCAGTGTCTGGAATTCGGAAGGTGACTAAGGTGACTAAATGATGGAAGGGTCAGTGTCTGGAATTCGGAAGGTGACTAAGGTGACTAAATGATGGAAGGGTCAGTGTCTGGAATTTGGAAGGTGACTAAGGTGACTAAATGATGGAAGGGTCAGTGTCTGGAATTCGGAAGGTGACTAAGTTGACTAAATGATGGAAGGGTCAGTGTCTGGAATTTGGAAGGTGACTAAGGTGACTAAATGATGGAAGGGTCAGTGTCTGGAATTTGGAAGGTGACTAAGGTGACTAAATGATGGAAGGGTCAGTGTCTGGAATTCGGAAGGTGACTAAGGTGACTAAATGATGGAAGGGTCAGTGTCTGGAATTTGGAAGGTGACTAAGGTGACTAAATGATGGAAGGGTCAGTGTCTGGAATTTGGAAGGTGACTAAGGTGACTAAATGATGGAAGGGTCAGTGTCTGGAATTTGGAAGGTGACTAAGGTGACTAAATGATGGAAGGGTCAGTGTCTGGAATTCGGAAGGTGACTAAGGTGACTAAATGATGGAAGGGTCAGTGTCTGGAATTCGGAAGGTGACTAAGTGACTAAATGATGGAAGGGTCAGTGTCTGGAATTTTGAAGGTGAGTAAGGTGACTAAATGATGGAAGGGTCAGTGTCTGGAATTCGAAAGGTGACTAAGGTGACTAAATGATGGAAGGGTCAGTGTCTGGAATTTGGAAGGTGACTAAGGTGACTAAATGATGGAAGGGTCAGTGTCTGGAATTTGGAAGGTGACTAAGGTGACTAAATGATGGAAGGGTCAGTGTCTGGAATTCGGAAGGTGACTAAGGTGACTAAATGATGGAAGGGTCAGTGTCTGGAATTCGGAAGGTGACTAAGGTGACTAAATAATGGAAGGGTCAGTGTCTGGAATTTGGAAGGTGAGTAAGGTGACTAAATGATGGAAGGGTCAGTGTCTGGAATTCGGAAGGTGACTAAGGTGACTAAATGATGGAAGGGTCAGTGTTTGGAATTTGGAAGGTGACTAAGGTGACTAAATGATGGAAGGGTCAGTGTCTGGAATTTGGAAGGTGACTAAGGTGACTAAATGATGGAAGGGTCAGTGTCTGGAATTTGGAAGGTGACTAAGGTGACTAAATGATGGAAGGGTCAGTGTCAGGAATTTGGAAGGTGACTAAGGTGACTAAATGATGGAAGGGTCAGTGTCAGGAATTTGGAAGGTGACTAAGGTGACTAAATGATGGAAGGGTCAGTGTCTGGAATTCGGAAGGTGACTAAGGTGACTAAATGATGGAAGGGTCAGTGTCTGGAATTTGGAAGGTGACTAAGGTGACTAAATGATGGAAGGGTCAGTGTCAGGAATTTGGAAGGTGACTAAGGTGACTAAATGATGGAAGGGTCAGTGTCTGGAATTTGGAAGGTGACTAAGGTGACTAAATGATGGAAGGGTCAGTGTCTGGAATTTGGAAGGTGAGTAAGGTGACTAAATGATGGAAGGGTCAGTGTCTGGAATTTGGAAGGTGACTAAGGTGACTAAATGATGGAAGGGTCAGTGTCTGGAATTTGGAAGGTGACTAAGGTGACTAAATGATGGAAGGCTCAGTGTCTGGAATTTGGAAGGTGACTAAGGTGACTAAATGATGGAAGGGTCAGTGTCTGGAATTTGGAAGGTGACTAAGGAGACTAAATGATGGAAGGGTCAGTGTCTGGAATTTGGAAGGTGACTAAGGTGACTAAATGATGGAAGGGTCAGTGTCTGGAATTTGGAAGGTGACTAAGGTGACTAAATGATGGAAGGGTCAGTGTCTGGAATTTGGAAGGTGACTAAGGTGACTAAATGATGGAAGGGTCAGTGTCTGGAATTCTGAAGGTGACTAAGGTGACTAAATGATGGAAGGGTCAGTGTCTGGAATTCTGAAGGTGACTAAGGTGACTAAATGATTGAAGGGTCAGTGTCTGGAATTTGGAAGGTGACTAAGGTGACTAAATGATGGAAGGGTCAGTGTCTGGAATTTGGAAGGTGACTAAGGTGACTAAATGATGGAAGGGTCAGTGTCTGGAATTTGGAAGGTGACTAAGGTGACTAAATGATGGAAGGGTCAGTGTCTGGAATTTGGAAGGTGACTAAGGTGACTAAATGATGGAAGGGTCAGTGTCTGGAATTTGGAAGGTGACTAAGGTGACTAAATGTTGGAAGGGTCAGTGTCTGGAATTTGGAATGTGACAAAGGTGACTAAATGTTGGAAGGGTCAGTGTCTGGAATTCTGAAGGTGACTAAGGTGACTCAATGATGGAAGGGTCAGTGTCTGGAATTCTGAAGGTGACTAAGGTGACTAAATGATGGAAGGGTCAGTGTCTGGAATTCTGAAGGTGACTAAGGTGACTAAATGATGGAAGGGTCAGTGTCTGGAATTCTGAAGGTGACTAAGGTGACTAAATGATGGAAGGGTCAGTGTCTGGAATTCTGAAGGTGACTAAGGTGACTAAATGATGGAAGGGTCAGTGTCTGGAATTTGGAAGGTGACGAAGGTGACTAAATGTTGGAAGGGTCAGTGTCTGGAATTTGGAAGGTGACTAAGGTGACTAAATGATGGAAGGGTCAGTGTCTGGAATTTGGAAGGTGACTAAGGTGACTAAATGATGGAAGGGTCAGTGTCTGGAATTTGGAAGGTGACTAAGGTGACTAAATGATGGAAGGGTCAGTGTCTGGAATTTGGAAGGTGAGTAAGGTGACTAAATGATGGAAGGGTCAGTGTCTGGAATTTGGAAGGTGACTAAGGTGACTAAATGATGGAAGGGTCAGTGTCTGGAATTTGGAAGGTGAGTAAGGTGACTAAATGATGGAAGGGTCAGTGTCTGGAATTTGGAAGGTGAGTAAAGTGACTAAATGATGGAAGGGTCAGTGTCCGGAATTTGGAAGGTGACTAACGTGACTAAATGATGGAAGGGTCAGTGTCTGGAATTCTGAAGGTGACTAAGGTGACTAAATGATGGAAGGGTCAGTGTCAGGAATTTGGAAGGTGACTAAGGTGACTAAATGATGGAAGGGTCAGTGTCTGGAATTCGGAAGGTGACTAAGGTGACTAAATGATGGAAGGGTCAATGTCTGGAATTCTGAAGGTGACTAAGGTGACTAAATGATGGAAGGGTCAGTGTCTGGAATTCTGAAGGTGACAAAGGTGACTAAATGATGGAAGGGTCAGTGTCTGGAATTTGGAAGGTGACTAAGGTGACTAAATGATGGAAGGGTCAGTGTCAGGAATTTGGAAGGTGACAAAGGTGACTAAATGATGGAAGGGTCAGTGTCTGGAATTCTGAAGGTGACAAAGGTGACTAAATGATGGAAGGGTCAGTGTCTGGAATTCGGAAGGTGACTAAGGTGACTAAATGATGGAAGGGTCAGTGTCTGGAATTTGGAAGGTGACTAAGGTGACTAAATGATGGAAGGGTCAATGTCTGGAATTCTGAAGGTGACTAAGGTTACTAAATGATGGAAGGGTCAGTGTCTGGAATTCTGAAGGTGACTAAGGTGACTAAATGATGGAAGGGTCAGTGTCTGGAATTTGGAAGGTGACTAAGGTGACTAAATGTTGGAAGGGTCAGTGTCTGGAATTTGGAAGGTGACTAAGGTGACTAAATGATGGAAGGGTCAGTGTCTGGAATTTGGAAGGTGACTAAGGTGACTAAATGTTGGAAGGGTCAGTGTCTGGAATTTGGAAGGTGACTAAGGTGACTAAATGATGGAAGGGTCAGTGTCTGGAATTCTGAAGGTGACTAAGGTGACTAAATGATGGAAGGGTCAGTGTCTGGAATTTGGAAGGTGACTAAGGTGACTAAATGATGGAAGGGTCAGTGTCTGGAATTTGGAAGGTGACTAAGGTGACTAAATGATGGAAGGGTCAGTGTCTGGAATTTGGAAGGTGACTAAGGTGACTAAATGATGGAAGGGTCAGTGTCTGGAATTTGGAAGGTGACTAAGGTGACTAAATGATGGAAGGGTCAGTGTCTGGAATTTGGAAGGTGAGTAAGGTGACTAAATGATGGAAGGGTCAGTGTCTAGAATTTGGAAGGTGACTAAGGTGACTAAATGTTGGAAGGGTCAGTGTCTGGAATTCTGAAGGTGACTAAGGTGACTAAATGATGGAAGGGTCAGTGTCTGGAATTCTGAAGGTGACTAAGGTGACTAAATGATGGATGGGTCAGTGTCTGGAATTTGGAAGGTGACTAAGGTGACTAAATGATGGAAGGGTCAGTGTCTGGAATTTGGAAGGTGACGAAGGTGACTAAATGATGGAAGGGTCAGTGTCTGGAATTTGGAAGGTGACTAAGGTGACTAAATGTTGGAAGGGTCAGTGTCTGGAATTTGGAAGGTGACTAAGGTGACGAAATGATGGAAGGGTCAGTGTCTGGAATTTGGAAGGTGACTAAGGTGACTAAATGATGGAAGGGTCAGTGTCTGGAATTTGGAAGGTGACAAAGGTGACTAAATGATGGAAGGGTCAGTGTCTGGAATTTGGAAGGTGAGTAAGGTGACTAAATGATGGAAGGGTCAGTGTCTGGAATTTGGAAGGTGACTAAGATGACTAAATGATGGAAGGGTCAGTGTCTGGAATTTGGAAGGTGACTAAGGTGACTAAGTGATGGAAGGGTCAGTGTCTGGAATTTGGAAGGTGACTAAGGTGACTAAATGATGGAAGGGTCAGTTTCTGGAATTTGGAAGGTGAGTAAGGTGACTAAATGATGGAAGGGTCAGTGTCTGGAATTCGGAAGGTGACTAAGGTGACTAAATGATGGAAGGGTCAGTGTCTGGAATTCTGAAGGTGACTAAGGTGACTAAATGATGGAAGGGTCAGTGTCTGGAATTTGGAAGGTGACTAAGGTGACTAAATGATGGAAGGGTCAGTGTCTGGAATTTGGAAGGTGACTAAGGTGACTAAATGATGGAAGGGTCAGTGTCTGGAATTTGGAAGGTGACTAAGGTGACTAAATGATGGAAGGGTCAGTGTCTGGAATTTGGAAGGTGACTAAGGTGACTAAATGTTGGAAGGGTCAGTGTCTGGAATTCTGAAGGTGACTAAGGTGACTAAATGTTGGAAGGGTCAGTGTCTGGAATTCTGAAGGTGACTAAGGTGACTAAATGTTGGAAGGGTCAGTGTCTGGAATTCTGAAGGTGACTAAGGTGACTAAATGTTGGAAGGGTCTGTGTCTGGAATTCTGAAGGTGACTAAGGTGACTAAATGTTGGAAGGGTCAGTGTCTGGAATTCTGAAGGTGACTAAGGTGACTAAATGTTGGAAGGGTCAGTGTCTGGAATTCTGAAGGTGACTAAGGTGACTAAATGATGGAAGGGTCAGTGTCTGGAATTTGGAAGGTGACTAAGGTGACTAAATGATGGAAGGGTCAGTGTCTGGAATTTCGAAGGTGACTAAATGTTGGAAGGGTCAGTGTCTGGAATTCTGAAGGTGACTAAGGTGACTAAATGTTGGAAGGGTCAGTGTCTGGAATTCTGAAGGTGACTAAGGTGACTAAATGTTGGAAGGGTCAGTGTCTGGAATTCTGAAGGTGACTAAGGTGACTAAATGATGGAAGGGTCAGTGTCTGGAATTTGGAAGGTGACTAAGGTGACTAAATGATGGAAGGGTCAGTGTCTGGAATTTCGAAGGTGACTAAATGTTGGAAGGGTCAGTGTCTGGAATTCTGAAGGTGACTAAGGTGACTAAATGATGGAAGGGTCAGTGTCTGGAATTCTGAAGGTGACTAAGGTGACTAAATGTTGGAAGGGTCAGTGTCTGGAATTCTGAAGGTGACTAAGGTGACTAAATGATGGAATGGTCAGTGTCTGGAATTCTGAAGGTGACTAAGGTGACTAAATGATGGAAGGGTCAGTGTCTGGAATTTGGAAGGTGACTAAGGTGACTAAATGATGGAATGGTCAATGTCTGGAATTCTGAAGGTGACTAAGGTGACTAAATGATGGAAGGGTCAGTGTCTGGAATTTGGAAGGTGAGTAAGGTGACTAAATGATGGAAGGGTCAGTGTCTGGAATTCGGAAGGTGACTAAGGTGACTAAATGATGGAAGGGTCAGTGTCTGGAATTTGGAAGGTGACTAAGGTGACTAAATGATGGAAGGGTCAGTGTCTGGAATTCGGAAGGTGACTAAGGTGACTAAATGATGGAAGCGTCAGTGTCTGGAATTTGGAAGGTGACTAAGGTGACTAAATGATGGAAGGGTCAGTGTCTGGAATTTGGAAGGTGACTAAGGTGACTAAATGATGGAAGGGTCAGTGTCTGGAATTCGGAAGGTGACTAAGGTGACTAAATGATGGAAGGGTCAGTGTCTGGAATTCGGAAGGTGACTAAGGTGACTAAATGATGGAAGGGTCAGTGTCTGGAATTCGGAAGGTGACTAAGGTGACTAAATGATGGAAGGGTCAGTGTCTGGAATTCGGAAGGTGACTAAGGTGACTAAGGTGACTAAATGATGGAAGGGTCAGTGTCTGGAATTTGGAAGGTGACTAAGGTGACTAAATGATGGAAGGGTCAGTGTCTGGAATTTGGAAGGTGAGTAAGGTGACTAAATGATGGAAGGGTCAGTGTCTGGAATTTGGAAGGTGAGTAAGGTGACTAAATGATGGAAGGGTCAGTGTCTGGAATTTGGAAGGTGACTAAGGTGACTAAATGATGGAAGGGTCAGTGTCTGGAATTTGGAAGGTGACTAAGGTGACTAAATGATGGAAGGGTCAGTGTCTGGAATTTGGAAGGTGACTAAGGTGACTAAATGATGGTAGGGTCAGTGTCTGGAATTTGGAAGGTGACTAAGGTGAGTAAATGATGGAAGGGTCAGTGTCTGGAATTTGGATGGTGGCTAAGGTGACTAAATGATGGAAGGGTCAGTGTCTGGAATTTGGAAGGTGACTAAGGTGACTAAATGATGGAAGGGTCAGTGTCTGGAATTTGGAAGGTGACTAAGGTGACTAAATGATGGAAGGGTCAGTGTCTGGAATTCGGAAGATGACTAAATGATTGAAGGGTCAGTGTCTGGAATTTGGAAGGTGAGTAAGGTGACTAAATGATGGAAGGGTCAGTGTCTGGAATTCGGAAGGTGACTAAATGATGGAAGGGTCAGTGTCTGGAATTTGGAAGGTGACTAAGGTGACTAAATGATGGAAGGGTCAGTGTCTGGAATTTGGAAGGTGAGTAAGGTGACTAAATGATGGAAGGGTCAGTGTCTGGAATTTGGAAGGTGACTAAGGTGACTAAATGATGGAAGGGTCAGTGTCTGGAATTTGGAAGGTGAGTAAGGTGACTAAATGATGGAAGGGTCAGTGTCTGGAATTTGGAAGGTGAGTAAGGTGACTAAATGATGGAAGGGTCAGAGTCTGGAATTTGGAAGGTGACTAAATGATGGAAGGGTCAGTGTCTGGAATTTGGAAGGTGACTAAGGTGACTAAATGATGGAAGGGTCAGTGTCTGGAATTTGGAAGGTGACTAAGGTGACTAAATGATGGAAGGCTCAGTGTCTGGAATTTGGAAGGTGACTAAGGTGACTAAATGATGGAAGGGTCAGTGTCTGGAATTTGGAAGGTGACTAAATGATGGAAGGGTCAATGTCTGGAATTCTGAAGGTGATTAAGGTGACTAAATGATGGAAGGGTCAGTGTCTGAAATTCAGAAGGTGACTAAGGTGACTAAATGATGGAAGGGTCAGTGTCTGGAATTTGGAAGGTGACTAAATGATGGAAGGGTCAGTGTCTGGAATTTGGAAGGTGACTAAGGTGACTAAATGATGGAAGGGTCAGTGTCTGGAATTTGGAAGGTGACTAAGGTGACTAAATGATGGAAGGGTCAGTGTCTGGAATTTGGAAGGTGACTAAGGTGACTAAATGATGGAAGGGTCAGTGTCTGGAATTTGGAAGGTGACTAAATGATGGAAGGGTCAGTTTCTGGAATTCGGAAGGTGACTAAGGTGACTAAATGATGGAAGGGTCAGTGTCTGGAATTTGGAAGGTGACTAAGGTGACTAAATGATGGAAGGGTCAGTGTCTGGAATTTGGAAGGTGACTAAGGTGACTAAATGATGGAAGGGTCAGTGTCTGGAATTTGGAAGGTGACTAAGGTGACTAAATGATGGAAGGGTCAGTGTCTGGAATTTGGAAGGTGACTAAATGATGGAAGGGTCAGTTTCTGGAATTCGGAAGGTGACTAAGGTGACTAAATGATGGAAGGGTTAGTGTCTGGAATTCGGAAGGTGACTAAGGTGACTAAATGATGGAAGGGTCAGTGTCTGGAATTTGGAAGGTGACTAAGGTGACTAAATGATGGAAGGGTCAGTGTCTGGAATTCGGAAGGTGACTAAGGTGACTAAATGATGGAAGGGTCAGTGTCTGGAATTTGGAAGGTGACTAAGGTGACTAAATGATGGAAGGGTCAGTGTCTGGAATTCGGAAGGTGACTAAGGTGACTAAATGATGGAAGGGTCAGTGTCTGGAATTCGGAAGGTGACTAAGGTGACTAAATGATGGAAGGGTCAGTGTCTGGAATTTGGAAGGTGAGTAAGGTGACTAAATGATGGAAGGGTCAGTGTCTGGAATTCGGAAGGTGACTAAGGTGACTAAATGATGGAAGGGTCAGTGTCTGGAATTCGGAAGGTGACTAAGGTGACTAAATGATGGAAGGGTCAGTGTTTGGAATTTGGAAGGTGACTAAGGTGACTAAATGATGGAAGGGTCAGTGTCTGGAATTTGGAAGGTGACTAAGGTGACTAAATGATGGAAGGGTCAGTGTCTGGAATTTGGAAGGTGAGTAAGGTGACTAAATGATGGAAGGGTCAGTGTCTGGAATTTGGAAGGTGACTAAGGTGACTAAATGATGGAAGGGTCAGTGTCTGGAATTTGGAAGGTGACTAAGGTGACTAAATGATGGAAGGGTCAGTGTCTGGAATTTGGAAGGTGACTAAGGTGACTAAATGATGGAAGGGTCAGTGTCTGGAATTTGGAAGGTGAGTAAGGTGACTAAATGATGGAAGGGTCAGTGTCTGGAATTTGGAAGGTGACTAAGGTGACTAAATGATGGAAGGCTCAGTGTCTGGAATTTGGAAGGTGACTAAGGTGACTAAATGATGGAAGGGTCAGTGTCTGGAATTTGGAAGGTGACTAAGGAGACTAAATGATGGAAGGGTCAGTGTCTGGAATTTGGAAGGTGACTAAGGTGACTAAATGATTGAAGGGTCAGTGTCTGGAATTTGGAAGGTGACTAAGGTGACTAAATGATGGAAGGGTCAGTGTCTGGAATTTGGAAGGTGACTAAGGTGACTAAATGATGGAAGGGTCAGTGTCTGGAATTTAGAAGGTGACTAAGGTGACTAAATGATGGAAGGGTCAGTGTCTGGAATTTGGAAGGTGACTAAGGTGACTAAATGATGGAAGGGTCAGTGTCTGGAATTTGGAAGGTGACTAAGGTGACTAAATGATGGAAGGGTCAGTGTCTGGAATTCTGAAGGTGACTAAGGTGACTAAATGATGGAAGGGTCAGTGTCTGGAATTTGGAAGGTGACTAAGGTGACTAAATGATGGAAGGGTCAGTGTCTGGAATTTGGAAGGTGACTAAGGTGACTAAATGATGGAAGGGTCAGTGTCTGGAATTTGGAAGGTGAGTAAGGTGACTAAATGATGGAAGGGTCAGTGTCTGGAATTTGGAAGGTGACTAAGGTGACTAAATGATGGAAGGGTCAGTGTCTGGAATTTGGAAGGTGACTAAGGTGACTAAATGATGGAAGGGTCAGTGTCTGGAATTTGGAAGGTGACTAAGGTGACTAAATGATGGAAGGGTCAGTGTCTGGAATTCTGAAGGTGACTAAGGTGACTAAATGATGGAAGGGTCAGTGTCTGGAATTTGGAAGGTGACTAAGGTGACTAAATGATGGAAGGGTCAGTGTCTGGAATTTGGAAGGTGACTAAGGTGACTAAATGATGGAAGGGTCAGTGTCTGGAATTTGGAAGGTGAGTAAGGTGACTAAATGATGGAAGGGTCAGTGTCTAGAATTTGGAAGGTGACTAAGGTGACTAAATGTTGGAAGGGTCAGTGTCTGGAATTCTGAAGGTGACTAAGGTGACTAAATGATGGAAGGGTCAGTGTCTGGAATTTGGAAGGTGACGAAGGTGACTAAATGTTGGAAGGGTCAGTGTCTGGAATTTGGAAGGTGACTAAGGTGACTAAATGATGGAAGGGTCAGTGTCTGGAATTTGGAAGGTGACTAAGGTGACTAAATGATGGAAGGGTCAGTGTCTGGAATTTGGAAGGTGACTAAGGTGACTAAATGATGGAAGGGTCAGTGTCTGGAATTTGGAAGGTGAGTAAGGTGACTAAATGATGGAAGGGTCAGTGTCTGGAATTTGGAAGGTGACTAAGGTGACTAAATGATGGAAGGGTCAGTGTCTGGAATTTGGAAGGTGAGTAAGGTGACTAAATGATGGAAGGGTCAGTGTCTGGAATTTGGAAGGTGAGTAAAGTGACTAAATGATGGAAGGGTCAGTGTCCGGAATTTGGAAGGTGACTAAGGTGACTAAATGATGGAAGGGTCAGTGTCTGGAATTCTGAAGGTGACTAAGGTGACTAAATGTTGGAAGGGTCAGTGTCTGGAATTTGGAAGGTGACTAAGGTGACTAAATGATGGAAGGGTCAGTGTCTGGAATTTGGAAGGTGACTAAGGTGACTAAATGATGGAAGGGTCAATGTCTGGAATTCTGAAGGTGACTAAGGTGACTAAATGATGGAAGGGTCAGTGTCTGGAATTCTGAAGGTGACAAAGGTGACTAAATGATGGAAGGGTCAGTGTCTGGAATTTGGAAGGTGACTAAGGTGACTAAATGATGGAAGGGTCAATGTCTGGAATTCTGAAGGTGACTAAGGTGACTAAATGATGGAAGGGTCAGTGTCAGGAATTTGGAAGGTGACTAAGGTGACTAAATGATGGAAGGGTCAGTGTCTGGAATTTGGAAGGTGACTAAGGTGACTAAATGATGGAAGGGTCAATGTCTGGAATTCGGAAGGTGACAAAGGTGACTAAATGATGGAAGGGTCAGTGTCTGGAATTTGATAGGTGACTAAGGTGACTAAATGATGGAAGGGTCAGTGTCTGGAATTCTGAAGGTGACTAAATGATGGAAGGGTCAGTGTCTGGAATTTGGAAGGTGAGTAAGGTGACTAAATGATGGAAGCGTCAGTGTCTGGAATTCGGAAGGTGACTAAATGATGGAAGGGTCAGTGTCTGGAATTTGGAAGGTGACTAAGGTGACTAAATGATGGAAGGGTCAGTGTCTGGAATTTGGAAGGTGAGTAAGTTGACTAAATGATGGAAGGGTCAGTGTCTGGAATTTGGAAGGTGACTAAGGTGACTAAATGATGGAAGGGTCAGTGTCTGGAATTTGGAAGGTGACTAAGGTGACTAAATGATGGAAGGGTCAGTGTCTGGAATTTGGAAGGTGAGTAAGGTGACTAAATGATGGAAGGGTCAGTGTCTGGAATTTGGAAGGTGAGTAAGGTGACTAAATGATGGAAGGGTCAGTGTCTGGAATTTGGAAGGTGAGTAAGGTGACTAAATGATGGAAGGGTCAGTGTCTGGAATTTGGAAGGTGACTAAATGATGGAAGGGTCAGTGTCTGGAATTTGGAAGGTGACTAAGGTGACTAAATGATGGAAGGGTCAGTGTCTGGAATTTGGAAGGTGACTAAGGTGACTAAATGATGGAAGGGTCAGTGTCTGGAATTTGGAAGGTGACTAAGGTGACTAAATGATGGAAGGGTCAGTGTCTGGAATTTGGAAGGTGACTAAGGTGACTAAATGATGGAAGGGTCAGTGTCTGGAATTTGGAAGGTGACTAAATGATGGAAGGGTCAATGTCTGGAATTCTGAAGGTGATTAAGGTGACTAAATGATGGAAGGGTCAGTGTCTGAAATTCAGAAGGTGACTAAGGTGACTAAATGATGGAAGGGTCAGTGTCTGGAATTTGGAAGGTGACTAAATGATGGAAGGGTCAGTGTCTGGAATTTGGAAGGTGACTAAGGTGACTAAATGATGGAAGGGTCAGTGTCTGGAATTTGGAAGGTGACTAAGGTGACTAAATGATGGAAGGGTCAGTGTCTGGAATTTGGAAGGTGACTAAGGTGACTAAATGATGGAAGGGTCAGTGTCTGGAATTTGGAAGGTGACTAAGGTGACTAAATGATGGAAGGGTCAGTGTCTGGAATTTGGAAGGTGACTAAGGTGACTAAATGATGGAAGGGTCAGTGTCTGGAATTTGGAAGGTGACTAAGGTGACTAAATGATGGAAGGGTCAGTGTCTGGAATTTGGAAGGTGACTAAATGATGGAAGGGTCAGTGTCTGGAATTCGGAAGGTGACTAAGGTGACTAAATGATGGAAGGGTCAGTGTCTGGAATTCGGAAGGTGACTAAGGTGACTAAATGATGGAAGGGTCAGTGTCTGGAATTTGGAAGGTGACTAAGGTGACTAAATGATGGAAGGGTCAGTGTCTGGAATTCGGAAGGTGACTAAGGTGACTAAATGATGGAAGGGTCAGTGTCTGGAATTTGGAAGGTGACTAAGGTGACTAAATGATGGAAGGGTCAGTGTCTGGAATTTGGAAGGTGAGTAAGGTGACTAAATGATGGAAGGGTCAGTGTCTGGAATTTGGAAGGTGACTAAGGTGACTAAATGATGGAAGGGTCAGTGTCTGGAATTCGGAAGGTGACTAAGGTGACTAAATGATGGAAGGGTCAGTGTCTGGAATTCGGAAGGTGACTAAGTGACTAAATGATGGAAGGGTCAGTGTCTGGAATTTGGAAGGTGAGTAAGGTGACTAAATGATGGAAGGGTCAGTGTCTGGAATTCGAAAGGTGACTAAGGTGACTAAATGATGGAAGGGTCAGTGTCTGGAATTTGGAAGGTGACTAAGGTGACTAAATGATGGAAGGGTCAGTGTCTGGAATTCGGAAGGTGACTAAGGTGACTAAATAATGGAAGGGTCAGTGTCTGGAATTTGGAAGGTGAGTAAGGTGACTAAATGATGGAAGGGTCAGTGTCTGGAATTCGAAAGGTGACTAAGGTGACTAAATGATGGAAGGGTCAGTGTCTGGAATTTGGAAGGTGACTAAGGTGACTAAATGATGGAAGGGTCAGTGTCTGGAATTTGGAAGGTGACTAAGGTGACTAAATGATGGAAGGGTCAGTGTCTGGAATTCGGAAGGTGACTAAGGTGACTAAATAATGGAAGGGTCAGTGTCTGGAATTTGGAAGGTGAGTAAGGTGACTAAATGATGGAAGGGTCAGTGTCTGGAATTCGGAAGGTGACTAAGGTGACTAAATGATGGAAGGGTCAGTGTCTGGAATTCTGAAGGTGACTAAGGTGACTAAATGATGGAAGGGTCAGTGTCTGGAATTCTGAAGGTGACTAAGGTGACTAAATGATGGAAGGGTCAGTGTCTGGAATTCTGAAGGTGACTAAGGTGACTAAATGATGGAAGGGTCAGTGTCTGGAATTCTGAAGGTGACTAAGGTGACTAAATGATGGAAGGGTCAGTGTCTGGAATTCTGAAGGTGACTAAGGTGACTAAATGATGGAAGGGTCAGTGTCTGGAATTCTGAAGGTGACTAAGGTGACTAAATGATGGAAGGGTCAGTGTCTGGAATTCTGAAGGTGACTAAGGTGACTAAATGATGGAAGGGTCAGTGTCTGGAATTCTGAAGGTGACTAAGGTGACTAAATGATGGAAGGGTCAGTGTCTGGAATTCTGAAGGTGACTAAGGTGACTAAATGATGGAAGGGTCAGTGTCAGGAATTTGGAAGGTGACTAAGGTGACTAAATGATGGAAGGGTCAGTGTCTGGAATTTGGAAGGTGACTAAGGTGACTAAATGATGGAAGGGTCAGTGTCTGGAATTCTGAAGGTGACTAAGGTGACTAAATGATGGAAGGGTCAGTGTCAGGAATTTGGAAGGTGACTAAGGTGACTAAATGATGGAAGGGTCAGTGTCTGGAATTTGGAAGGTGACTAAGGTGACTAAATGATGGAAGGGCCAGTGTCTGGAATTCTGAAGGTGACTAAGGTGACTAAATGATGGAAGGGTCAGTGTCAGGAATTTGGAAGGTGACTAAGGTGACTAAATGATGGAAGGGTCAGTGTCTGGAATTTGGAAGGTGAGTAAGGTGACTAAATGATGGAAGGGTCAGTGTCTGGAATTTGGAAGGTGAGTAAGGTGACTAAATGATGGAAGGGTCAGTGTCTGGAATTTGGAAGGTGAGTAAGGTGACTAAATGATGGAAGGGTCAGTGTCTGGAATTTGGAAGGTGACTAAATGATGGAAGGGTCAGTGTCTGGAATTTGGAAGGTGACTAAGGTGACTAAATGATGGAAGGGTCAGTGTCTGGAATTTGGAAGGTGACTAAGGTGACTAAATGATGGAAGGGTCAGTGTCTGGAATTTGGAAGGTGACTAAGGTGACTAAATGATGGAAGGGTCAGTGTCTGGAATTTGGAAGGTGACTAAGGTGACTAAATGATGGAAGGGTCAGTGTCTGGAATTTGGAAGGTGACTAAATGATGGAAGGGTCAATGTCTGGAATTCTGAAGGTGATTAAGGTGACTAAATGATGGAAGGGTCAGTGTCTGAAATTCAGAAGGTGACTAAGGTGACTAAATGATGGAAGGGTCAGTGTCTGGAATTTGGAAGGTGACTAAATGATGGAAGGGTCAGTGTCTGGAATTTGGAAGGTGACTAAGGTGACTAAATGATGGAAGGGTCAGTGTCTGGAATTTGGAAGGTGACTAAGGTGACTAAATGATGGAAGGGTCAGTGTCTGGAATTTGGAAGGTGACTAAGGTGACTAAATGATGGAAGGGTCAGTGTCTGGAATTTGGAAGGTGACTAAGGTGACTAAATGATGGAAGGGTCAGTGTCTGGAATTTGGAAGGTGACTAAATGATGGAAGGGTCAGTGTCTGGAATTCGGAAGGTGACTAAGGTGACTAAATGATGGAAGGGTCAGTGTCTGGAATTCGGAAGGTGACTAAGGTGACTAAATGATGGAAGGGTCAGTGTCTGGAATTTGGAAGGTGACTAAGGTGACTAAATGATGGAAGGGTCAGTGTCTGGAATTTGGAAGGTGACTAAATGATGGAAGGGTCAGTGTCTGGAATTCGGAAGGTGACTAAGGTGACTAAATGATGGAAGGGTCAGTGTCTGGAATTCGGAAGGTGACTAAGGTGACTAAATGATGGAAGGGTCAGTGTCTGGAATTCGGAAGGTGACTAAGGTGACTAAATGATGGAAGGGTCAGTGTCTGGAATTTGGAAGGTGACTAAGGTGACTAAATGATGGAAGGGTCAGTGTCTGGAATTCGGAAGGTGACTAAGGTGACTAAATGATGGAAGGGTCAGTGTCTGGAATTTGGAAGGTGACTAAGGTGACTAAATGATGGAAGGGTCAGTGTCTGGAATTCGGAAGGTGACTAAGGTGACTAAATGATGGAAGGGTCAGTGTCTGGAATTTGGAAGGTGACTAAGGTGACTAAATGATGGAAGGGTCAGTGTCTGGAATTTGGAAGGTGAGTAAGGTGACTAAATGATGGAAGGGTCAGTGTCTGGAATTTGGAAGGTGACTAAGGTGACTAAATGATGGAAGGGTCAGTGTCTGGAATTCGGAAGGTGACTAAGGTGACTAAATGATGGAAGGGTCAGTGTCTGGAATTCGGAAGGTGACTAAGTGACTAAATGATGGAAGGGTCAGTGTCTGGAATTTGGAAGGTGAGTAAGGTGACTAAATGATGGAAGGGTCAGTGTCTGGAATTCGAAAGGTGACTAAGGTGACTAAATGATGGAAGGGTCAGTGTCTGGAATTTGGAAGGTGACTAAGGTGACTAAATGATGGAAGGGTCAGTGTCTGGAATTCGGAAGGTGACTAAGGTGACTAAATGATGGAAGGGTCAGTGTCTGGAATTTGGAAGGTGACTAAGGTGACTAAATGATGGAAGGGTCAGTGTCTGGAATTTGGAAGGTGACTAAGGTGACTAAATGATGGAAGGGTCAGTGTCTGGAATTTGGAAGGTGACTAAGGTGACTAAATGATGGAAGGGTCAGTGTCTGGAATTTGGAAGGTGAGTAAGTTGACTAAATGATGGAAGGGTCAGTGTCTGGAATTCGGAAGGTGACTAAGGTGACTAAATGATGGAAGGGTCAGTGTCTGGAATTCTGAAGGTGACTAAGGTGACTAAATGATGGAAGGGTCAGTGTCTGGAATTCTGAAGGTGACTAAGGTGACTAAATGATGGAAGGGTCAGTGTCTGGAATTCTGAAGGTGACTAAGGTGACTAAATGATGGAAGGGTCAGTGTCTGGAATTCTGAAGGTGACTAAGGTGACTAAATGATGGAAGGGTCAGTGTCTGGAATTCTGAAGGTGACTAAGGTGACTAAATGATGGAAGGGTCAGTGTCTGGAATTCTGAAGGTGACTAAGGTGACTAAATGATGGAAGGGTCAGTGTCAGGAATTTGGAAGGTGACTAAGGTGACTAAATGATGGAAGGGTCAGTGTCAGGAATTCGGAAGGTGACTAAGGTGACTAAATGATGGAAGGGTCAGTGTCAGGAATTTGGAAGGTGACTAAGGTGACTAAATGATGGAAGGGTCAGTGTCTGGAATTTGGAAGGTGACTAAGGTGACTAAATGATGGAAGGGTCAGTGTCCGGAATTTGGAAGGTGACTAAGGTGACTAAATGATGGAAGGGTCAGTGTCTGGAATTTGGAAGGTGACTAAGGTGACTAAATGATGGAAGGGTCAGTGTCTGGAATTTGGAAGGTGACTAAGGTGACTAAATGATGGAAGGGTCAGTGTCTGGAATTTGGAAGGTGACTAAGGTGACTAAATGATGGAAGGGTCAGTGTCAGGAATTTGGAAGGTGACTAAGGTGACTAAATGATGGAAGGGTCAGTGTCTGGAATTTGGAAGGTGACTAAATGATGGAAGGGTCAGTGTCTGGAATTTGGAAGGTGACTAAGGTGACTAAATGATGGAAGGGTCAGTGTCTGGAATTCTGAAGGTGACTAAGGTGACTAAATGATGGAAGGGCCAGTGTCTGGAATTCTGAAGGTGACTAAGGTGACTAAATGATGGAAGGGTCAGTGTATGGAATTTGGAAGGTGAGTAAAGTGACTAAATGATGGAAGGGTCAGTGTATGGAATTTGGAAGGTGACTAAGGTGACTAAATGATGGAAGGGTCAGTGTCAGGAATTTGGAAGGTGACTAAGGTGACTAAATGATGGAAGGGCCAGTGTCTGGAATTCTGAAGGTGACTAAGGTGACTAAATGATGGAAGGGTCAGTGTCAGGAATTTGGAAGGTGACTAAGGTGACTAAGTGATGGAAGGGTCAGTGTCAGGAATTTGGAAGGTGAGTAAAGTGACTAAATGATGGAAGGGTCAGTGTATGGAATTTGGAAGGTGACTAAGGTGACTAAATGATGGAAGGGCCAGTGTATGGAATTTGGAAGGTGACTAAGGTGACTAAATGATGGAAGGGCCAGTGTCTGGAATTCGGAAGGTGACTAAGGTGACTAAATGATGGAAGGGTCAGTGTCTGGAATTCGGAAGGTGACTAAGGTGACTAAATGATGGAAGGGTCAGTGTCAGGAATTTGGAAGGTGACTAAGGTGACTAAATGATGGAAGGGTCAGTGTCTGGAATTCGGAAGGTGACTAAGGTGACTAAATGATGGAAGGGTCAGTGTCTGGAATTCGGAAGGTGACTAAGGTGACTAAATGATGGAAGGGTCAGTGTCAGGAATTTGGAAGGTGACTAAGGTGACTAAATGATGGAAGGGTCAGTGTCTGGAATTCGGAAGGTGACTAAGGTGACTAAATGATGGAAGGGTCAGTGTCAGGAATTTGGAAGGTGACTAAGGTGACTAAATGATGGAAGGGTCAGTGTCTGGAATTTGGAAGGTGACTAAGGTGACTAAATGATGGAAGGGTCAGTGTCTGGAATTCGGAAGGTGACTAAGGTGACTAAATGATGGAAGGGTCAGTGTCAGGAATTTGGAAGGTGACTAAGGTGACTAAATGATGGAAGGGTCAGTGTCTGGAATTTGGAAGGTGACTAAGGTGACTAAATGATGGAAGGGTCAGTGTCTGGAATTTTGAAGGTGACTAAGGTGACTAAATGATGGAAGGGTCAGTGTCTGGAATTCGGAAGGTGACTAAGGTGACTAAATGATGGAAGGGTCAGTGTCAGGAATTTGGAAGGTGACTAAGGTGACTAAATGATGGAAGGGTCAGTGTCTGGAATTCGGAAGGTGACTAAGGTGACTAAATGATGGAAGGGTCAGTGTCAGGAATTTGGAAGGTGACTAAGGTGACTAAATGATGGAAGGGTCAGTGTCTGGAATTCGGAAGGTGACTAAGGTGACTAAATGATGGAAGGGTCAGTGTCAGGAATTTGGAAGGTGACTAAGGTGACTAAATGATGGAAGGGTCAGTGTCAGGAATTTGGAAGGTGACTAAGGTGATTAAATGATGGAAGGGTCAGTGTCTGGAATTCTGAAGGTGACTAAGGTGACTAAATGATGGAAGGGTCAGTGTCTGGAATTTGGAAGGTGACTAAGGTGACTAAATGTTGGAAGGGTCAGTGTCTGGAATTCTGAAGGTGACTAAGGTGACTAAATGATGGAAGGGTCAGTGTCTGGAATTTGGAAGGTGACTAAGGTGACTTAATGATGGAAGGGTCAGTGTCTGGAATTTGGAAGGTGACTAAGGTGACTAAATGATGGAAGCGTCAGTGTCTGGAATTTGGAAGGTGACTAAGGTGACTAAATGATGGAAGGGTCAGTGTCTGGAATTTGGAAGGTGACTAAGGTGACTAAATGATGGAAGGGTCAGTGTCTGGAATTTGGAAGGTGAGTAAGGTGACTAAATGATGGAAGGGTCAGTGTCTAGAATTTGGAAGGTGACTAAGGTGACTAAATGTTGGAAGGGTCAGTGTCTGGAATTCTGAAGGTGACTAAGGTGACTAAATGATGGAAGGGTCAGTGTCTGGAATTTGGAACGTGACGAAGGTGACTAAATGTTGGAAGGGTCAGTGTCTGGAATTTGGAAGGTGACTAAGGTGACTAAATGATGGAAGGGTCAGTGTCTGGAATTTGGAAGGTGACTAAGGTGACTAAATGATGGAAGGGTCAGTGTCTGGAATTTGGAAGGTGAGTAAGGTGACTAAATGATGGAAGGGTCAATGTCTGGAATTTGGAAGGTGACTAAGGTGACTAAATGTTGGAAGGGTCAGTGTCTGGAATTCTGAAGGTGACTAAGGTGACTAAATGATGGAAGGGTCAGTGTCTGGAATTTGGAAGGTGACGAAGGTGACTAAATGTTGGAAGGGTCAGTGTCTGGAATTTGGAAGGTGACTAAGGTGACTAAATGATGGAAGGGTCAGTGTCTGGAATTTGGAAGGTGACTAAGGTGACTAAATGTTGGAAGGGTCAGTGTCTGGAATTTGGAAGGTGACTAAGGTGACTAAATGATGGAAGTGTCAGTGTCTGGAATTTGGAAGGTGACTAAGGTGACTAAATGATGGAAGGGTCAGTGTCTGGAATTTGGAAGGTGACTAAGGTGACTAAATGATGGAAGGGTCAGTGTCTGGAATTTGGAAGGTGAGTAAGGTGACTAAATGATGGAAGTGTCAGTGTCTGGAATTTGGAAGGTGACTAAGGTGACTAAATGATGGAAGGGTCAGTGTCTGGAATTTGGAAGGTGACTAAGGTGACTAAATGATGGAAGGGACAGTGTCTGGAATTTGGAAGGTGACTAAGGTGACTAAATGATGGAAGGGTCAGTGTCTGGAATTTGGAAGGTGACTAAGGTGACTAAATGATGGAAGGGTCAGTGACTGGAATTTGGAAGGTGACTAAGGTGACTAAATGATGGAAGGGTCAGTGTCTGGAATTTGGAAGGTGACTAAGGTGACTAAATGATGGAAGGGTCAGTGTCTGGAATTCTGAAGGTGACTAAGGAGACTAAATGATGGAAGGGTCAGTGTCTGGAATTTGGAAGGTGACGAAGGTGACTAAATGTTGGAAGGGTCAGTGTCTGGAATTCTGAAGGTGACTAAGGTGACTAAATGATGGAAGGGTCAGTGTCTGGAATTTGGAAGGTGACGAAGGTGACTAAATGTTGGAAGGGTCAGTGTCTGGAATTTGTAAGGTGACTAAGGTGACTAAATGTTGGAAGGGTCAGTGTCTGGAATTTGGAAGGTGACTAAGGTGACTAAATGATGGAAGGGTCAGTGTCTGGAATTTGGAAGGTGACTAAGATGACTAAATGATGGAAGGGTCAGTGTCTGGAATTTGGAAGGTGACTAAGGTGACTAAGTGATGGAAGGGTCAGTGTCTGGAATTTGGAAGGTGACTAAGGTGACTAAATGATGGAAGGGTCAGTTTCTGGAATTTGGAAGGTGAGTAAGGTGACTAAATGATGGAAGGGTCAGTGTCTGGAATTCTGAAGGTGACTAAGGTGACTAAATGTTGGAAGGGTCAGTGTCTGGAATTTGGAAGGTGACTAAGGTGACTAAATGTTGGAAGGGTCAGTGTCTGGAATTTGGAAGGTGACTAAGGTGACTAAATGTTGGAAGGGTCAGTGTCTGGAATTTGGAAGGTGACTAAGGTGACTAAATGATGGAAGGGTCAGTGTCTGGAATTCGGAAGGTGACTAAGGTGACTAAATGTTGGAAGGGTCAGTGTCTGGAATTCGGAAGGTGACTAAGGTGACTAAATGTTGGAAGGGTCAGTGTCTGGAATTTGGAAGGTGACTAAGGTGACTAAATGTTGGAAGGGTCAGTGTCTGGAATTTGGAAGGTGACTAAGGTGACTAAATGATGGAAGGGTCAGTGTCTGGAATTTGGAAGGTGAGTAAGGTCACTAAATGATGGAAGGGTCAGTGTCTGGAATTTGGAAGGTGACTAAGATGACTAAATGATGGAAGGGTCAGTGTCTGGAATTTGGAAGGTGACTAAGGTGACTAAGTGATGGAAGGGTCAGTGTCTGGAATTTGGAAGGTGACTAAGGTGACTAAATGATGGAAGGGTCAGTGTCTGGAATTTGGAAGGTGACTAAGGTGACTAAGTGATGGAAGGGTCAGTGTCTGGAATTTGGAAGGTGACTAAGGTGACTAAATGATGGAAGGGTCAGTGTCTGGAATTTGGAAGGTGACTAAGGTGACTAAATGATGGAAGGGTCAGTGTCTGGAATTTGGAAGGTGACTAAGGTGATTAAATGATGGAAGGGTCAGTGTCTGGAATTCTTAAGGTGACTAAGGTGACTAAATGTTGGAAGGGTCAGTGTCTGGAATTCTGAAGGTGACTAAGGTGACTAAATGTTGGAAGGGTCAGTGTCTGGAATTTGGAAGGTGACTAAGGTGACTAAATGATGGAAGGGTCAGTTTCTGGAATTTGGAAGGTGAGTAAGGTGACTAAATGATGGAAGGGTCAATGTCTGGAATTTGGAAGGTGACTAAGGTGACTAAATGATGGAAGGGTCAGTGTCTGGAATTCGGAAGGTGACTAAGGTGACTAAATGATGGAAGGGTCAGTGTCTGGAATTCGGAAGGTGACTAAGGTGACTAAATGATGGAAGGGTCAGTGTCTGGAATTTGGAAGGTGACTAAGGTGACTAAATGATGGAAGGGTCAGTGTCTGGAATTCGGAAGGTGACTAAGGTGACTAAATGATGGAAGGGTCAATGTCTGGAATATGGAAGGTGACTAAGGTGACTAAATGATGGAAGGGTCAGTGTCTGGAATTCTGAAGGTGACTAAGGTGACTAAATGATGGAAGGGTCAATGTCTGGAATTTGGAAGGTGACTAAGGTGACTAAATGATGGAAGGGTCAGTGTCTGGAATTCGGAAGGTGACTACGGTGACTAAATGATGGAAGGGTCAGTGTCTGGAATTCGGAAGGTGACTAAGGTGACTAAATGATGGAAGGGTCAGTGTCTGGAATTCTGAAGGTGACTAAGGTGACTAAATGATGGAAGGGTCAGTGTCTGGAATTCTGAAGGTGACTAAGGTGACTAAATGTTGGAAGGGTCAGTGTCTGGAATTTGGAAGGTGACTAAGGTGACTAAATGATGGAAGGGTCAGTGTCTGGAATTCTGAAGGTGACTAAGGTGACTAAATGATGGAAGGGTCAGTGTCTGGAATTCGGAAGGTGACTAAGGTGACTAAATGTTGGAAGGGTCAGTGTCTGGAATTTGGAAGGTGACTACGGTGACTAAATGATGGAAGGGTCAGTGTCTGGAATTCTGAAGGTGACTAAGGTGACTAAATGTTGGAAGGGTCAGTGTCTGGAATTTGGAAGGTGACTAAGGTGACTAAATGATGGAAGGGTCAGTGTCTGGAATTCTGAAGGTGACTAAGGTGACTAAATGTTGGAAGGGTCAGTGTCTGGAATTTGGAAGGTGAGTAAGGTGACTAAATGATGGAAGGGTCAGTGTCTGGAATTTGGAAGGTGACTAAGGTGACTAAATGTTGGAAGGGTCAGTGTCTGGAATTTGGAAGGTGACTACGGTGACTAAATGATGGAAGGGTCAGTGTCTGGAATTCTGAAGGTGACTAAGGTGACTAAATGATGGAAGCGTCAGTTTCTGGAATTTGGAAGGTGAGTAAGGTGACTAAATGATGGAAGGGTCAGTGTCTGGAATTTGGAAGGTGACTAAGGTGACTAAATGATGGAAGGGTCAGTGTCTGGAATTTGGAAGGTGACTACGGTGACTAAATGATGGAAGGGTCAGTGTCTGGAATTCGGAAGGTGACTAAGGTGACTAAATGATGGAAGGGTCAGTGTCTGGAATTCTGAAGGTGACTAAGGTGACTAAATGATGGAAGGGTCAGTGTCTGGAATTCTGAAGGTGACTAAGGTGACTAAATGATGGAAGGGTCAGTGTCTGGAATTCTGAAGGTGACTAAGGTGACTAAATGTTGGAAGGGTCAGTGTCTGGAATTTGGAAGGTGACTAAGGTGACTAAATGATGGAAGGGTCAGTGTCTGGAATTCTGAAGGTGACTAAGGTGACTAAATGATGGAAGGGTCAGTGTCTGGAATTCTGAAGGTGACTAAGGTGACTAAATGATGGAAGGGTCAGTGTCTGGAATTCTGAAGGTGACTAAGGTGACTAAATGATTGAAGGGTCAGTGTCTGGAATTTGGAAGGTGACTAAGGTGACTAAATGATGGAAGGGTCAGTGTCTGGAATTTGGAAGGTGACTAAGGTGACTAAATGATGGAAGGGTCAGTGTCTGGAATTCTGAAGGTGACTAAGGTGACTAAATGTTGGAAGGGTCAGTGTCTGGAATTTGGAAGGTGACTAAGGTGACTAAATGATGGAAGGGTCAGTGTCTGGAATTCGGAAGGTGACTAAGGTGACTAAATGATGGAAGGGTCAGTGTCTGGAATTCGGAAGGTGACTAAGGTGACTAAATGATGGAAGGGTCAGTGTCTGGAATTCGGAAGGTGACTAAGGTGACTAAATGATGGAAGGGTCAGTGTCTGGAATTCTGAAGGTGACTAAGGTGACTAAATGATGGAAGGGTCAATGTCTGGAATTCTGAAGGTGACTAAGGTGACTAAATGATGGAAGGGTCAGTGTCTGGAATTCGGAAGGTGACTAAGGTGACTAAATGATGGAAGGGTCAGTGTCTGGAATTCGGAAGGTGACTAAATGATGGAAGGGTCAGCGTCTGGAATTTGGAAGGTGACTAAGGTGACTAAATGATGGAAGGGTCAGTGTCTGGAATTTGGAAGGTGACTAAGGTGACTAAATGATGAAAGGGTCAGTGTCTGGAATTCGGAAGGTGACTAAGGTGACTAAATGATGGAAGGGTCAGTGTCTGGAATTTGGAAGGTGACTAAGGTGACTAAATGATGGAAGGGTCAGTGTCTGGAATTTGGAAGGTGACTAAGGTGACTAAATGATGGAAGGGTCAGTGTCTGGAATTTGGAAGGTGACTAAGGTGACTAAATGATGGAAGGGTCAGTGTCTGGAATTTGGAAGGTGACTAAGGTGACTAAATGATGGAAGGGTCAGTGTCTGGAATTTGGAAGGTGACTAAGGTGACTAAATGATGGAAGGGTCAGCGTCTGGAATTTGGAAGGTGACTAAGGTGACTAAATGATGGAAGGGTCAGTGTCTGGAATTCGGAAGGTGACTAAGGTGACTAAATGATGGAAGGGTCAGTGTCTGGAATTTGGAAGGTGACTAAGGTGACTAAATGATGGAAGGGTCAGTGTCTGGAATTTGGAAGGTGACTAAGGTGACTAAATGATGGAAGGGTCAGTGTCTGGAATTCTGAAGGTGACTAAGGTGACTAAATGATGGAAGGGTCAGTGTCTGGAATTTGGAAGGTGACTAAGGTGACTAAATGATGGAAGGGTCAGTGTCTGGAATTTGGAAGGTGACTAAGGTGACTAAATGATGGAAGGGTCAGTGTCTGGAATTCTGAAGGTGACTAAGGTGACTAAATGATGGAAGGGTCAGTGTCTGGAATTTGGAAGGTGACTAAGGTGACTAAATGATGGAAGGGTCAGTGTCTGGAATTCGGAAGGTGACTAAGGTGACTAAATGATGGAAGGGTCAGTGTCTGGAATTTGGAAGGTGACTAAGGTGACTAAATGATGGAAGGGTCAGTGTCTGGAATTCGGAAGGTGACTAAGGTGACTAAATGATGGAAGGGTCAGTGTCTGGAATTTGGAAGGTGACTAAATGATGGAAGGGTCAGTGTCTGGAATTCTGAAGGTGACTAAGGTGACTAAATGATGGAAGGGTCAGTGTCTGGAATTCGGAAGGTGACTAAGGTGACTAAATGATGGAAGGGTCAGTGTCTGGAATTTGGAAGGTGACTAAGGTGACTAAATGATGGAAGGGTCAGCGTCTGGAATTTGGAAGGTGACTAAGGTGACTAAATGATGGAAGGGTCAGCGTCTGGAATTTGGAAGGTGACTAAGGTGACTAAATGATGGAAGGGTCAGTGTCTGGAATTCTGAAGGTGACTAAGGTGACTAAATGATGGAACGGTCAGTGTCTGGAATTTGGAAGGTGACTAAGGTGACTAAATGATGGAAGGGTCAGTGTCTGGAATTTGGAAGGTGACTAAGGTGACTAAATGATGGAAGGGTCAGTGTCTGGAATTCGGAAGGTGACTAAGGTGACTAAATGATGGAAGGGTCAGTGTCTGGAATTCGGAAGGTGACTAAGGTGACTAAATGATGGAAGGGTCAGTGTCAGGAATTTGGAAGGTGACTAAGGTGACTAAATGATGGAAGGGTCATTGTCTGGAATTCGTAAGGTGACTAAGGTGACTAAATGATGGAAGGGTCAGTGTCTGGAATTTGGAAGGTGAGTAAGGTGACTAAATGATGGAAGGGTCAGTGTCTGGAATTCGGAAGGTGACTAAGGTGACTAAATGATGGAAGGGTCAGTGTCTGGAATTTGGAAGGTGAGTAAGGTGACTAAATGATGGAAGGGTCAGTGTCTGGAATTTGGAAGGTGACTAAGGTGACTAAATGATGGAAGGGTCAGTGTCTGGAATTCGGAAGGTGACTAAGGTGACTAAATGATGGAAGGGTCAGTGTCTGGAATTTGGAAGGTGAGTAAGGTGACTAAATGATGGAAGGGTCAGTGTCTGGAATTTGGAAGGTGACTAAGGTGACTAAATGTTGGAAGGGTCAGTGTCTGGAATTCTGAAGGTGACTAAGGTGACTAAATGATGGAAGGGTCAGTGTCTGGAATTCGGAAGGTGACTAAGGTGACTAAATGATGGAAGGGTCAGTGTCTGGAATTTGGAAGGTGAGTAAGGTGACTAAGTGATGGAAGGGTCAGTGTCTGGAATTTGGAAGGTGAGTAAGGTGACTAAATGATGGAAGGGTCAGTGTCTGGAATTTGGAAGGTGACTAAGGTGACTAAATGATGGAAGGGTCAGTGTCTGGAATTCGGAAGGTGACTAAGGTGACTAAATGATGGAAGGGTCAGTGTCTGGAATTTGGAAGGTGAGTAAGGTGACTAAATGATGGAAGGGTCAGTGTCTGGAATTTGGAAGGTGACTAAGGTGACTAAATGATGGAAGGGTCAGTGTCTGGAATTTGGAAGGTGACTAAGGTGACTAAATGTTGGAAGGGTCAGTGTCTGGAATTCTGAAGGTGACTAAGGTGACTAAATGATGGAAGGGTCAGTGTCTGGAATTCGGAAGGTGACTAAGGTGACTAAATGATGGAAGGGTCAGTGTCTGGAATTCTGAAGGTGACTAAGGTGACTAAATGATGGAAGGGTCAGTGTCTGGAATTCGGAAGGTGACTAAGGTGACTAAATGATGGAAGGGTCAGTGTCTGGAATTCGGAAGGTGACTAAGGTGACTAAATGATGGAAGGGTCAGTGTCTGGAATTCGGAAGGTGACTAAGGTGACTAAATGATGGAAGGGTCAGTGTCTGGAATTCTGAAGGTGACTAAGGTGACTAAATGATGGAAGGGTCAGTGTCTGGAATTCGGAAGGTGACTAATGTGACTAAATGATGGAAGGGTCAGTGTCTGGAATTCTGAAGGTGACTAAGGTGACTAAATGATGGAAGGGTCAGTGTCTGGAATTTGGAAGGTGACTAAGGTGACTAAATGATGGAAGGGTCAGTGTCTGGAATTCGGAAGGTGACTAAGGTGACTAAATGATGGAAGGGTCAGTGTCTGGAATTCGGAAGGTGACTAAGGTGACTAAATGATGGAAGGGTCAGTGTCTGGAATTCGGAAGGTGACTAAGGTGACTAAATGATGGAAGGGTCAGTGTCTGGAATTCGGAAGGTGACTAAGGTGACTAAATGATGGAAGGGTCAGTGTCTAGAATTTGGAAGGTGACTAAGGTGACTAAATGATGGAAGGGTCAGTGTCTGGAATTCGGAAGGTGACTAAGGTGACTAAATGTTGGAAGGGTCAGTGTCTGGAATTCTGAAGGTGACTAAGGTGACTAAATGATGGAAGGGTCAGTGTCTGGAATTCGGAAGGTGACTAAGGTGACTAAATGATGGAAGGGTCAGTGTCTGGAATTTGGAAGGTGAGTAAGGTGACTAAATGATGGAAGGGTCAGTGTCTGGAATTCGGAAGGTGACTAAGGTGACTAAATGATGGAAGGGTCAGTGTCTGGAATTTGGAAGGTGAGTAAGGTGACTAAATGATGGAAGGGTCAGTGTCTGGAATTTGGAAGGTGACTAAGGTGACTAAATGATGGAAGGGTCAGTGTCTGGAATTCGGAAGGTGACTAAGGTGACTAAATGATGGAAGGGTCAGTGTCTGGAATTTGGAAGGTGACTAAGGTGACTAAATGATGGAAGGGTCAGCGTCTGGAATTTGGAAGGTGACTAAGGTGACTAAATGATGGAAGGGTCAGCGTCTGGAATTTGGAAGGTGACTAAGGTGACTAAATGATGGAAGGGTCAGTGTCTGGAATTTGGAAGGTGACTAAGGTGACTAAATGATGGAAGGGTCAGTGTCTGGAATTCGGAAGGTGACTAAGGTGACTAAATGATGGAAGGGTCAGTGTCTGGAATTCGGAAGGTGACTAAGGTGACTAAATGATGGAAGGGTCAGTGTCTGGAATTTGGAAGGTGACTAAGGTGACTAAATGATGGAAGGGTCAGTGTCTGGAATTCGGAAGGTGACTAAGGTGACTAAATGATGGAAGGGTCAGTGTCTGGAATTCGGAAGGTGACTAAGGTGACTAAATGATGGAAGGGTCAGTGTTTGGAATTTGGAAGGTGACTAAGGTGACTAAATGATGGAAGGGTCAGTGTCTGGAATTTGGAAGGTGACTAAGGTGACTAAATGATTGAAGGGTCAGTGTCTGGAATTTGGAAGGTGAGTAAGGTGACTAAATGATGGAAGGGTCAGTGTCTGGAATTTGGAAGGTGACTAAGGTGACTAAATGATGGAAGGGTCAGTGTCTGGAATTCGGAAGGTGACTAAGGTGACTAAATGATGGAAGGGTCAGTGTTTGGAATTTGGAAGGTGACTAAGGTGACTAAATGATGGAAGGGTCAGTGTCTGGAATTTGGAAGGTGACTAAGGTGACTAAATGATGGAAGGGTCAGTGTCTGGAATTTGGAAGGTGACTAAGGTGACTAAATGATGGAAGGGTCAGTGTCTGGAATTTGGAAGGTGACTAAGGTGACTAAATGATGGAAGGGTCAGTGTCTGGAATTTCGAAGGTGACTAAATGATGGAAGGGTCAGTGTCTGGAATTTGGAAGGTGACTAAGGTGACTAAATGATGGAAGTGTCAGTGTCTGGAATTTGGAAGGTGACTAAGGTGACTAAATGATGGAAGGGTCAGTGTCTGGAATTTGGAAGGTGACTAAGGTGACTAAATGATGGAAGGGTCAGTGTCTGGAATTTGGAAGGTGAGTAAGGTGACTAAATGATGGAAGGGTCAGTGTCTGGAATTTGGAAGGTGACTAAGGTGACTAAATGATGGAAGGGTCAGTGTCTGGAATTTGGAAGGTGACTAAGGTGACTAAATGATGGAAGGGTCAGTGTCTGGAATTTGGAAGGTGACTAAGGTGACTAAATGATGGAAGGGTCAGTGTCTGGAATTTGGAAGGTGAGTAAGGTGACTAAATGATGGAAGGGTCAGTGTCTGGAATTCGGAAGGTGACTAAATGATGGAAGGGTCAGTGTCTGGAATTCAGAAGGTGACTAGGGTGACTAAATGACGGAAGGGTCAGTGTCTGGAATTCGGAAGGTGACTAAGGTGACTAAATGATGGAAGGGTCAGTGTCTGGAATTCGGAAGGTGACTAAATGATGGAAGGGTCAGTGTCTGGAATTCAGAAGGTGACTAGGGTGACTAAATGATGGAAGGGTCAGTGACTGGTATTTGGAAGGTGACTAAGTTTACAAGGAGTTTGAAGAAAATAAGGAGATTGGAGATACAACATTTGCACGGACTGTAAGGTTGTAAGCAAGGTTTTTTTTAAGGAGAGATTCTACCCTGTCAGATTTGCAAGGGAAGCAACCATTCCAGAGAAGAGAGAATTGGTTGAGACAGATTTCACCTAATCATGGTGTATAAAATGATGAGAGGCCCAGAATGAGTGGGAAGGAGGAATCACTTTAGCTGAGTGAAGTTGGGAAAAATACTTTTTCACCCAAGGAGTGTTTAGAATTGATGCTTACTCCCTGAAAGGGTGATTGAGGTAGAAATCCTCAATGAATTAACGGAAACCTTCAAGCACAATTGAAATATAATATACAAGAAAATGGACTGAGAGCTGAATAGTTTTTAGTTAAAACACAATGCTGGAGAAACTCAGCAGATCTTTTGCAAAGACATGAGAGGTACCTTTAAATGTAATTTCTTCTATTGCTGTGAAATTCAGTGATTGTTAATATGTTATCAATGAAAAGATGTTCTGACTTGATGAGCAGCTGTCAGATGAAAGTATTTGTAGAACAATTGAGGTATGCAGGAAAAACTGACCAGTCATAATTTGTTAAATCTCCAACATAAATTGTGAACCATTATTGCCTCAGTGCAACTGAATCCTTGGCTTCCTCATTGGAAGACCACAGACAGTTCAAATTGGAAACAACATCTCCTCCTCACTAATAATCAACAGATGCATGCTAAGCTCACTGCTCTTCTCACTCTACACCCATGGCTGTGTGGCAAGGGACAATTCAAATGCTGTCTTCAAATTTGTCGATGACACCACAGTTGTCAGCAGAATCACAGATGACAATGAGGATGCATTCAGGAGGGAGCTAGATCAGCTCGTTGAGTGGTGTCGCAACAACGTTGCACTTAATGTTAGCACGACCAAGGAAATTATTATGAACATCAGGAGGGAGTCAAGAGAACATGGACCAGTCCTCATCAAGGGCTCAGTAGTGGAGAGGGTCGACAACTTCAAATTCCTGGATGCCAACATTTCTGAGGATCTGTCTGGAGCCTCCATGTCAATGCAATTATGAAGAAGGCTCGTCAGAAGTTGTACCTTTTGAGAAGTTTGAGGAGATTCGGTATGTCAATAAAGACTCCTGAAAACTTCTACAGTTGTACCATGTAGAGCATTCTGGCTGGTTGCATCACTGCCTGGTATGGAGGCGCCAATTCTCAGGACAAGAATAAACTCCAGAGAGTTGTTAACTTGCCCTGTGACAGCACAGGCAACAGACTTCACTCCATCGAGGACATCTACATGAGGTGGTGTCTTAAAAAAGCAGCCTCGATCCTCAAAGACCCCCACCACCCAGGCCATGCCCTCTTCACTCTGCTACCATGGGGGAAAAGGTACAGGAGCCTAAAGATGAGTACTCAACAGCACAATTTCGGCTTCTTCCCTGCCGCCATCAGATTCCTGAATCATTAATGAATAAAAGACACCACCTTACTTGGACTTTTTCTTTTTCTTGCACTATTTTTATCTATTTTGTAAGGTGGATTATATAAATGTTTGCACTGTTGTTGATGCAAAAGACTAATTTCATGACATTCATGAGAATTCTGATTCTGAACAAAAATAACGTACAATACTAAAGTGATACAATTTTTGTTTTATTTTTAGCTCCATAGAAGACTATGAATCTGAAGAATTCAGGTAGGTCCCATGTCAAATGTAGAGAGATGCAATCCATCCAAAAGAATAACTTAAAATTTACACTCAGGTTCAAAGTCATGGCACTTATTGCTGAATGAATGATGATCTAGCTGTGAGTTATTATTGAAGACTTTGCAATCTGGCATCTTTGGCATCTGATTCTCTTGGATCTAATTGAGGTAATATTTTTATTAGCCAGACAACTGTCCTCATTTCCAATCTTCGAAAAGAGCTATGGATTTAAGTAGAAAGTTATTAAATTTCATCTGTAAAACATGGTGGTATAAAGATGGCTATTGTTGGTTTATGAATGATGTGACCCAGCTCGTGATATTACTTTAGAAGTGAGACGTGGTTTACTCTCTTCCATTCGCAAGGGATTAGAACAAAGATTTGGAGTCCATAGCCCAATACAGAAATAAGATCTCTGTATTTTAGGTATTACTGTCCAGTCATCCAAAGCTCTCGATGGTTTTGTGAATTTTTGAATTGCTGCAAGCAATAAGTTTTATTTGTATTTAATACCCAAACGATTCATCTTTGCTCTCGAGCACAAGGGTGATCTTGGGATATTTCTATTTAAAACTATTATTTTTTATTTGTTTTGAGTGTTGAATTGTCTCAGTCCACTGTGTGAAATAGAAAGATGTGATGGATTGAACAGAATTGCTCTCACCACTAGCAGCTAGTTCCATGGAGAACTGCCAGTGATATCCTCCTTGCGGATCAGCTCACCTTCAACTTTCCCACCTGCCCATTGAATTGCAGAAGTTGGAGATTACCTGCAGGTCAAATGTTAGCATGTTTGACCTCCTGGAATCACTACTAGTGTCAAGGTAGATATACTGAAGCACTTTGTATCTGACTCCTTGACTTTATGCTAGCCATATCCAGCACATTATAGCACAGTGCTTCTCATTTGAATGGGCTCGCTGACTTTAAGGAAGAAATAAAGTAGTTTGTTTATTGTTCTTTATTTTGCATTATGTTAAAGTTTTCAAACAATTCCTTGAACTACAGTGTTTCCAGTGGAAGTTATTTTCTCTTTTAATTTTCAATCCTACTTGAACTGTTGAAATGCCTCTGATCATCAAAAACTAGGTTTTTGAGAATAACAATTAGTGGGGCCTCAGGATTTGCGGTTTGAGGTCTTGTCACTGCTCGTGGCCCACTCCACTGTATGGGACAGAGCTGGAATCCAGACTTCCTGATGAATTGATTAGAGAGTGTTGCAGAGTATGTAAAGCAACCCCAGAGAGGCTGATGACTGTGGACAGTAGGGCAGTTCAGATGCAGACTGTGGTGGAAACTTTCAAAAGTTATTCTTTTAGTGAGGACCCCTGGATTGATGGAAAGGTAGGAAGAATGGTGGACAATATAATCCTATTCTGTAGGAGGCGGCGCGACCTAGTACGCAGTGACCTCTCCAGGTCCATTAGTTTATATTTATTTTAGTTATATAGCATTAAATAGTGTGTCTAATTTTTTTTTTACAAATTGCATGTAATGTGGTTACCCGACACAACTACAACCTCTGGTATTTAATGATATTCATAAACTCCTCCACTTACCTCCGGGAAGATCTGCAGGTCGAGCTACGTGACCATGGGCTGCTGAGGGGACTAGGCCTTAAAGGCCTCATGATTTGCAGAGAAGGTGGAAGCGGTGTGCGAGGTGGAGGAAGCACAGTAAGCGAGCAGTGGTTCACACTAGACTGAGAGTGAACCCCCGCCGCCCAGCTCTCCCATCCATCCTGCTCGCCAATGTCTGTTACCTGGAGAACAAAATGGACCACATCCAACTCAGGAGGTCTGCGCAGCATGAGTACAGGGACTGCTGTGTTTTGGTCTTTGCTGAAATGTGGCTCAGTGACAGAGTCCCGGACGCCACCACTCAACTAGATGGGCTCACTTTATTTCGGGCTGACAGAGATGCTGCTCTATATGGTAAAGTCCATGGCGGTGCCTTGTGTGTTTACATCAGCACAGAATGGTGTAAGGATTCTGTGCTGGTTTTCAGTCACTTCTCTGCACTGGTGGAATTTGTGACCATCAGATGTCGACCATATTATCGACTGCGGGAATTTAGCACAGTCCTCATAGTTGGAGTGTACATCCCCTCTTCCCCCCCCACCCCCCCACCAGAACTAACGCTAAGGAACTGATCTAGGAACTTTACTGGGCTATAAGTGAATTGCAGACCACACACTCTGTTTATTATTACTGGGTATTTCAAGTCAGGGCTACCTAAATTCCATCTGTATGTGGACTTTGCAAGAGGGGCGAATGCATCGATCCTTGTGTTTACATACATTTCTGAGACATATTGGGCAGAGCCACGCCCCCACCTTGGATACTCAGACCGCATCTCTGTAATGAAAATCCCACCCAACAGACCCAACAGACCAGCCCACTTCTAAGCAGGGTAAAACCTGGCCAGCAGAAGCCATCCATGGACTTCAAGGCTGCTTCAAGGAAGCAAGAACTGATGCCGACCTTAACCTAGAGGAGTATACAACATCAGTGACCAGCTACATTAGTGGGTGTACTGTCGATGTTCCTGTGCCCAAGACCATCATCACTCACTCTAATCAGAAGCCATGGATGACTGCAGAGGTGTGTGTGCGCTGTTGAGGATCCGAGACTCTGCCTTCAGAGCAGACGACAAGGTATCCCTAGCTATTGCGAGAACCAGTCTGTCTAAAGCCATCAGGGAGCCGCATTCACAGTCACTTCCTGAACTGCAAGGACACACAACGTATATGGCAGGGCATCTAAGACATCACCAACCACAAGACTACACCATCTGCCTGTGCTGGTGATGCCTCCCTCCCAGATGAATTGAACAATATCTACGTGCATTTTGAGGTGGAAAAATGATGTGGCGGTGAAGAAGACCACCTCTCCTCCAAATGGTCAGGTGCTATGCCTTACAGTGGCCGAAGTGAGGCCAGAGTTAGGCAAAGTCAACCTACAGGAAGCTGCTGGATTGGGTAGCATTTCCGGCAGAGTGCTAAGGGGATGTGTGGCTCAGCTGACAGATGTTCTCACCGACATCTTTAACATCTTCAAGAACCATTCAAAGCCGCCACCATTGTCTCTGTGCCTAAGAACTCGTCAGTGTCCTGCCTCAATGATACTGCCCTGTCACACTCACTTCCATCGTCATGAAATGCTTCAAGAATCTCGTCATGGGACACATCAAGCTACTGCTGCACGTCACTGGATCCCCTGCTGTTCGCATACAGATCCAATCGCTTTATGAACGATGCCATCACCACTACCCTCCATCTCACCCTGATCCACCTGGAAAATACGGACTCATTTGTTCGAATGCTGTTTATTGACTTCAGTTTGGCATTCAACACAATCATACCTCAGTACCTGACAAGGAAATAGAGCTTGCTGGTCTAAACACCAACCTCTGCAATTGGATTCTAGACTTTCTAACAGGGAGACACTAGTTCTAAGACCATTACACTGAGCACAGGGGACCCCTGGGCTGTTTGCTTAGCCCATTGCTGTTCACTCTGCTGACCCATGACTGTGCGGCCAAACACAGCTCAAACCACATCATCAAGTTCGCTGACGATATGACCGGGGTGGGCCTGATCAGCAAGAACGATGAATCAGCATAAAGAGATGAGGTACAGTCGCTAACGGACTGGTGCAGAGCCAACAACCTGTATCTAAATGTTAGTAAAACAAAAGGGATGGTTGTCGACCTCAGGAAGGCCCAGGGGGATCACTCTCCACTTACCTTTAACAGCTGTACCATTGAGGTTGTCAAGAGTATCAAGTTCCTTGGAGTGAACTTGGCAGAGAATCTCATCTGGTCTCTTAACACCAGCTCCATAGCCAAGAAAGCCCAGCAGCGCCTCCATTTCCTGCAAAGGCTGAGGCAAGTTCATCTCCCACCCTCCATCCTCACTACATTGAGAGCATCCTGTGCAACTGCATCATCGGCTGGATTGGAAACTGTAGCATCTCAGACATAAGACCCTGCAGAGGATAGTGGAGTCAGCGGAGAAGATCGTTGGGATCTCTCTTCCACTCATGACAGACATCTACAACACATGATGCATGCGAAAGACAAGTAATAGTTTGAAGGACTTCACACACCCCACTTGTAAACTTTTCTCTCTTCTGCCATCTGGAAGGAGGTACCATAGCATTCGGGCCCTCACATCCAATTGCGCAATAGTCCCTGCCCCCTCCTCCCCCAAGCCATCAGACTCATCAGAACATGCGTGAACTCGTATATCATTGGATTGTTATTGTATTATTACGATATTTAACTCCTATTTATGTAAATGCCCTATGGTCCTGGAGAAACGTATCTCATCTTTACTGTGTATTGCATTAGTAGTTGTGGTATGAACAACAAATAAAGGTGACTTGATTCTTTTAGTTCATAGCTCATCTAGCTCACATTTCCTCATATCTCTCAAGACCTTTTTGGATGTTCGTCTTGAAATTTTTAATTGGCCCAGTTCGCACACCTTTTGGAGAGACTTCACTTTCACTCCAGTCTGCAGATTTTTGTGATTTACTCCATTTTCACTCCCTTTTGAATAAAAGAATTGCTTCGACCTATCATTTTCTAGCTCCAGTTTGGAGATCTTTTTTCCTTGTTCTGGATTCCCCAGCAGTCTGTGGTTCCTATTTAATGCCTTTGTCACTTTGAATATCTCTACGAGATTGCTAATCGAAGATTGTAAAAAAAATTAATACACTGATACCCACATACCTTCTCTATAACCATATAACCATTTACGGAGCGGAAATCGGCCATGTTGGCCTTTTGAGTCCGCACCGGTTCACTGATTTTGTGCACCCTCTTCAGGCATTGGTCCCGGTAGATCTTCATTCAATAACAATGGGCGAATTCAATGCAGGTGGAATCTTTAAAATCCATTGTGATTCCAGATTGCTATTCAAAGAATTTAAAGCAAATTGACAAGGAAAGAATAGGTTGTCTGGTCCACTGAAACTCATTCATCGAGCACTTGTGCTTTACAATTCTGTTTTGCGCGGAGCTGAGACATTTAATTGTATCAGTGCAGGTATACCCCACTTTACGAAATTCCTATGAAACCTTTTGTGAGCCGAAGACCCATTCACTACTATTGAAGGCTATTTTCGTAAAAGCAAAAACCCATTCAAATTTCTTTCAGATTGTGAACACAGGTTTCTTCGTAAAAGTGAATTTGCATAAAATGAATATTCGTAAAGTGGGGTATTGGGGTATTTGGCAATGTTTTGCCATTAAGGTATTTAAACATGTGCCCTTTGTTCCTATGGGTTATATTTACTTTGAGGTAATATTCAAGATTCATCTTGCATATTATTAGTTACCTTTTTGAAAATTGTTCAGCAAGTCTACAAACTTTGGCATACACCTATAAATTTGAGAATGGTTCTTGAGACCGAATTCCAAACTCAGTCACAACAGGCAAGTGACATCTTGCTGCAAGATTAAATATCAACAGATATCATAAGAGCAGCCCATTGAGTCTGTCCTGCCATTTAATCATGAACTTATCCATTGCCTGGCCTTCTCCCCAAATCCTTTGATACCCTGTCTAAACATGAACCTATCAGTTTCTGCCCTAAATACACCCAATGGCATGTCCTCCACAACAGCCTGTGGCTACAAATTCCATAGATTTACCACCCTCTGGCTGAAGAAATGTGTTCTCAGCTGTTGCCCTTCAATCTTGAAGTTGTTCCCTCTTGTCCTCAACTCTTCCACCAGGGAAATAACCTTTCGACATCTACACTATCGATACCTTTCAACATTCAAAATGTTTCAATTAAATTCCCCCTCATTCTTCTAATTTCCAATGAGTCAAACCCTCCTCATATGATAACGCTTGCTTCCCTGAAATCATCCTTGTGAACCTCCTCTGAACTTTCTCCAATGTCAGCATATCCTTAAATGAGGTCAAAATTGCTCACAGTACTCCTAGTGAGGTCTCACCAGTGCCTTATAAATCCTCCACATTACATCTCTGCTCTTGTATTCTATTCCTCTTGAAATTAATGCCAGCATCGTATCTGCCTTCTCCATCATTAACTCAACATGCAAGTTCCACCATTCGGGGCCCAAAACAAACCTTCCAAAAAAGAGTTGTTCTCTCTTGTATAATCCACTAACCTTAAGCTGAGTGGAATAATCTACTGGAAGAAGTAGTTGCACCAGGGTCAATTCTATCATTTAAGAGGAAGTTAGATGAGTCCATGGATGTGAGGGGGTTGGAGGGTTATGGGCAAGGGAGTAGGTAGGTGGAGCTAGTGGAGTTTTATGTAAATCAGTGAGGACTAGAAGGGCCAATGTGGCCTGTTTCCGCACTGTGAATTGTTATATGGTTATATGTTTACCATCGGGCATTCCTGCAACAGGACTCCCAGGTCGCTTTGCATCTGGGTATTTTCAATTTTCACCCCATTTAGAAAATAATCTTCCCGTTTATTTTTATTGTCAAAGTATATGACTGTACGCTTTCTGTCATTGTATTTCATTTGCCGCTTTTCTGCCAATTCCCTGAACCTGTCTCAGTCCTTCTGCAGTCTCCCTGTTTTCTCTACGCTACCTGCTCCTCCAGCTATCTTCGTATAACCTGCAAATGGATAAATGCTGAGAGAGCTGGCAGAAGAAGAAAAGGTTGATGGTGGGGTTTATCTCTCGCTGGCACAATTAAATGGATGCTAGAAAATCAGCTGCAATTGTACCAACCTCTACTAGTCAATGGAGCTAATCAGCCAAAGATGATTATTAAATAAAATTGTGGCATGCCTTTAGAAATTAATTTCTCAGCCTGTTCAAATTGAATCGTCAATGATAATATTTTGCTGATACTATTTATTCAGGAAAATGTTGTACAGATGTTATTTATTTAAGAAAAATGCTTTGCAAATGTATTTAAGAAAATGTTTGACTGTTTTTATAGGAAAAGGCAAACAACATATTAGCAGTGACAATGTCGACAAGGTGATCAGGCAGAATAATATTATTCACATGTTTTTCATAAAATTAACGTGTTCACAAAATTGCACTTTTAGGCACGATGGTAAATAATAATTATGTGTTTCCTGACTGGTTTCTATTCTTACCCAGTTCATTACATTGTGGTTTGCAAGCAGTTGGTTTTCTGGTGTGCATTACTTAATGTTTGCAATTCCAGGATACTGATATTCTTGTCCTTGACCTTTCTAGCAAACTGTCCCACCAGCCAGTGCTGCTTTTCCTGAGGGATCCATTCATCTTGTCTACAACCACCGGTAATCAAGTCTGACATCTGTAAACAACCTTTTACTGTTTCAGCTGTTAACCCTGTAACATAGTGTGAAAATGGAACTGAAATCTAGCATCAACTCACTAGATGAAGTCTTAGTTAGATCTTATTCTGATCTTCTGCCGTACCACCATGAGGTTGACCAATATGTAGACTAGAACAATTTTAAGCTGTTGTGAACCACTGAAGAACTGCGTGGTCATGTCATATCAGTGAAATGAAATAATGCAAGTCTAATTAAGCATTTTCATACAATCCCATTAATGAAACAATTTTCTTGCCCTGCCTCAGGAGAAAGACAAATTTCTTTAAAGTCTATCTATTAACTTAAGAGTTATTTTCAGTCTACTGCAACTTGGTTTTGACTGGAAACTTAACCAACTTACATGAATCATTCTTGAATGTAAGACCACAAATATTACTCTTGGTGGTGTACTGAGGTAGCATCTTAATTATGGAAAGCATCTACTCCCCATTTTGTTTCAATATCTTACTGCTGAAAGTTAGCTGTTTAGTTCATTCACTCTTGAAAATGTCCTCCGTGCTTAAAACAAATGTCGGTAAATACATTCCCTGACTAGTGGAGTTCACATAAATCGGTGCGGACTAGAAGGGTCAATTATGGCCTGTTTCCGTACTGTAATTGTTATATGGTTATAACTTGTAGCAATTTATAAATCTGTTAACATGCACTATTTTGAAAAAATAAACCAGTTGTTTTGTTTTTTGATAGGTTAATTTCCCATAAATCTCAATTTCAGTAAATGTTTTCAATGGGAAAACTCCACATTTACTACTGATTCACTATCTTGCAAATGGTTGATGAAATTTAGTTTGGTCTGGAGACTGATGGTTTACTCAGCACTGCACGTAAAAACACTGCACTATCAGCTTCCAACTTTGTGTTATTTTGTCATGTCTCACCCATACCTTTACCTTTCCTTCCCCTGTCCTTGATACCCTTTTATTAGATTTGAGCCTCTTATGAACATCAACCTCATTGATCTGACGAGGATTATCTTCCACAATGAAGAACATAATACTAATATAAATCCTGGTGTTGTGTCAATTTTACAAGAATACATATGTTCTTATTTCTGTGAGCAATTTATAAAAGTGTTATACCAAAGCAGTCACAGATAGAGAAAGCAGAACAATTTTTTGCTGCTAAAACGAATGGTATATTGCATGACTATATGCATAAATATAAGCAAGGACTCTCCAATAACCAATAACCCTTATTCTTATCATTTGGTGTTATATCCTAATTCTTATACCAGCAAAGTTATGAAGGAGATAGTCTGTTGAATCAATTTTGTGAGCAATTCGCCATCTGTAGTCAGATGACCAGCTGGCAGAGAAAAAGATGGGAATGATCTGAGTTGCTTTTTAACCTTCACACAGCAGAAAATATGTGAACATTGAAATACAATACTGGAGAATCAGCATATCACACAGCATCCATTCAAAGAACTGCAATCGATATTTCAGGCCTGAGCTGTTTGTCAGGAATCTGGGGGGAAAAAAGGAGGTGTGTGTGGGAATACCCCCAAGCCACCACAGCTCAGGCATAATTCTGGAAAGGCAGTTCAAAGTTCAGTCTCAGAAAATCCAATGTTGACACGCAGGCTTTAAATGGATACAAAGAAGAAATTACAAAGTAGGTGGGAGGGACCAGGATGACAGACTGTGGTAAACTCACAAAATCCTTGTCAAGATGCTTCCAGAGAAATAACCTTTTCAGATGAGAGGCAATCCAAACACTTCTTTGTGTAGAGGACATGAAGTGAGTGATTCTCACAAAGCTTTCAGAACCCTTTTGTGGGTCAGCCATTCTAAGTGACCTCCACAATGGTCACAACTCGACTGCAGTATTTCACTGCTTCCAGACCCCTTTCATGGGTCAGCTGTTCAAAGTGACCAGCCCTTTTGGTCACAGTGGGGCATACTCATTCCCCTATAACACGGGGAAATCAGAAAAATTGTCTATTACCACGTGAGGCCACTTCAGCACTTCCAAGAGCTCTTTGCTCCTATGCTGGCTCCTTAAAATGGCCCCTGAGCAAATAGTGCACTGTTCCTTTAACATGTCTCCGCAGCTGTGCTTCCAGGCACTTCCTCTCTCCTCAGAGATATCGAATGTGGGTACACGCTGTCCTCAGCCTGTCAACCCACAGTCATTCTCCAGGGTTTGCAGCCTGATTTGTTCTCTTAGAATGACAGAACCACTCAAATGAAAATAGGAGCATATAATAATTAAGTTTTGGCATAGATATGGGTAGATTGCAAGTGGTCTGCCTATTCTAATAGTAAGTCGTCTAACTATCCATCCCAAAACTTTGACTCACCACTGGACAATGCTTGTTTCCCACCCCTCTGTCCTCATACTAAAACCTTCTTGGATTTAGCTCAATAGCCCTGGGCCAGTAATCTGTAGCAGAGCTTCAGATGTTGTAGCTCATAGATTGCAATTGTATCAAGCTGAACCTCATATTAGTGTGGACCTATCACTTAGTCTTCACATTTGTTTCATTTTTAGTCTTTTTTTAATTCCTCACCCCTAATGTGCCTGGGTTTGGCTGTAACATTGATCATTATCACGTGTAATTCTCTTGCCTGCTTCAATCATTAGCTAATGATCTACTCAACTTAGGGTGATTATAATAATCTATTATTAATTAGTCTATTTAATTGCTAAATTGTACACAACTTCCTTCAGTTAATATCAGTGTTGTAAACAGTTATCTTTCCTTTTTGAAGCCGAATGTTAGCTTTATTATTTTCCGCTTATAATCATATGTCATGATTATACTCCTAGTATAAACAACAAATACTATTTAATTGAGTTCAAGAGCCGCAAGGTAATGTTGCAGCTCCATAAAACTCTGGTTTGACCACACTTACTCTCTTTGGTTCAGGTCTCCTCATTCAAGGCAGGTTGTGGAAGCTTTAGAGAGATGCAGAGGAGATTTACCAGAAAGCTGCTTGGATTAGAGAACTTTTCTTCTGAGGCAAGATTGACTGAGCTAGGACTTTTTGTTTTGAAGTGACTGAAGATGGGAGGTGAAATAATAGAGGTAAATAAGCTTATTAAAAGAATAGCCAGCACATTTTTGTCAGCGCACCAGTGTTCCAGTACCAGAGGAGATCTGTTTATGGTGAGTGAAGGGAAGTGGGGGGATGTCAGAGGTAGTTTTTCTACATATTTAAAAGACTTTTCAATCGGCACATGTATGTCAAACAAATGAAGGGTGGGGGTATGGACTATGAGGGTGGGAAGGGTTAGATTGATCATGGGTAGGTTTATATAGCTCAGTACAACATTGTGGGCCAAAGGGCCTGTACTGTGCTATGCAAAAATTATTCTCTATATCTATAATAGCGTCCTCCATAATGTTTGAGAAAAAGACATTTTTTTGACCTTTTTTTCCTTTATTTTCCCGGCCTCCGCAGTTTTTAATTTGTAATCAAACAATTCAAATGTCATTAAAGTGCACATTCCAGATTTTATTCAAGGTTATTTGTATACATATTGGTTTTGAAGCACTTTTTATACATAGTTCCCTCATTTCAGGGCACCATGATGTTTGGGTAATTTTCCTTCACAGGTGTTTGTGATTTCCTGAGAATGCTTTAATTTAGGCATTCAGTGCAGTAACAGGCCATTTTGGCCCACGAGTCCATGCCGCCCAATTTACCCCCAATTAACCTTCACCCCTGCGATGTTTTGAACGATGGGAGGAAACCCAAGGCCCTTAGGAAAACCCATGCAGACACAGAGAGAATGTCCAAGCTATCCCTGCGCTGTAAAGGTATTGCACTAACTGTTTCATTGCTTTATTGGTGCGGGTATAAGAGAGCTCGGTTTGCTTTGAAGATTTTGATCATCTTTGGAGTCTACAATTGCTATTTTTCTACATGACGACTGGAGTTGTGCCAATGAAAGCCATTATGAGTCTAAAAAACAAGAATAAAACAATGAGACATCACCCAGATGTCAGGCTTAACCAAATCAACTGTTGTGGAACATCGTTAAGAAGAAAGAGCATACTGGTGAGCTCAGTAATTGCAAAGGGACTGGTATTCCAAGAACGACCTTCACTGCTGATGGCAGAAGAATTCTCTTCATAATGAAGAAAAATCCTCAAAAATATGTCTTACAGATCAGAAGCACTCTTCAGGAGGCAGGTGTGAATATGTCACTGGCAATACTGTCTTCAGAAGACTTCATGAACAGTAATTCATAGGCTGCACTGAAAGGTGCAAACCATGGCAGTGGTGGTATGCTTTGGATCTTGGGCAATTCCTTTACGTCTCCACACTTTGATCTTGCCATCACTCTGATACAAGTTAATCTTGGTCTCATCTGTGCAGAATTCTGCAGGCTCTTTTGAAATCTTCTTGGCAAATGGTAATCTGGCCATCCTGTTTCTGTAGCTAACTTGTGGTTTGCATCTTGCAGTGTAGCCTCTGTATTTTTGTTCATGAAGTCGAAGTGGGGCGTGGCAAGATGGCGTAGAGTCTAGACGTGTAATCTCGACCTCTCTGGCCAGACTTTTAAGTACCCATTTTTTAACCCTTTGTTCTCAAGTTTAAACTTTTTAAATTTTAGTTTAAAGTATTAAGGAACTATTATGGCCATTAATGGTAAAAAGATAAAGTGTTGAAGATTTGGGGCCTAGACGACTTGATACAGCCTCAGGCTTAATCTCTTCAGTGTCTAAACCTCAAAGACTGCCTGTGGGAGCTGGAAAAAAAATGTCTATTACTCACCAAGTGAAGGATGGCACTGGAATTATCCGTTCTCTGGAAGAAGGTGCGTGTTCCCAAGAAGTGGATCCCGATTTGGAAAGCCTTTTGATTTCAACGGAGGGAGCGCACAGGAAGACAACTCCATTGTTGGAAATGCATCAGGAAGCATTTCAATCTGAAGATATCGCTTTCCTTCGTGATTTTGTGAAAAAACAATGAGATGTGGGGGGGAGACCAGCGGCGACCCCCTGAGGAAGTCGCGGTGCTGTCACTGGGAGTCCAGACCCGTAGTAAAACTTTTAAAATGCCTTCTGTTGAGTTGCAGCAGGAGCTGCAGTTACCTTGTTCTGCCACTACGTCAGAGAGAGCAGGGCTGAGCTTTTCTGACTGACAGTGTATGCAATTAAATGCAGTCATGCAACCTCTCATGAATGAGATGGTTCAAATGATAAGTTCGGAATTGAATATAGTGAAAGCACGTGTGGATGCATCTTATGAAGAATTTTTAAAATTCCAGACTGCTTTTTTGGACTGTAAACAACAAGTGGCTTCTAACACAGAAAAAGTGTTGAAGGTTGAAAAACCAGTCATAGAATTGGGAGAACACGTGAAGGAGTTAGAGAGGAAAATAGACTACTTGGAGAACAAAGCAGAAGGAATAATGTGAAAATCGTTGGTTTGCCAGAAGGTATAGAAGGACAAGATCCTCTTCGTTTCTTTAAAGACTGGATTCCACAAGTATTAGGGCAAGAATTTTTTTCTGGAGGATTGGTACTGGAAAGAGCCCATAGAGCTCTAAGAAGAACACCCTCAGCTGGTCAACCACAGAGACCGGTAACAATTCGATGTTTGAATTATTTGGACAGAGAAGCAATACTTCGACTAGCAGTGCAAAATGCGAGACAACGACAAACTCCGTTATTGATTCAGAATAGCAGAGTTTTTTTTCTATCCTGATTTGAGTCAAGAGGTCATTCAACGTCGACGTCGATTTAATCCAGTTAAAGAAGCTTTGTGGCGTAAAGGTTATAAGTCTACTTTTCGCTACCCGGCAGTGTTGAAGGTGTTTTATGGAGACTATCAATTTCGTTTTTTTTGAGATTGATCGTGAAGCAATAATTTTTGTTGATTCATTGCCAGATATAAGAGGACAAAGACGTAGTCCACCATTGTCTCCTTAAGAAAAATCTGCTTGTTCTGGAAACGGAAGAAATGGCAGAAATGGGAAAAACGGGAATGGAAAGAGTCCAACTTCTTCTGAAATGGGATCTTCGAGATTGGAATCTTGGATGAAAAGAAGAATTTTCTTTTTCTTACTTTTTTTGTTATTATGATATTTTGATGTTATTCATTGTTTGGCTGGGGAGGGAGAGATTTGCTCTAAGTTCTTTACTAGTCATCAGCCACTGGTAGGTGACCCACACCCAATTTTTGTTTAGGTATTACTACCTTTTGGTAGTCTTTTTTTTGTGGGGGGGGGGTTTCTTCTTTATTATTTTTTTAATTTTTATTTTAGTTAGCTTTTAATTTGTGATTTTTTTTCCTATTGGAGGGCCTATATACGTTGATATTATTGGTATTTAGTAATAATAGTAGATATGTCGAAGTTGAGGTTTGCTACTTTTAATGTTCGAGGATTAAACATTCCGATTAAGGCTAAGCGAATCTTGGCGTATATTAAGAAAATGAAAATTGATGTTGCCTTTTTACAAGAAACACATTTGAATGTGAAGGAAAGTATGAAATTAAAGAGGGACTGGGTTGGGCATGAATATTCTTCTTCATTTAATTCTAGGGCTAATCTTGATACATAAAAATGTATCTTTTGAATTACAATCAATGGAGGAAAAGGCAGGATGTATTCTTAAATTGAATTGTAAGATTTTTAGTGAATTTTGGACTTTACTTAATATTTATGCCCCAAATGTAGATGATGAAATATTTATTTCAGATGCATTTTTATGTTTGGGTCAGGCTAATGATAATATTTTAGTTGGTGGTGATTTTAATTGTGTTTTGGAACCTTTATTAGATAAATCTCCAAAGAAAGTTAAGAAATCTAAGATGGCAGCTCAGGTTCAAGCGTTGATGAAAGATCTTAGTTTAGTAGATATTTGGAGACGTCTTAATCCAACAGAGAAAGATTTCTCCTTTTATTCATCTAGACATGAATCGTTTTCAAGGATTGACTTCTTTATAGTATTGGCACATTTACAAGGGAAGATACAACAAGCGGAATATAAAAGTAGGATGATTTCAGATCATTCTTTGTTATATTTTACATATGAAACTTCTGAGAAAATTCAAGTGGCCTATCGTTGGAGGTTTAACACTGTTGTTTAAAAATACGGGATTTATTGATTTTTTGAAAAAACAAATTAATTTTTTTTAAAGAAAATTCTAATTCTGTTCAAAGTAAGTTTGTATTATGGGATGCTATGAAAGCTTATTTGAGAGGAGAAATAATTAGTTATACTTCTAAAATGAAAAAGAATTGATTAAATCAGAGTTTTGACAGAGAAAGATTGCTGAGTTAGAAAAGGAATTTCAGAAAGATGCTACTGAAGATCAAAAAATAGAATTATCTAGGTTGAAATTGGAATATAATACATTGCAATCTTATCAATTTGAATGTGTGATTAATAGGACTAAACAACGGTATTATGAATGGGGAGAGCAAGCACAGAAGGTATTGGCGTGGCAATTGAAGAAAGAACAGATTTTGAGGACTATTAATGCTGTTAGACGGAATTCTTTTATTGCTTATAAATCTCGTGAGATTAATGATGAATTTTGTTCATTTTATAAAAATTTATATATATCTGAAGGAAAAAAAAGAAACTGGATCGATTGATCTTTTTTTTATCACAGTTGAATTTACCGATATTAGAGGATGCAGATATACAGGAGTTAGAAGAGCCATTTACTGATTTGGAAATTAAAACGGCTATGATGGAAATGCCGAACGGTAAATCGCCTGGTGATGATGGATTTTCGGTTGAATTTTATAAAAAATTTTTATGATGATTTATCTACAGTGTTTGGGGATGTATTACATCAAGTTGGAAAATATTATGAATTACCTGAGTTTTGTTCTAGTGCTTTAATCACAGTAATCCCAAAAAAAAGATAGAGATCCTTTGAAAGTATCTTCATATAGACCAATTTCGTTGTTATATGTAGATTATAAAATAATAGCTAAAATATTAGCGAATAGATTGGCTAAATTTTTACCTAAGTTGATCCATATGGATCAAACAGGTTTTATAAATAATAGATATGCTTCAGATAATATTTTGTGTGTGATTAGTTTGATTAATATATTTCGACAATCTTTAGATCACCCAATGGTGATGTCTTTAGATGCAGAAAAAGCATTTGATAGAGTTGAATGGAATTTTTTGTTTAAAGTTTTGGAGAAATTTAAGTTTTGTCCTTTCTTTATTGGTTGGATTAGGGCTCTATATAGTAAACCGGTAGCTAGGGTTTTGATGAATGGTTTGATTTCAGAACCTTTGAAATTGACTCATTCAACTCGTCAGAGTTGTCCTTTAAAAGATCACCAGCTTTGTTTGCATTAGTGATTGAATCTTTAGCATAGCTGATAAGACAAAATACACAGATACAAGGTATGAAAGCTTTAGACGAAGAGTATAAAATTAATTTATTTGCTGATGATGTATTGTTGTATTTAACAAACCCAGCTCAGATGCTTTTGCACTTGAAGGAGTGTTTAATACAATATGGATGTCTTTCTGGATATAAAGTTAATTGGGAAAAAAGTGAAATTTTACCGGTAAGTGAAGGAGATTATTCAGTTTATAAGAATATTATTAATTTGAAATGGACTGATCGAATTAAATATTTGGGTATAATTTTGAATGTTAATTATCAATCTTTATATAAATTAAATTATGTTCTGTTAATAAAAAAAATTAAAATTGATTTGATTAAATGCAAAGATTTACCTGTTAATATATTGGGTAGGATAAATACAATTAAGATTAATATTTTTCCGCATATACAATATTTGTTTCAATCTATTCCGTATTTACTTGATAATTTGTTTTTTGAGACTTGAATAAAATGGTTAGGGAGTTTTTATGGAGAGGTAAATTTTCGAGAGTAGCTTTGAATAAATTAACTTGGAAATATGAGTTAGGGGGATTACGTTTACCACATTTTCAAAATTATTATGAAGCAGCCCAACTTAAATTTATTAGTTCATTGATGGATTTGGTACGGCCTCCTAGTTGGGCCAAAATTGAGATGGCAAATATTTCTGAATTTGAAATACATCAATTTTTGTTTAGATGCAATATAAATTTGTTACAACAATATAATGTGCCTATACTAAAACATGAGGTTTTGGTTAAAGAAAAATAAAATTATAGGCTTTAGGGGTAAATTATCGGCTTTGACTCCATTGTATAATAATCAACTTATTTCTTTTTCATTACATAATCGAAGTTTATTGCATTGGAGATTTAAAGGTCTGGAAAATTTGGGAGATTGTTTTAAAGAGGGTAAATTTTTATCTTTTAATCAGATGGGGACAGTTTTGGTATTGATAAGAACTCTGTTTTTCTATTATCAAATTTGATCTTTGGTAAAACGTATGTTTGGTAAAGATATGATTTTACCTGAAATGACTAACTTTGAGACTTTTCTTATGAAGGTACCAGAGATGGGTTATATTTCATCTATGTATCAAATATTACAGGATGGTGTGGATAAAAAGGGTTGGGATAGATCTAAAAGTAAATGGGAAGCGGAAATTGGTTTTATTTTTTCCGAGGATGATTGGTTAGATATTTGTTATGATAGTGTAACTAGATTGATAAATGCACGTTATGCAATGATTAACTATAATTTTTTACATCAATTGTACTTAACACCTGAAAAATTAAAAAATTATGGTTTTCATGAATCAGATTTGTGTTTTAGATGTGGTAATACAGTTGGAACTTTTTTTCATGCTGTTTGGTCATGTATACATACACAATCTTTTTGGAAGAAAATTCAATTGTTTTTAGAATAAGATTTTTCAGAATAAGATTAAAATACTTTTAGATCCGACAGTGTTTTTATTGGGTAGTTTGCAACCTTTGAAAAGTTTGGTATTAGATAAGTTTCAACTTGCTTTTGTATATTTAGCTTTATCTGTAGCAAAAAAATGTATTGCTAGTACGTGGAAATATACAAATATGATTGATATTAATAGATGGCATAATGAGATGAGATATTGTTTAATAATGGAAAAAATTACGTGTTTCACGTGATAATTATATTTTTTTATTGATAAGTGGTTGTTATATTCAGAATCTTCTTCGGCTTGGCTTCGCGGACGAAGATTTATGGAGGGGGTAAAAAGTCCACGTCAGATGCAGGCTCGTTTGTGGCTGACAAGTCCGATGCAGGACAGGCAGACACGATTGCAGCGGTTGCAGGGGAAAATTGGTTGGTTGGGGTTGGGTGTTGGGTTTTTCCTCCTTTGCCTTTTGTCAGTGAGGTGGGCTCTGCGGTCTTCTTCAAAGGAGGTTGCTGCCCGCCAAACTGTGAGGCGCCAAGATGCACGGTTTGAGGCGTTATCAGCCCACTGGCGATGGTCAATGTGGCAGGCACCAAGAGATTTCTTTAGGCAGTCCTTGTACCTTTTCTTTGGTGCACCTCTGTCACGGTGGCCAGTGGAGAGCTCGCCATATAACACGATCTTGGGAAGGCGATGGTCCTCCATTCTGGAGACGTGACCCATCCAGCGCAGCTGGATCTTCAGCAGCGTGGACTCGATGCTGTCGACCTCTGCCATCTCGAGTACTTCGACGTTAGGGATGTAAGCGCTCCAATGGATGTTGAGGATGGAGCGGAGACAACGCTGGTGGAAGCGTTCTAGGAGCCGTAGGTGGTGCCGGTAGAGGACCCATGATTCGGAGCCGAACAGGAGTGTGGGTATGACAACGGCTCTGTATACGCTTATCTTTGTGAGGTTTTTCAGTTGGTTGTTTTTCCAGACTCTTTTGTGTAGTCTTCCAAAGGCGCTATTTGCCTTGGTGAGTCTGTTGTCTATCTCATTGTCGATCCTTGCATCTGATGAAATGGTGCAGCCGAGATAGGTAAACTGGTTGACCGTTTTGAGTTTTGTGTGCCCGATGGAGATGTGGGGGGGCTGATAATCATGGTGGGCAGCTGGCTGATGGAGGACCTCAGTTTTCTTCAGGCTGACTTCCAGGCCAAACATTTTGGCAGTTTCCGCCAAGCAGGACGTCAAGCGCTGAAGAGCTGGCTCTGAATGGGCAACTAAAGCGGCATCGTCTGCAAAGAGTAGTTCACGGACAAGTTTCTCTTGTGTCTTGGTGTGAGCTTGCAGGCGCCTCAGATTGAAGAGACTGCCATCCGTGCGGTACCGGATGTAAACAGCGTCTTCATTGTTGGGGTCTTTCATGGCTTGGTTCAGCATCATGCTGAAGAAGATTGAAAAGAGGGTTGGTGCCAGAACACAGCCTTGCTTCACGCCATTGTTAATGGAGAAGGGTTCAGAGAGCTCATTGCTGTATCTGACCCGACCTTGTTGGTTTTCGTGCAGTTGGATAATCATGTTGAGGAACTTTGGGGGACATCCGATGCGCTCTAGTATTTGCCAAAGCCCTTTCCTGCTCACGGTGTCGAAGGCTTTGGTGAGGTCAACAAAGGTGATGTAGAGTCCTTTGTTTTGTTCTCTGCATTTTTCTTGGAGCTGTCTGAGGGCAAAGACCATGTCAGTAGTTCCTCTGTTTGCGCGAAAGCCGCACTGTGATTCTGGGAGAATATTCTCGGCGACACTAGGTATTATTCTATTTAGTAGAATCCTAGCGAAGATTTTGCCTGCAATGGAGAGCAACGTGATTCCCCTGTAGTTTGAGCAGTCTGATTTCTCGCCTTTGTTTTTGTACAGGGTGATGATGGTGGCATCACGAAGATCCTGAGGCAGTTTACCTTGGTCCCAACAAAGCTTGAAAAACTCATGCAGTTTGGCATGCAGAGTTTTGCCGCCAGCCTTCCAGACTTCTGGGGGGATTCCATCCATACCTGCTGCTTTGCCACTTTTCAGTTGTTCGATTGCCTTATATGTCTCATCCAGGGTGGGAACCTCATCCAGCTCTAGCCTTAGGGGCTGTTGAGGGAGCTGGAGCAGGGCGGAATCTTGGACTGAGCGGTTGGGACTGAAAAGAGATTGGAAGTGTTCTGACCATCGGTTGAGGATGGAGATCTTGTCGCTGAGGAGGACTTTGCCGTCTGAGCTGCGCAGCGGGCTTTGGACTTGGGGTGAGGGGCCGTACACAGCCTTTAGAGCCTCGTAGAAACCCCTGAAGTCGCCAATGTCCGCGCTGAGCTGGGTTCGTTTGGCGAGGCTAGTCCACCACTCATTTTGGATCTCCCGGAGTTTGTGCTGAAGATGGCTGCATGCGCGACGGAAGGCTTGTTTCTTCTCTGGACAGGACGGCTTTGTAAGGTGAGCCTGGTGGGCAGCTCGCTTCTTTGCCAGCAGCTCCTGGATTTCCTGGCTGTTTTCGTCAAACCAGTCCTTGTTTTTCCTGGAGGAGAAGCCCAGTACCTCTTCAGTGGATTGCAGTATGGTAGTCTTCAACTGATCCCAGAGGGTTTCAGGGGACGGGTCCGTGAGGCGGGTTGCATCGTCGAGCTTTGCTTTGAGGTTTGCCTGGAAGTTTCCTCTCGCTTCGTCTGACTGCAGGTTTCCAACATTGAACCTCTTTCTGGGGGCTTTATTGTTCCTGGGCTTTGGTTTGAAGTGAAGGTTGAGCTTGCAGCGAACCAGCCGGTGGTCAGTGTGGCATTCCGCGCTAGGCATGACCCTGGTGTGGAGCACATCTCGTTTGTCACTTTCTCGCACCAGGATGTAGTCCAGGAGGTGCCAGTGTTTGGATCGGGGATGCATCCAGGTGGTCTTAAGGCTGTCCCTCTGCTGAAAAAGGGTGTTTGTAATGACAAGCCGCTGTTCTGCGCAGAGCTCCAACAGGAGGCGCCCATTGTCGTTGCACTTGCCGACGCCATGCTTGCCCAGGATTCCTGGCCAGGTTTCTGAGTCTTTGCCGACACGAGCGTTGAAGTCGCCCAGGATGACAACCTTGTCGGCTGTAGGGGTGCATTGGATGAGGTTGCGCAGGTCGGTGTAGAACTTGTCCTTTTCTGCTGGTTCCGCCTGGAGGGTTGGAGCATAGACACTGATGAGGGTGATGTGACGCTTGTTTTGAAGGGGGAGTCGCATGGACATGATTCGGTCCGAGAGGCCTGTCGGAATGTTTTCGAGTTTGGAGGCAATGAAGCTCTTGACCATGAATCCTACACCAGATAGGCGTCGTTCATCCGAAGGCTTGCCAGACCAGTAGAGTGTGTAGCCCGCGCCGCGTTCTTGGAGGCTGCCTACATCTGCCAGGCGGACTTCACTGAGAGCGGCTATGTCAAGTCTGAGGAGTTCATGTGCAATGAGGGCAGACCGACGTTCAGGTCGGTGGCTGTCAGCCTTGTCTAGCATGGTTCTGATGTTCCAGCATGCTAGCTTGAGTTTGTGAGCATCTTTTGAGGGGGAGGACGTGGAGGGGGAGGACGTGGAGGGGGAGGACGTGGAGGGGGAGGACGTGGAGGGGGAGGACGTGGAGGGGGAGGACGTGGACCTGTCCTCGGGCCTGCGCAAAGGAGCTTTTAGGTGGAGTGCAGTGCGCGCAGTACTGGCCCCACCCTTTACACCCATGGTTCGTGTGCTGTGGCCAAGCAAGCTGGGACGTGGCAGCGAGGTCCTTGGGTCGTAGGTTTTATATCGGAGTGGCCTTCTCCTATGCAGGTTTCTTACCCGGGCTGGAGAATATTTACATTTCAATTTACATTTATTAGATCTTAGTATGTATATTTAATTTTTCTTTAATATTTTTTCTTTCTTTATGGCTCTCCTTTTATGGCTCTCCAACATCACAATGATGTTGGCTGAAGGGAGGGTTTTTTTTTCTTTTCTTTTTCGTTTCTTTTTTTCTATATATAAACAATAACATTCATGTTTGTGGTTAATTGTTGTAAATGTCATATACTATTTGTTTTTTGAACGGATAAATAAAGTTTTTTTTTAAATGAAGTCTGCTACAGACAGTCGTCATTGACACATCCACGCGTACCTCCTGAAGAGTGTTTCTGATCTGTCAGACATATGTTTGGGGATTTTTCTAAATTTTTGATGAGATTTATTCTGCCATCAACAGTGGAGGCCTTTCTTAGAATACCAGTCCCTTTGTAATTACTGAGCTCATTAGTACACTCTTTCTTCTTAATGATGTCCCAAATTGTTAATTTTGGAAATCCTAATGTTTGGACAATGTCTCCTCCTGCTTTATTCATAAAGGCTTCTTTGACTTTCATTGGCACAACTCTGGTTCTCGTGTTGAAAAATGGCAACTACGAACTCCAAAGGTGATCAAGAACTTAGAAGCAAGCCTAGCTCTCTTATACCTGCACCAATGAAGCAATTAAACATACCTGAGTACTCACAAACACCTGTGAACCCAAATGTCCAAATATTATGGTGCCCTGAAATGAGGGTACTACGTATGTATAAAAAGTTATAATTTCTACATGGTCTAACAAAAATGTATACAAATAACCTTGAATAAAACCTGGAATGTGCACTTTAATGACCTGTGAATTGTTTGATTACAAATTAAAAACTGGAGCACAGGACAAATCAAGAAAAAAAGTGTCTTTGTCCCAAACATTATGGAGAGCAATAGATTCCACAATATTTTCTTTAGCTGAGGCATCACAAATCAGGAGCTGTAGACAATGTAATTAGTCGAATGATTAGGGGGAGATGATATAATATAAATGTCACACAGAGGATGGTAGAGGTCTGGAGCTCACTGTCTGAAAGGGTATGATTCTCAAACCAATTCAAATTGTGTTGTTTAAACTTAACAGATATCAGAACCACACCAACAGTACTACCAAAACTGAATGGTTTCTTTATAAGATAAACTGTTTTCTAATTACAGTCCTTTAAATTAAAACTCTTGAAAGTGCAAATTTGTTAAAAAGCTATTGTCAAAGTATTGTGAGTGCCTAAGTGGACTGTATTAATTGGAGCATAGAAGAATGAGAGGGGATCTCATAGAAACATTTTGAATGCTAAAAGGATTGGACAGAGTAGATATGAATAAAATGTTTCCCTTCGTGGGTGAGTCCAGGACCAAGATGGGAAGAAATTTCTTTAGCCAGAGGGTTGTGGATTGCCACATACCGCTGTGGAGGCCCGATCATTGGGAGAGTTTAAAGGGAAGACTGACGGTTCTATAATTAGTCAAGGTATCAAGGAATATGGGGAAAAGACCAGAACTTGGAACTAGATGTGAGAATAGTTTAGCTCAGGCTGGATTTGCCAAGCAGAATCAATGGGCTAAATGCCCTACTTCTGTTTCTTTATCTTGTGAACCTCTAAATGGATGCAGAAATAGCAATTAATCTACACTTGTGCTTACAGTACAGGCAGCACATGAGATGTGACAACATTGGTGATGATATCAGGCACTAATCTGCTATCTTCCTGGATGGTAGCATTCATGAGTCTATACCATTATTATTCTGTTTGTTAATAGTCCCTGCTGTGGCCCGCAGACACATTGTTTTAAGTGTCTACACAGCTGCTGTCTTTGTACTGCATAGAATTAGTTCAAAGTTCACCTCAGCCCAAAGCAATTTGAAATGATTCTTCAAAGTCATTTCTAGTTTCTTCCTTCAAATGTCTGAAAATTAATAACCATACAATTTGGTCCTAAAAGTTGTTTTGCATATTTTATTAAACATGAAGAATTATTTGTTGGTGCCTAAAAGTTTGTTCCTTGTTAGCAGAACCAAGTAGAGTAACTGTGTAGTCTCCCCACTTTCAAATTCAGTTTCACTGATTTCAATCACTAAAGTCCACTTAGCCCTCCCAATTGAGGATGACTTTCAAGTATCAATGACCATACCTGAAGTTTCAATTTGAGATATCACACCTTTGGACTTGTACTTCAACAGTGTTTATCAGTTGCTCAAGGTATTGCAAGGAGCATCTGACCCCGAACCTCACTACTCTCAGTGTAAGCAAGATTTAAGCTTTGCATTGTTCTCACTGATCTGATATGTTTTGACTACAATTATGACTCTTTTTATCTCTTAGATGACTTCCCAAATGTAGTTATTGAAGGTGTTCTACATGGTACATACTACCCATACCTTCAAATAAGGTAGAATGGAATTGACACAAAAGGCACCTCTGGACATCCAATCACAGCAGTCGTTAGAGGTATACATGTTTTTAGAAGAAACTGTCAATTCTCAATGTTCTTCCTTGACAGGAAAACATTTTAGGGTTATTACACCATTTACTTTTAACTTTAACATTATTCATTGAATTAATCTATACATATATATATATAAAACATACTGTACTTTCATGTAAATATTTATCGATGAATATAATGACATTTCAACGTAATCATGAATATATTATGAAAACATTTTTGCAATTTTAAAAGTCAAATCTATAACTTCATTATTAAATACAGAATATTTCTGTGTTATGGTTTAATGTGTTTTTCTGTTGAAAAACTAATTAGTAAAGCAACAGTTGTAAAACATATGTTTTATGTGGAAATGAAAAATAATCTAAATCACATTACATACCTTTTACTTTAAAAATCTTAAAAGTATGCAGTTAGTGAAATGTTTCTTTTTAGAATAAATTGTATATAATAAATTTAAACACCACTGAGCTTTGAATGATTTCTGTTCTGAAGATTCATTTCGAATGTGATCTTTGATTAACCTTTTATTAAGTTTGGGCAAGGTGTTGGGCATCTGCAATAGATGCTTCAGTTCATTGTTTTAAGTCTACAGCTGCTGTGTAGACTTCTTTTAAAAAGTGTGCTTTCAATGGCCTTGCATCTATGAATTTGAATGGTGCAGGGCCAAGGGAAAATTCAATTCTTATTCTTGTTCTTAACACTCTCCATCTCTCCACATCTGTTAAGATCTCTGCATCATCTCCACTTCTAGCATTTTGTCTTTTCCAAATTTTCTTTGCTTCAGCATTGACAACCACATGGCACTTTAGTGAATACAGCAAAACCTCGTTACAACGTGGTAGTTGGGGTCCAAGATTTCATACCATGTTACAGCTGAGTTGTGGAACAGATGCACATATGTCACAGTCCCCACAGATAATCAAACCCAAATATTACCAGTTTTCGAAGGATCCGTTCCCTATAACTAACAATTTCAATGAAAGAAAGCAAGCACATTCTTTTAATATTGGGATTCTGAATTTTAATCAAAGTTTACAAAGTTTGGGGTCACGCGCTATGAGCGATTCCGCGGATTAACGAATCATGTTCTAACGAGGTTTCAGTGTAGTTTCATTACAATCAGTTACAGAATTTCAGGTCAATTTTCCTCTGCTCTTGTGAGATCATGAAATAATGTATTCAGAAAATAGGCACGACTAATTTGGCATCCTCAGTACCATTCATTCCCATGGCCATTGCCAACATTATTCCTCTCTATAGTAGAGAGAGGAACCCTAATGCAAGCAAACAAAATACATACCAACAAATTCTAGTTTCTGTAGTGTTACAGGGTATATTTTATATTATTTATAAATATGTCTTTAAAAGAGATGGATTGTGGGGGTTTAGTGTAGGTCACTTCACAGACAGTAACATTTCACAAAAGATTTCTCATTTGAAATGCAATTTGACTTTTTATAATCTTTGAAGAATCCCTATGGAGACTTTACAAGTAGGTGTTAATTGGACTGATATTGTGCAATAAATGGACTAATGTCTTTAAAGCAACAGATGGCCAGGCAGAAACTGATTCTGCCCAGAGCCAGAAATCTTTTTGGTTGTAGCTTGCTGTTCTAAGAGGAGTCATGTGGTTTTGCAAACAGAGGAAAAAAATGTGATTCTTTGGAGAGAGATAAAGAGAAAAGAAGGTTCTACAGTGGCTTTGGAGGCTGCAACATGGCAAGCTGGGAGGCTTGTTGAAATCCCATTTTGAAGACTGGTTGTAAGTTCAACGTTCAGCCTGATCAAAACCCTTGTAGTCCTTACAAGAGGAAATGGCTGACTTGAGTGTTTCTCCTGAATTAAAGGAAACAAGAGGGACTCTGTAGTGACCTGGAAGAAGAGGTTATCATTTGGAAAACCCATGATGGGGCAAGTTTCTTCGGCAAGACTGATTGGAGAAAATCAACAAATTTCTCTCTCACTCTCTGAAAAAGATAAGAACCTTCCTGAGCAGTAACCATTTATCTGTAAGCACTAGAGGCTGGTGAAAATTCATAAATGTTAAATTCTGTGCACAGTATAAGAATTACCTGATACTGGTGAATTTGGAGGAGTGAGAAGTGAGATTGGACTGTAAAGCAAAGAACACGTGCACTTAGAAATAGAAGGGGGTTAAGTTAATAGTAATAAGTTAAAGTTTGATCCTGTTTTTATGTTTAAAGAAAATTAAAAGCAACTTTTGTTTAAGTAACCCTTTGTCTTGGTGAATTTCTGTTGCTGCTGGGTTTTGAGGTCCTCTGGGCTTATAACAGTAGATTAATTATTTAATAGTTATAACAGAGTTCCCACTATATTTCTAAAGAGTCTTTTAAGGAGAAGATTGCCAGCCTTCATCTCTGTGCTATATTCTATGCTTCTCTCTTTTCCTCCTCCCCCACGCCCCCCCCCCCCCACCAGAATATCCAAAGAGCCCCTTCTATACTGGATGTTGGATGGAAGATTTCTAACTCTCCCTTAACATTCCCCACTGCAGCACCTGAAAACAGTGGAGCCTATTATAATGTAATTCCTTCTACCAAGTAGGAATCTTCACCTGCTGTGTCTTGCCCTTTAAACAAAGGTGGCATGAATTATTGCTAGAGAATCAGAATACTGTAGCCCTGCTAATGCTCAATTGAAATGAACTTTGTGCATTGCCCACACCAGTCAAATATGTGAGTTAATCACTCATCACAATTTTCGTGTCCAATTTCCATTGCTGACAAGTTTAGCTCTTCAAATGTCATGGTATCTGTGGTCAGTAATGACTGAAGTTACTCCTTCCAGCTCAAGATTTTTATCTGATTCCGTAAGCCACGCAATCTGAAAACAGATCTGAGAGGTACAACATAACTGTTTAATAGACCTAACAGTTCTCTCTCAAGTTTCTCTCTCTGTAATTTTAAACTAATAGAATTACAAGCATGAAGCTCAAAAACACAATGGTCATCGGCGTAATCACAGTGAACATTGACAGAAAAAAATCAATCTAATCTAATTAGGTAAATTCATAACAAGCTAAAACAATGCATGTAATATATCTTGAATTTGATGATAAATCTGCACTTTGCTTTTGAAATGTTTTCATCATGTTAGTTTTGAATTCATCAATCACTTTGCCATTATTTTAATTTCAATATTTAGCTGAGAACATTTTCCATTATGAAAGATCAGTTTACAAATAAGCAATATATTTAAAGCAGTCTTTTTTTAAAGCTTCAAAAAGGATAACTACAGTGAAGTGAAGAGCATCACATAAAAAATACAGAATAATTCCTCCTTTGTGGTTTACAATGAGCATAGGCTCTAAAATGTGGTCACCACCTTTTGGATACACGTAAATGCATCTGAACAGTGGCACTCAAGACAATGCTCCTAAGTATTTAATTGCTTCATTTTGCCATTTAAATTTTGTCTATCTTTTACACTGAGAGTAATCCATAACCACCATGGGCATTATGACCATTCACTTTATAACTCGATACTAACACATACTCTTTTAATCTCTCATTCAACTTATTTAAAGATATTTCTGATCTTGTTAAATCGACTATAACATCATCAGCAAATAAACTAATTTTACGTTCTTTATTACCTACTTCAAATCCTTTAATTTCATTATCAGATCTAATTACTTCTCCCAATGGTTCAATTGCGAATGCAAACAAAAAGGGTGATAATGGAACCTTGTCTAGAAGATATTTCAAGCAAAAAGGGTTGTGAGATGTTTTTATTTGTAATCATTTCTTTTGGTTGATCATACAATGCCTTTGTATATTAAATGGTAGATGTTTCTTTTCTTTCTTTTGGGTGGGGGGATGGGGAGAAAAATATAAAAGTTTTTTTGGCTATGGAAATTTGATTAATGTTTAATTCTTTTTTTTCCCTGTAATGATGCAAACAATTAAATACAATTTTAAAATAAGACGATGCTCCTATTGGAACCAGCAACCCACCAGCAAATGGGCATTGGTGATCAGGCATTGGCTGGTGCTACATCAGACTTTGATTGAATGGATCAGTGTCAGAGAATAATGTTAATTTGAGGTTCATTAAAATCTGTGGAAGCCACTGATTCTTTTCAGAGCAGTTGAAGAATTATTTCACCTGCTGCCAGATCAACATTCCAGTTAGATATTTATCAAGATGTAATGACTCAGCATTAAGTTTCTGGCCAAAAACCTTCCAAACGTTGCATATTGCCTTTTGATAAAAACAAATTCAGATAAGAAAGAATTAATGTTTTGATACATCACAAACACAAATCGGATGGATGGATGTAAAATCTGTCATTTTTGCCAATCATCTTTTATTCCCAAGAGACGATAGTGTACTTTCCTATTCATCTTCATTCACTTCAACCACAAAAGGTTCTTTTACATCTATCTTGCCACTATTTACTATCACACAATCTTGGAGAGGTCGATTATTGCTGTTGGTTTCCTGGAGTTCTATTGTGTGCACCACATACTAGAAAAATAAGAGCAAGTATTAGTAATAGTCTGGGAAATTTATTAAATTTACATTTCAACAGTTGGATTAACTGCCAGAATTCTATAGTCCACAGCTATGAATAATTTGCTGATCACTAGGTAAGTTCAACTAGAGGTCAATGTTGCAATCTTGGAAAAAGCAAAGAATGCACTGCTTGATTAGAGGCTTGTACTGTAGATGATGTGCACTTAAAAAGCACACCAGTTTATATAAATATTTTCTATGATCATGGAACATCTCAATTTTTTAAAAGAGTATGTTTGAAAAAAAAGTCTCAACACTATATGATCACAAGCTGACAACTCTTTAGAAAGGGGATTACTCCTAATCGCAAGATCATTTCATTCAATTAGGTCCTTGGTGATTTGACAACACCTACTTGTGGTTCGCTGGATCAGAAGCAGTTTGGAAACAAAGTTGATCAGAGCTTTCAAAAAGAAATTGAGTAATACTTTGAGGGAATATAATTAGGTACCGAGAGTGTGGAGAAATGTAACTTAATAAATTAATTTTCAGCAGTTCTCAAGTGTTTGATAAAAGGTTTATGTGTCCAGAAAAAAATGATCTCTCAGACCATTATATTGCTTATTTAGAGTTATAGTGATAGAGTTATACAGCACGGAAGAAGGCTCTTTGGCCCAACTCATCCACGTGAGCCAATACCATTTCTCTGTGTTTGGCTCAGATCCCTCCAAACTTATGACCTGTAATTTTAAGATTCCCCAACCATGGAAAAAAGATTGACCATTCACATAAACTGTGTCCCTTGTGATTTTATAGACCTCAAAGGCCTCCTAAAAAACTCCCAGTCTGTCTCGTCTCTCCTAACCCAAGCCCTCCAGTCTTAGTAACATCCTTGTGAATCTTTTATGTACCTTTCCCAGCTTAATGACATCCTAGGCCACCAGAACTGTTTGCAACACTCCAAGTGCAGCCTTGCCAATGTCTTTTGCAGCTCAAACATGTCATCTCGACTATTGTGCTCAGTGCCCTGGACAATGTAAGCAAATGCAACCATAGCCTTCTTCACCACTCTGTCTACCTGCATTGCCACAGCCAAGGAACTATGCATCTACTAAGTTTAAGATAGTTATGGTAAAAAGGCAGGGCAGGTCTACAAGTTAAAATTCAGAATTGGGGCAAGGCCAGCTTCAAAGGTGCAAGACAAGAATGAGCACTAGTAGATTGGAACAGATTGTTTGAAGGAAGAGAATTGTTTGGAAAATAAAATGTTTTTAAAAGTGTGTGGACAAGAGTCCATGACAGGCACGTTCCTGCTGAAGGGTCAGACAAGCAAGCATAGGGAAACTTACATGACAGTGGAAATTTAGGCTCTGAGCAGGAGGCTATTAGCAGGTATTAGCAACTAGGATCAAATTATTACCTGGAGGAGTTTCAGGATGGAAAAACAAAAAAAAAAGAAATCAGGAGGACAAAACAGGAACAGAAAAAAGCTCTGTGAGAAGAAATTAAGAACAATCTCAAGAGATTTTATAAGTACAGAATGGGGAAATGGGTAACCAGAGAAAAAAATGGGTCCCTTCTGGAATCAATGTAGCCAACTCAGAATCGGCAAGGTCCTCAATGAATACTTCTCTCTTTTTACAGTGGCGAAAAACACAAGGACTAAGGTACTTGGGAGAGTAAATGGTAGTGTCTTCAGAACAGTCAGTTTGACTTGAGGAAATGCTGAAGGTCCTGGTGATTATGGAGGTAGAGAAAGTTAGGCCTGTCAAGGTATGACCAAGAACACCATGGAGAGCTAAATTGCAGGTGCCCTAACTGAAACTTGTGCAAACTTACAATGCCAACTACATCCTCATGGAAATTATTAATATAGATGACAAACAGTGTATCCACCACCAATCCATACCCCTGGTCACAGACCTCCAAACCAAAAATAATCTTCCACTACCACCCTCTGACTCCAGCTATCAAGAAAATTTTAAATCTATTTGGTTAACTTACCATGGGTCCCATGTGATCTCAGCTTCCAGACCAGAATGCCACCTTGGTGCAGTCTTCGTAGATTATGTCTACTACCCTTCCCACGTCAATCCGCCCTAAAATTGGAGGAATGTTCCATCTGGGCACCCTCCACTCAGATGGTATTGATACTGAATTCTCCAGTTTTCCCCCCATCTCTCCCCTTCCCCATCGCTACTTCTCCTTTCCTCCAGCTCTCTCTCTCCTTTCCTCCATCACTCATTCACTGAGCCATCCCTTCCCCTGATCATTTCTCACCTTTCCTGTCCTCCTCTCCATGTCCAATGGGCCTTTTTCCTGTTGGCCTGTGCTCCTCCCCTTGCCCTTTCTTCCCAGCCTTTTTATTCAGGCATCTGCTGGCTTTTTGCTCGTCCCTTGAAGTAGGGCCCTGGCCCGATATGCTGGTTGTATATCTTTACCTCCTATGGATGCTCCGGGAACTGCGGAGTGCCTCCAGCATTTTTGTGTTTTTACCCCTTTCTTAATTCGACATTCTCCCCGTGTAGCCTCAGAGTACAACTCCGATTATTCAAAACCAAGTTCTCCGAAATCCTCATTTATCCAAAATTTTTGGAGAAGCCTCCCAAAAATATCGGATGAATGAAGATTTTTGAACCAATCAAAAATCCTCATTCATCCAAAAATCATTCGCCTCCCAAAAATATCGGATAAATTAGGATTTTTGATTTTCAAAATTCTTCATTTATCTGTATATTTTTTTGGTGCTGAACTCAATTTAGAGCTTGAAAAAAATTTGAACCCAACATGTTCGTGCCTGGGTCGTCATTTTGGATCCAATGGTGCTCTCGAGGGTTTTGATATGGCAAAGAGGTCTGCAGATAGCTCTGTGATTGTGAGTAGAATTTCAAGCGTTTGCTGCTTGGTGACTTATCTTACAGTATTTTGTTAAGGTTATTTTTGGTGTGAATTAAACATTTAATTGTTGTTTGGTGTTGCTTAAACACTGTTACAAGTAATTTACTCTTGCTACTGGGCTGTTTTTTTAAAAATTACCAGTTATCCGAAAAAGCATTTATCCAACATAAGCCCGGTCCCGACCATTTTGAATAATCGGAGTTGTACTGCACTGCCTAAAAAATAAATTTCTTTAGTGTTCTTTACAGAAAAACAGTTAGTGCGAAGAAATCGAAAATCTAATTTATAGCGGAATAAAATTGAAAAAGTTACCATTCCAGCAATAACTTTACCGAACACCACATGCTTGCCATCCAACCACTTTGGTTTTGTCAGTGAAATAAAAAATTGGGAGCCGTTCGTGTCGGGTCCTGAATTGGCCATGCTGACCCATCCAATGCCATAGTGTTTCAGCTTGAAGTTCTCATCTGGAAACACCTGTCCATAAATGCTCATTCCTAGAACAAAAAAGAAATTGACTGAGACTCCCAAACTGTAAAAGGCTTGGAGTTCGTCATACGTTCACGAAAGTTTTCTAAATCAATATATAGAGGTACCAACTATAGTGATATCTTATTAGGGAATGAGACAGGACAAGTGACAGAATGATGTGTAGGGGAACATTTGGAATTAGTGATCATAATGCCAATAGTTTCAAGTTAATTTTGGGGAAGGATAGATCTGGGCCTTCATTTTAGGTTCTCAATTTAAGGAAGTGAGAATGCATGGATTGAGATAAATAGTTTTCTAGCAAGGATGTGGGAGGTAAATGGAAGACTTTCAAATGTGAAATTTTGACAGAACAGAGTATGAATGTTTCTGACAGGATCAAAGGCAAAGTTTCTAGGCATAGGGAACCTTGATTTTTGAGGGGCATTGGGAATCTGATTGGGAAGAAGAGAGTAGTGTTTAATTGCTTTTGGCAATGCGGAGCAAATTAGGTACTTGAGGTGTAGAAAAAGAAAGAAATCAGGAAGGCTAAAAGAAGTCATGAGGTTGCATTGGCAAACAATGTGAAGGTAAATTTAAGGGTTTCTACAACTATATTAAGAGCAAAAGGATAGTAAAGGACAAAATTGGTCCCCTTGAGGATCTCAGAGTGGTCTGCTATATTAAGAGATGGATGAGATCTTGAATTGATTTTTTGCATCAGTATTTACTCCGAAAACGGCCACAGAGTCGAGAGAAGAGGTCATCAATCCATATTATTAGTGGAATAATTGAGATAAATGAAGTTGGTCATGGTGCAGATGATGTGCTCTTGGTTCGTATCTTTTTCATTTTACTTTATGTTATTCTGGGTTTATATGTGGTTCCTTTAGAGGTGTGTGACTCTATAGAATTTTGGTTCTTTATGTTTGTTTAATTTACATAATCTTTTCCTTGTATTAGGGTATGGGGGAAGGGCGGGGGAATGGATTCTGAATGTTATGTAATATATCATTGTTGAGAAAGTTGTACTGTTGTTTTGGATTTGTGTGAGACTTGGAAAATCAAAATTAAAATATTCAAAAAAAAAGGTCATTGAACCAATACAGATTAAAGAGGAGGAGGAGGTGCTTGCTGTCTTAAAGCAAATCTTTGGCTTGGCTTCGCGGACGAAGATTTATGGAGGGGGTAAAAGTCCACGTCAGCTGCAGGCTCGTTTGTGGCTGACAAGTCCGATGCGGGACAGGCAGACACGGTTGCAGCGGCTGCAGGGGAAAATTGGTTGGTTGGGGTTGGGTGTTGGGTTTTTCCTCCTTTGCCTTTTGTCAGTGAGGTGGGCTCTGCGGTCTTCTTCTTAAAGCAAATAAGGGTGGATAAATGACAAGATATTCCTTTGGACCTAAAGGGATGCTAGTGTAGAAATTGCAGAGGCTCTGAAAGAAATATTTAAAATGTCCTTAGCCACGGGTTTGATACTGGAGGATTGGAGGGCAGCTCATGTTGTTCTGTTGTTTAAAAAAGGCTCCAAAGGTTAAGCTGGAAATTATAGGCCAGTGAGTCTGATGCCAGTAGTTGGCAAGTTACTGGAAGATGTTCCAAGAGATCAGGTGTACAAGTATTTGGTTAGGGATAGGCAATATGGCTTTTTTGAGGAGATTACCAGGAGGAATGTTGAAGAAAGAAAGGCTGTGCATGTTGTCTTCATGGAGATTAGTAAGGCCTTTGACAAAGTCCCACATGAGAGGTTAGTCACACTCGGTATTCATGGTGAGGTAGTAAACTGGATCCAACATTGGGTATACAGGAGAACCCAGTGAGTGGTGGTGGATTATTGCTTCTCAGACTGAAGGCCTGTGACCAGTGGTGTGACTCAGATCATTGCTGGAACCATTGTTGTTTGTCATCTGTATCAAAGACCTGGATGATGACGTGTTAAATTGGATCAGCAAGTTTGCAAATTGGGTGCATTTTGGAGAGCGAGGAAAGTTTTCAAAGCTTGCAGAGTGATCTGGACCAGCTGGAAAAATGGGCTGAAAAATGGCAGATGGAATTTAATGCAGTCGGGTGTGAGATGTTGGATTTTGGTAGAACAAACCAAGAAGGGACATACACAGTAAATGATAGGATACTGAGGCGTGTGGTGGAACCAAAGGGATCTGGGAATACATACTGTTCACTGAAAGTGACATCACAGGTAGATAGGGTTATAAAGAGAGCTTTTGGCATATTGGCCGTCATAAATCAATGCATTGAGTATAGGAGTTGGGATGTTATGGTAAAATTGTACAAGACAATGATGAGGCCAAATTTGGAGTATTCTGTGTAATTCTGGTCACTGAACTGGAGGAAAGATATTAACATGATTGAAAGGTGCAGAGAAGATTTTCTAGGATGTTGCCAGAACTTAAGGAACTGGGTTACAGGGACAGGTAAATGGATAGGAGGGGTTTGGGAGGCTATGAACAGGGTGTAGATCACTGGGACAAGGCAGAAAAATAGTTTGGCCCAGACTAGAAAGGCCGAAGGGTCTGTTTTTGTGCTATAATGTTCAATGATTCCAAATGAGCATCTTTCTTTCTTTGGCTTGGCTTCGCGGGCGAAGATTTATGGAGGGGTAAAGTCCACGTCAGCTGCAGGCTCGTTTGTGGCTGACAAGTCAGATGCGGGACAGGCAGACACGGTTGCAGTGGTTGCAAGGGAAAATTGGTTGGTTGGGGTTGGGTGCTGGGTTTTTCCTCCTTTGTCTTTTGACAGTGAGGCGGGCTCTGCGGTCTTCTTCAAAGGAGGTTGCAGCCCGCCGAACTGGGAGGTGCCAAGATGCACGGTTTGAGGTGATATCAGCCCACTGGCGGTGGTCAATGTGGCAGGCACCAAGAGCTTTCTTTAGGCAGTATGGCCAATATACATTAACACCATCTCATGACTGTACAGCCAAGTTTGGTTACAAATTTGGTGATAACACAGAGCTGTTGGCTGAATAACAGGAAGAGGAGTCAGAATAGAGGATAGTGATCAAGAACTTGGGTGGTATCAGAACAACAACCTTGCTCTCAATGCCACAAAGACCAAGGAGCTTACTATTGATTTTAGGAAGGAAGAGCCGAGAGACCAGAAGTGACAGCATTCAAAAGGGTATAACCAGCAGTGCTCATCCCACTACTGGAGAGTGAAGCTTCAACAATGGATACTACAATGCTAGTGAAAGAGGTGTTCCCAGAGGAATCCGGACAAGTTGGTGGAGAATAGTAACCCCTGGTGAGATGCATGCGTTTGTTCAAGGAGGCCTAGCTAGAGATCAGCAGAGAGATTTCTGCACTCATGCAATGTTAATCCTTGCAGTGTTTGGAGGGGAACCTGCAATATTACAGAATGCCCACACTCACTCTGGCTGCTTCTCTAGATGGAAGAAAATGTAGATAGAATTTTTTTATTTAAATTTTTTTTAAATTTATACGGTACCCTCCATAATGTTTGGGATTAAGACACTTTTCCTTTATTTGCCCCTATGCTTCACAGTTTTAAATTTGCAATCAAACAATTCACATGTAATTAAAGTCCACATTCCAGATTTTATTCAAGGTTATTTGTATCTATTTTGGTTTGACCTTATAGAAATTAAAGTACTTTTTATACCTAGTCCCCTCATTTTAGGGCACCCTAATATTTGGGACATAGCAATGGTATGTATATTAAAGTAGTCATGTTCAGTACTTTGTTGCATATCCCGTTCATGCAATGACTGCTTGAAGTCTGTGATTCATAAAAGTCACCAGGTGCTGAGTGTCATCTCTGGTGATGCTCTGCCAGGCCCCTGCTGCAGCCATCTTCAGCTCCTACTTCATTCAGGGGCTTGTCCCCCTTACATTTTCATGCAACATATGGAAGGTATACTCATTTGAATTTAGATCAGGTGAAAGACTTAACATCCAAGAATTTTCTAATTTTTAGCTTTGAAAAACTCTTTTGTTGCTTTAGCAGCATGCTTGGGATCATTGTCTTCCTGCAGAATGAGTTTGGAGTGAATTGCTCGAATGTGAGCAGATGTTTCTTTTCATCTCAGAATTTATTTTGCTACTGCCATCAACAGTTACATCATCAATGAAGATAAGTGTGCTAATACCTGTGCCAGCCACACATGCCAAGGCCATAACACCCCCACTACCATGTTTCACAGATGAGGTAGTATGCTTTGGATCTTGGGCAGTTCCTTTACACCTCTACACTTTGCTTTTGCCATCACTCTGAAACAGGTTAATCTTGGTCTTAGTTGTCCACAAGACCTTTTTCCAGATTTCTGCAGGCTCTTTTGCATATGTTGGCAAACTGTAATCTGGCCATCCTGTTTCTGTGGCTAAATACCTGATCTATATTTCTGTTCATGGCATCTTTTGCAGACAGTTGTCATTGCATGTCCACACCTAGCTCCTGAGGAGTGTTTCAGATCTGTCGGACAGGTGTTTGGGGATTTTTCTTCATTATGATGAGAATTCTTCCGTCATCAGCAGTGGAGATCTTCCTTGGCCTACAAGTACCTAGTACGTTCTTTCTTCTTAATGATGTTCCAAATAGTTGACTGTGGTAATGTGAAGGTTTGGGCAATGTCCTTTACTGTTTTATTCTTGTTTTTCAGTCTCAAAATGATTTCTTTAACTTTCATTGGGATGACTCTGGTCCTCATGTTGAAAAATGGCAACTACAGACACCAAAGATGATTGAAAGCTTTGAAGCAAGCCTAGCTCCCTTATACCTGCACCAATGAACCAATTAAACATCCCTGAGTTATCACAAATATCTGAGAAGAAAAATATCCCAAACATTATGGTGCCTTGAAATGGGGGAACGATGTATAGGAAGTGCTGTAATTTCTACATGGTGAAGCCAAAATGTTTACAAATAACCTTGAATAAAATCTGGTGTGACGGAATTGTGTTATTTTTAATCTTTATGAAAATATATACTTCTTAGTAAAGGAATTGTGGGCTTGTCACCACAGACCTTTACACACAGAAACCATTTTGAAAGTCAAAATGTCTGCTAAACCATTGTTGGCTGAAGCTGTGTAAACAGCCATAAAAACTGTAGTGATTCTTCATTGAAACTAAGATCATAGGTTTTGCTTAGAGATGGCATCTGTTCAAACAAGCAAATTCTTGCTTGAATGACCCACACAGGCAAACCAGAGTCCTTTGCTCATGATTCATACTTTTGAAGTTGTTTGAAGAAACTTCAATGACAGCAGTGATGTGGTGTGATTTCGACACTCTAAAAAGCTGCATTTTAATATTGCATCAAGAAACATCTGAGGTCAGAAATGCAGTAGCCTCCAGTCAGAGAGATACTGTTCATGTTGTATTCTCCTTATCATGGGAGATACACAAAATCAGTGGCAAGGAAAAGACAGTTTCACCATGTCCATTTTTACCAGGACAAGGACCCTTGCCAGGGTTTGATGAAATCATTGTGTGAAACACAAGTTCTGAATCTTCCCTGTAAGAGAGACAGCTCTCTTCAAATGAAGAGACAATTCTCTGAAAAGAACTCTACAAGAATTTCATGAGTTTTGAGAAGTCTGAGGCCTCACACCTACTCCAGAATTGCTTTTGAGCAACAATTTAAAGAATCTGAACTTTAAAAATTGATTCTTTTTACAATCATACCTAAACTGGAATGGTTTTGGGACCTGCCACACACATGCACACACACATGCATATAGTGGGGTTAAGTTAGAGTTAAATAAGATGTGTTAATAGTTATTAATAAAAATTATTGTTTTGAGGATACCATTATCTTGGTGAATTTCTATTGCTTCTGGCCTAGTACATAGACTGGAATGTGCACTTTCATGACATGTGAATTGCTTGATGACAAATTTAAAGCTGTGGAGCACAGAGACAAATAAAGGAAAAAAGTGTCTTTATCCCAAACATTATGGAGGATGTTGTCCAGCAAGGTAACAGGCCCTTCCAGCCCACAAGTCTGTGCCACCCAAATTCCCCAATTAGCCTGTAACCTTTGTACATTTTGAAGGGTAGGAGGAAACCAAAGCACCAGAGGAAACCCTCTCAGACACATGGAGAACGTACAAACTCCTTACAGCAAGAGCCAGATGAGAACCAGAATTACTAGTGCTGTAATAGCATTGCACGAGCCACTGCACTGACTATGCCACCCTCAATGCCTGCTTTCCTTGAGAATGGAACTCGAGTGATGTCCCCAATGCAGCAATAAGTAGTAAACTCGGAGCTGGTACAGATAAGTGACAAAAAAAATATACTTCTGAGGCAATGAATATTGCTTTGACTTTCATGGACAAAGCAATGCAAGGTCACAGATCTCAGGAAGAATTCCTTGGTGAAGCCTAACCTGTGTAAATGTTGCCCCGCAGAAGTCTAGCTTTGAGTGCAGGTGCCTATAAGATTGATGAAGAAAGTCTTGTCTTTGAGCTTTTATCCCATGCTTATAATTCATCTCTATGCCATGCATCAAAAGAAATATGAAGCACAGACAAATCCCCATAGGAAATCAATTTTGATTGCAAAGAAAGTTGTTGAAGATGCAAGGAAGACTGTCTTGTGTGGGAAAAGTGTTGAATAAAAGCAGCACATGTTCTCCCTTTATATAAACTGCTTTAGCAGCACAGGTTTAATAAGCTGCCGTTTGTTCCTTCATTCTTCAGATCAGCAAGGTTGAAAACTTTGTCCCAGAGAAATGACTCTAATGTTCTTCTTCTTTGGCTTGGCTTTGCGGACGAAGATTTATGGAGGGGGTAAAAAGTCCACGTCAGCTGCAGGCTCGTTTGTGGCTGACCAGTCCGATGCGGGACAGGCAGACACGATTGCAGCGGTTGCAAGGGAAAATTGGTTGGTTGGGGTTGGGTGTTGGGTTTTTCCTCCTTTGCCTTTTGTCAGTGAGGTGGGCTCTGCGGTCTTCTTCAAAGGAGGCTGCTGCCCGCCAAACTGTGAGGCGCCAAGATGCACGGTTTGAGGCGTTATCAGCCCACTGGCGGTGGTCAATGTGGCAGGCACCAAGAGATTTCTTTAGGCAGTCCTTGTACCTTTTCTTTGGTGCACCTCTGTCACGGTGGCCAGTGGAGAGCTCGCCATATAATACGATCTTGGGAAGGCGATGGTCCTCCATTCTGGAGACGTGACCCATCCAGCGCAGCTGGATCTTCAGCAGCGTGGACTCGATGCTGTCGACCTCTGCCATCTCGAGTACCTCGACGTTAGGGGTGTGAGCGCTCCAATGGATGTTGAGGATGGAGCGGAGACAACGCTGGTGGAAGCGTTCTAGGAGCCGTAGGTGGTGCCGGTAGAGGACCCATGATTCGGAGCCGAACAGGAGTGTGGGTATGACAACGGCTCTGTATACGCTTATCTTTGTGAGGGTTTTCCATCAGCCAGCTCCCCACCATGACTACCAGCCCCCCCACATCTCCATCGGGCACACAAAACTCAAAACGGTCAACCAGTTTACCTATCTCGGCTGCACCATTTCATCAGATGCAAGGATCGACAATGAGATAGACAACAGACTCGCCAAGGCAAATAGCGCCTTTGGAAGACTACACAAAAGAGTCTGGAAAAACAACCAACTGACTCTAATGTTATACTTATGAAAATCCTACAATAAAGTCAGGGATTGAATTTCCATCCAGTTACTGGGAGGACAGTGAGACTCCAAGAAAAACTATTTTTAACAGAACGACACTATCTTGGAAGCTGATACGTCTCAATTCCAATAATAATAAAAATAAAATTGTCTTTTGATAGCGAGCTGATTTACCATAGAGCTTCTTTAGAGTAAATCATTACTGATATTATTAAAAAATGTTACAAAAATTTAACTTTAAATTATTACCAACTGAAGAGCGATTACCTCCTTTCCCATCTCCTGATGTATTGTCTCCACCCTGTATTAAGAAATCCTTGATGACGCGGTGAAATATGCTGCCATTATAACCATACCCCTTCTGCAAAACAAAACAATATCATGGATCCCTTCAATCAGTGAGTGAATTACATTTGAAAGGAAATAAAATATTGTGCATGTCCAAAACAGAAAAGCTAAAATAGAGGCTTCAACAATATTTGAATAGACACATGAATAAAAATTGTGATTTTTAAAAAATATATCTATCTCTATCTATCTAAAATTTACTTTCTAGATGAATTTTCTGTTTAGAAGGAAAATTCCCTAGAAAATTAAAGAACAAATGCCATCAGTTTCCAGTTGTGAAGAGAATGTAATAAACAAGTCCAAAGGCGCAAGCGAGATTTCTCCTTGACAGAATGGAATCCAGCAATCAAGCATTCTAATTTGGAAGAAAAAAATGAAAATGTTTATTTTAAGATTTTTAATGAAAACCTGACGTAAGTTTCTCTAAGTGATCGGTCCTGTGCACACTCTCAAGTAGATATGAAATGTCTCATGGCATAATTCCAGGATCATCAGAGAAATTCTCTCAAATTTAATCACCAATAGATTTGCTTTAGCGGGCAGGTGAAAGCTTAGCGGGCAGGTGAAGGCTTAGCGGGCAGGTGAAGGCTTAGCGGGCAGGTGAAGGCTTAGCGGGCAGGTGAAGGCTTAGCGGGCAGGTGAAGGCTTAGCGGGCAGGTGAAGGCTTAGCGGGCAGGTGAAGGCTTAGCGGGCAGGTGAAGGCTTAGCGGGCAGGTGAAGGCTTAGCGGGCAGGTGAAGGCTTAGCGGGCAGGTGAAGGCTTAGCGGGCAGGTGAAGGCTTAGCGGGCAGGTGAAGGCTTAGCGGGCAGGTGAAGGCTTAGCGGGCAGGTGAAGGCTTAGCGGGCAGGTGAAGGCTTAGCGGGCAGGTGAAGGCTTAGCGGGCAGGTGAAGGCTTAGCGGGCAGGTGAAGGCTTAGCGGGCAGGTGAAGGCTTAGCGGGCAGGTGAAGGCTTAGCGGGCAGGTGAAGGCTTAGCGGGCAGGTGAAGGCTTAGCGGGCAGGTGAAGGCTTAGCGGGCAGGTGAAGGCTTAGCGGGCAGGTGAAGGCTTAGCGGGCAGGTGAAGGCTTAGCGGGCAGGTGAAGGCTTAGCGGGCAGGTGAAGGCTTAGCGGGCAGGTGAAGGCTTAGCGGGCAGGTGAAGGCTTAGCGGGCAGGTGAAGGCTTAGCGGGCAGGTGAAGGCTTAGCGGGCAGGTGAAGGCTTAGCGGGCAGGTGAAGGCTTAGCGGGCAGGTGAAGGCTTAGCGGGCAGGTGAAGGCTTAGCGGGCAGGTGAAGGCTTAGCGGGCAGGTGAAGGCTTAGCGGGCAGGTGAAGGCTTAGCGGGCAGGTGAAAGGCAGGGAGTGAGGAAAGCATGTTGGTTAAAATTGCGTCTATTTTAAAGCTTGAGGCTTATCAGGAAAGGATGACTAACTTTGGCCATGGCTAAACACACGTGACTGGGATATGGTAGCCATTACGGAAATCTGGTTAAGAGAGGGGGAGGCCTGGCTGCTCCAGAGGATACAGTTGTTGGTTTGGTTGTTTTCCATTTTACAGTAGTGGAACACATCTGGTATAATCAACTCATAACTTCACAAGGTTAGATTATTACTATCATTTTTACGTCCTTTTCCTTTTTTATCTTTTTAAATATATAGTAGATTATTTGTAGCCATATTTAATAGTATATCAACTTTGTTGGATACTTAATATTACCTATGTACAATTTACTCAATCAAAATATTTAAAAAGGAAAGGATATAGTTGCTACAGGAAAGTCAGAAGTGGGAGTAAAAGAGGGGGTGTTGCATTATTCATTAAAGAGAATGTCTTGACAATGGTCAGAGATCACAGAGCAGATGGGCCGGCTCGTGAGGAACAAGAAAGACATGATCACCTGTTTGGGGTGTACTGAAGGCTCCATAAATCAGAGGAACAAATATGCCAGGAGATTGCTGCCAGCTGTAGTTCAAATAAGTCTGTCATCTTAAGGAATTTTACTTCCCAAATCCTATGTCCTGAACGAAATAAATTATGTTGTAATTATGGTTATGTTTTAAATTTACAATTGATTTGTGATATGTCTCTGATATGATTTGATTTATGTTATCATTATGTGTAAATGGTTTTTGTTATATGTATTCAAAAAAGTTTCTTCTGCCAATATGTTGAGAGTGTTGCGGTCGCATTCTTACCTTCCATAGGAGCAGTGCCGGTCGCCACTGATGACGTAAGTGAAGTGATGCGCGGGAGTAACACCCTCGCACATGCGCATATTTTTCCAGTGTGTCACTTCACTTACATCACCAGCAACTGGCGCTGCTCCCGATGAAGTTAAATACGCGATCATGACAGCACCCCCACTCCCCTGGTTCCTCAGGCTCTGGACCGTTATGTAGTGGGACAGTTCCAATCAGTCACCTTTTTGCATGGCTCGGAAGTGAGGGGGGGTGGGGGCTGCTGTACTCACGTACTACATCTTCATCAGGAACAGTGCCAGCCACCGTTGATGATGCAAGCGATGTGACGCACAGGAATAGTAGCCCGCGTGTGCAGGTGTGTTAAGTGTAAGTATACAGGTGATGGATCTCAGATGCAGGAGGACAATGAGGGTGTCAGCAACACCCGTGTGGTAGTGAGCCAATGTGAAGGCCAGAGGGGTTTAACTGGGTGGTGTTTGGGGAGTTGAAGAGTGCAATGCTGTGTCAAGTGAATAATAAAGAAAGACAGCTTCATGGTGGGCTGAAAGAAACGAGTGAGTGTATTCTTTATTTGTGAGTAAGCTGTGGCAAATCAGTACTGTACCAAGGGTCCCACATGAGACAGGGCAACGCATGATCCAGTTTTGGGAAATTGGGTCTGGCAAGTGGATGAAGTATTCATGGATGAACCCTCAGGGCCCAGCAACCACTGTTCTAATAGGTTTAAAAATAATTGTGGAGCGAGGCAGGAGGGAGGGACCATGAGACAACTTCAGAATGGGGGCAGGGCTGACTTTGAAGGTACGAGAACAAGTTTGATTTAATTAGAAAAGGTGGTTTGAAAAAAGAGGAATAGTATTTAGAAAATGTTTTTAAAAAGTGTTGCATTCCATCACCAGAAGCTTGAAGCATTTCATAATGATGGAGGTCAGTGCCAATAGCGGTAGTCATTAATGCCTGTTACTGTTACCCTCTTTGATACTGTGATAATGGTGCCCATCTTAAAACCTATGTGGACAAGAGACTATTGTAATGACATGTTGAAGAAGGATCTCCATCAGTTGCTCTGCACAGTCCTTCAGTACCCGATTGGGTATGTTGTCTGGTCTTGCTGCCTCACGTGGGCTCATCTTGGATCGGGTTCTCCTCATTTCAGCCACAGCTACATAAGGAGCCCATTCATCAGGGGAAGTCGGAGCTTCCTTTGGCTTGATCTTCTGGTCGAACCATGTGTGGATGTTCAGTCTGTCCAGAAGGGAGGCGTCATTGCCTTTGACTTGCAAAGACATCTTGTAGTCTGTTATTGTTTTGATCCCTTGCCACAAACACCTTGTGTCATCAGTGTTGCACAGCTGACTAGAGGACCTAGGCTTAAGATGAGAGGGGTGGGGTGGGGGGGGGGTAGAAGAGATTTTACAGGAACTTGAGGGGTAACCTTTTCAGTTAAAGATTTGTGGTGGGTGTATAGAATGGGCTGCCAAAGGAGGTGGTTGATGCAGGTACTATTACAATATTTAAGAAAAAAAAATCATACAGATTCATGGATAGAATGTGTTTAAAATGGATATGGGCCAAACACAAGCAGGTGGGACTAATGTGGATGGGTCATTTTGGTTGGTGTGGGCTGAAGGGACTATTTCCATGCTGTATGACTAAGAATGGGTCATCCAGTTATTATTCTCCTTGTTGTTAGCAAAATTTTGTTGCATGCAAATAAAGGTCCAGCATGTTTCTGTATTAAAGCAGTGCCAAGTTTCTAAAATAGCATGTTTCTTGCTGATCATGCCATGTACATTTTCATTTAAATCATTGATAGAGATGACAAACAGCAATGGAGAGGGAAGTTAAGGTTAACAATCATCACCAGATTGCTGTTACCTTTCATCTCATAAAATTAAATTACATTGGTAAGGAGACAATCGGTGAGCTGCAGCAGGTAGAATGTGCAAGTCTCCCTTTAATCAACATTGTTATGTGTCAAAATGCTTCTACAAAATCTTCAAATTGCACTAAATGAACCACAAGATAACTAGGCTAAAGTCAGGAATTTGAGTTTTAGCATTTATGCCAAGCCCTAAATAATTACTTCAGGCACAACAAAATATATTTGGAATTTACACTAACTTAGCAGTTCTACAAGTTAAACAATTATAGTAAAATATTTTATCGTATGTTTCCTTAAACATGCACAGACAGGCTGAAGGGAGGTGAAAATGGTAACATGGAGAATACTAAGGAATGTTAGTGAATAGCAAATAGCAAGTCCTGAGATCACAAAAACTCACAACAAACTTCCTCATCATCGAAGTTATGTGAAAGTGAGGCATCAAATGGGACATAAAAAACAGAATGGAAGCATAAAAAGAAGAATGAGTCAAGATTAGAGTGCTACAGATTTTCCCAATTTCCTTGGCAGCCTCAGCTACGTCACTTTAGGAAAAGCAGCGAGATTATCTCAGAGATCGGGAGAGATAAACATTTCAATAATTCCATCATATTTCCTTGCCTATTGTTGTAAGCATGGGAGCAGCCTGTTCTCAGGAATTTTATGTTCTATGAGAAATAGATGAAAAAATCAGTGCATACAAATAATATTTATAATTACAGAAGCCTAAAGCAATAATTTACTTCACTCTACTTGCTCCTATTAGAATCTAAAGTGAGAATAGTTAGATTCCACCCTTTATTGAGCCTGAGTAATAATAAAACTTTAGGCTGCAGTTTGACAGAATTGATACGAATTGAGAGTGTGTGCGAGATCACTTGGATGTAATTTCTATTGAGCCAGACCTGCCCTTCCTGTCACTATGGGCACTCTGGCCTTTTGTGGTCACACAACTCCTCGTAACCTAGGAATAGCAGAGCTAGGGCTTTTGGAGGAGAGAAGGATGAGAAGTACCTTAATTATGGTCAACAAGATTATGAGAGGCATAGGGTAAGATAGACAGCCAGTATCTTTTTCCTGGGGCGAGAGCAGCAAACACCAGAGGACATCTGTACAAAATGAGGGGAGGAACGTTTAGTGGGGAAGTGTCGGGAATTTTTTTTTTTGTTTTTTTTTATATATACACACACTGAGTAGTATGTGTCTAGAATGCATTGCCGGAAGGCTGGTACAATAGGGACATTTTAAAGACTCTTTGACAGGCACCTGGATGAAAAAAAAATAGAGGGTTATGAGGTACAAAAGGTTTAGTTTACTTGAGTAAGTTTATATAGGTTGGCACGATATTGTGGACCAAAGGGCCTGTGCAGTGCTATAATGTTCTTCGTCCTAGCTTGTATGTTCGATCGCAAGACCTCACATCAGCATGTGGTGCAAAAGGCAAAAGGCTGCAAGGGCAAGTGAGCTCAAGCAGTGCAATCTGAGGATCCATCCTGGGTGGTGGCCATCTGATCAGACAGGGAAGCAGTTGAGAAATAACTTGAAGTATAAAATTAACTGCTGTTAAATAAAAAAAATTCAACTGAAGAAAAAGCCTAAACTTACCTTCTTAAATAAGATCAGTATGGCTGACAAATTAGACACAAGGTCTATCCAGCTCATTAGGTCAACAATTCACAGAAAATCCCTGAACTCTGGCAAGTCCAGGGGTAAAGCCCAAGGTCAGACATTCACCAACCTCGGTGCTGTGGTGCAGAAGTCTGAAACAAGCAGGTGAGTGCACTTCAACCAGCTGTTGATTCTCAAAATGCTCTGGCCCCATCATTTTAATCACAACTTTCATGAAGTAGAAGTACAAGATGACACACTGAAGGATGTTTCATGATAACGAAATACATGTCCAAACATTCATTTGCAACTGATCCTACAGAGATAAATTTAAATGTATTTTGGCAGTTGTGCAATATTACCAAGACTTGAATAAAATAGAGAAATATCATAGAATAGCATTGGAAAAGTAACCAATGTTACAGGAAATAAATTATGACTAAAATTTATAAAACAATATTGCAATCTCTTACCTGTCCTGTTGCGAGAGTGATAAAATTTTCCACAGTCTTTGGAACAACTTTACCAAATAAACCAATGACAATCCTTCCTACATCCTGACCACCAATTTGAATATCGAAGAATACCTAAAATCACAGGAAACCTTGTCAGTTTTACTTTACAAGCAAATTAATGACTATGGATTGAATAACAATATTTCTATTTGCTGAAATCTTGCTCAGGATTAATTTGGAGTTATTTTCATCAACATAAATACAAGTTAAACAACTTTACATACAAGATTACTTGTTTCATGAACAGATGAAACCAATTAGACAATTTTGAATTAAAAGTCAAATCAGATTGCACAACTACAACCCAAGAGTGTTTTCCAATCCTCATGCAAAACACGCAGACACGCAACCAGACATAACACACAATACAAGCAATACATATGCAAAGTTGTGTTCCCCTTGAGAAAATCTCTTGCAGTTTGAGGAACCAAAATGATGTTTTTAATCAACATTTGGCAGCCGTATTTACTGCAAATTGCTGTAAATCTTTGGAGTGCCCTATTTGTACCCCTCCCTTGGATATAGAAAAGCTAGATAATTTAAGGCCCAGGAGGTGGATGGTGTATGCCTGACAACCTCTTATTTTTTTCTCTTTTTAGTCAAGTCTTGAACAATCTTGTTTTGTTGCTTTCTATTCTTTTTCTGTTTTTCTTACTTTTTCTCAGGGGAGGGAGGTACAGTTAATGACAGTTTGATATGCAATAACCATTAATGGATGTATATTACTATTTTTTCAGAAACCGATTTTGTCCTTTGCACTGTTTGACTTGAAAATTTTAAAAATACACATGTAGGACAAGTATTCATTATATGCAAATAAATAAATAAAAATTCTTTCATGAATATGAGAGTCTCGGAGGGTTCGTGTGAGCAGTTCCTTTGGTCATTGAACGTTCTCACTGCTCGTGGGAAGAAGCTGTTCCTCGGCCTGGTGGTACTGGCTGATACTCCTGTATACTTCCCTGACGGGAGCAGCTGAAAGATGCTGTGTGCAGAGTGGAAGGGGTCCTCAATGATTTTGCACGCCCTTTTCTGACACACCGCGGGGGGAGGGCGGGTGGAGGGATTGAGCTCCTGTAGAAGGTTGACATAAAGGCGGCCGATAGCCTTGCCAGCTTCAGTCTTCTCAGGAAGTGCAGTTACTGTTGTGCCTTGTGATAAGTGAGGAGATGTTGAGTGTCCACAATACGTCACTAGTCAAGTGAACTCCAAGGAACTTGGTTCTTTCCACTACAGAGTTGTTGATGTGTAGTGGAGGTGGTGGGGGGTGGGGGGTGGGGGGGGTGGGGTTCATTCCTGGTCCTCATGAAGTCCACGATCATCTCCTTCATCTTGTCCATGTTCAGACTATTTGAAAAGTGTATCAGTGGTTATTTTTCATCTTTCCAGATGTAAATTAGAAACTAAGATTTTTACAAAAATGAGGTGCATCAAAATACCTGCATTTCTACCAGAGTAGTCAGGGGAAGAGGGAATACACCTTATGAATGTTAATGGCTCCAATTTGGAAATAAAACCAGGGTGAGAGGTCCCCTCAAATCTCACCCTACTGAGAATTGCACCAGGTCAGGAGGCACAAAGAGACATGGTCATTTAGATTCTATGAAAGCAAAGGAATCTTAAGAATAACCCGGTTAAATTAAAATATGTCCCAACTCACTTCCCATTTAACTCCTCTGAGTTATGCTCATACTTTTTATTTTTCTGCTTCTTAAGCCATTGTTGAGCTTTTACTGTTACTACTTTTTAACTCCTTTAATTGATCATTGAAGCTCGATAGTTTGGTGAAAATTGATAATCTTTGAGAGGGGGAAATCAAAATTCCAAATGAATCAATAATTGAAAAGCTAAATCATTTCCTAGTAAATTTCAATATTGCAGGCAGATGCAATAGATTTATAAATAATCTTCCACATAACACTGACGATATCACATGATCCTACCTTGCTTCTGATAACCATTCTAATTTCTTCTTGTGTTAAGAGATTTCATTAGCTCATTGTCTTTTTCTACAGATCCTGCCTTATCTGCTGACTGTTGCCAGCACTTTGTTTCCATACCAACTACACCATCTCCAGTTTGAAAACATTTCAGACTTGGGCTTTCGACCCAACAATAACAATAACCTTTTTAGGTAATGCCTCTTCCTGAGATTATGTCCCAGTGTATTCCACCCCAAACAATCTTGATGTTTTCTCACTACTCCACACTTGGCACTTCCTTCTGCCTTGCTGTTTCAGTACATTTCTTAAGCCCAGGGTCTAATTCAATCCTGATGCTCTAGGTTACTGATTCAACCACTGATGGCTCCTTCAACTCAGGCAACCCATTTCCTGACACTCAATCTCCCACTTCTGTTTTTCATGAAATATTTATAACTACTTTTTCTCTGGTTGCTTCCCTCAATTTGTCTTCCATAGTTTTTAAAATCAATCTTCTACTCCCCCAAGTTTCAGTTCACCTGGCTGTCCAAAATAAAATATAAAAACAAAATTGGCGTCTCAATTTCACAACTGATTCGGCCTCTTTATAAAATAAATCTGCACTGGTGATCTACACTGCTGCGTTTGCACTCACACAATTAAGACTCGGAAACGTGATGTTTTCTCATCCTTTTCTTCTATTAGACTAACATGGCTACTGACACGGGGTTATATATGGAAGGGTGACATCATAACATGGGTGCCATGATGTCTAGCAGAGGGTAGGCTAATACCCAACACTCTTCCATCCCCGCCCCTCCCCCCACCCCTATGATAAATGATGACTGGACCCCTGTGAACTAATAAGATTACATCAGGCCCAGGACTACAAGTGAGAATTAGAATACATCTCATGAATAATTATAAAAGGGAAAGTATTTAATAATAAACAGGGCACATGGTCCTTAAAGCGTTCAGGTGGTCTTCTTTCTCTTTTGGACCGCCTCGGTGTGATTTGCAGTTCCAGTCTTTGCTTGGGATCCGTAGTCGGATCAGCGGTTCAGTAGGCGACGACTGCCTGTCTTCGCTGCCTTTCTGACTGCGTGTCTCAGTTACTGGACTCCTCGCTGGACTGCTCGGTTCTGCGACCGTCTCTGCCTGCTCCCCCCCCCCCCACACACTCTGTCTGAGGGGTGGGATGGTCGAGGCAGGCCACAGCAGGTCTGGTTCCACCTCCTCCAGTTCGGTGAGGCAGTTCATGGACTTTAGTGTTAGTCATAATTGGTCAATGTGTCGCTTCCACAATCTGTCCCCCACTAGAACAGAGTCTCAATTTTGTAAGATTACTCCGACCACCCACTTTATATTGTAACAATATTAATATTTGGGGAGAATTTATAAAATTTAGAGTAGGTCACATACTTACACACATTTTAAAACAAATCTTATTTGAAAGACTGAAGAATTCACATTGCAGGATCTCTTGGAGAATGTAAGCACCTTTCCAGAAGTAGGTGTTAATTGAACTGATGTCATAAAATGCTTGACCATTGTCTTGCTGGAGTCATGCTGTCTATCAGTATGTACCCTTTCTGCAAAGATCTCACAGAAAGGTCTCTGGATTGTTTACCTAAGATAACAACTTGAAAGAAGAAAGAACTCCTGTTTTGCTCAGGAAGGTGGGGATTTTGCAAGTCATGAGTCACATGCTCTCTTTGGAGTTTCAGTTGGAGAGAGAGAAAAGCCCTCTCAGCTGGTGTGTGTGAGACACAGAGGAATCCAGGAAGAACTGATGAAAAGTTCCAAAACCAGTGGATGGCTGGAAGTGCTATCTGTCTGATGTTTCTCTTGGAATAAGAGGAACAGAAGGAGCTCTGAAAGAAGTAACCTGAAAGAAAGATTCCATCTGAAAAACCCTGATGGGGCAAGTTTCATCAGCAAGGCGTTGAGGTGACTAATGGTGGTACCTCAGTTGTGGACATCCTGGTACAATAAATCTCTCTCTGCAAAACCTACAAGGCCCTTCCTGAGCAGTAAACATTTACCTTTCAAGCACCAAGCCTGGTGAATTGCCTGCAATCAGAGAACTTGGAAAATTGAGAAGTGAGATTGAACTGTGAACCAAAGAACTTTTCTTGAACTTACACATACATTACATACACGTGCACTTAGAATTAGAAGGGGGTAATTTGGGTTAGTATAGACTATAGTATAAGTATAGAGTTAAGTTAAAGTTTGATTCTATTTTCATGTTTGAAGTTGATTAAAAATAACTTTTGGTTTGAAAGCCACTTGTCTTGGTGAATGTCTATTGCTGCTGGGTTTTGGGGTCCTTTGGGCTCGTAACAATATTGTCTATAATCTTGTACCAGAACACTCTCGCCCACTTCCAATGATCCAGGTGAAGTCTGTGGCAGTGCTGTTTTTCGCAGTCAAAGACCCAGATCTGGATGAACTGTGGACAGCCTGGTTCGCAGATTGCGGCCAAACATTAGTCCTGCTGGGGTGCGTTTTGTGGTAGAATGTGGCGCGTTTCTGTATCCCAATAGGAAATCTGTGATTTTGTGTGTCCGGGAGGCATTTAGAAGTTTCATGGTTTTCATTGCTTCTTTGAATATTTGTATAAAACATTCTGTTTCCCCATTAGTACTTGGGTGAAAGGGTGCGGACAAAATATGTCTGATATTATTGCCGTGCATAAATTTAAAAAAATGTTCTGATGTAAATTGAGGCCCATTGTCCAAAACTAATCCATGAGGCAATCTGTAAGCTTGTAGACATTCAATTGTGGGATCTGCTTTGATATTTTTCAGCTGTGAAACTACTGGCCATTTGGAGTGTGCATCCACAGCTATGAGGAAAGTCTCACCCATGAATGGTCCAGCGAAGTCTACATGAATCCATGCCAGGGTTTGGATGGCCATTTCCATGGGTTAGCTTTGGCTTGCGGCATTTCTGGCTGCATTGACTGACATACTTTGCATTCTCTTACTGTTGTTTCAATGTCTCTTACATCTGGGCCAGTGCCTTCATTCGTACCATTCCCTGATGGTTGTGGTGCAGTTGTGATAGCATGGTAGTTTGCCATTTGGCTGGAATAATTGTACGGGTACCCCATAGTACATATCCTTCTTCGACTGATAGTTCATGGCGGTGTGTGTGGCAAAGTTTTAGATCTTCTGGAATGACTTTAGATTCGGGCCACCCATTAAGGGTTAAGTATAGGATCTTGCTTAATGTGGCCTCTTTTTGGGTTACCTTTGCAATCATCTGGGCTGTAATGGGCAGTTGTTGAAGTTGTTCTGGGTTGATGGCTACTGCCTCTGGTGGCCATTTAATAATTTCTTCTCGTTGTTCTGTCTCGGGTAGCGACATGTGGCTGTTGAGTGTTCCTGGTTTATGTTTATATCATAGTTATATGCCGCTAGTATCATGGGCCATCTTTGAATTCTGGCCGCAGCTAATACTGGTATACCAGGATTAAACTAAGAGGCTTGTTGTCTGTGATCAGGCTGAATTTTCTTCCATAAAGATATTGGTGGAATTTTTTTACACCAAAAATTATTGCCAATCCTTCCTTTTCTAGTTGGGTGTATTTGCATTTGCTTGTGGTTAATGTTCGCGAAGCATACACTACTGGTTGCTCACCTTTTTCTGTGATTTGGGATAGAACCGCTCCTAGTCCCACTGGTGAAGCATCCACGGCCAGTGTAATTTCTTCACTAGGGTCGTAGTGGATCAGCACCTTATTTGTTGATGTTAGTATTTCCTTTAGTTGATCGACTCTGTTTTTAGTTTCTGTGTTCCAATACCATGGTTGATCTTTCTTGAGTAATTGGTTCAGCAGGTTGCATAGTGCCACAGACCTCACCATAAGGATATGTTTTTGGTGGTGATTAACTACCAGTCCTAGGAAGGACTGTAATTCCAATTTTTTGTTTGGGTTTGGGGCCTTGTGAACGACTTCTGTTCCTGCTGGATTCATTTGCACCCCCTCGTTGTCGATTATAAATCCAAGATATGTTCCTGAGGGGTGCATGAAGACACATTTGTCCTTTCATGATCATATATTAGCCTGTTGTGGTCAGGTTAAAACCTTTTCAAGGTTTTGTAAGTGTTCACTGTCGTTTTGGCTTGTGATGATGACATCATCCAGGTAACACCCAACTGAGAGACATAATTTGTCCATTGTTGCTTGAAAAATCGCAGGAGTTGCTGAAATTCCGTAAGGCCCGTGTACAGGTGAATAGTCCCAGGGGGGTATGGATTGTCACATATTCCCTTGATTTTTTTTTGTCCAATTCTATCTGTTGATATGCTTGTGGCAAATCTAGTTTTGCCCTCTGTTTAGTGCTTCATCTGCCTTGGGCACGGGGTGTTTGGGTATTTTGAGTGATGGATTGATGGTGATTTTGTAATTGCTGCAAATGCGAATTTCACCATTTGCTTTTCATACAGGTACGATGGGCGCTCCCCAATTGCTGTATTGTATTGGTTCTAATATGCCTTCATGTTTTAGTCTGTTTAATTTAGCCTCAATTTTCCCTTTCATTGAAAATGGGACTGTTCTGGCTTTGAAGAATTTTGGTTCTGCGTTATCTTTTAATTGCAGTTTGGCTTGAACACCTTTGATTTTCCCCAATTCTTGTTGGAAATCCACTGTGTGGTTGTTGAGGATTTGGTTGAGCTCTGGCTGGAGGTATCTGTGTTGTTTACGTTTAGTATTGAACTGATTTCCAGCTAGACTAAGAGAATGTGTTGTTCCCAGTTCCTTCTGAAAAGTGCTGGTCCCTGGGTATCTACGATGTAGAGAGAGAGTGTTTTAGTTGCTGTTGTTTGTATTGTACTTAGACCAAACATTTTCCAAACACTTTGATTCTGTCTCCTGATTTTAGTGTTATTTCATTTGTTTTTACTGGGAGGCATGTTAGCAAACATTCCTTTACATGTAACGGCATTAGGGATTCCTCTGCCCCTGTGTCTAACTCCATCTTCAGGGGGTGTCCGTTTATTTTTAGCTGTATAAAGATTGCTGTGTTTCCTCCATTTATTCCTTGGATGTGTAATATCTCAGGAGCTGAAATTTCAGGAGCTCGAAGGTCAGCCGTTGGGCTGTTATCATCATCATTGCTAAGTTGCCTCTCTCTCTCTCTCTCTCTCTCTCTCTCTCTCTGTCTCTCTCTGTCTCTCTGTCTCTCTCTCTCTCTGTGCAATTGTTTTGACTTTAGCTGCCTGTTTAATTGCAGGCCACCTGCACTTTAAAAGTGAACATTTAACTTTGATATGTCCTTCTGTTTTATAAGTGGCATTTAGAATTTTTGAAGAAATTGTTTTCTGGTCGGTGATTGTATTACCCACAACGGAAACATTGTTGGCGGGAAGACCTCCTGACCAGTCAGTCTGGTTGGCCAAAGTTTTGATCTGCCATTTCAGAGCTGCAGGCAGCCCTGTATACAATCTGTCATGTAACGTCTTCAACATTGCTAATAATTTTTACCTTGCTTGGTGATTTGCCTGCCCTGCCCCATCACTAATCTGTCTCGCGGTGCCTGATTTAGAGACTGCTCGAAATAACAATGCTCCGCCAGTTTGCGCAACGATGTCAGGTTACTGTTTCTCCTGGTCTTTGTCTCCTTTCATAGAAATGTTGTCTTTCTGCCATAACTGGTGGTTTGGGGCTTAAATGGTTCCTTAGAGCTGTGCATAATTAATTGAATGTCTTCGTCCCTGGATCATCCAGGGTCAGCAAGGTCTGAAGGAGGTTGAATGTTTTGCTGCCCATTATCCTGAGGAAGAGGGAACATTTGCAGTTTTCTGGACCCTCCACAATATTGTGGGCTACGCAGTAGTGGTTAAACCATTCTACGTAGTTATCCCAACTTTCCTCTACTTCGTTGAATTCCACAAACTTTCCCTCTGCCATCTTGGCGCGCTTTCACCTTGATCTTTTGGTGGGAATTTGTTGGATTTGTTAGGTAGTCATTTCCTACCTTTCTTCTGTTGTTTTCTTTCTCACAGTTGGTGCATGGAGTAGGTGTCGGGTTCATTTCGTTCCTCGTCGCCACTGTTATGCCTGCACTCACGCAATTACGACTCGGAGACGTGATGCTTTCTCATCCTTCTAATAGAATAACATGGCTACTGACACACAGGGTTATATATATATGGAAGGGTGACATCATGATGTGGGCGACATTATATCAGGCAGAGGGCGGGCTTACACCCAAAGCACACTTATTCGCTAAATTATTACTTCTGCTATATTCTGTCTCCAAGACCATTTTCCTTCCTACCCAGTACTAAAATCTATCATGATTCAACTAGTTAATTCCACATCAAAGTCAGGATCTTCTATTTCTGCTCCCAATTGCTCCATTACCCCATCTGTCATCCCCATCCCATGCAGGTAGTGATTTCACAAATTTTGTTAAGGTGTCCCCCATTTTCTTTTACTTTCCAAGGAGACTCCTATTTTAAGCAAATGTGAAACTAACAGCACATACATAAATTCATGGACACAGACATAGAACAAAAAGAGAACAATTTGGTTTAGATTTTTGCATGGAACTCCCATGCCCATATTTACTATGGTAGAATGCCAGAGAAAATGTAGACCACAGTTTCACCATTTCTGCAAAGTTCCCATTACATTTCTGATAGGTTTACCAGAAGAAAATTCTGAGCATCAACTTCTGAGAGCATGCCATGACTGTCTTCAAATGGCAGACAGTAAATAGAAAGGAATTTGTGCAGATGTGACGTGAAGGCACGGGATGCCCGAGTGAGTTTGATTCAATCTTCAAATTGTATTAATTTGTTAATCAAGCACACAAAAAACATACAGTTTGATTGTTTTAATGAATATTTCACAAAGTAACTTGAGACACTATTGGCAATGATAGCAAAGGTTAAGTATAAACTCAGTATATTCCTGTGTGAAAAAGCAAAAAGTATTAACTGGAACAAGTTATACAACCCTTTGTTACTACCCTCCAGAACAAAATATAGATTCAAACATAGGAAACTAAAACGCATTTTATGGTCTACAAAATTTTGATCCTCTGAGAAATTAAGCACATGGGAAAAAAAATCAGTCTTGCTGTGTGACTCACATATACTATAATTTTCATTTTATATCTTAGATTCTGTAACATAATAAGTTAATACAATTATGGAATAAGATATATCTTAAAGGGTAAGGTTAGAATGTAGGGGTTTAGGTATTAGTTTATATTCCACCAGAGACATTAACATTTCACAAGACATCTCATATGAAATGCAACAGCTGTGCCCAAGTGTGGACTCCATGTCTGTCATTGACTTTACAGAAGTGCCTGTGAAGGCTTCACAAGTAGGTGTTCATTGGACTGATGTTGTAGGATTAAACTGGACTATTTCTGTAGTTCTCAACCTTTTATTTTCCACTCACATACCACTTTAAGTATTCCTATGCCATAGGTGTTCTGTTATTAGTAAGGGATTGCTTAAGGTGGTATGTAGGTAGAAAGAAAATGTTTAAAAACCACTGCTTTAATCGTACCTCATTGACTCGTTATGTGCACAGTTTCAGAACTCCAAAGGAACTGGGCCAATGACAATTTTTCTCAAGCAAAATATTTCAGTAATAGTTGGGTCTCGAGCAGTGATCCTCAACCTTCCCTTCCCACCCACATACCACCTTAGCCAATCCCTTACGAATCACAGAGCACCGATGACATAGGGATTACTTAAAGTGGTATGTGAGTGAAAAGAAAAAGGTTGAGAACCTTTAAAGAAACAGTATGTTTGAACAGATGTGCAAGCTCAGATTAATCTTTTATTGCCAAGCTAGTGCCAGAGATCCAAATTTCTGGTTCTAAGAGGGGTCATGTGGTTTTTCAAACAGAGAGAAAAAAACATGCCATTTTTTGGGGGGGAAGAGAAAGAGAGAGAGAAAGACAGTCAGTTTACTGCAGCAGTTGGTGTTGAAAACTGCAAGTTTGCAGACCTGCTGCAAGATTCCATTTGAAGACAGGTTTTCAGTTCTGAGTTCAGCGTATACTTAACCCTTGTAGACAATTACAAAAACCTGTGATTGGTTAATGTGTTTCTCTTGAAATAGGGGAAAAAGGAACTCTTTGCGGTAACCTGGAAGAAGAGCAGTTATCTCTTGGAAAAACCCACAAGGGTGCAAGTTTCTTCGACAAGACACTGAAGTGGCTGATTGAAGGAGAACAGTTTGTGTGTGTCCAATGAACAATGAGTATCTCTCTCTCTGAAACCAACAAAGACCTTCCTGAGCGGTAACAATAGTGAACTTGGAGAAGTGAAAAGTGAATGATTAAACAGTGAAACAAAGAACTTTCCTGAACACATACACATGTGCTTAGAATTAGAAGGAGGTATGATTAATAGTAATATTAAATATTGATCTTTTTATTAAGTATGAAAAATATTTCTTTGAGTAACCATTGTCTTGGTGAATTTCTGTTGCTGCTGGTGTTTGGAGTCCTCTGGGCTTGTTACAATATGTTTGACTTAACAATGCACAGAGGACAATATTGTACAATGTACACCTGGGCGCCATTTCTATGCTTTCTCAATATCCTATGAAAAGCCCTGAGATTTGCAGGCCATGCACGCACGTACTTCCTCTTGGACGCTTGCTTCTGTGCAATTTATAGGGGATCTCATTTGGCAGGTCAACCAGGAGCCCACTTTAGCTCCTCAATATAATTTACCTTCCCTCCTACCAACAACCCTACTACCCCAAGTTCCTGATCCTCTCCAGCCATCAGGTGCCAACCAACAACCTCACTTCCAACTTCTAAACTACTCTGATTTGCTCCTTGTTACCAATGGCACCATCTGACTAATGACCTAAACTCATGACCCTTTTCTCCAACCTTTTCTCCACTTCTACCACACAAGTCCCAGTTCATTCCAACCTGAAAAAGATTATTTTTTTGCCTCTACAGAAGGAACTTGACACATCACGCTCCTCCAGCAGTTTGTATTTTTTGCTCCAGATTCTAACATCAATGTACTCAGTTTATATAAATATACATGATGTTAAGAAAAATACATAAATAAGCTAAAAAAAATACGAACTTCAAAAATTCTAGAATTAAAGAAAAGAATTACACATTCTATCAAGAAAATTAGTTTATTGCAACCAAACAGATTCTTCAACAACAAATATGTAGGCATCTTAAAAGTAATAAATAATTCCAATACACTTTGTAGCAGCTTTAACAAGATAACATATCAAGAGATTTTAAGGTGAATAACCAATGCCATCCAGCAGGTTTATATATACAAATATCTTAAAAATAAATAATTGCTAAAACTTTATTTTGAGATGCATACACATGAGAAAAAACAACCAAAGCAAATAAAAGGCATGGTTTTATTTTAATCTTAAAAGTCATTGATAAAGTTGAAAAATGTTTTCCCAAAATCTTCCCAAATTGGAACACTCCTAAAACATATGGATCAATGACACTTCAAAAATGTTTCACTTCTCACATAATGAATCAACACCTACATAAAAATGAAATAGTTTGAATTTGGACATGTGTGTTCTATGTACCACCTTAACTTGTAATAAACATCACTTTGGTCAAAATTATGAACCATTAATCAAGCTAAGAGTTTGAGTCTTCATCTGAAGATGTTATATTCAGATCACATTCCCAATCATTCTTAATCCCAGCCACTGAGGCTGATCTTCAATACAATAAATTGTTATAAATACATGATATAATCCACTGTGAACAAACTGTAAATTAAAAAATGTATCAAGAATATTTGAATTTGTGATTCGAGGAAAGTAATGTAATTTTGACCAAACAAAATGCCTAAGTTGTAAATAGCTAAAGAAATGTCTATTAGCAAGATTAAATTTAGCTGACAGTTGTTCAAAAGAGGCAAAGATATCTCAAATAAAAAGAATTTTATAACCTTTGATACCTAATCTCCACCATTCCTTAAAGCCTGCGTCGAATACAGAAGGCCGAAAAAAGATGTTTATCTATAATGAGACTGGCAAGAGAAAAACTGTTATAACCAAAAAAAGTCCTAAATTGAGCCCATATTCTCAACCTATTGCTCATTGTTAGATTATGTGTCAATTTAGAAAAGGAAAAGGTTTGAAACGGAAACTAAAATTGCTAATATAGATGATTTATTTTTAGAAAACCTCAGTTCCATTTCTACCAAAGAAGAGCGATTCACTAATTTATCAAAATGTCATAAAAAAACACCTCTTTCTGAAAATATGTTGGTTGAAGATTTAAACTTTCAATAACTCGTCCTGGTGATGATTTTCAATTTCACAGTGGTTGACTTTAAGTTTTGTCTGTATTTTTGATCATCTCTTTGTTTTCGTTTTAGGGGTAGATGGGAGGGAGGAGGGATTAAGGTTTTATATATATTATACATAATTCATTATCAATTGAAAATAATATTGTGGTTTAAGACTTAAAATATTTTTTAAAATGTAATAATAAAAGTAAATTATGTATATTAATCAGCTAATAATAAAATCAAAAATTTGGAAGTGATAATCTACTATTCTTTTTAGTTTTTTTTTGAAGATGGGCTTTATTGTTACGTGGCTGTTTTCCCTGCCATTTATAGGGCAAAATAATCAAATCTAATGAGTTAAAGAAAGATTTGGAAATGAAAATTGATAAGGCTTGGAAAAAACTACAGAAATTTAGTGTGTTGATAGCCAGAAGAGTAATTTTAATGAAAAGGAAAGATGAATCTTCACCTACTCATACACTGTGGCTACATGATGTAATGTCCTATTTAAGAGTGAAAAAAATTAGATACAACATCTATCAATTCCGAAAGGTGTGGGGCCCATTCATAGGTAACTATCATGATTGGAAGATGTAAGTAATTTGGATGTTCCAGCAATTCTCTATTGGCTGCTATATGATCCATATCTTTAATTTTTTTTCTACAAGGTAACCTTGATTAGAGGGTAGATTTAGTTCTTTTTATTCCTTTTTTAGATTAACCGATTATATAAAGGTTTAATTATGGTTTAATTAAAGATCCTATTAGACAGATATTACTCTATGTTATGACCTGGGGCTGGTATAATGTAACTCATTTGGTTTCTGTCCTGAATTATTTTTAAGAAATAATGTTTAGTCAACAATTATGGACGGATTTTAATTCATTTGTGACATGTCTATGCTATGACATGCTTTTTTTGGCTATATTAGTTTGTATATAGGATTAATGTTAAATTCAATAAAAATATTTTTTAAAGGAAAATGAATAATTGTTACAAAATATAGAGGTTTAAGGAATAGTTATTCCAGAGCTTTGAGAGACTTGGACAAAATCAGGCAGCCGAAGGGTAAGTTCGTGCGGGCGGGGAGATGAAAAGGAGAATCGCAGCAGTCATTGTGGCTTAAAGTGCAGGCTGAACGTGCTCGCAAGTCTCCACCCAGCCTGCCCAACTTGTGCGATGTCGACTGACCGACGGCAACTTTCTCACGGCCCAAGGTTTGGTTACACGATACTCGGTTCCGTCTTTACGAAGTATCTCAACTATGGGCCGAGAGAACTTCAACTCATGCCTTTCCATTGATGTCATGTCGAATCACCTTGACATGCCGGCGCTGTTTGGAGACTTTTGCAGGACTATTCGGTCACTGGACAGAGCCGCCGTCAATCTGACCAGCACGAAGGGCAGATGAAGGGGCGCCGTTCGTTCGCACGGTTCACACTCACCTTGGCCGTGACCTTCGGACCTCGCTTCTTCGCCATTGAGTCGGTGCTTCGATCCAGAAGCAACAGGGCGAAGAGAGGCAAAACCAGCTGCGATTTCATCCTGTGCAAAACAAACTTTGCTGCTGCCTTCGCTGACAGGAATACGCAGGGAGCGTGGCTCCACCTCCGGTGCGAGAAGCCGGCAGCGGGAGCAACGTGGGCAAGGCGGCGTCCTGCCCTTTCCGGAACCCGGGCACGATGTGGGGGTGGGGGGGGGGGTGGTAGAGGAGGGTCCTGACACTGTCGCTTCGCCTCCACACACCACAAAGGTCCTCGCTTTCCATTCCTCGTACGAATCCACTGATCGTAGGTGGGAACAATATGACAGCAATAAGACTCCACCCAGTCCTCTCAGTACAGTCAGGATGGACACGAAAGTTATGACAACCTCGTGCTGTAATGGCCATTAATACGACCGTCAAAAGTGATCATGACTTGAAAAAGGCCATAAATCAGCGTCGCTGGAGAAACTCATAGGTCACATTGTGTGAGTGATGTAGCAAAGATAAAGATACATAACCAACGTTTCGGGTTTGAGCCCTTCATCGGGGTAGAAAGGCTGATCGCTGAACTCTCGTGGACGGCGTCCTCAACGCGTCTGCGTTGGCAGTGGACGTATTTCGTACTGTGGGGGCGGGGGGGGGGGGGGGGTTGGAAGAGGTGGTCGCTGAAATGGTTGATGCCAAAACTCACGACAAGCTTTCAATAGCGAAATGCAAAGTTTGAATAAAGAAAATGAAACGGACGCGCAATTTGAAATTTATTCCACCTTCATCAGATTGGTCATATAAATGACTGAACGTGAATCAGTGGTGCGTGTCCAGGACCGCAGTTACGTGGTGCGTGTCCAGGACCCCGGTTAAGTGGTGCGTGTCCAGGACCCCGGTTAAGTGGTGCGTGTCCAGGACCGCAGTTAAGTGGTGCGTGTCCAGGACCCCGGTTAAGTGGTGCGTGTCCAGGACCGCAGTTAAGTGGAGCGTGTCCAGGACCGCGGGAAGTGGTGCGTGTCCAGGACCGCAGTTAAGTGGAGCGTGTCCAGGACCGCGGAAGTGGTGCGTGTCCAGGACCGCAGTTACGTGGTGCGTGTCCAGGACCGCAGTTAAGTGGTGCATGTCCAGGACCGCGGGAACTGGTACGCGACCAGGACCCCGGTTAAGTGGTGCGTGTCCAGGACCTCAGTTAAGTGGTGCGTGCCCAGGACCGCGGGAAGTGGTGCGTGACCAGGACCGCAGTTACGTGGTGCGTGTCCAGGACCGCAGTTAGGTGGTGCGTCCAGGACCCCGGTTAAATGGTGCATGTCCAGGACTGCAGTTAAGTGGTGCGTGCCCAGGACCGCGGGAAGTGGTGCGTGTCCAGGACCGCGGGAAGTGGTGCGTGTCCAGGACCGCAGGATGTGGTGCGTGACCAGGACCCCGGTTAAGTGGTGCGTGTCCAGGACAGCAGGATGTGGTGCGTGACCAGGACCCCGGTTAAGTGGTGCGTGTCCAGGACTGCGTGAAGTCAGTGGAGTTGAATTCTTTTTGTATGTTTTCTAGCTCCTGGCGTCCTCGTGCGCTTGAGTAATAAATTGTCACGGGCCAATCAATAACATTTAAGTAGTAAAACGCCCCATCAAAATTACTGATCCATTCAAAGCAAGTAACATCATATATCGTACAAATTGTTCGTTGGTTTTAAAAGTCCGATGCGTCTCATAATAAGAAAGTCCCTTTTGATAAGTATATTTGACTCCGATTGATTGCAGTTGCTAAACTGGGAGAACAGCTATTTGACAATGACACTAAAGGCTTGAAATCCCAATGTTTGTTTATTACAAATTTAGCAGATCTCCGGCCGCAACTTCTTCCAAAAATTATTGGGAATTTCGGCCCACCCGGTGCCGAATTTGCTGGGGGGGATTCAGGAGACTTTTAGTCTGCTTTTTTTTTGGGGGGGGGGATACTAAGGTATCGTAATTTAAATATGTATTCATCATACCCGATTGGTACATGACAAACTCGGTGACGATGCAACATTTGAGGAAATACTGTAAGACTTACACAGATAATTATCATGAGAATTTACATGCATCACGTGCCCCAGGTTGTTATAAAGTGTGATGAAGATTCTTCTCACTACCAACATCACATTCGTGAGGTTCGAGCTATGTCACATACTTGCGTGGAGTTCACATACATGCTTGGAATTTACATACATAGAATATCTTTCTTTCAGCCTGTCCAATTCTTTAATGAGATCATCCAAACGTGCCTACAAAGGTAAAGGTAAAAGTTCTATTATTGTCACGTAACACTACATTTAGAATGTAACCGACATGAAATTCTTTAACTTTTGTCTACCTTAAGGCAGACTCACAGAAACCTTAAGGCGCGCTCACAGAAACTTAGTGATCCCCCTAGGCGGTCGTCCCTCCAAGTACTGACCAGTCCTGAGCCTGCCTGGTCAGAAGTGTTAGTTTAGAATGAGAAACAAAAGTTGTTAATATGAGATATTAAACATTAGTTCTAACCAATATGTCGTGTTAACTTGCAATGCAGATCGCGCTTGATTACTAGCGTTTTATATATTTGAAATCAGATAGAGGTGACATTGTAAAATAGTTGCTGAGAAAGAATGAGTAGCTGAGACACTTTTTAAAAAGTAAACTGATAGCATTAATTCACCTGTAGATTGTACTTACTGGTGTCATCAAAGTACTAAATTAGTCCACTTCCCTTCCCTTCTACCAGAAGCATTTAAACACGCACAAAAATCATCAGGGCATTTCCCCATCTCTCTCTCTCTCTCACACACACACACACACACACACACACTCTACAACCACGGTCCATTAATTTCATACATTTATCATTCTTTGCGTGAAGTTGCGATCGTTATTTTTATATTTTCTCACTAGATTTCATTTTAATACTTCAATATTTTAATTTAATACTTTAAATTAAATTCCAAATGTATTAATTTCCTTCATCGTTTTCCATAACATCTCCTACCAGATACTTCCTATCCAAGTTGAGAATTCCAGGATTATTGCCTTCCATGTATTTGCTTCTCTTTCCATTATTTCACTTGGAATTTAATTGAATCTTCTGATATCTGGTTTTTCATTCCTGGTGTGAGTGTGTAAAATTGTCTGTGATCTGTTGATACCAGGTCCCCGTTTCCAAGAATGCTTCATATTTGTCATAAATTTCCTATCTCAGCCATATTCATAATTTCAATATCTATTAACATATCTTTCTCAAATTGATTATTTGTTTGGAGAGATCTTCATAGTCTACACCCCTCATCTCTTTTATTTCAGTTATAGATTTTACTCTGATTGTCCATGCTTGGAGAGGACATCTTGCTCACGTCAGTATACCTACATAATTCAGTAGTAATTGAGGATGCTAGATCCATTTATGAATCTTCTGACATTCACTAAAACATTGAACATTACTGAAGAGAAATCCAAAAACTGCACAAAAACATTTCCACTCAGAATACGGGTCTAAGCTTGATCTCCTCATTGCCAACTATTTCAATTGCATTTACCATTACCGTCTGTCCTCAATCTCTTCCATTTCTAGGGTGACTCAAGAAACAACACATCATATTCCTCCTGGACATCCTAAAACCCAATGGTACAGAAATCAATTGTTCTCTTTTGAGTTAACCCATCTGACTCCACACTTTCTTTGACTTCTTCCGTTTTTGCAACTTTTCTCTCTAATCGCCCACTCCACCCCCAATGGTCTCCACCTCTGTCTCTCTTAGCCCTTCTTAGCCCCTCCCCAAATTCTTCCACCTCTTGATATAAATGATAGCTCCATTTTGCACTTTGGACTCCCAAAACATTTCTACCCATGGATGCTGACTGACCCACTGTTGTTTGTTTTTCACCTGTTTAATGACTGTTTTGTACTTATTTTGTATTTCTCAAGACCTTTTGTACTTATTTTGTATTTCCTTTTTGGAAATGCGAGGTAATATTTCCTTCAAATCATCTTTGGGAATTGGAATAGTCAATATGGAGCCAATAAAGAAAAGTTACCTTTGAAAATACAAAAGTACCTTTAATATTATTCCAAAAGGACACTTTTGAAGACTGTTAATCTGAGGTTAACAAAAAAAGTGATCTGACACTTGATCCAAACGTGCCCACTATATTCGGAATCGTTCTGTGTTACTCCATCTAACCTTCACCCCAATCCCATTCCCACATCTGGTTCCTGGGTCCTGTTCTTTCTCCTGGCATGCAATGTGCTAGAAGTTCAATGAATCTTCAGTGCATCCTCTCCAAGATCCTCCAATCAGCAGAGCCCTTTACATTTTTTTTCTGTCCTTTCTGCCTCCTTCAATCTTAAAAATCCGGACGAAGTTACTATTGGCTGATTTACCGCGACATACGTTGGCTTTGAATTCAAAGTATAAATCAAGGAAATAATATTTTTTCTTAGGCACAAAAATGCGAAAGGAGGAACTTTTAAGTTAAACAGAATTGTTGGAATGAAAAAAAAACTAGAAACAACATTTTTTCATGTATTGATCCAAATAGAGTGGATTCAGGTAGTGGAAGGGTTTAGTATTTGAAAATATAACTAATCGGTCTGTACGCGGTATTTGGACAAACAATCATTTCAAAATGTTGGTGGGACAGATTACCTGCCACGGGGATGGTCTTTTTAAAATATGCATATATATAGATATGCCACGGGTATGGTCTTTTTAAAATATGCATATCTATATATATGCAAATATATAAAATGTGATCTTGAATATAGCGCAGGCGTTATGTTGAAATGGCAAGATGAAGTTGTTGATTTTTTTCTGAACTTGTTGATGTGCCTGCTCCGTCACCATGTTATTGGAAAGGTTCATCAACGTAAGTTCCACTGACCTCACACCACATGAATGTTACTTTTTAACAACGTAACGTGCAGTATTTCACCTTGCATGTTGAATTTATGATTTTATTCTTTAAAGTAAAATTAAAACACATTTAACACATCGATTTCCACAGAATTACACAGAAAGTGGCTGGTGTGAACATTTTCCAACGTAAATGTGGAAGATTCATATGTGGGGGGAAACACTACCTTCCCCAACCACCACCAGTCTCCAATTCCACCATCACAAGCACATAAATTGGAATCACAGGTAGTTTTTTTTAATTTAGTGCGTTGCTGTATGAGGTCAATCCTATCGAAATGCAATAAGAAATCATAACGAATACCTGATTGAATTCTGAATTCCTTCTGGATTATCCAGAAACAATAGTGATTTTTTAAAAAGTACGGTGGGTATTCAAGTACCCTTGAATGATTTCTGAATCTGAGGTCATGAAAACCTCATGGTCAATATTTCAATTATCTCCCCAGTTCTTAACTTTTTTTCTAATGTCCATCAGTTCCCTCCGCTTTGTGATACAGTAAAATCGCTTCAAGGAAATGGCTTGATGTCAATCGTGTGAAAACAAAGCCAGTCCCTTTTAAAACTTATGGCCGCCGAAGCAACGAAGAGTTTCGAATCTAGTGAGGAGGTCTCTGGGAGGAGGCTGACTCCTAACTCCAATGCCTAAAACCAACTCTTCCAAAACTATCTGGAGAGGATTTCTGCCCCTCCTGACCTAGGGCAATATGGTAGGACCATACTTTTCGTCATGTTTGAGAATCGGATTTTCCAGATATTAAGGTTCTTTATAAAATCATATTTTAATATAAATCACTTGTGGTGCTAATGGCAATAGAAATGATTAAATTTATTCAAACTAAGCGTCGAATGAAGTTATGATGGACAGTACTCGTTTGGCTGATTTCTAGATTTAATAAACATTCGTAATTTGCATGTCAATCGCCAGTGAAACTATCATTGCCGAAATGTCCTTAACTTTGTATTTGTCTCAGTGGTTGGAAGGACTTGGGTGACCATTTCCATGCAGTTCTCTGGGGCTACAAATGTTATCCTCTGAAAGAAATACCAAGATATAAATTCATAATTTTCAATTCTAAAGAAAGACATAAATATATGGCCATTGGTGCCAAAATCCAGCCTCTTTGGTCCAACAATTTACCTGTAAGAAGCTAAATTGTAAGTAAACAGTACGGAGAACTTGGATGAACGAGATCACGTATGATAGCATCAATTTACAGCGGATCAATCCGAGAGACAATCAAACTTGGGTAGGCCACGCTACATTGTCCAGGAAAGCACAAATGTAGCAGATGAATGATTCAAATGAGCCTAACGAGGAGGTTGCCTTCGAAACCTCTGGGAATGCTTGAGTCTACAAAGTCCAGTCCTGTTGCCCAGCTAACAGAGTTTAAAATCGTCCATTTTGTTACTCACGTGAACGCAGCTCGAAATTCAAACGTGGCAATCTTCCAGTCTGATCTTGAGGTTATGAAGTATAATGTGTGTGAGTCAGGCAGCCCCTGTGCTTAGACTGTCGCTGTCCCTTTCAGCGGGCGAAGATCTGAAAGTGTGAAGTGCGGCGCCCCCTTGGGTTGGTTCCGACGACCAGCGAGAATGTGGCCGCTGGGTTATTAACCGACCCCCAAAGAAAGATTTTTGCCATCCGTTTACCAAAAGCGAAGTTCGTTAAGAGTTGGGCTAAATATTTGCAATTCGATTTCCTTGCTGCAGTAGGTAATTTACTAAATTCGTTGTGTTTTTATGTATGAATTGCCTTGGTTGACCCTATTGCCTGTTAGGAAAGTCACGGGAAACAACGATGATTGTGATTTCATTTATAGATAATATTGTTGCAAGTCAAAGGCTTAAATATTCCCCGAAGAGACGAACTTCCATTGTCGTTATTGATCGTGGTTCTAACAAACCCCATTGTTCAGAGGCGCTGGAGTTTTTTTTTAACAGTATTTTAACATTAATTCTGAGCCATCTGTGTAACGAGAGGGGGTGGGGGTGGAGTCACATTATTTACATTTGTGAACTAATGCATGGTTTTGGAGGGTAATATAATAGACGTACCTGAATGTGATTTAATGCAGAACTTTTGTTCTGGTTCCGGTCTCCACTGTGTTACAGCTCCACTAATTGTTTGGATATTGAAATGTAACGATTGGCGAATGATGTTTTTTTTAAACAACTGTCATTATTTTATGGCCATCACTATGCCAAATATCTTCACCTCAATATATAAGTCCGCGGAAATATTTTTCTTTCAATCACCGACCCTCATGAAGAAGGGAGAAACTTTTCTGAGGTTTTTCCATCTCAGAAATCCCGCAGAGTTCCTTATTTCGAGTGTTTCTCGTGCACATCGAACTCGGCGGGGAACGAGGAAAGGGTGTAGAGGGACTGATCACGATGAGCGCTCGAATGGTTCGGAATTTTGTGAGGCACGCCTTTTGAACATCAACCTGAACCGCACAGAAATCAGTACCAGCCCCGACCCAACGCTTCAATTCAACGCGCCGCAGTAATTTCGCCGCAGGAACTTCACTGAAGAACGCCTAAACAGGATGAATGTTGTCTGTCGGCACGCCAGGCTTACAAGGTTAAAGTATCCCATAATAATAATCCCTGCCCATTCCCCTAATCCCTCCACTCGCCCACTCCGACCCGTTTGTGGAAGTTGAGAAGTTAATGGAAAGAGCGGATTCAGGCCATGAATATAAAGTTCTCACCTTCCACTCATTTGAAAAATTGTGCTAATAATAATGAACGCTTCTTCTTCACAGAAGCTGGTGGGTGTTTGGGGCCGGGCTGACGGAAGAGGTGGTTCAGGGAGGTAGGTACTCGTTTAAGAAAAAAATTGACCACACGTGCGTTTGGAAGGATATTGGCCAAACACAGGGGGACGAATGTGGGTAGGATGTTTTGGTCGGCTTGGGCAAGGTGGGCCGAAGGGCCTTTTACCACGCTGCATGAGTCTTTGACTCCAATAATTGCCAGATTGTTTAGAATAGAACGTAATGGTCTAATTCAATTTATCTATGGGTTGAAATTTTAATGCCGAAATATCAACCGTTCAATTTACAATCTGATAGAATTTCTCTTTCTTTTCTGTATCCAAAATAAATCCAATTGATGCAAGAGAGTGCGATCTTCATTAATCCCGTCTGAATAAATGTCTGTATTAATGAATTAGAAACCCATGAAGCCGTGACCTTAAAACTATAATCAGGAGACATCCCGGCCAAGAACGCGGTTGAATTCTTTATCGGACTCCTGTCAAAACGACCCCTCTATTTGTCTTTCCCGATCAAGAGAATTAATTAGCAAGAAATGCAAACTTTTAATTGGGTGTCAAATGGAATCAGATTTTCTAATAACCAGCAATCCAGATCGAACCTTGCCTCGCTTCTACCTTGTGGGACATGTCAAAAAATTGTGTCTTGCTCTGGATATTTTACGCGAGAAAATGATGAATTTCGGTAGTTAATTTATCGATCGCAGCTCCCATTCCCGCATGTTTTATTTTAGAAGTCATTAATCAATGAAGAAAAACATGAGTGTGCTCTCTGCATTTAATCCTGTGCGCCTTCTTTCAGACCCAGCACATTTGCTTGGAATATCCACGTCGATTGTTGGATCAGATTTGTACACATCACACATGCAGATCATCTTATTGCGTTAGAGGGTGTGATTATTTGGAAACCCCAGTTGGATTTTGACCCGATAGCAGAAATCATAATGTGTAACATTGTGAGAAATATTGATTTCCCCTTTTTACAAAGTGGTTTACAGGAAACGATCAGGTGCAATAAACGAAATATAACCTGAATATTAATTCCGCGTTGTTATCAGATTGGTTAGGCACATCGCATATAAGCAGAATTCATCAATCAAGTAAATGTCAGCGTATTGCTTAACGCGAGGAATACGATGCATTGCAGCAATTAGATTTTCCTTAAATAAATTTACATTTTTTTGCGATAATCGACAGAATGCATTAACGAACTGACCTGACTGCTGTTGGACACTTTGACAAACAGACGGACGTGTAAGACTTTGCAATTTCTCCCAGAGGACTCTTCTTAATCAGACAGCTCGTGAGCTCATTTATTGCTTTTTGCCTCCCAAGTTCAAAAATTCCCCTGTGAAAAGAGCTTTTATTTCCCACCCCACCATACCGTACTTTTATTTTCTTTAATTGAAATCAGATTTGTATAGGTGACAAAACTGAACGTTACGCGCCGCAGACTGACAATGGAATTACAGCTTAACGCAGAAAAAAGTTGGCAGTATTTGGTTGATGCCGATGACCCATCTGTGAGTTACTGAAATCATGAAGGCGTGTAATATGATTCGAATTCTGCAACTGAAAGAAAATCAGGCGCTGATTCTTTGAATACACTCCACAGGAGGATATTGTACATGTGGTTCAATGGCCAATATTCCGAATCTATGGAAAACAATGAAAATAGAGACTGGAAAAGAGAATCTATGGCATTTCACTGGGATTCCGTCCACTCTGATAATCTGAACTCCCGTACATTCTCAATGAACGGGTAACAGTGTTGACCAAGTCCCACGCTCTTTCATGATTACTCGGAATTGGCGATTAGACCCCCTAAACTCGATTCTAGCGCCCATTGTATCATCTTACGATAGGGAATCGCATTGTCTAAATTTAAGATCGCCTCGCAGCGAAGTGTTTATAAGATTGTGACCTGAGATCTGAAATAAGTCTAGACCAGTGTATTGTATAGTAGCACCATCACCAGTCGCTGTTCAAGTGGCCTGGAGTTCAGAGTATTTTCAAAGCACACTGGCATTATGCATTCTTTTTAAATGAAGCAAATATTTCATAGTCAACTTTATTTCTCGGGGAAAATGCCTTTCCGCGTGATTGTGTTTGTCTTTTCGCTGGATGTTATCAATCTATAGACTAGATGACGGACGAGCTTGTCAACATGACGCCAGTCAAAACATTTCCAGCGCTGGAGTTCGGAGACTATGCACCACATTAGATAGAGACACAATCCAAACAGAGCAACCAGCTTCTCAGAATCTGCCCGGATTGAACGGAGGGAGGGGGAGGGGGGGGGGGGTGAAGGACCACTGAAGCTCCATATTCCGATGACCTGCAAACACTCGCGTGTTGGCAGAATGAGATGTTTCTTTGAGCCAACAAAAGGTGTTAGGGAGTGAAACGCGACCGTCTGCCGACGCTGAGATTGAGATGCTGAAGGAACCCAGCAGGCCTCGCAGCGTCCAAAGCATCAACATTTCCAGTGTTGGGGAACACCGTGGTCAGAAAAAAAAAGTTGGAGATGAAGAAAACGGCGTCGTAAACAGGTTGGTGACGGAAAGGGGCATAGAGATTGGCGCACCCAATAGTGGCGACCGAACCCCGTTCATATCGAGAGAAAAAAAGGAAACATTGATTCTTTAGGGGGGGGGGGGAACTCCTACAATCATGGCTATTTAATCAATTCCATAATATGCTGTTCGCTTACCCGCCGTGTCAAAGATCTGCTCAGTCGCGCAGTGACTTCAGCGCACTTGTCTGTTAATTGTATTCACGAGAACAACTAGAACTTGCATTCAGAAAATAAGTCATAAATACAGGTGATTGCAAAACACATCAATGCGGGCTGCAGAGCAGAAATGAAACAAGTTGAACAATGAGAAATATAGTACAACTACTCCTGCTCGTGACTGAGTTTCATCTTTATGGGTGGAGATCGTTTAAGGTGGGGTGTGGTTGCTCTCTGGTTTTGATCAATGTGATGTTGCTAACCGCCACCCCCCCCCCCTCTCCTGTTCCCCACCCCCCCCCCCCCCCCCGTCGACTCTAATCTGTGCTGCTGTAAAAACCACGTGTCCAGCTCCAAGTCCGCTTGAAAACGTTCTAGGAACCTCACAGATGAACAGGATCCTGTGGCTCGGATCTAACGCACGCCGACCTCCCACGCGAGAAACATGCTTCTCGGACAAATGAGTGGAGCGCTATAAAGACATCAGGAAGTCCATTTTCTGCAAATTCTGCGGTCTGATTGGACTAACATCACGGGTAAGTAATGTCTAATCTGGGTTAATTGGTCAGACGGACGTCAGCTCCAAGTTAGCAGTCGATGGTGGAGTTTTGCAAGTTTTTTTTCAAAGTTATTACATTATGAATTAAGGGATCTGTGGAGGACGGCTGGTTGGGGCTATATTACATTAAGTTGCTATCTTGAAGCTTATTAGCAACATTAAAATGATTCAAAAGTCAAATTGTTTCCCGTAAAGCTGCACATTTTAAACTTTACTTTTCGGTGCGTTATTGTGTGCGACCATACATGGGAGGATCGGGGTAAAAAGGCTTTGTAATTACATGGCCTGTCGCGTTAATCGTGGTTAATTACAGGACCAATACTCTAGCCAAGCCCAGTTTTCCCAAGTTGTGTACCTGCGGGCAGTGCAGTTCTCCGTACATGATTAAAATGTTTTTTTCACTGAGATGAGATGCCAGTGTTAAACATGGTTATCATAAACGTTGTATTTTAGACATTGCGCCTAAACCCCAAGGAATGTCTGTGCACTGTTTACCACTTAACTTTGAATAACTTGACGAAACTTAACTCCTTAGCTAACCGCGCCTTTTCTTTAATTACAGTATTAAAGTTGGAATTTGTAGAGATGATGAAACCCAGTGACCCCAGTGGATCTGCATTCCTGAAGGTCGATCCCGCCTATATTCAACATTGGAAGCAGCTCTTCCCCCAGACCCAACTGAAAGTCGGTTCGTTGACAGTGACTCCCAGCCAGCTGCAGCCGCTCGACAGAGCTGGCCCGCCGAGCGAAAGCCTCCGCCACCACTCGGGACCACTCACCTCGTCAGCGTCGTCCACCGTCCCGACGGCCTCTTCTCCGGCGTGTTCCCTGTCCCTCTCCGGCCTGACCCCGGTTTCAGCGCCGCAGATCTCGGTGTTGGGACAGCTCGCGGGTTCAGACCCATCTCTGGCGCTCAACGGCAAAGAGCTGTCTTCACCCGAGACGGAGAGGACCCCGAGATACTCATTTACAACAGAGGATCTGGACTATTATTTGTACGGACAGCAGAGAATGGAGATCATTCCTCTTAACAACCACGGAACCGACCCCAATAACCGTGAGTCAATCATTTCCTCCCTCTCCAACAACTTGCATGTGGATTGACGTTCTATGTAACCTTTCTCTCAACATAATTTTACTGCAGAAAACGTTTTTAACTCTCAGGGTCGACAAAATCTATTGTCTGGTTAATGACTGCGAGCAGAATGTTCACCCAAGTGCTTATAAGGGAGATGGCTGCATCATGCTTTCCCGCCTTCTTTGCAGATGCAAACAAGTTGGCATTTAAGTCTTCGCCCATCACTCCCATCAAAGGTAACTGATTTGGAGTAAAATGGCAAAACACGTTGCATGAGTCCATAACTTTCAACCGAATGGCAACAGTGCTCGAAATGGTTAGATTTACTTTGCTTGGTCCTTGTGGGAGTCGAGAGGAAAGAATGCCGAAGCGACAGAAGTTGTTTTCTCAGATTGTTAGTCGTCTCCGTTTGTAGCTTTGTTTTGGAACATTAAAGCACGCTAAGCTCTTTTGAAATGGGCACAGCGAGCACCATTATCACCAGTCGACGGTGAAAGGACGTTTAGCCAATCTGACAACAATATTTTTGTCATTCAAACAACGTCTCCACCGAACAATAAAAGATAGGGTGCGTGTAGAGGACTGAAAATACCCAGTGCAAGGTTGCAATGGTTCAATTTGGTCCATTTGATAATAACAGCCGAAAGGACCATCAGAAAATGAACATGCACTTTATTTTAAGGTCTCCCTAATCAGCCCCATAATTATAGCGATGGTTAGAATATGCATTTCAAAGCACTGCCTGCTGAAGTTCTGAAAGTAATTGTACTCGAGTTTTGAGTGACATCAGGTAAAGGCATGGATTTAAAACCACACGCACCCACTTAATGGCACAGTAACTTAAAACCAGTAAACATTTAAACGAGATGACAGCGGCGTGCTGCAGAGGTATAATTCTATCATCGACAGACGCAGGACTAACATTTGTTTTCTCGAATCTATAGATACTTTTTTTTGTTTAATCAATATTTTTTTTCAACAGCTAAGCTGAGATAACTCATTTCATATATACAGCGGCTTGGATGAATGGGCAAGGTCTTTACAGATGCTGAGATAAACAGAAACCAGTGAAAGATTTCACTGTGAGACTGAAATAGATTCTGGATAGAATTAACTGATAAACGTCACCAAACTTTCCGATGCCGTATACTTTCAAAATCTCAGAATAAAGTATCCCAAAAGATCAAATGTGTCAAATTAGCACATATTCCCTATAATCTATTCGAAACCGTCATTTGAAGAGTGGCTAGCAGTTCTAACTATAGCTTTATTATCCATATTTCCTTTGGCTGAAAGGTGGTGAATGTTTATTTAACGTGATAAAATGGTCCATCAGCACTAATCTCCATCGATAACTGCCAGACAAAGATGAGCGATGAGCGGACAAGACACAATTAATTGCCACTAGTTTTCTGGAGAAAGCTGGCCGAATCGACTATATCAGGGCACCGATCGATCGCCTTAGAGATGCTATTCATCATCTCGGTATTGTTTGGGTCTCTTAGGGACCAGCCGCAGTTTTATCTAAAAATCCTATCTGTCTTCCCCCAAACTCCGTCAGCCTGGCAAAATCCAATCAGCTGCCCAAAGGCGCCACTCAGCCCCAGTCTTCATCTTTATATCAAGCAACACTCCCTTTGGCAGAGAGAGAAAAAAGAACAGCTCGTCATGGTTCCACTCACACAGCAACCTATTTTTTTTTTGGTTGCATTACAATTCATGGGAATATTGTAAACGACCATTGATCATGGCGTGAGATAGCTAATGTGACTATTCCAAACTGATAGATTAATATCACGATGAATATTTTGTCGCATGACCAACACTTTAGTATCTGTAAATCAGATCTATAGTTGCACCGTGGACACAGAAAGAGGCGTGGGAAGGTTACAAATTCACACTTCTGCCATTAGAACGCGGCTTTTCACATAAAACAAAATGAGCCTGTAATTGAATGTGTCTCTAATATTGATTCATTCAAAGATGTTTATGTAGACAAAATATATTTATGGTTGGTGGGGTTTTTGATCTGGTTATTTTTCCTGGCGGTTCTCCAAACCATAATGCATGTGCGATATGTGCAGCTGACCGTTCAAAATGGGCAATAGTATTTGATAGGGCGGTTCAATTCTTTCAATAGAATGGGCGCTGAAAGTTATTAAACAGTGGACCCCGATCTCCTGAAGCACGAACTGAATGCAAGTTACAACAAGAACTGGTCTTGAGACTATGAACTTAAAATTAGTATTGGGTATGTTTCAGCAAGCAACCTGACTAACGATAACCGATTTGTTCAAGGGCCGTGAGGACAATTTCTCTGAGTGGCTCAGATAAGTCCCAGATTACCGTCTGTTCAAGTAATTGATGAAAACATAGATACTATTTTTAAAAAAATGTTGAACTAGTTTAGTTTATTTGGAGTACAAATTGATTTACTGAATAGCAGATAATTTTATAGACGCCTGCTATCTCAGACCATTCAATACGTTGAAAGTATTTTAATAAGAATAAACCAAGTGGATTGAATAATTATCAGCGACGTTTTCGCCATATAGAGGTGGCCAGTCGTCTCCATTACGATATCAAACGCTATTCAAGGAATGCGCCAAAACGTAGATTGTGCGAAGGAGGCCTGTTTAAACTGTACAGCTTCAAAGATTAGATTTGACGATGGTCTGTGTCCGTGTAATATGTGATAACTGAATGATGAAAATATGCTTGCACATTAACCTAAATGTAACAAATTAAACCCGTCCAGTTTAACTGTTTTCGAAATAAAAAAAAGTCCCATCTTAAAATTTTGTGAAATATATATGCAAAATTAAGAACTGATATTGGAATATTACAAGATAGAGTCTTCCTTTATGGAACGTCAATCAGGCATTTCGACTGGGAAACAGTGCAGGGACCCAGCGGGCAGCCGTGGAGAGAAGTGGACAGTCAGCGACCCCTTTTCGAGACCGTTGAGCCGAACAGCTTTAAATAAACTGAAAATACCCCAGCTGTTGTAAACTTTGAACAAGTTGAAAAAGGAGAATCTGGTGCGGATTGTTTGATGTGAATGGGCCGAGCGGTTCAGGACCCTGTTCTCGAAAACCATTCTGCAGAGCAAGAATTCAGGACTGGTTGCAGCCTTAAATTAGTTCCCATCCCCACCCCCATTCACAAAAGCTGCCACCATCGTTTTACACAACCACTCATTATTATTTTTTCATCAGTCCCGCTATTTACCGAGCAACAATTCTTCGGAGGTGGTGGGGGATGAGATGGCAGTGCGGATTAGGATTGTTCATACACCAGCTGCATTCATCGCGGGGACTTTAAGGCGAGCACCTCACAGGATTTGACGTGCCTCCGAGCCCACCTTGTGCCTTCTTGGCTCCAAAATTGCTGTCTGTGTATAAAACTCTCAGTTACGTGCTGAACGAGCCCGGCACATGCCCCGTCTGAAGAACGTGTTCGTCTGCAGCAGTTCCCAACCAGAATAGTGGAATCGATTCAGTTTCTCATCTGAAGTTGGGACCAGTTTTTGACTTTAAATTTTGGAAACTAACTGCGCTGAGCGGCCACCGCTAATATATTTACAAAACAACCCGATTCCCGGGGCCCCGAATGAGTTCTCGTTGAGTTTGCCTTCGTCCGACTCCGGCGCCGAGTTAACTCCCCTCTTCATTCACTTCGCGAACCCGGAACATTCGTTTGGACTGACGGAACATTGCGGCCGCCGCTCGGCTCGGGCTTGTGCTGGTTTCCGAGCCTCCAAGTGACTTGGGCAACAGAACTGCACCGTATGTGAGAGCCGGATAAGGACGCGTGGCTGACAGCTTCAACTCGACGGCCACAGGATGCTCTGAAATGGGGAACATGTTCAACAGGGGCTCGAACTCAAAATGCAAAGAATTCGCAGAGGGAAATGGTAACCTGACGTTGATGTATCGAGTTATTAGGGGGAACACCTCGGCGCGAACACCTCGGGTAACTTGGCCATGCTGGCAGTATCACTAATTCGGAATCCGCAGTTCAATAAAATCTAAAATCTACTGCGTGTGTGTACATTATTAAGTAACAGGCAGCTCCAGTTTTTAATTGGTGCATCAATACGTTGGGAATATTTTAAACGGCAACTTTTTAATGTTTCCACCAAGACTGGGAGGGGATACACTTTGCACGAGTGCGAATTTGTACCCAAAAAAATCATCATGCTACGGACGCATTAACAAAATCACGGCAAGGCGTCTTTTTTGCTGTTTTATTAATCTAAATGTCTTTTTCATTGGGTTTGCATTGGTAACGCGTTTGCAACAAGTACAAATCTTTAGCCTGGTAAATTGCAGTACCCAAGGTAATGGAGTATCCATCTTGCCACTTGCTCTTTCCTGTCATCTCCTTCCTCCGGTGGAATTATCCCCTCATAATTCCCTGCTTCTAATCCTTCTATTTCCTCGCGTTCCAATCTCCTTACTAATAAGACAAGCAGTCTTCTCCAATTTGTCCTTTATCCTGGCTCTCCAGTCTAACCTGTCCCTCCGCATTGACACTAATACACAGTCTTTACTCCCCAGATGCCCATTTAACGTTGTCCATTGCCCTATTTTCCGAACTGTTTCAGTCTGAACCCTTTCACATAGATAGCTTTGCTCTGAGAACATTTTTTTTTACCCCACGGTGAGGAGTGATCTGAAATGTTTTACATGAAATGAATTGTATAACACTGTTGTTAATACTGCAGCTGCCCAATGGCCATGTTTCCCTTTTGCCATTGAAATTTTAATGTATGATTCAATCTGTCCCCTTTGCTCTTTTTTAACATTGAAAATGTCCATGGCCTTTTCATTCAATTGAACATTTACAGATTGGACTAACCATTTCCTTCACTTGCCTCTCACTTTAACTTTCTGTTTTAGCTGTCAGGCTACTATTTCATGATCTCATCCTGTTCACTTCATCCATGTCTGCACTGTTGTCACACAATCTGTGTTCCTTCTCATGCCACTTAATTCAAACTGTTCCCCTTTCCTCAGGCTGTGACATGTGTGCCGACAATCGGAATGGCGAGTGCCCAATGCATGGACCACTCCACTCCCTGCGTCGTCTCGTGGGCACAAGCGGCAGTGCAGGCACCGCTCCCTCCGATGTGCCCTGTGGACTGCGTGAGCTGCCACGAGAGGTGTGCCTGTGTACTAGCACTGTACCAGGCTTGGGCTACGGCATCTGCGCAGCACAACGCATCCCACAGGGAACCTGGCTCGGACCTTACCAGGGAGTTACCATCTCCAGGGAAAAGGTGCAACTGGGAGGTCTCAGGAACAGTCATCATCTCTGGGAGGTAAGAAACAGCTCCCTTAAATTACGGGACCGTAAATTTATCCTGAACTCCTCATGAATTTATTTGAAATATAAATATTACAGGTTCTAAAATGGTCAGCAATGTTGCACAACTTAACATAAAATTATACCACAAGTAAAATCATTCACCTGCACTAAACAGCTATTCAATGGGATAATTTTATTTATTGAAATCAATTTTAAAGATAACATTCAAAGAGAATATACTTTAAAAATCACAATATATAACATTGAACTCATTTGGAATCAACCTGCTGTAATTAAATCAAAGCTGACTTAACTTTTCATATGTCATTGACTGCTTCAAATTGCTTACCACATATGTGATATATCACACAACCTTCGCAACTAATCAAGATGAACGAGATTACTCATGGTACAGAGTTTGAGTTGTTTTAAGAATGCAACCTGATTATTTCTAGATTGGACTGCTGTAAATGTACTGAAAACAATATTGTGCATTTTTGGTACAATATGCAAAAGTGCTGGTGAAACTCCACAGCATTCGTTGGAAGTAAAACCGGAAAGGACCAAGCCCGTCCTCTGGAAATGCTGTTCAAAACTATTCAATCTTTTCACAGAAATGCCTATTAGAATGCACTTCTTAATTGTGCAATTTATTTAATTTCATAGAAATTTGGGAAGGTAGTTGAAATGTTGATATGCTCTCATCCATTGTTTTCTAAGTATTAGTTCCATCTAGAGCACTAACCCTACATTTTATAAACAATGCATCATATAGAAAGTTGTATCTACAGATATAGTGAGTCATATTTTGCAATTGAAATAATGATCCCTTAGGAAAAAGCACATTGCTTCAAAAAGCGCCTTGCCTGAAAAATTGATTCTAAAACCAAAAATAAAGTTCCAAAAAATTAATTTAAAATTATTATGCAGAAAATTTGCTCCAATATGGCCGTGACAGATTTCAAAATGCTCAACAATGGATTATTAATGATCAGATTTGCCATGAAATTGTAGTGAAGCAGAATTACAAATCACCATGAGTTTCTGGCCAATCTGTACCATTTTGCCATAAAAAAAGGAATGAAACAAAGCCTTTTCATGAAGTTCACAAAGAGAATGCATTTGCTCATTAATTTCTCATCAACCTCGCCCCACTAAGAAAAGAGTTTAAATCCTTTTATATGATGAAATGATTTAGGTTTTAAAAAGCATAATTTTACATTTTTCCTCATCATCTATTCATTTTGTTAACAACTTTATTTCTCTTTCTGCATTTGGTTTGATCTTGAATTTGTGCATTTTCATTTGCCACCTTTTCAGCCCAACTCTATTTCTCAACCTTTTCATCTCATTAAGGAAATAAACCTGTTCTCCCCCACCCCACCAAGTTTTTAGATTCCTCATTGAAATATTACCATTTCACACATCAAACAAGTCTATCAGCAAAGACGAAGCCGAATGATCTATTGGAACTAATTTTGCAGAAAACAAGGTGTTTCACTTCATCAACATTTGCCTAATTGCATTTCAATAGTGAATATTATTATAGAGACCCAGCCTTTTTTCCTTGTAGAAAATCACTCTGCCAGTTTGCCAGCATGCAAGAATATCTGGAATAATATACAATACATATGGAAAAGAAAATGAAATGTTCTGTCATTTGTCACAGACGAATATGAAAAGTACATATCCAGATTGAGTAGTTTTGCTTCTACATTCTGATTATATACCAGACATACTTTCATAGTCTAGCTATTTTAATTATTTCAATTATATAGATGTCAGCAGTTAACTTAATCTGGAACGTTGTTGATAACCACAGGATATAAGAAACATTGTTTCAAACATTGAAATTGGTTATATGTGGTGCTTTTTCCATGCTGAATTTGTTCATTATTTCCATAATTTAAAACCTTTCAATTATGTTTTGAAAACTCCGTGCCATTTAAAAAAAATTCTTCCACATTTTCAGCAGGAAATTAGTTTGCTTATTCCTCACCCACTCTTTCATTGCACAGTAAATTCTGAATTAGTGAACTGTTCATCAACACTGCAGCAGTTTCTAGATATAATGTAGAGTAGACAGCTTGGAAGAAGCGGGTGTTATGGATTGAATATACTTTGCAGGCTTCAGGTGTATTTTCTTAAGACAAATTGAACCTGCGATTTCACTGCTCTTGACAGCTTTGTTTTGACCTTCTGCTTTTAAGTGAGTGGTATTTGATATTGTTGCACTAATTAAAGTACAAATCAGGAGTCTTGAACAATGGAGTGGTCACTGTAGTAAAGGTAAAATATACTTTGGATCGGCAATGGGATTGATGATTATATTTTTGGCAAAATTGTAGAAATATTTTGGTAGGCTAAGCATTTACACGGTGGAATTACAAAGTGTATTTTCTTCCAAAGTGTATTTATTTTCTTCAAAGGGTGTAGACTCTGTGAACAAAGCGTAGTTAGTGTTCATTGTTCCTTCCTAATTCCCCATCCACTGAAGAGATAGCTCGGAGTCAACTCTTCTAGTAGGGCTGGAGTTATATAAAGACATGGCCTATTTCCTTCACTTCAGGCCATTTGTGAACAAAATACATGTTTTACAACAACCCTGGGATGTTAATCATCTTTATTACATTTTGATTTCTGGTCTATTTAAGTCTTGACTTTCAATTCCCTGGATGCCAGGGTGAAATTTGAATTCATGTGTCTAGATCAGTAGTTCTGATCTCTGGATACTATTCTCATATTTTAATCCCTGTTAATGACCAGGAGTGTGTTGGGGTCCATTTGAGTCTATCTTTTATCAACTACATATTTAGAGAGCCTTTCGAAGTGAAATTGACGAGCAGAGATGGATTTTTAACTCTCAAAATGAGTGAGTTGGGATTGAGATCATTCATGATACATTTTCATGGGATTATCAATCTATTTGCACACTGGAGGTTGTTTGTATAACTGCTATAATGAGCCTGACTGTCATACTTGACCAGGTGTTCCAAATCCTTAGGCAAAACAGTAACTGAAAGTATGAGATAAGGGATGAAGACAGAAGATTCGCGTGCATTAAAATGCTGCTTGTTGGCCAGGTGAAGCAATAGTGTTTCTCAGACTTCAATTTCCATTTGCCCCTTCAACTACCAACTGACTCCACAAATGCAATCTATTCCCTCACCTCACCCCAAGCTCTACCCAGCTTGAATCCAAAGATCCATCACCATCTGATCCCAACCTACCTGCAACTTCTTCATCTCAGCTTCACCATGATCATGGACATTCCTAATGATTACTGAAGCAATCTTTTATCAATAGGGTGTCCAACCTACCAATCCAAGAATCTACATTGGGAACTCCTTTTATAAGAGAAGTGAAGTTCTGCATTTCCCATCCTATCCTACCCTTGTTCAGAACTCACCTCCAGGCTAATAGCTTGGTTTTAAGTAAGGCAAATTCAATAGAAATTCCCATTGTTCATTTGCCTGTCCACTTGATACTTGCAAAACCTAACTAACATGGTCCACTTGTACATGTTGAAATAACAAAGCTTATTTATATGTCTGTATGAGCTAAAACCTATTGTGATACCCAATTACACTTTCTTCTTTATTTCTCTCAACTAATAAAGTGCTCTCTGAGAAAATTCGATAACAAGTGATTAAATAAGTGACAACTTTAGGCACCCCTGAAGTCTGGGAACTCAGTGGTTGATCTTACTTTGGTGTTAAGTGATGGTATAAAGCCATTGCAGAACATCTTATCCATATATTTTAAAGAAAAAGGTAATTAACTTCCAGTTATACAGACTTTTATCATGCCTTTTAAAGACAGTTGAATTTGTTTGAAAAACAACACTCTGGGCAAACACGACAACCAATTTTCACTCAAATAAGAAAGAAACTATTGATTGAGAAAATAATAGTGGACTTGCTCAGTTGGTGGAGGGGAATCTTTCATATCCTCACAGACCCAAGAAATTGGCAGGCAGGATAATGACCTAATATTTCTGAGTATTTCATTGCAGGAATAGAAATATGCTTTCATCGAAGAAAATTACAAAATAATGCAGAGGAAAACGTTAATCAACAAACTTGATTTCTGCATTGAATTATTTTACAGTATGTCCTGGTAACAAGACATAGCAAACATAGTCAGTTTGACATTTAACACAACTGCAATATCTGCACCATTGCCTTTTTCAGTACACAATTTTTTTGACAATGTTTCTCCTCTTAACCATACATAGCTGTCAGTATAGAGGTGGATTTATCAAATGGATGGCTTCGAAGGCAGTTCGTCACAGAGTAAGTGGAAATCTGATGGGAACAACAGCTACTTTGACTGTAATTGTTCAGCCCTTCAAAGAACAGATGTTGGTCTTCATTGCAAAGGGTATGGATTATGAAGTTGGAGACCTAAGAAAGCATTTTACAGGGTGCTGGAGTAAGGCCACAGCTGAAGTAGAGTATGCTGTTTCAGACTTCATACTTGAGGCATGACATTGTTGCATTGTGCTGAGAAGATTCTTGAGGGTGATTCATGGGAGAGCATACTGTAAGTGACGTGAAAAGAAAGGTTGAGAAGATTGGGTGTTTACTCCCTGGAATTTAGATGAATGACCTAATTGAAACATTAAGATATCAGATTGGAACCATGGGACAGCAAGCTGAATGGCTGTCTCACTGCTCCAGAAACCTGGCTTCATTCTTGACCCCAGGTGCTGGCCCAATTTACACCCAATTTACCTATACCCCAGGTATGTTTTGAATGGTGGGAGGAAACTGCAGCCCCTGGGAAAAACGAGGAGAGTGTCCAAACTCCTTACAGGATCCGAACCCGGGTCCCTTTCGCTGGCACTATAAAGGCATTGTGTTAACCGCTACGCCAACTGTGCCACCCTGTGTGTCGGTTGGTTGATTGATGGGCATGGTGAAGTCTTGGACGTGCTGCTGAGTATGTGAGGAGAACAAAAAATGGGATTAATGTAGGATTAGTATAAATGGGTGGGGTTGATGGTTGACCATAGTGGGTCGATTAACCTGCTTCAGTCCTGTATCTCTGTCTGTATGATTTCATACTGAGTGGAATGGCAGGAATTAAAAAAAATAATTTAATTTAGAGGTAAGCACAGTAACAGGCACTTCTGCCCCATGAGCCCATGCCACCCATGTGACCAATTCATCAACACACCCCTTATGTCTTTTGAACATGGGAGGAAACCTGGCAAAATCCTCACGGACACAAGGAAATGGTACAAACTCCTTACAGATATTAACGGATGGGAGCCTGGATTGCTGGCACTGCAATAGCACAGTGGGAATTACTGCACTAACCGTGACACCCTGGATGGAAACTGAGAAGCTGTTTCCCCTTGTAGGTGCATCTCGAGCTAAGGGACGTGGTTCCTAATATGACTTGCTCTTTTAACCTGGAGATGAGGAGAAATTTCTTCTTTCAGAGGTTGTGACTATGATTTTTGTTAGTCGCAAAACAAAATTCTAATTTATTTTGAAGCTTTGAATATATTCAAGGTGGAGACCAACAAATCTTTGAATTACAAGGTGGTGGAGAACAAGTAAGTGAGAAAGTGAGATCACGTACAATGATACATAATTCCCTGAAAGTGGTTGTAAAGAGAGCTTTGGCATTTTGGCTTTCATAAATCAAAGTACTGAGTACAGAAATTGGGATGTTATGTTAAAGTTGTATAGGACATTGGTGGGGCCAAATTAGGAGTATTGTGTGCAATTTTGGTCTCCTAACTACAGGAAGGATATCAATAAAATGGAAAGAGTACAGAGAAGATTTACTAGGATGTTGCCCGGACTTCAGGAACTGAGTTACAGGGAAAGCCTAAACAGGTTAGGACTTTATACCCCAGAGCATAGAAGAATGAAGGGAGATTTGATAAAGGTATTTAAAATTATGAGGGGAATAGATAGAGTAAATATAGATGGGATTTTTCCACTGAGGGTAGGTGAGATACAAACCAGAGGGCATGGGTTAAGGGTGAAAGGGGAAAAGTTAAGGGGGGGGGGAACATGAGTGGGAACTTCTTCACACAGAGAGTGGTGGGAGTGTGGAATGAACTTCCAGCTGAAGTGGCAAATGGGGGCCCAATGTTAACATTTAAGAGGAATTTGGACAGGTGCACGGATGGGAGAGGTATGGAGGGCTACGGACTGGGTGCAGGTCAGTGGGACTAAGAAAAAAAAATGGTTCAGCACAGACTAGAGGGGCCAAGGTGGCCTGTTTCTGTGCTGTAATTGTTCTAGGGCACACATGTCAAACTCTGGCTACGATATAATTATATTTGGCCCGCAAGATCATTTCAAAAATGTATTAGAGGTGGCCCGCTGGCCACCGCGGCAGTATAGCGCATGCACAGCTAATACTATAAATCCCAGAATGCATTGGCGTCAGCCCGCTAATCGCCCCCACCTCCTCTGTTTACGTTGCAGGGTCTCACCGTGGACTCTGGTTTTGGGGCCTGGCCGGTGTCAGGGGAAGCCAAGGCCGCTTCCCAGCGCCCGGAACTGGAGGCCTCGGGCCTGACCTCGCCAGGACCGTTGCCCACTCCCCCTCCCTGCCGCAGGCCGACCCGCAACTCACGGTGACGGGGCCTCTGATCCGCCGAGATGCCACCCTGCAGCGAGAGCCGATGCCCCTGCACTGTCGTTGTCCAACCCGATCGCCCGCAAACCCCGCCCTCCTGCACACAGGCCTGAGTAAGGATTATGAACTTTAATCTCAGGATAAAACGATCTTCCAATAGTTTCATGTCACAGTGATAAATATATTCCTGGTTAAAAATGGTCCTGCACCTGGATACAAGCTCATTAGGCATAAAACTTGAAAAGTGTGTAAATCAAAGGATATCTGTACCAATGGAAAAAGGGCATGGCAAATAACCCTGCTAGAGTTCATGCCCACAATCAGTCACCCATTTGATTGTTTCAGGAATCATGTTATTCTCCCACATTCTCAATAGCCCTCAGATTTTACAATTCGACAGCACACTAGCAACATTTGACAAATCCTCCAAAGAGGAATATTATTTATTGAATATTTTATTTCTCATTTGTTAATGCTTCTGGAAAGATTTTATCCAAAACTATTATTAAACATTTATTTTAATAAGAAAAAGTTTAACATTACATATGTTGAAAGAAGAGAAAACATGCAGATGTTGTTGAAAATTTTCAATAAATATTTAGTTTGGCCCTCGACTTAGTCCAAGTTTTTGATTTTGGCCCTCCGTGAATTTGAGTTTGACACCCCTGTTCTAGGGTTTCTATAGTGTTGAGACCAATTCAGATCAGCCATGATCTGACTGATTGGTGGAGCAGGCTTCTGGTTTGTTTTTGTTGCTCTGTTTCTTTTTCTCAGTGGAAGGTTGTTGATATAATTCTTGAAGTCGCGAGGAGAGAGAGAGAGGAGTAATTAATCAAGTTCAAGTTTATTGTCAGATGTATCGAAAATGCAATGATAGTGGTTGCTTTGTTTACTGGTTAGTAAACATCTCATATATAGTATAAGTAAGCCACAGTAACAAAGTGCAGTTATAGAGAACTCCAGTTCCTTGGTCTTACTGACATTGAGGTGGTTGTTCCGGCACCAAGCCACATGTCCTCCCGTCTCTCTTCTGTATTCTGTCTCATCATTGTTCAAGATCTTGCCTATGACCGTAGTGTCAACGGCAAGTTTGTAGATAATGTTGGGCCAGTGTTTGGTCACACAATCATGAGTGTAGAGGGACTGAAGCAGAGAAATGAGTAAACGTCCAGTGTTGAGGATCATCATGGAAAAGGCGCTGTCACCAGTCCTCATTAATGGCAACCTGCGAAATAGAAAGTCATGGATCTAATTGCAAAGAGGAGGCATGAGGCCAAGGTTGGAACTGAGTATGTTTGGAACATTTGTGTTGAAAGCAGAGCTGTAGTCCAGAAACTGTAGTTTGATTTAAGTGTCCTTGTTCCAGGAGTTAGTTTGGGGCCAGAGAGAAGGCATCTTCTGTTTTGGTGCATTGCAAACTGGATTTGGTTGAGGGTGGCCAGTAGGCTGGAGTTAATGGATCAGCCTCTCAAATCATCTCACAAAGGTGTATGTCAGAGTCACTGGCCAGTTGTTATCGAGGACCATCACTACATTCTTCTTTGGTACTGGGATAATAGTGGTCTCCTTAAGGCACGTGGGTAGTTCAGCCTGTAGAAGGCTGTGGAATGATATCTGTGATCGTGAGGTACCTTGTGTTTGATGGCTGGTTTTTGTTGGGTGCAGGAATGAGGAAGTATTCAAGAGCTGCTGCCTGAGCTCGGCAAGGCAGAGTTTAGTTTGCCTGTCAACAACAGCACTGCCCATTATCAATTGTATGGACACATTGGCAGTGGACATAAATTTTTAAACATGTGGACATACAGCATGGTAACAGGCCCTACCAGCCCACGAACCCATGCCTCCCAGATACACCAATGAGCCTACAACCCTCATATGTTTTGAAGGCTGGAAGAAATAGAATACCTGGAAAAATCCCTAAAATAATGGGGAGGACATACAAACTCCTTACAGACAGCTCTGGATGTGAGCCCAGGTTGCTACTAGTGTGGTATTAACCACTATACTAACTGTGCTGTCCTAAAGTTAATTCAGAGAATTGGGCATGGAAAAGCAAAAGCTTTGAAACTGGAATTCACCTATTATTTATTCATTTACCTGACAAAACCAAAAAAATAATGAAATTGGGCAAATCCATTCTTGAAACAATGCGAGGGTTGGTCACACCATGACAGGCACATTTCCCACGATTGCAACAGAGATGTATGGCTCTGTGTTTTCTCTGAGCTATGGTAAAGAACTTTCCAGGATCCAACCCAAAACAAGCAAAGAGAAACTGCATAAAAGGCTATCAGTGTTGAAGGCAAACGACGTGATCACCAGTGCCTTCTTGTGATCGAATGCTGTGATGGTGCCCTGTCTTGAGTGACCCAGGCCACAGTGAGGGATTGGGGGAGGAGGGGGTGATCAGAGAGGCAGAGATCACACTGGAGTACACAAACAGCTGCAAACAAAGCAGGAGTAAGGAAAAATGAATGATAAAATGTTCTGACAAGTATAACATATGATTTGTTCAATACATCAATGTCAGAATTTGCATCTCATTGGGTATTCCAACACAATCTGTTCCTTTTGTGACTGTTGAATGAAGGTCATCTTTGAGTTCCACTTTATGCTGGTAATAGTAGACAGAAGTGATATGCAAATAGTGACATCATCTTGAAATGCCCAATCCAATTTCCTGATGGCTGCTTTTTTACTGGAAATGATCACTCACCTGATCTACTCACTCTTAAATCACTCATTTTGTCAATTATCTATGAAGAGCAGAATTGAACCAAACTGTTTATTGGGCTGTAGTTCCTCAAATGGATGAATGCAGGTATTTCTTTGGTTCAAACATAGGAGAAAATTAAAGGATTATGGGGATAGGAAATGAGGATAGTGAAGTCAGCGGGGACTTGCTTCCTACCTTGATGAACATCTACAACACTCGATGCAGGCAAAAGGCAATAATCATTGTGAAGGTCTCCACACACCCCTCATGTAAACTGTTCTCCCTTCTGCCATCTGGTAGGAGGTACCGTAGCACTCGGATCAGATTGGGCAACAGCGTGTTTTCACACAAGTCATCAGGCTCCTGAATTCCCAGAACAGATGTGGATAGTGCACCGTGGATGTTTACTGTAAACATCTTAATATTTTATGTTGTTTAACTTCTATTCTAACTTATTTGTGTAAATATGTTCTGTGGTCCTGGAGAAATGCCATCTCATCTTTACCGTGCGAGAATAGGATGAACGATAAATGAAGGTGTCATTTGAACAAGACAATATGTGAGTCCACATTTGCAGTGGGACTTACAAAAAGGTAGTATTCCTTTAACAAATAGGACATTAAATTGTAGAGGAATGTTGAGTCGTAACAATAAGAAATTGTAATAAAAATTCGGGGCTTACGCTATTTAAACATCTTGAAAAATTGGACTCTAAGCTCAAAACTAAAGAACTGAGTATTTGTTTGTAAGAACCCAGTAGAGTGAAAGGCAAGGGTGTACACAAGTTCAAGTTAAAGTTTATTGTCAGAGTACATATAAGACATCACGTAAAACCATGAGATTCTTTTTTTCTTGCAGGCCAGGCAGAATTTGTACTTATCAGTAGTGTAAATTGCACTCAAGAAAAAGATACATTTACAAAAGAGAGAAATATAAATAAAGTAAGAAATGTAATCTGGGCCAGCGGCACCATTAGGCCGACGAGGCAGCTGCCTAGGGCGCAGACCTTAGAGGGGTGCTGTTGAAGAGAGGTTCCAACAGCTCTGGCACCGCTGCGTCCTGGATGACGTGGTTCTGTACTGAAAAGAATATTGTGCATTTTTGGCACAATACGCAAAAGTGCAGGCAAAACTCCGTAGCATCCGTTGGAAGTAAAATCAGAAAGGACCAAGCCTGTCCTCTGGAAATGCTGTTCAAAACTATTCAATCTTTTCACAGAAATACCTATTAAAATGTACTTCTTAATTGTGTAACTGTTGTGCAATGTATTTCATTTGACATAAATTTAGGAATGCAGTTGAAATGCTGGAACACGAACACTACATTTTATAAACAATGCCTCATATAGAAAGTTATAGAGAGAGTCAGATTTTGCAAAAATATAGTTTAAAATTATTATGCAGAACATTTGCTCCAATATGGCCAGAACAGGTTTCAAGATGCTCAACAATGGATTATTAATGATCAGACTCTCCATGAAATTGTAGCGAGGCAGAATTACAAATCACCATGAGCTTCTGGCCAATTTGTACCACTTTTCCAGGAAAAAAGGAATGAAACAGAAAGCCTTTTCATGAAGTTCACAAAGAGAATTCATTTGCTCATTAATTTCTCATCAACCTCGCCCCACTAAGAAAAGTCTGGTAAGTCAGGTAAGGTGGAGGGAAGAAGTGGTATGGAGCATGTCGTATTGCACCCACTGCTCAGCCTGGTCAGCATTCCCCCTCCCCCGGCTCAACCCCCTCCACCCCTGCTCATCCCAGTCAGCAGACCCCCACACCCCCTAGTGCTCACCCTGACTTAGGGTGCAAAGTAGTCTGGCACCAGCCCTGAATGTAAATGACTGTGGAATTGAAGAAAAATGAAGTATTCAGTAATAAATAATGTGCAAAGTAAGGGTCCTTAAACAAGTGTCTGATTGAATCTGTTGTGTAGGAGTCTGAGAGTGGTGGGGTGGCAACTGTTTCTGAACCCGGTGGTATGAGTTATATCCCGAGAGAGTCGATCCTTGATAATTGCTGCTGCTCTCCAATGGCAGTGCTCCATGCATATTCATTTCATGGTGTCTGACTGTCACCCCTATTTACATGAGCCTCTCACCCCATTACTTGCATCCTTTGAGCTAGTAACACTGAGGGCCTAAAGGCAAAATTGTTGAACCAGAAGGACATGAGGATTGCTATGTACTCTGCTTCACAGAGACATGGCTCACTCACCCCCCACTCCTCGGACTCTGCACTTCACCCAAAGGTTTCTCCCTAAATCTCATAGACCGGACGCTGTCCTTGAGTAAAGGAAGACGCGGTGCTGTCTGCTTCATGACTAACTCTTTGTGGGGTTCTGATGTGGTGACCTTGTCCCAGGGCTGCTCCCCTTATCTGGAACATCTGGTGCTGATGAACTGGCCCTTGTACCTCACAATTGTCCTGACTGCACTTGACATGCCTCCACAGGCAGATGTTAAGGTGGGAGTGGAGAATCATTATGCCATGATCGAGAAATATCATATATCTTAGTGTTCAGCCAGGCCAGCTTAAAGAATGTCCACCCAAACTTCACCAGCAAATTTCCTATAACTCTGGGGGATCGAACATTCTCAACCACTACTATCAAGGATGCTTACTGCTCCATTCCACACTTCTTCATTAGAAAGTCAGATCATTTAGCTTTGCTCCTCCTTCCTGCATAGAGACAGAAGCTGAAGAGAACAGACCCACCAGTGAAGACTGTACAGAGATGCTCTGGGGAGGCAGAAGTGTGGCTTTGTGACTGTCTGGAGTCGATGGTCTGGGCCACGTTAAAGGACTTGGTGGCGGATTAGAATGGCGGATGTGTGATTTTTCTCTAAGACATTGATAATGATAATGTTTACTTGCATGTACATAATATGCAAATACCCCAAATTCTTAATTTTCTGCAGCCAAACAGAAACTGTATTTTTAAAAAAATCCAATATTATCAGAAAGAAATAATAAATTAAAAGCTAGATAATAAATATTTACATCCCACTTTTATGAAGGGTGTAGGTATGATGGACAGATACTACCTTTGTTCCCAGGGTGGCAGTGGCCAATAGCAGAGGACATATGTTTAGTTTAATGGAGAAGTCAGAGGTAGGTTTTCAGGGCTGAATTAAGGCATTGAGGACCTGTAGCATTTATTCTAAAGGGTCCCTAAATTGTGCCGGCTGGCGCATGCGCAGTGTGGGGGGAGGGCAAGTGCCGGTTGGTGCGTGCGCTGCAAGCGGAAAGTGTGATGCGTACTGCCACATGTGCAGTGAGGGGGAAGTGTGACGGCAGCGCTCAAAGTGCAGGCTGGTGCATATGCGACAAGGGGGAAGTGTGACTTCGCGTGTCCATCCAACCCCCCCCCCCCACTTCACCCCGCCGATAATGTTTCTGATGCAGACCCTCCATTTTGGTAACCTTGAAATAGTCTTAATTATTGTTTACAAAATGATGCTAGCTTTCTCAGATCACTATATATTCAGTGATTACATCCTTGATTAAATGTTATAATAATTTTCACTACCACCCCTTCAAGGTTTCATATTTCCCATCAATCCCTCCCAAATCCAAACAGCCATTATAAAACGTTGATAGAATTACTTACATGTAGGGATCAATTTCAAATGTCAAAAGTATCCGCTCTAGACCTGTACCCCAGTACTTTTGCTCAGTTTCCGTTTCTTTCACAAGTTGGGAATCGACAAATTGTGCAGCATCTACAAGGTGCCACACTCCCATATTCTGGGTTAATAACCCCGATTAAAGGTGCTAATTGGTCAAAATCACTATCTTTGTGGCTGTGAGGTACCACTCTGATAGTCCCAGCTTGCTTGGCCATGGCACATGAACCATGGGTGTCCACGTCCTCCCCCTCAAAAGATGCTCACAAACTCAAGCTAGCATGCTGGAACATCAGAACCATGCTAGACAAGGCTGACAGCCACCAACCTGAACGTCGGTCTGCCCTCATCGCACATGAACTCCTCAGACTTGACGTCGACATAGCCGCTCTCAGTGAAGACCGCCTTGCAGATGTAGGCAGCCTCCAAGAACGCGCGTGGGCTACACACTCTACGGTCTGGCAAGCCTATGGATGAACGTCACCTATCTGGTGTAGGCTTCATGGTCAAGAACTCCATTGCCTCCAAACTCGAAAACCTCCCAACAGGCCACTTGGATGGGATCATGTCCATGCGACTCCCCCTTCAAAACAAGCGTCGCATCACCCTCATCAGTGTCTATGCTCCAACCCTCCAGGCGGAACCAGCAGAAAAGAACAAGTTCTACACTGATCTGCGCAACCTCATTCAACGCACCCCTACAGCCGACAAGGTTGTCATCCTTGGCGACTTCAACGCTAGCGTCGGCAAAGACTCAGAAACCTGGCCAGGAATTCTGGGCAAGCATGGTGTCGGCAAGTGCAACGACAATGGGCGCCTCCTGTTGGAGCTCTGCGCAGAACAGCGACTTGTCATTACAAACACCCTTTTTCAGCAGAGGGACAGCCTGAAGACTACCTGGATGCATCCCCGATCCAAACACTGGCACCTCCTGGACTACGTCCTGGTGCAAGAAAGAGACAAACGAGATGTGCTCCACACCAGGATCATGCCCAGTGCGGAGTGCCACACTGACCACCGGCTGGTTCGCTGCAAGTTCAACCTTCACTTCAAGCCAAAGTCCAGGAAGAGTAAAGCCCCCTGAAAGAGGTTCAATGTTGGAAACTTGCAGTCAGACGAAGTGAGAGGAAACTTCCAGGCAAACCTCAAAGCAAAGCTCGAGGATGCAATCCACCTCATGGACTCGTCCCCTGAAACCCTCTGGGATCAGCTGAAGACTGCCATACTGCAATCCACTGAAGAGGTACTGGGCTTCTCCTCCAGGAAAAACAAGGACTGGTTCGACGAAAACAACCAGGAAATCCAGGAGCTGCTGGCAAAGAAGCGAGCTGCCCACCAGGCTCACCTTGCAAAGCCGTCCTGGCCAGAGAAGAAACAAGCCTTCTGTCGCGTATGCAGCCATCTTTAACGCAAACTCCGGGAGATCCAAAATGAGTGGTGGACTAGCCTTGCCAAACAAACACAACTCAGCGCTGACATTGGCGACTTCAGGGGTTTTTACGAGGCTCTAAAGGCTGTGTACGGCCCCTCACCCCAAGTCCAAAGCCCGCTGCGCAGCTCAGACAGCAAAGTCCTTCTCAGTGACAAGATCTCCATCCTCAACCGATGGTCAGAACACTTCCAATCTCTTTTCAGTGCCAACCGCTCAGTCCAAGAATCCGCCCTGCTCCAGCTCCCTGAACAGCCCTTAATGCTAGAGCTGGATGAGGTCCTCACCTGGGAAGAGACATATAAGGCAATTGAACAACTGAAAAGTGGCAAAGTAGCAGGTATGGATGGAATCCCCCCAGAGGACTTGAAGGCTGGCGGCAAAACTCTGCATGCCAAACTGCATGAGTTTTTCAAGCTCTGCTGGGACCAAGGAAAGCTTCCTCAGGACCTTCGTGATGCCATCATCATCACCCTGTACAAAAACAAAGGCGAGAAATCAGACTGCTCAAACTACAGGGGAATCACGCTGCTCTCCATTGCAAGCAAAATCTTTGCTAGGATTCTCCTAAATAGAATAATTCCTAGTGTCGCCGAAAATGTTCTCCCAGAATCACAGTGCGGCTTTCGCGCAAACAGAGGAACTACTGACATGGTCTTTCTCCTCAGACACCTCCAAGAAAAATGCAGAGAACAAAACAAAGGACTCTACATCACCTTTGTTGACCTCACCAAAGCCTTCGACACCGTGAGCAGGAAAGGGCTTTGGCAAATACTAGAGCACCTCGGATGCCCCCCAAAGTTCCTCAACATGGTTATCCAACTGCACGAAAACCAACAAGGTCGGGTCAGATACAGCAATGAGCTCTCTGAACCCTTCTCCATTAACAATGGCGTGGAACAAGGCTGTGTTCTTGCACCAACCCTCTTTTCAATCTTCTTCAGCATGATGCTGAAACAAGCCATGAAAGACCTCAACAATGAAGACGCTGTTTACATCCAGTACCGCACGGATGACAGTCTCTTCAATCTGAGGCGCCTGCAAGCTCACACCAAGACACAAGAGCAACTTGTCCGTGAACTACTCTTTGCAGACGATGCCACTTTAGTTGCCCATTCAGAGCCAGCTCTTCAGCGCTTGATGTCCTGTTTTGCGGAAACTGCCAAAATGTTTGGCCTGGATATCAGCCTCAAGAAAACGGAGGTCCTCCATCAGCCAGCTCCCCACCATGACTACCAGCCCCCCCCACATCTCCATCGGGCACACAAAACTCAAAACGGTCAACCAGTTTACCTATCTCAGCTACACCATTTCATTGGATGCAAGGATCGACAATGAGATAGACAACAGACTCGCCAAGGCAAATAGCGCCTTTGGAAGACTACACAAAAGAGACTGGAAAAACAACCAACTGAAAAACCTCACAAAGATTAGCGTATACAGAGCTGTTGTCATACACACACTCCTGTTCGGCTCCGAATTATGGGTCATTTACCGGCATCACCTATGGCTCCTAGAACGCTTCCACGAGCGTTGTCTCCACTCCATCCTCAACACTGATTGGAGCGACTTCATCTCCAACATCGAAGTACTCGAGATGGCAGAGGCTGACAGCATCGAATCCACGCTGCTGAAGATCCAACTGCGCTGGGTAGGTCACGTCTCCAGAATGGAGGACAATCGCCTTCCCAAGATCGTGTTATATGGCGAGCTCTCCACTGGCCACCGAGACAGAGATGCACCAAAGAAGAGGTACAAGGACTGCCTAAAGAAAGCTTTTGGTGCCTGCCACATTGACCATCGCCAGTGGGCTGATATCGCCTCAAACCGTGCATCTTGGCGCCTCACAGTTCGGCGGGCAGCAACCTCCTTTGAAGAAGACCGCAGAGCCCACCTCACTGTCAACGGACAAAGGTGGAAAAACCCAACACCCAACCCCAATCAACCAATTTTCCCTTGCCACCGCTGCAACCGTGTCTGCCTGTCCCACATCGGACTTGTCAGCCACAAACGAGCCTGCAGCTGACGTGGACATTACCCCTCCATAAATCTTCATCCGTGAAGCCAAGCCAAAGAGGTGGTAATTGGCTAAAATCGCTATGCTTAACTATTTTAGCCAATTATCACCTTTAACCGGGGTTCTATGGGAGTGTGGTATCTTATAGCCACTGCACAAAATGAAAATGTTTAAGATAAACATCCAGGCAGGTATTCATAATTCATAGTACATGGAGTAACAGAGCATGTCAGCAAGCATTTAGTGTGGGGTCCGTGAAAATGCAGCACCCTCCAAGGAGTTGAGAGGTGGAGGGGAGATGCTGTTTATGGATGATTATAAAATATACCCATGAGTAAAGTAATGAATGTTTTAAGTTTTAATACTTAATAGTTTTAATCTTGGGCTTGACAGCCCAGTGAAGAGGAAAAGGATATTAAAACAAATTAAGAAAATGAAAGTAGATATAGTTTATTTTACAAGAAACTCATTTAATTGAAAAAGAACGTCAGAAGTTCAAAAGGATTGGATAGGATATATTGCAGCTTCTTCATTTAATTCAAAGGATTGAGAGTAGCTATTTTAATTGACAAAAAACTTCATGTTAAAATACAAAATGTAACTACTGAGCCTGCAGGGAGATATATTATGATACAATGTCAATTTTTTTTTCAGAATATTGAACACTAATGAATATATATATGCACCAAATTTAGATGATGAAAAATTTATACAGGAAACTTTTTTGAATTTGGACACTTTAATTTTAGACAGATCAACAAGAGCTATAGTAACAAAAAAAAAGTAGCCAAAGCTACATTGTCATTGATGAAAGATTTAAATTTGATAGATGCTTAGAGAAGATTTCCTCCAAGAGAAAGAGACTATTCTTTTGATTCCAGCAGACACGATTCTTACTTTAGAATTGACTTATTCTTGATATCTGCACAACCTCAGGGCAAAATACAGCTGACTGATTATAAAGCAAGAATTTTATCTGACCATTCTCTTTTGTTGTTGGTAATAATAATATTGGATAGAGAAGAATCAGTTTATAGATGGAGGTTTAATTCTATGCTCTTAAAAAGGAAAGATTTTTGTGAATTTATTAGAAGACAGTTAAGAATGTGACTAACTCTAACTCAGTTATAGATAAAATTACTTTATGGGATGCGATGAAGGCATATTTAAATCATCAAATAATAAAATTAAGTAGGATTATATGAAAGAAGTAGAGCAATTTGAGATAGAGATAATGAATTTAGAAAAAGATTTCCAGAGGCAAGTTAATGAAGATAAATAATGATCTCTTATTAACAAAAAGCTTCAAAATAATACTTTACAAAATATACAGAGCAGAGAAACTGATAATGAGAACCAATCAAAGGTATTATGAATTAGGTGAAAGGGTACATAAGGTTTCTGCATGGCAATTAAAGACAGAATAAGCATCGAGAATGATTATTGCAACCAAGAATGACTCTAATTTAATTTCTTATAAATCTCAAGAAATTAATGACAGTTTTAAACAATATTATTTAAAGTTATATCAATCAGTCTTTAAAAGATGATAATAAAATTTGATTTCAAATTAATGTACCTATATTCATTTGGATGATCAGAAAGGGTTGTCTGCTCCTTTCACACTAACAAAAGTTAGGGAGGCACTGAGTACTTTCCAAAGAAATAAGTTTCCGGGAAGGATGGTTTCCCACCTGAACTTTATAAAGAGTTTAAGAATTTAATAATTCTTCCATATATGAAAGTATGCGGCTGAAACACATACCTTACCAGAATCTTTTTAAAGCAGCAACAATAACTGATTCCTTTAAAAATGATCTTTATTTAGACCTTTATTAAATGCAGATTATGAAATAGTAGCAAAAATATTAGAAAATAGGTTGGAAAAATACTTAACCAAAGTTAATAAATATTGATCAAACTGGATTTGTTTAAAAAACATCAGCAGATAATGTTACTAGATTGTTGAGTATAATACATTTGGCACCAAAAATAGGAGCTATAAGTGTAGCAGTGGCTTTAGATACAGAAAAAGTGTTTGATAGATTAGACTGGGATTTTTTTTATTTCAAGTACTTGAAAAGTTTGGACTAGGGAAAATATTTGCAAATTGGATTAAAGCTCTGTATAATGGACCAAAAGCTAAAGTGGTAAAAAATGGATATGTTTCTGATTCTTTTCAATTAATTTGATCCAGTTGACAAGGGTGTTCATTGTCTCCAGTTTTATTTATTTTAGCAATCGAACCATTGGTAGAATTGATTAGGTCTGATTCTAATATTAAAGATTTTAGAGTTGATAGAGAGGAATATGATTAATCTATTTGCATATGACGTAATAATCTATTTGATGGAACAATAAAATTCATTATTTAAATTATATTCAAGATTAAAATAATATAGAATAGTTTCTGGTTATAAAATCAATTGGGATAAAAGTGAAATTTTGCCTCTTACTAGGGATGTAGTAAGAGATAACCAATTTAAATGGCCAATGAATGGAATAAAATATTTAAGGATATGAATAATATGTTTTAATTGATTTATAACCCTTTACTTAAGAATATTGCTGAAGATTTTAAAAGATGGATGGAATTACCTATATCTTTATTGGAAAGAGTTAATTGTATAAAAAAGAATATTTTTCCTAGGTTACAACATCTTTTTCAAACATTGCCTATATTTATTACACAGATTTCTTTTCAGAAATTGAATAAATATGTAAGAAAGTTTATTTGGAAGTGCAAAATGTTGAGGGACTCTTTAGAAAAATTTCAATTGGGAGGTTTATGACTTCCAAATTTTAAAAATTATTAAAATCTACACAAATGAAATTTTTTTTTTGAATGAGACAAACCAGCATGGATTAAGATAGAGATGGATAAAATAGGGGAGATAATACCTGAATATTTTGTATATAAATGGGATAAGAGATTAATAACTGGAGATAGGGATACTCCCCTGTTGAAACATTTGATTAATATATGGAACAAGGTAAATGTTGAAATGGGAATGAGGAATTATGTGATACTTAAAATGTCATTGATCCAAAATAGACTTATTCTATTTACAATGAATAATCGACTTTTCATTATTTGGTTTTCCAAAGGAATTAGGAGAACAGTGGGCTGTTTTGAAGGGGGAAATTTAATGTCATTTGATCATTTGGAAAATAGATATGGGATACAAAATTATACAATATTTTGTTATTATTAAATAATGGCATATTTATGGGATAAATTGGGTCCAACAATGTTATTGCCTGAAAGGAGTGAGATGGAAATTTTGATTTGTAATAGATCTATTCAGAAGTTTATTTCAGCTATGTACACATTTTTGTAAAAGGGAATATGAAAACAAGGAATTCCTAGATCTAGACAGAGATGGAAAACTGATTTAAACATTAGTATTGGGGAGAAAAATTGGTTAGAATTGTGTCATTATTGTATGACAAATATAATAAATGTTAGATATAGATTGGTTCAATATAATTTTTTTACATCAATTATATCTTACCCCACAGAAATTAAACAGATTGAAATCAGATTTATCAGATAAATGTTTCAGGTGTAATCAAGAGAGAGGCACTATTTTACATTCCACTTGGTCATGTCTAAAATTCAGACCATTTTGGACAGAATTAGGGGCATTTTTAGGTAAATGGAGTCAAATCTCCTCAAGATCCAATGCTTTTTTAAAAATAGGGTAATATATCAGGGATAAGACAAAAATTGAAATTTAATATGTTTCAAAAGGAATTTGTGAAGATTGCATTGGCAGTCGCAAGAAAATGCATAGCAGTGACATGGAAGTCAGATTCGCGTTTGGGAATGGACAGATGTCATGCTGAAAAACATAGCTGAATGCCTCTTTAAAAGATTACAAATAACCTAAGGAACAAATATAATACTTAAAAATTCTGGTGCCCGTATTTACACATTGTGGTTATACTTTATGAAAGGTGTCCCCTGAACCTCAATGAACTTTGTCAACTCCTTGGGACATATATATGATTAATAATGTAAAGGGGAAAGTTGACTGTATGTATTGAATTTTTAGTCATCAGATGTTTCTTTTTCCCTTTTTTCTTACTTTTTTCTTTTTTCATCTTTTTTGTTTTTCTGGTCTATGGGGTTATTATTTGGGGGTAAGGGGTGGGAGGGATTTAGGGGGTATTGATTTGAGATATACGATCAATATTTTTCTGTATTTTTGTCATTAATGCATGGATGGAAATTAAATAAAATATTTTAAAAAAGAAACTGCTTGGACCATAGCATTTGCTACTTTTACTAGTATGTTAATTTGGCTCTATAGGTTTTTTTTACACAGAGCCTGGGGTGGTGGTGGAGGCTGTTACAATAGGGACATTTAAAAGATTCTTTATGGATGTAAGGAAAATAGAAGGTTATGGAGTATGAGGGAGAGAAGGGTTAGATTGATTTATATAGATCGGCACAGGGCCTGTACTGTGTTCTACTGTTGTATATTCTACAGTAGTACAAGAAAGAGTGAAATTTAAATAATACAGTCAGGTCTTTTTTTTGTATGGTGTCAGAACAGTTCATCCACTTTGGTACACTTGGATGCACAAGTATCTCTAGCAGCTGGATCTACTTAATTACTGTGTCAATTATAGACTATGGAGAATCTCACAGACTCACTCAAATGTTTGTAACAGATTTTTCTGAAGTACACATGACAATATTAGTTTTGATCTATTGACCTTAGATGGAGTGAACATCACAAGAACCTGTACTCCTCTGATGTTATCTCATGTAGCTTAAAGCTGTTTTATTGATTAAATTAAGATGTAGAGCTGATTAGGAAAAGGGCAAATGAGGTTGGTAATTTGGGCTCAGAGCAGCCAGTTGTCATCAGATAAACATTTTGCATCTATTCTGAATTAAAAAATACAAATGTAAAAGAAAAGTAACATACAGGATGTAATTCCATGTCATGCAGATGAATTAATGCTTTCTATTCTGGTAATTATAAAGCCGTAAAGGGGAGGAAAATGAGAATAACAGGATCTAAAACAGGAGCTAAATCCTGTTATGAAATAATTGTGGATACTTTTGTTGAGATAACTAATCTTCTTATTTTGTATCAATCTCTTGATTTTTAGCTGTAGCTCAGATTTTCATATTTGGGATATATTGTCAGAGTACATGACATCCCATACAGCCCCGAGATCCTTTTTTGTCCGGGTGAGGCAGAATTACCACTTATTGATAGTGCAAAAAAATAAGTGTACACAATGTACATATGTAAATGATAAAGAAATGTAAATTGTGCAAAGCAGTGACAAAAAAAATCAAAGTGCAAGCATTCATAAATGAGTCCCTGATTGTCATTGAGGAGTCTGATGGGGGGGCTTGGCAAGATGGCGTAGAATCTAGATGTGTAATCTCGACCTCTCTGGCCAGACTTTTAAGTACATGTTTTTTAACCCTTTGTTTAAACTTTTTGAATTTTAGTTTAAAGTATTGAGGAGCTATTATGGCCATTAATGGTAAAAAGATTAAACCTCAAGCGCAGAAGAAGTTACATTTTCGAAGTGTTGAAGATTTGGGGCCTAAATGACTTGTTACAGCTTCAGGTTTAATTTCTTCAGTGTCTAAACCACAAACACTGCCTGTGGGAGCTGAAAAAACAATGTCTACTACTCACCAAGTGAAGGATGGCACTGGAATTACCCGTTCTCTGGAGGAAGGTGTGTGTTCCCAAGAAGTGGATCCCGATTCTGGAAGCCTCTCGATTTTAATGGAGGGAGCACGCAGGAAGACGACTCCATTGTTTGAAATGCATCAGGAAGCATTTGAACCAGAAGATATCGATTTCCACCGTGATTTTGCGCAAAAACAACGAGCTGCGGGGGGAGACCAGCATCGACCCCCTGAGGAAGTCGGGGTGCCGTCGCTGGGAGTCCAGACCCGCAGTAAAACCTCTAAAATGCCTTTCGTTGAGTTGCAGCAGGAGCTGCAGTTACCTGGTTCTGCCACTACGTGAGAGAAAGCAGGGCTGAGCTTTTCTGAGTTACAGTGTATGCAGTTAAATGCTGTTATTCAACCTTTAATGAATGAGATGATTCAAATGAATGCTAGTATAAGTTCAGAATTGAATACAGTTAAAGCACGTGTGGAAGCTTCTTGTGAAGATTTAAAAAAATTTCAGTCTGCTTTTTTGGAATGTAAACAGCAAGTGGTTTCTAACACAGAAAAAGTGTTGAAGGTTGAAAAATCAGTTAATGAATTGGGAGAACACGTGAAGGAGTTAGAGAGGAAAATAGACTACTTGGAGAATCAAAGTAGAAGGAATAATGTGAAAATCGTTGGTTTGCCAGAAGGTATGGAAGGACAAGATCCTCTTCGTTTTTTTTAAAGACTGGATCCCACAAGTATTAGGACAAGAATTTTTTTCTGGAGGCTTGGTACTGGAAAGAGCTCATAGAGCTTTAAGAAGAACACCTTTTCCTGGTCAACCACTGAGACTGGTAATAATTCGATGTTTGAATTATTTGGACAGAGAAGCAATACTTCGACTAGCAGTGCAAAATGCGAGACAACAACAAACTCCGTTACTGATTCAGAATAGTAGAGGTTTTTTTAATCCTGACTTGAGTCAAGAGGTCATTCAACACCGACGTCGATTTAACCCAGTTAAAGAAGCTTTGTGGCATAAAGGTTATAAGTCTACTTTTCACTACCCGGCAGTGTTGAAGGTGTTTTATGGAGATCATCAATTTCGGTTTTTTGAGAATGAACATGAAGCAATAATTTTTGCTGATTCATTGCCAGACATAAGAGGACAAAGACGTAGTCCACCATTGTCCCCTAAAGAAAAATCTGCTTGTTTTGGAAACGGAAGAAATGGCAGAAATGGGAAAAACGGGAATGGAAAGAGTCCAACTTTTTCTGAAATGGGATCTTCGAGATTGGAATCTCTTGGATGAAAGGAAGAATTTTCTTATTCTTATTGTACTTTTTTTTGTTGTTATGATATTTTGATGTTATTCATTGTTTGGCTGGGGAGGGAGAGATTTGCTCTAAGTTCTTTACTAGTCATCAGCCACTGGTGGGTGACCCACACCCAATTTTTGTTCAGGGATTACTACCTTTTAGTAGTTTTTTTTGGCGGGAGTTTTTTTTTCTTTTCATTTTAGTTAGCTTTTAATTCGTGATTTTTTTTCTCCTATTAGAGGGCCTATATACGTTGATTTGAGTTTTCATATAAAGATATTATTGGTATTTAGTAATTAAATATTTGGGTATAATTCTGAATGTTGATTATCAAACTTTATATAAATTAAATTATGTTCTGTTAATAAAATAATTAAAACTGATTTGATTAAATGAAAATATTTACCTATTAATTTATTGGGTAGGATAAATACAATTAAGAAGAATATTTTCCTGCATATGCAATATTTGTTTCAATCTATTCCGTATTTACTTGATAATATTTTTTTTCGAGATTTGAATAAAATGGTTAGGGAATTTTTATGGAGAGGTAAATTTTCAAGAGTAGCTTTGAATAAATTAACTTGGAAATATGAGTTAGGGGATTACGGTTACCACATTTTCAAAATTATTATGAAGCAGCCCAACTTAAATTTATTAGTTCCTTGATGGATTTGGTACGACCTCCTAGTTGGGCCAAAATTGAGATGGCAAATATTTCTGAATTTGAAAAACATCAATTTTTGTTTAGATGGAATATAAATTTGTTACAGCAATATTATGTGCCTATACTAAAACATTTAATGAAGCTATGGATTAAGATAAATAAAATGATAGGCTCTAGGGGTGAATTATTGGCTTTGACTCCATTGTATTATTCATTGCATTGGAGATTTAAAGGTGTGAAGAATTTAGGAGATTGTTTTAAAGAGGGTAAATTTTTATCTTTTAATCAGATGAGGGACAGTTTTGGTGTTGATAAGAACTGTTTGTTTCTCTATTATCAAATTCGATCTTTGGTAAAATGTAGAGATATGATTTTACCTGAAATGACTAAATTTGAGATTTTTCTTATGAAAGTACCAGAGAAGGGTTATATTTCATCTATGTATCAAATATTACAGGATGGTATGGATAAAAAGGGTTGGGAAAGGTCTAAACGTAAATGGGAAGCGGATATTGGTTTTATTTTTTCCGAGGATGATTGGCTAGATATTTGTTATGATAGTGTAACTCGATTGATAAATGCACGTTATGCAATGATTAACTATAATTTTTTACATCAATTATACTTAACACCTGAAAAATTAAAGAAGTATGGTTTTCATGAATCAGATTTGTGTTTTAATTTTGTTGGAACTTTTTTTCATGCTGTTTGGTCATGTATACATATACAATCTTTTTAGAAGAAAATTCAATTGTTTTTAGAATACCTGTATAAGATTAAAATACTTTTAGATCCGACAGTGTTTTTATTGGGTAGTTTGCAACCTTTGAAAAGTTTGGGATTAGATAAGTTTCAACTTGATTTTGTATATTTAGCTTTATCTGTAGTGAAAAAATGTATTGCTAGTACATGGTAAGATACGAATATGATTGATATTAATAGATGGCATAATGAGATGAGATATTGTTTAATAATAGAAAAAATTACATGTTTTGCGTGATAATTATAGTTTTTTATTAATAAGTGGTTGTTATATTCAGAATCAGATATATTTCAATATATATATTACATTTTATTGTTATATTTCAATTTAAATTGATTAGATCTTAATATGTATGCTTAATTTTTTCTAAATATTTTTTCTTTTTTTCTTTATGGCTCTCCTTAGGAGAGTTGGCTGAAGCGGGGGGGTTCTTTTTTTTTCTATATATAAAAAATAATGTTCATGTTTAGGGTTAATTGTTGTATATGTTATGTACTAATTGTTTTTTGAACGACATAAATAAAGTTTAAAAAAAAATTGAGGAGTCTGATGGTGGAGGGGTAGCAGTTGTTCCTGAACATGGTGGTACGAGTCTTGTGGCACCTAGACCTCTTTCCTGGTGGCAGCAGCGTGAACAGCGTGTGTGCTCAATGGTGCAGATCTTTGATGATTGGTGCTGCTCTCCGAACGCAGGGTTCCCTATAGATGTTCTCAATGGTGGGGAAGGTTTTGCCTGTGGTGTTCTGCACTGTTTCCATTACCATTTAGAGGGCTTTATGCAGGCACTGCCAAAAACTGATGGAAAACCGTGAACAGCGTCACAAAGTAGCAGCCATAGTTATTACAAAAACGGATTTCCAGTGCCCCCAGTTTCAGACTGGGACTGCAGAGCCACATTATGTCCACAGATAAGCTGTACAACAACATTTCTTCTTCAAACCAAAAGACCACCAATGTATAATATGCTTCGGGGTATTGGTGTCCCCATAACAGACTGTGATGCAGCCAGTGAGCACACTTTCCACCACACATTTGTAAAATTTGCCCGAGTTTCCAAAGCTTTATCAAACCTCTGCAAACTCCAGAGGATGTAGAAGCTGATCTTATTAAAGAGGGAAAAAAAATTAATTATAAATCGTTTATCAATTGCTTTCAATCCATGACATTTTAGATTTCATTTCAAGCTCTGTCTTGATTACAACTCTTTCATTCTCTGTTGGAATATTTGTTCACATAGATATTTATAATTTCTCCACAATTTATGTAATTCTGAGCTATGATAGCAGTGTCCACGTGTGAACCAATACATGTTGCAGCTATATGACCGTGCTTCATAGCCATCAGAAATGGTTGTTTGCAATTAGTTTTCCACTCCATCCCCACTGCTGCAACTTTAGTCTATTATAAAAGTTCTCCATGTCCCTAGTAGCCAGAGACATTCAAAAACAATTTGCATGGGTTTAAATGAATAAAATATTACTTTTTAAAATATTTTGAAAATGAGCAACTAAACGGCATCGTCTCAAAGAGTAGTTCACGGACAAGTTGCTCTTGTGTCTTGGTGTGAGCTTGCAGGCGCCTCAGATTGAAGAGACTGCTATCCGTGCGGTACCGAATGTAAACAGCGTCTTCATTGTTGAGGTCTTTCATGGCTTGTTTCAGCATCATGTTGAATTAGATTGAAAAGAGGGTTGGTGCGAGAATGCAGCCTTGCTTCACGCCATTGTTAATGGAGAAGGGTTCAGAGATGACGGAAAATACAAATTAAACAGTATTTAAATCACATTAAAATCTGTAAATTAAAGAACAATAATGAACATATTTACATTTACATTCAATGCCCTCCACAAGACACTTTTTTTCTTTTATTTGGCCACTGTGCTCAGTTTTAAATTAATAATCAAACAATTCACATGTCATTAAAGTGCAGATTTCAGAGTTTATTCAAGGTTATTTGTAAACATGTTGATTTGATCATGTAGAAATTACAGCACTTCGTATACATAGTCCCCTCATTTGAGGGCACCATAATATTTGGACATTGGTTTCACAGGTATTTGTGAGGACTCAGGTATGTTTAATTGCTTCATTGGTGCAGCTATAAGAGAGCTAGGCTTTTGATAATCTTTGGAGTCTGCCGTTGCCGTTTCTCAACATCAAGACCAGAGTTGTGCCCAATGAAAGTCAAACAAGCTGGAAAGCAAGAATTAAAGAGTAAGAGACATCATCCAAATCTTAGGATTAACAAAATCAACAGTTTGGAACTTCATAAAGAAGGAAGAGCGTCCTGGTGAGCTCAGTGATCGGAAAGGGACTGGTAGTCCAAGGAAGATCTCCACTGCTGTTGACAGAAGAATTCTCATCATCATGAAGAAAAATCCCCAAGCGTCTGTCCGACAGATCAGAAGCACTCTTCAGGAGGCAGGTGTGGATATGTCAATGACCACTGACAGGGGAAGACTTCATGAAAAGAAATAGAGGCTACACTGCAAGATGCCAACCTCTAGTTTGTAGCAGAAAGGATGGCCAGATTACAAATTGCCAAGAGGTATTTAAAAGAGCCTGCAGAATTCTGGAAAATGGTCCAATGGACAGAGGAGACCAAGATTAACCTGTATCAGAGTGATGGTAAGAGCAAAATGTAAAGGATCTGCTCAAGAGCCAAAGCATACCACCCTTATCATGGTTTGCTTCAGTATTTGCCTCTGTATTTCTGTTCATGAAGTCTTCTGTGAAATGTAGTGTCAGTGACATATTCACAGCTGCTTTCTGAAGAGTGTTTCTGATCTGTCGGACATACTTTTGGAATTTTTCTTCTTTAAGAAGAGAATTCTTCTGTCATCGGCAGTGGAGATCTTCCTTGGACTACCCATCCCTTTGCGATTACTGAGCTCACCAGTACACTTGTTCTTCCCATTGATGTTCCAAACAGTAGAATTTGGTAATCCCAAGGTTTGGATGCTGTCTCTTACTGGTTTATTCTTGCTTTCCAGCCTCATAATGGCTTGTTTGACTTTTATTGGCACAACTCTGGTCCTGATGTTGAAAAATGGCAACTACAAACTCCAAAGGTTATCAAAAGCTTAAAAGCAAGCCTAGCTCTCTTATACCTGTACCAATGAAGCAATTAAGCATACCTGAGTACTCACAAACACCTGTGAAACCAATATCGAAATGTTATGGTGCCCTCAAATGAGGGGACTATGTATACGAAGTGCTGTAATTTCTACATGGTCAAACCAAAATGTATACAAATAACTTTGAATAAAATCTAGAATGTGCTCTTTAATGACATGTGAATTGTTTGATTACAAATTTAAAACTGTGGAGCACAGGGGAAAATGAAGGGAAAAATAAAGTGCTTTTGTCCCAAACCTTGTGGAGGGCACAGTATTTCCACAACATCAGCAACCTTTTTTGAATGAATATCAGCCAGTTTAAAACTGGAGCAAAAATATCTGTGGGCCAAGCAGCATCCGTTCATCAAGCAGCAGATGTTGCTCAATCCACTGAACGACTCCAACAATTTTATTTTGCTCATGATTCCAGTTTCTGCAGACTCTGGTGCCTCTTGTTCCAAGCTGAATGGTTGCCCCCCACCCCCCCCCACCAGCAATGATACTGTTCTGATTGCTGAACTCATTGGTGCGTCCAGCAAATGAGCAGACAACCAGATGTGCCAGTATCAGAACTCAGCTCATCTTTGACACCTCTACATTTGGCTGAGCATATGAGGAAGTTTACATTGAGCTATGTTCATAGCTGCTGGTAACTGATAGTTGCCTAAGGAATTGCTGGTTATCAGTCAGTTCCATTCAGCTCACTAACTCAACTTGTACCAAGTCATGTAAAGACTCCTGACCTGGTTAAATTAACAGTGTCTTTTGTACCTTGTAGGCAAATTACTGGGCTAATATCCAAAATGTAATGCTATTAATCACAAACAGAACTTTAAATCCCCTGGTACCAATTGAATTGAAATCCAAGTAATTTAATTTGAATTTAAATTCAATGAAATGAAAATAAAAATTGAAAAAATAAAATTGAAATCTTTAAAAAGTATTTGAATTGCATTTGCAATAACATCTGGCATCACTGAAGATTTCCAAGAAATTACTGATTGTCATAATACTCCAAGAAGGAAGTTTGTTCCCCTGACAGGGTCTGGACTACACATGACTCTAGACCTACCAATACGATTAACTTTTTTTTGCCCTCTGATGTTTTGTGCTTAGTCTTGTCAATGATGCACAAAAATCACTGCAGCAATGTTCACACTCTTGGATTAATAAATTCAAATATATTTAATGTTGTCTGATTAACATCTCTTCCTGGCAAGGAGCAAACTTCCCCCACCATAACCAATCGCCATGGTTTACTCATCGCTCTGAGTAAAATCTGCCAGTCGTCTCTCCCCATCCTTTCCATAACCTTTCTAATTCCTAACTGGACAAGATTGTGGGTCATTTTGTTTCAAAGGTCAAGGCTAAGCAGGGTGACTATTTGAGCCATCATATCCTCCTTTTCACCTTCATGATTCCCAGCTCTGGCACTTTGGCACTCTTCCCTAGGTACATTCCTCATATTAGTATTATTGTCAAAGCTGCATGGGTCCTGTCATCTCTCTTTACAAAAGTCAAAGTTAAAATACCATTATGCCTTTTAACCTCCTCTATAGTATTCCTTAGTTTATCTAATGCCCCCTCCTTTATACTTCCAAAGGAAACCCTTCATGGTATATCCACGTGCAATTTGTACATCTCTTCAGAAACGGTTCCATACTTTGGGAATTCCGTCCTTCCCAAGTTTGCTCTCTTCAGTTTCATGTTCCTCCTTGGCAGGATCCTGTACATACAGGCTGCACTGGAATAACAATAAATTATACTTTCCCAACACATCCTGCTAGTTAGAGTGCAAATTGGAACACATTGTACTCTATTTTTGACACCTGGATATATTGCTGCTGAAGTACAGGAAATGGAAAATTAAGTAATTCTTGTTTCTATTTAAATTAGTAGAAGGCAAAGATTTTGCACAACATTTCCCTGCAGTTTCCAACATTGTCGCTGCTCAGCGGTTTTTATCTAACAGCTGTGCAATCGCAAAGTGCAACTAAGTAGATTTGGTCAGTATTTTTTTTATTGCCAAAGGATAAGTAGGCAAAATTCTTATTTCCTTTGCAAAAGGATAATATATCTGACAACAGGCCATGTCCGTACTGTGCCAGTAAAAGAAAATGTTATCCCTGAAGGAGAACCAATATTTCCCAGAAATTGTTAAATTGTTAACACCCGTAGAAGCTCAGGGATTTTGACGTCATGGTTTATGGGATAAATATTTGAAAAGAAGTGCCAGCATATTTTATACAGACTTGACATTCAGTGTCCAGCTCTTTACCAACGTGTTCTGAGTCACACAGAATATAATCAATTGATCCGAACATACAAACTACCACTGATGGCGCTGATTGACATGCCACCTAAATTATAATAGGAAAATGCTGAGACATCAATCAATATTTGAGTTATGAAGATGCTTGAGAGGCATTACATGCTATCATCGCTGCTCCAGGCAAGAAAGTTATACCTGGTTACCTTTGATAGGTTCGGATTCATAGTGTATATGAAACTATGAATAAATTAAACCCCAGATTCATAAGAAAATCTGTAACTGACTTCTGCTTAATGGCACCAGAATGCCTATTCGAGCAGTTATTGGGAAAATGAGAGGAAGGGCGAAGGCACAGGGAGGCTGTCATGACAGGGGAGAGGTGCAATGGCCGCTTGGGTGAATACTGGGGCAAGACCATTACTGCAGGAATAGAGACCACTCTTACCAGTACTGTGAATGATGACAAGGAATGACCTTCTGTGCTGGTCTCCCATCCACCTACTGATGACCGTGAAGTTTCTGGAAAGGCAGGAGGTCAGTGTGAACAAATCAGATTTGGCCAGAAACCTAGTGTTTGGTTTTTTTTTCGTATCCTGTGAAGTTTTGGATCTGCAAGGGTGCTGGAGATTGGTGAATAATGCCTGAATAACACTCAAAACTAAAATTTTCACTGTGTCTCAGTAAACATGACAATAACTAATAAATAAGAACGTGAGAAGGAGTAGGCAATTTGGCCCATCAAGCCTGCTCTACCATTCAATATGATCATGGCTGATCTGGCTGTGGACTTCGCTACTGTTACCTGCCCGCTCCCAATGATACACAATACCTTGTTTATTTTTAAAAAACCTATCCATCTGTGTCTGAAATACATTTAATGTTGCACAGCCTCCACTTCTTAATTGGGCAGAGAATTTCACAGATTCACCTCTCTTTGGAAGTTCCTTCACTCTGACTTAAATCTACTGCCCCCATGTCGCCTTCTGTCTGCTAGTTTGAGTCTCACCAGCCAGTGGGAACAACTTCCCTGATTCTCTCTTATCTTTTCCTTTCATAATTGTATATATTTCTATGAGATCTTCCCTGATGCACCATCAATAACTTCAAAGACTAGAAGTTGTAGAGAAACTGATAGGCTTTTATTCACAGCAGAATGGGGGCTCGTCCATGCTGATCGACTGCCCTGGACTGAGGAGGGGGCTGTGGCTAAGCAGGGTGACTAATTGAGCCATCATATCCTCCTTTTCACCTTCATGATTCCCAGCTCTGGCACTTTGGCACTCTTCCCTAGGTACATTCCTCATATTAGTATTATTGTCAAAGCTGCACGGGTCCTGTCATCTCTCTTTACAAAAGTCAAAGTTAAAATACCATTATGCCTTTTAACCTCCTCTATAGTATTCCTTAGTTTATCTAATGCCCCCTCCTTTATACTTCCAAAGGAAACCCTTCATGGTATATCCACGTGCAATTTGTACATCTCTTCAGAAACGGTTTGTTTGTTTTTATACTAAGGACTAGAAAACACGGTTTCATCAGGTTATACAATCGGATGATAATAGACTTGAAGTTGACAACCACCACAAATAAATGCATTGTAAATTTCTCTGCTGCCAGGAAGTAATATTTAACAAATAGTTAGTACTCTCCTTTACACATTGTTTTTACATTTTATAAGTGCATCATTATAAAATGAAATTTTAGCCTTTTATTTATTTGAGTGATTCAACCTGTGGATTTCTAGAATTATATTTTCCATGTTGTATACATTGGTTAACCTTAGAATTTCAGTATGTATTTTCATAAAAAAACTAAAATCAATAAAAATTCACACACGTCAAGTTTATTGTCATCTGATTGTACAAGAACAACCTGACGAAGTCTGCGCACCTGGTTTGTGATGAATTTCCTGTCTTAACTATAATGCCAGCTTTTGGTGGCCACTGGTTTCCAGCCAGGGGTGAGGTTTGTGAAGAGTGCCGGAGGAGCAACCTGGAGAGTGGAAAGGCTACAAGTGAGGCGCAGGGGTGTGGGCCGTTGCTGGCAGGAGGCCTCCGAGGTGGAGTGGTTGCAGACAGAGAGTGGGGCGTGGGGCCTGCCATAGTGCAGGGAAACAGTTCGGAACTGGCACTGAAAATCCAGTCTCAGCAATACAGGAGCGCACAGTCTGTAAATGTGATGCCCTGGACTTGCAGGGTCACCACACAATACCCCTTTACCCCAGTCAAGTGTGATCTGGTCGCCAATGAAATCTTCTGGTCAGTGGGGAGAATGACCAGTCCGCAACGGTGGGTCAGGTCTGGGCGGATAAAACTCTCAGTTGACCCCAAGTCAAATAAGCAATTGGTATGATGTCCATGCACTTTAATCAGTTCCATTGCTTTTGTAAGGGGATGGGGGCAGTCCTGGTCCAGGGTCACTGATGCAGCAACCTGTGCTTGGAACAGTGGAGTCTTACGTGATGATATCATGCAGCGTCGGACCTGAAGTGCACTATGTGTGCGTGGTGATGTCACAGAAGCAGTCGGGCTGGAGTTGTCAGCATTGAGGAGCTTGGGCTGCTGCCAGCCAATGGTAAGTGCAGGGGGTCGCTACTTGCCGTTGGTGGTGGTGCAGTCAGTTGGGCAGTCTTTGGCGGTAGTGGTAGTGGGTACCTGGTCGGTAGCATTGGTAGTGGCAGCAGGTACCTAGTTAACTGTGTCAAATGCAGTGGGTCCCTGGTCATTGGCGGTAGCAGCGGTGGGTTCTGGGTCGGTAGCGGCGGCAGGTACCAGGTCTGCAGTGGCAGTAGTGGTGGCCGTGGCGGCGGGTCCCTGGTCAGCAGCATTGGTGGTGGTGGGTCTCTGGTGGGCAGCGTCAATAGTGGCAGTGGCGGCGGCGGGTCCCTGGTCGGCAGCGTCAGTAGCAGTGATGGCGGCGGCAGTGGTCGTTGAAATCAGGGCCGGGGCCTGGGCATTTGTTGCTTTTTTTTTAAATGATTATTACATTTTTTATTTTTCACACCATAAATCACATTAGCCATGACATACACTTTTTCTTTTTCACACATATACAGTGACTTTTTCTCCCCCCCCCACCTCCTCCCAAGCCACCCCCCCACCCCCCCCCCTCTCATCCATTTTAGGTATACAATCTTGGTTGCATTAAACCAGTCAGACAATGTTGTCATTCAACAAAAATACACCAGAAATTCTACTGAGTCCATTCTTTTCTTTTCTTCTCCTTCCATCAACTTAGGTAATGTTTGTCCCCAGTAGGTTTTCGCTATTGTATTTAATGTAAGGCTCCCATATTTGTTCGAATATTTCAATATTATTTCTTAAACTATATGTTATTTTTTCTAATGGAATACATTTATTCATTTCTATATACCATTGTTGTATTTTCAAATTATCTTCCAATTTCCAGGTTGACATAATACATTTTTTTGCTACGGCTAGGGCTATCTTAACAAATCTTTTTTGTGCATCCTCCAAATCAATTCCAAATTCTTTGTTTTTTATGTTACTTAGGAGAAAGATCTCTGGATTCTTTGGTATATTGTTTTCTGTTATTTTATTTAATATCTGATTGAGATCATCCCAAAATGTTTCTACTCTCTCACATGTCCAGATTGCATGAATTGTTGTTCCCATTTCTTTTTTACATCGAAAACATCTATCAGATACTGTTGGGTCCCATTTATTTAACTTTTGCGGTGTAATGTATAGTCTGTGTAACCAATTATATTGTATCATACGTAGCCTCGTATTTATTGTATTTCTCATCTTTCCAGAACATAATTTCTCCCATGTTTCCTTTTTTATCTTTATATTTAAATCTTGTTCCCATTTTTGTTTAGTTTTACCATTTGTTTCCTCATTCTCCTTTTCTTGCAGTTTAATATACATATTTGTTATAAATCTTTTGATTAACATTGTATCTGTAATCACATATTCAATGTTACTTCCCTCTGGTAAACTCAAATTGCTTCCTAATTTATCCTTCAAGTAGGATCTCAGTTGGTAATATGCCAGCGCTGTATCTCCAGTTATATTGTACTTATCTCTCATTTGTTCAAAGGATAAGAATCTACTTCCTGAAAAACAATTTTCTATTCTTTTAATCCCTTTTTTTTCCCATTCTCTAAAGGAAAGGTTATCTATTGTAAAAGGGAGTAGCTTATTTTGCGTCAATATTAGTTTTGGTAATTGATAATTTGTTTTATTTCTTTCTACATGAATCTTCTTACAAATATTGAGGAGATGATGTAATACTGGAGAAGTTCTATGTTGTACCAATTTTTCATCCCATTTATATAATATGTGTTCAGGTATCTTTTCCCCTATTTTATCTAATTCTAATCTCGTCCAGTCTGGTTTTTCCCTTGTTTGATAAAAATCTGATAGGTATCTTAATTGTGCGGCTCTATAATAATTTTTAAAGTTTGGCAATTGTAAGCCTCATTGTTTATACCATTCTGTTAATTTATCTAGTGCTATCCTCGGTTTCCCCCCTCTCCATAAAAATTTCCTTATTATTTTCTTTAACTCTTTGAAGAATTTTTCTGTCAGTTGTATTGGCAATGCCTGAAATAAGTATAATATCCTTGGAAAAATGTTCATTTTAATACAGTTTATCCTTCCTATCAGTGTTAGTGGTAGATCTTTCCAATGCTCTAAATCGTCCTGTAATTTTTTCATTAGTGGATTATAATTGAGTTTATATAATTGGCCTAGATTTTTGTTTATTTGTACACCTAGGTATCTTATGCCTGCATTTGCCATCTAAATGGAGATTCCTTCTTAACTTTTGAGAAATCCGCATTATTCATAGGCATTGCTTCACTTTTATTTACGTTTATCTTGTAACCCGACACTTCTCCATATTCCTTCAATTTCTTATATAATTCTTTTATTGATAGTTCTGGTTCTGTTAAGTACACTATAACATCATCCGCAAATAGACTGATTTTACATTCCCTGTCTTTTATTTTTATTCCTTTTATATTATTATCTATTCTTATCAATTCTGCTAGTGGTTCTATAGCTAGCGCAAACAATAAAGGTGATAGTGGGCATCCCTGCCGCGTTGACCTGCTTAAGTTAAATTGCTTTGATACATGTCCATTTACTGTCACTTTCGCTAACGGTCCCTTATATAGTGCTTTAATCCAATTAATATACTTCTCCGGTAAACTGAATTTTTCCAATACTTTGAACAAATAATTCCATTCTACTCTGTCGAAGGCCTTCTCTGTGTCTAAAGCAACTGCTACTGCAGGTGCTTTATTTCCTTCTACTGCATGAATTAAGTTAATAAATTTACAAATATTGTCTGTTGTGCGTCTTTTTTTGATAAATCCAGTTTGGTCTAAATTTACCATTTTCGGTACCTGTTCTGCTAATCTGTTCGCTAATAGTTTAGCTATTATCTTATAATCTGTGTTTAGCAGAGATATTGGTCTATATGACGCTGGTGAGAGTGGATCTTTCCCTTGTTTTAGTATCACTGTAATTATTGCTGTTTTACATGAATCTGGTAAGCTTTGTGTTTCATCAATCTGGTTGATTACATCCAGGAGGGGTGGAATTAATAAGTCTTTAAATGTTTTGTAGAATTCTATTGGAAATCCATCCTCTCCTGGTGTCTTATTATTTGGTAATTTTTTTATTATCTCTTGTATTTCTACTGTTCCAAATGGTTCTGTTAATTTATTTTGTTCCTCTATTTGTAGTTTTGGTAGTTCAATTTTAGTCAAAAATTCATCTATTTTCCCTTCTTTCCCTTCGTTTTCAGTTCGGTATAATTGTTCATAGAATTCTCTAAAGTTTTCCTTAATTTCTTTTGGATTATATGTAATTTGTTTGTCTTTTTTCCTTGATGCCAATACCATTTTCTTAGCTTGTTCTGTCTTAAGCTGCCATGCTAGGATTTTGTGCGTTTTTTCACCTAGTTCATAATATTTCTGTTTTGTCTTCATTATATTCTTCTCTACCTTATATGTTTGTAATGTTTCATATTTTATTTTTTTATCCGCCAATTCTCTTCTTTTAGTTGTATCTTCCTTCATTGCTATTTTTTTTTCTATGTTTACTATTTCCCTTTCCAACTGCTCTGTTTCCTGATTATAGTCCTTCTTCATCTTGGTTACATAACTTATTATTTGCCCTCTAATGAATGCTTTCATTGCATCCCATAGTATAAACTTATCTTCCACTGATTCCGTATTTACTTCAAAATACATTTTTAATTGTTTTTCAATAAATTCTCTAAAATCCTGTCTTTTAAGTAGCATGGGGTTTAATCTCCATCCTCAACCGATGGTCAGAACACTTCCAATCTCTTTTCAGTGCCAACCGCTCAGTCCAAGATTCCGCCCTGCTCCAGCTCCCTCAACAGCCCCTAAGGCTAGAGCTGGATGAGGTTCCCACCCTGGATGAGACATATAAGGCAATCGAACAACTGAAAAGTGGCAAAGCAGCAGGTATGGATGGAATCCCCCCAGAAGTCTGGAAGGCTGGCGGCAAAACTCTGCATGCCAAACTGCATGAGTTTTTCAAGCTTTGTTGGGACCAAGGTAAACTGCCTCAGGATCTTCGTGATGCCACCATCATCACCCTGTACAAAAACAAAGGCGAGAAATCAGACTGCTCAAACTACAGGGGAATCACGTTGCTCTCCATTGCAGGCAAAATCTTCGCTAGGATTCTACTAAATAGAATAATACCTAGTGTCGCCGAGAATATTCTCCCAGAATCACAGTGCGGCTTTCGCGCAAACAGAGGAACTACTGACATGGTCTTTGCCCTCAGACAGCTCCAAGAAAAATGCAGAGAACAAAACAAAGGACTCTACATCACCTTTGTTGACCTCACCAAAGCCTTCGACACCGTGAGCAGGAAAGGGCTTTGGCAAATACTAGAGCGCATCGGATGTCCCCCAAAGTTCCTCAACATGATTATCCAACTGCACGAAAACCAACAAGGTCGGGTCAGATACAGCAATGAGCTCTCTGAACCCTTCTCCATTAACAATGGCGTGAAGCAAGGCTGTGTTCTGGCACCAACCCTCTTTTCAATCTTCTTCAGCATGATGCTGAACCAAGCCATGAAAGACCCCAACAATGAAGACGCTGTTTACATCCGGTACCGCACGGATGGCAGTCTCTTCAATCTGAGGCGCCTGCAAGCTCACACCAAGACACAAGAGAAACTTGTCCGTGAACTACTCTTTGCAGACGATGCCGCTTTAGTTGCCCATTCAGAGCCAGCTCTTCAGCGCTTGACGTCCTGCTTTGCGGAAACTGCCAAAATGTTTGGCCTGGAAGTCAGCCTGAAGAAAACTGAGGTCCTCCATCAGCCAGCTCCCCACCATGATTACCAGCCCCCCCACATCTCCATCGGGCACACAAAACTCAAAACGGTCAACCAGTTTACCTATCTCGGCTGCACCATTTCATCAGATGCAAGGATCGACAATGAGATAGACAACAGACTCGCCAAGGCAAATAGCGCCTTTGGAAGACTACACAAAAGAGTCTGGAAAAACAACCAACTGAAAAACCTCACAAAGATAAGCGTATACAGAGCCGTTGTCATACCCACACTCCTGTTCGGCTCCGAATCATGGGTCCTCTACCGGCACCACCTACGGCTCCTAGAACGCTTCCACCAGCGTTGTCTCCGCTCCATCCTCAACATCCATTGGAGCGCTTACATCCCTAACGTCGAAGTACTCGAGATGGCAGAGGTCGACAGCATCGAGTCCACGCTGCTGAAGATCCAGCTGCGCTGGATGGGTCACGTCTCCAGAATGGAGGACCATCGCCTTCCCAAGATCGTATTATATGGCGAGCTCTCCACTGGCCACCGTGACAGAGGTGCACCAAAGAAAAGGTACAAGGACTGCCTAAAGAAATCTCTTGGTGCCTGCCACATTGACCACCGCCAGTGGGCTGATATCGCCTCAAACCGTGCATCTTGGCGCCTCAGTTTGGCGGGCAGCAACCTCCTTTGAAGAAGACTGCAGAGCCTACCTCACTGACAAAAGGCAAAGGAGGAAAAACCCAACACCCAACCCCAACCCACCAATTTTCCCCTGCAACCGCTGCAATCGTGTCTGCCTGTCCTGCATCGGACTTGTCAGCCACAAACGAGCCTGCAGCTGACGTGGACTTTTTACCCCCTCCATAAATCTTCGTCCGCGAAGCCAAGCCAAAGAAGATACATTCTTGGAGGGATGTCCTCTAGCTTTACTGTCAATATTAAGGGTGAATGGTCCGATAGTATTCTCGCTTTATATTCTGTTTTTCTTACTCTATCCTGCATACTAGCTGATAACAAAAATAGGTCTATTCTTGAGTATGTTTTATGTCTAGCCGAGTAGTATGAGTATTCCTTTTCTTTTGGGATTAGTTTCCTCCATATATCCAAAAGTTTCATTTCTTGCATTGATTTAATTATAAATTTGGTTACTTTGTTCTTTCTGTTAATTTTTTTCCCCGTTTTATCCATATTTGGATCCAAATTCAGGTTGAAATCCCCTCCTATTAGTATGTTCCCTTGCGTATTAGCTACCTTCAAAAAGATATCTTGCATAAACTTTTGATCTTCTTCGTTAGGTGAATATACATTAAGTAGATTCCAAAACTCCGAATATATCTGACATTTTATCATAACATATCTCCCTGCTGGATCTATTATTTCCTCTTCTATTTTAAATGGCACATTTTTACTAATTAATATAGCCACTCCTCTTGCTTTTGAATTATACGATACTGCTATTACATGTCCTACCCAATCTCTCTTTAATTTCTTGTGCTCCAATTCAGTTAAGTGTGTTTCTTGGACAAATGCTATATCAATTTTTTCCTTTTTCAGTAAATTTAGTAGTTTCTTCCTTTTAATTTGGTTATGTATTCCATTAATATTTAAAGTCATATAGTTCAGCGTAGCCATTTTATACTTTGTTTATCTTCTCTTTCCGTTTTTCCATCATTATCTTTCCTCCTTTTCCATTTCTGTTTTCTTATTTTCAACTCTTTATAAGACAACATTCCTACAACATCCAACATTTTCCTTATTCTCCTATTTATATCTTCTTTATCCCCAATCTCCCCTTCCCCTCCTGAGTTGTCCTTTATCCCTTGTCGGACAACCACATCTCCCCTCTCCATTTGGGTTTGCGAATCCACTCGCAAGCGTCAACTGATTTTGCAGTGACCGCTATTCCCCCCCACCCAGCCCCCCCAGAAAAGATTTCGCTTTTCATATGTAACAAAGGTCACTCTTTTAATTCCCTCCTTATTCTCTCTATTCCATTACCTTCCCTTATTAATTCTTGTCTATACTATCTATATTTTCCTCTAAGTACAGATACATTCACGTATGCACATTGTATCTATTCACTCTTATACCTCTTTACCCACATACATATCAATCGTGATCATTTTTACTCTCATTACCCGTCTTCATCCCTCAGTCTATTTTTGTAATTGTTCTGCAAATTTTCGTGCTTCTTCTGGGTCCGAGAATAGTCTGTTTTGTTGTCCTGGAATAAATATTTTCAATACCGCTGGATGCTTTAGTATAAATTTATACCCTTTCTTCCATAAAATCGCCTTTGCTGTATTGAACTCCTTTCTCTTCTTTTGGAGTTCAAAACTTATATCTGGATAAATGAAGATTTTTTGCCCTTTATACTCCAGTGGTTTGTTGCCCTCTCTTACTTTTTCCATTGTCTTCTCCAGTACCTTTTCTCTTGTAGTATATCTTAGGAATTTTACTAAAATAGATCTTGGTTTTTGTTGTGGTTGTGGTTTAGAGGCCAATGCTCTATGTGCCCTTTCTATTTCCATTTCTTGCTGTAGTTCTGGACATCCTAGGGTCTTAGGGATCCAATCTTTTATAAACTCCCTCATATTCTTGCCTTCTTCATCTTCCTTAAGGCCCACTATCTTTATGTTATTTCTTCTGTTATAATTTTCCATTATATCTATTTTTTGAGCTAACAGTTCTTGTGTCTCTATCGCTTTTTTATTAGATTCCTCCAATTTCTTTTTTAAGTCTTCTACCTCCATTTCTGCTGCTACTGCCCGCTCTTCCATCTTGTCCATTTTCTTTCCCATTTCTGTTAAGGTCATATCTATTTTATTCATTTTCTCTTCTGTGTTGTTTATTCTTTTTCTTAAATCATTAAATTCCTGTGTTTGCCATTCTTTAAATGACTCCATGTATCCTTTAATAAGAGAAAGTACAACCTTTATCTTGCCTTTCCCTTCTTCTTCTATTTCACTGTACTCTTCCTCTTCTTCCTCTGGGTTGGCCATCTGTTGTTTCTTTGTTGCCCTTTTCTTCTCTTCTTTCTTGTTTCCATTGTCTTCTGTGTTCTCTTCTTGCTGCAGGTGTTCTGCAGCTGTCATTGCCGGCTGTGGAGATTGACTCCCCAGCTGGTCCCCCCTCCCGTCGGTGTGTTTTTTTTCATGCGCGGTTGCGCACTTTTACTCGGCTCAGCAAGCTATTTTTGTAGTCCACTATCTACCGACCTGAGGGAGCGGGTTTCTCTCTCCACCGCGGGCCTCTTCGAACAGGTAAGGCCTTCTCCTTCTTCCTCCGTTGTCTTTTCTTCCTCTCTTCTTACCGTTGCTTTCGATTTTTCTTTTTTTGTCGCCATCTTCTTTCCACCTTTATACTCACTTTTCTTTAACTTTTATTTCTGTGCCTTTGTGTTTTCCTTTGTTTTTCCCAACTTTTCTGGAGAGGGCTGGAGTTCACCGTCCGGCCACTACTCCATCACGTGACTCCTGGCATTTGTTGCTTCAGTGGGAGGTCGAAGCAGGCCAATGTCATCGTGGTGAGGGTGGGCTGTACCTTCCGTGCTCGGCGCCTGCCCCGTGACATCAGGTGTTGCTGCGCAGTGGAGCCCTCGCTCTCATTAGACGAGAGCTCTCAGGAAGAGATGTTTGAATGGAAGGGTGACGGTTGGGTCTCACACGTGGCTCTGTGTTTGACAGTGGCCATTTTGGAGTGACAGACTACAGCAAAGTGCCATTTTTAAGAAACCTCTGGCACCTGGCTTTCCTCGCCGGACACTGGGACCTGCTGTGCTTGTCCCTCCCGCAGAAGTAGCACTTCGGGGTCTCATCATGCAGGGTAATGGTGGCCGACAGGCCGTCGGTGGGCTGTGGTTGGGGTTGAGGGAGTGCATCCTACTCACTTCATAGCGTGGGGTCCAGCCCTGATGATAGAATCCATACTATCACAACCACCTTGCCCATCTCAGTTTTCTCAGGAAGTGAAATCACTGTTGGTCTTTCCTGACAAGTGAGGAGATGTTTTGTATCCAGGATAAGGCTGTAATTAAGTGGATTCCGAAGAACTTGGTGCTCTCCAATCCTGAGCTAATAATGTGTAGTCATGGGTGGTCATCTCTGGTCCTCCTGAAGTCCACAAACATCTCCTTTATCTTCTCCATGTTGGGACTTTGATCGAGACGCACCACGTCACGAGATTTGCCTCCTCTTCTCTGTGGTGCGACTCATCGTTGTTGCTGATGAGGCCAACGACTGTCGAGTCATCTGCAAACTTGATGACTCTGTTGGAGCTGGATCTGTCATTGCAAAAGCATGAACAGGAGGGGGGCTGAGCACACAACCCTGAGGTGTGCCAGTGCTCAGTGTGACGGTAATCGATGTTCGGCTGATGACCTGGTCAGACTGTGGTCTTTCTATTAGGAAGTTACAGAGAGGGGTGTTGAGTCCCATCTTGTCAATACAATTGTTCCTAAACAATGAAACTGCATCAGCTGATGTTTTGGACTTAAATTTAGATTGTATTCCCAAGAGATCTAATTTCTATATGAATTGGCTTGTCTGAAACCAGATCCTTGAAACTCAGTAACTCTCAGATTTGATCTTCAGTCTATGCTAATTTCTGCTGAGGAGTGACAGAACTGCTTTTAATAGACAGGAAGGTATAATTTAGCATGGTTCCTGCTTCCTTTTACAACCCAATGGGACTTGTTGGAAATTATTTATATAGTGATCTATCCAGAGAATGGGACTGGCATTAAGTTGAATTGCAATCCAAGATACATTTCACTTGTCGGAAATGGATTCAGGTTTGGGAACTAGTATCCATTATAGTCATTAAGTGTTTGCCACAGAGCAGTGAACAATAAAACCTGGTCCACCTTATCATCGACACATGTGAATCAGAGACAAGGCCACTGCCTTCAGAAGAGGAGGTGGAAGATGGCAGAAGAAAACAGAAAAGGAAAGTTTAATCGTGAAATTTGAACAGTGAGTTAAACATTGTTGCCCTCCTTGTAAAATATTCAAAACATGCTTCATTTTGCTTTGCTTTCATTGACATTTACATCTGATTGTAATTGGAATTTATTTTATAGGTACATATTATAATAAACACGATGTGAGCGTTGCACATTAGGAACCATTCGTCCGATCAGATAAATATGCAAATATTCCTCTTGAGGATGTTCCAGTTTTGTAATATGAGAACAATGATGAAACGTTTGTATTTTTGTTTATAGTTTGAATGTATTAAAATCTTCAAAGCATTAAGGAAGAGTGAAATATGTTCACTTTCGGTGTTGCTGGCTTTTAACTGAAATGTAATCCAGTACACGACTATGTGCAATTAATAGGAAAAGCATAGCTCCTGTTTTTGTTGGCCGAGGCCTCTACCATGTAAAAAGGGAGACAAAATCATGATTTATCACAGAGGTTTGTGTCACCATTTTCCAGAATAATGGGTAATTTATGGACCTTTTGGGAATTGTATTCCTTAAGGTATTTATTTCACTATAAAATACCTCCTCTATTAAAAAAAATGCTTTTCAACTAAAGAATTGTGTCATACTGATAATGTGCAAGAAAGCCTCTTTGATCAGTTGTCAGCAATTATATGTGCATTATAACATAATGTCTATCAAAGAGTTCAAAAGAAGGAACCAAGAATGAATTAAGAGACTGTACAATGTTTATGTGTGTATGTATGTATGTATGTGTATGTATATATAGTATGTGTGTTATGTATGTGTATATATACACACACATATTGACACAGATAGACATACATACATATATATGTATGCACACACACACAATAATAATACACTGCACAATGTATATGTACAGATATATAGATATATATATATATATATACATAAAGCACTTTTGCCTAGAAACTAGAATTGTTGCTGACCACTTGAACCTCAAAGATATTAGCTGTAAGTTGTGAAAATACAATTCTGTACAATTACATCATTCATGAAATTTGACCCATTTCTTGAAGACACATGAGGATGCTTGGCTTTAGCATAGATTGATGTGATTTGTGAGTCAATATTTACTTGAAATATCTGCAGCTGAAATTCGGTTACATTTTTTTCAATTTGGGGAAACCAATACTTTGCCACTCAAAGGGATCCAGGTGTTCATAGCTCTCTATTCAGGTGGATGGGCTAATTAAAGGACTGCTTGTCCATTACATCTGCAGTCCGCTTCACTGAATTCTGGAGGCTGACTGGCTACTGAGGAGACTGCTGCAAGGTCGATCCTACAGAATGGAGAGTTCACATGATTTTTATTGCTAGATGTCCTGACCCTGAGTTTGTCATACATTAGCTGTTGCACATTGAAGGTTTCTTCATTGGTTTCTGCCTCCTTTCTGTGCTTTAACCAGTATGAAAAAATTCAATAGGTTCTCCTAAAGTCCTAGGATGGTCCCAGGAGAGTTATGATTTCAGTGTGTGCACCATTCCAGGGCATCATGCAGCAACCACCTTAGAGGATTCAGTACATTGTCATAATTTGATGCGTCCTTTACATATTTCCTATCATGAAGGCTGAGGCATTTCCCAAGATGTTCCAGTAAGTGGAGAGTGATCTTCACATGATGCATGTCAGCAAGGCAATAGTGTACCTTAGGACATTCTGTGGAAGGCTTTGAATTCATAGGTAGGTATCTTTTAGAAATTGGGGCAGATGAGTTTAAATAAATTAAAATTCTGGAGTAAGTCAGCAAGTCCCATTGCATCCACAGGAGGCAACGATATATGACCAACATTTCGGGCCCAAGACCTTTGTCATGAATATGACCAAAAAGCGGGCAGGTGCCTGAATAAAAGGGTAGGGGGGGGGAGGGAAGAACAGGCAGAAGGTGGAGCACAGGCCAATAAGCCATGGATGGAGAAGCAGGAGAGAGAAGCCAAGACTTGATCGAAGGAGGGAGGTGGCTCTGGGAATGCAGAGCTGGAAGGAAGGAAAGTGAGTGATAAGGGAAGGGGAGATAGGGAATGGAATCACAGGGATAGGGAAAGAGAGAGAGACACTGGGGTGGGGGGGGGTGGGTAGCTAATGGAAACCAGATAAGTTGATGCCATCTGGTTGGAGGGTGCCCAGACTGAATAGGAAATGTTTTTCTCCAACATGCGGGTAGTCTCAGCCTGTCAGAGCATGGACAAACATGTCAGCATTGGAACAGGGCATTAAGAAATGTGTTGTCATTGAGAGCCCGGATCGGGGGGCCGCCGCCGTCTACCCTTCGCCCGGACCGGGGCCGGGGCCGCTGCTGCTCTCCCTGTGCCCGGACTGGGGCAGGAGCAAGGGGGAGACGGCGGCCCCAGTCCGGGCACAGGGAGAGCAGCAGAGGCCCCGGCCCCGGTCCGGGCGAAGGGTAGACGGCGGCGGCCACGATACGGGCAGAAGCAAGGGGGAGACGGCGGCCCCGGCCTTGGTCGAGTGAGGCAGGCGGAGGCCCCGGTCCGGGCAGGGAGTGGGAGGCGGTGGCCCCAGTCCAGGAACAGGGTGAACTGCGACGGCCTCGGCCCCGGTCCGGGCAGTATGGACCGACCTAGGAGGGGAGGCAGACCCCTCCAGCCCGGGTAAGAAACCTGCATAGGAGAAGGCCACTCCGATATAAAACCTACGACCCAAGGACCTCGCTGCCACGTCCCAGCTTGCTTGGCCACGGCACACGAACCATGGGTGTAAAGGGTGGGGCCAGTACTGCGCGCACTGCACTCCACCTAAAAGCTCCTTTGCGCAGGCCCGAGGACAGGTCCACGTCCTCCCCCTCAACGTCCTCCCCCTCCACGTCCTCCCCCTCCACGTCCTCCCCCTCCACGTCCTCCCCCTCAAAAGATGCTCACAAACTCAAGCTAGCATGCTGGAACATCAGAACCATGCTAGACAAGACTGACAGCCACCGACCTGAACGTCGGTCTGCCCTCATTGCACATGAACTCCTCAGACTTGACATCGACATAGCCGCTCTCAGTGAAGTCCGCCTGGCAGATGTAGGCAGCCTCCAAGAACGCGGCGCGGGCTACACACTCTACTGGTCTGGCAAGCCTTCGGATGAATGACGCCTATCTGGTGTAGGCTTCATGGTCAAGAGCTTCATTGCCTCCAAACTCGAAAACCTTCCGACAGGCCTCTCGGACCGAATCATGTCCATGCGACTCCCACTTCAAAACAAGCGTCACATCACCCTCATCAGTGTCTATGCTCCAACCCTCCAGGCGGAACCAGCAGAAAAGAACAAGTTCTACACCGACCTGCGCAACCTCATCCAACGTACCCCTACAGCCGACAAGGTTGTCATCCTGGGCGACTTCAACGCTCGTGTCGGCAAAGACTCAGAAACCTGGCCAGGAATCCTGGGCAAGCATGGCGTCGGCAAGTGCAACGACAATGGGCGCCTCCTGTTGGAGCTCTGCGCAGAACAGCGGCTTGTCATTACAAACACCCTTTTTCAGCAGAGGGACAGCCTTAAGACCACCTGGATGCATCCCCGATCCAAACACTGGCACCTCCTGGACTACATCCTGGTGCGAGAAAGTGACAAACAAGATGTGCTCCACACCAGGGTCATGCCTAGCGCGGAATGCCACACTGACCACCGGCTGGTTCGCTGCAAGCTCAACCTTCACTTCAAGCCAAAGCCCAGGAACAATAAAGCCCCCAGAAAGAGGTTCAATGTTGGAAAACTGCAGTCAGACGAAGCGAGAGGAAACTTCCAGGCAAACCTCAAAGCAAAGCTCGACGTTGCAACCCGCCTCACGGACCCGTCCCCTGAAACCCTCTGGGATCAGTTGAAGACTACCATACTGCAATCCACTGAAGAGGTACTGGGCTTCTCCTCCAGGAAAAACAAGGACTGGTTTGACGAAAACAGCCAGGAAATCCAGGAGCTGCTGGCAAAGAAGCGAGCTGCCCACCAGGCTCACCTTACAAAGCCGTCCTGTCCAGAGAAGAAACATGCCTTCCGTCGCGCATGCAGCCATCTTCAGCGCAAACTCCGGGAGATCCAAAATGAGTGGTGGACTAGCCTCGCCAAACGAACACAGCTCAGCGCGGACATTGGCGACTTCAGGGGTTTCTACGAGGCTCTAAAGGCTGTGTACGGCCCCTCACCCCAAGTCCAAAGCCCGCTGCGCAGCTCAGACGGCAAAGTCCTCCTCAGCGACAAGATCTCCATCCTCAACCGATGGTCAGAACACTTCCAATCTCTTTTCAGTACCAACCGCTCAGTCCAAGATTCCGCCCTGCTCCAGCTCCCTCAACAGCCCCTAAGGCTAGAGCTGGATGAGGTTCCCACCCTGGATGAGACATATAAGGCAATCGAACAACTGAAAAGTGGCAAAGCAGCAGGTATGGATGGAATCCCCCCAGAAGTCTGGAAGGCTGGCGGCAAAACTCTGCATGCCAAACTGCATGAGTTTTTCAAGCTTTGTTGGGACCAAGGTAAACTGCCTCAGGATCTTCGTGATGCCACCATCATCACCCTGTACAAAAACAAAGGCGAGAAATCAGACTGCTCAAACTACAGGGGAATCACGTTGCTCTCCATTGCAGGCAAAATCTTCGCTAGGATTCTACTAAATAGAATAATACCTAGTGTCGCTGAGAATATTCTCCCAGAATCACAGTGCGGCTTTCGCGCAAACAGAGGAACCACTGACATGGTCTTTGCCCTCAGACAGCTCCAAGAAAAGTGCAGAGAACAAAACAAAGGACTCTACATCACCTTTGTTGACCTCACCAAAGCCTTCGACACCGTGAGCAGGAAAGGGCTTTGGCAAATACTAGAGCGCATCGGATGTCCCCCAAAGTTCCTCAACATGATTATCCAACTGCACGAAAACCAACAAGGTCGGGTCAGATACAGCAATGAGCTCTCTGAACCCTTCTCCATTAACAATGGCGTGAAGCAAGGCTGTGTTCTGGCACCAACCCTCTTTTCAATCTTCTTCAGCATGATGCTGAACCAAGCCATGAAAGACCCCAACAATGAAGACGCTGTTTACATCCGGTACCGCACGGATGGCAGTCTCTTCAATCTGAGGCGCCTGCAAGCTCACACCAAGACACAAGAGAAACTTGTCCGTGAACTACTCTTTGCAGATGATGCCGCTTTAGTTGCCCATTCAGAGCCAGCTCTTCAGCGCTTGACGTCCTGCTTTGCGGAAACTGCCAAAATGTTTGGCCTGGAAGTCAGCCTGAAGAAAACTGAGGTCCTCCATCAGCCAGCTCCCCACCATGACTACCAGCCCCCCCACATCTCCATCGGGCACACAAAACTCAAAACGGTCAACCAGTTTACCTATCTCGGCTGCACCATTTCATCAGATGCAAGGATCGACAATGAGATAGACAACAGACTCGCCAAGGCAAATAGCGCCTTTGGAAGACTACACAAAAGAGTCTGGAAAAACAACCAACTGAAAAACCTCACAAAGATAAGCGTATACAGAGCCGTTGTCATACCCACACTCCTGTTCGGCTCCGAATCATGGGTCCTCTACCGGCACCACCTACGGCTCCTAGAACGCTTCCACCAGCGTTGTCTCCGCTCCATCCTCAACATCCATTGGAGCGCTCACACCCCTAACGTCGAGGTACTCGAGATGGCAGAGGTCGACAGCATCGAGTCCACGCTGCTGAAGATCCAGCTGCGCTGGATGGGTCACGTCTCCAGAATGGAGGACCATCGCCTTCCCAAGATCGTATTATATGGCGAGCTCTCCACTGGCCACCGTGACAGAGGTGCACCAAAGAAAAGGTACAAGGACTGCCTAAAGAAATCTCTTGGTGCCTGCCACATTGACCACCGCCAGTGGGCTGATAACGCCTCAAACCGTGCATCTTGGCGCCTCACAGTTTTGCGGGCAGCAGCCTCCTTTGAAGAAGACCGCAGAGCCCACCTCACTGACAAAAGGCAAAGGAGGAAAAACCCAACACCCAACCCCAACCAACCAATTTTCCCTTGCAACCGCTGCAATCGTGTCTGCCTGTCCCGCATCGGACTGGTCAGCCACAAACGAGCCTGCAGCTGACGTGGACTTTTTACCCCCTCCATAAATCTTCGTCCGCGAAGCCAAGCCAAAGAAGTCATTTAGGGATCCCTGCTATTTCAGTGAATCGAGCAAAGGTGCTCAACTAACCGATTTCCCAGTCTGTGTCCAGTCTCTCCAATGTCGAGGAGAGCACAAAGGAGACACCGAATGCAGGAGATGGAGTTTAATCTTGACAAGAATGAGGTGATGCATTTTGGGAGGACCATTGCAAGAGGAAACTAGGAGGACCTTTTGGAATGTTGATGTGAGGAAGTGCAAGTCCTTAGTTCCCTGAAAATGCATCACAAGTGGACAGGGAGCTATAGATCTAAATCCCATGCTTTGCCTTCAGTCAAAGCACTGAGTATAAAAGTTGGCAGCTGTACACAACTTTAGAGTTGGACTGCATTTGGAGTATTGTATATAATTCTGGTCACCACAATTCAGAGAAGATGTGGAGGCTTTGGAGAGAGTGCAGACGAGATGCTCCAGTCCTGGATTACAGAATATTAATTATTTAGAATTTTTAACTCGCTTGGATTATTTTCTCTGGAGTATCAGATGCAGAGGGACGACCTGGTAGAAGTTTATAGATAGAATAGATTGTCGAAGAGTCTTTTGCACAAGGAAGATAAATTAAATGCTAGAGAGCATAGCTTATACATGAGAGGGGAAAAGTTTAAAGAAGACATGAAGGCAACTGTTTTACGCAAGTAGTCACAAGTACCTAGAATGTGTTGCCTGAAGAGGTAGTGGAAGCAGGTATGATAGCAATATTTCAGAAGCACTTTGGCAGATAAATGAACAGGCAGGGAAAGAGGGATGTGGGCTATTTGCAGGCAGGTGGGATTAATTTAGATCTGGTATCATGGTCAGTGCTGTCATGGTGGATGGAAGGGCCTGTTCCTATGATCTATGACTGTCAGCTGAATAACACCAGATATTACCATTGTGTTACTAAGTTATTCAACCACAATACAAGTTGAGGGAAATTTCTTGTTAGAGGTATCAGAAAGATAACTGACTTAGTACAACTTTTGGCAATGGTACAGCAATATTGTCACATCAAATATTGCAGCGTAATTGTGAAACCACGTAGAACAGACAGTCACAATCTAAACCTTTACCAGTTCAAAGAATGCGAGCCATGGAGACACAGCATACCCTCAGGTAAATGTCTACCTGAGTTTATTTCATGATATGATGGAAACCCAAAGAAGGAAATAACAAAAAAAAAGGCTGAAAAACTGCTTTAAGAATTTCATCACATTATTGTTTTCATTTGACTTTCCAAAAGTCTTCACTGATGGTTCAGACTGGGATGTCCCTGAAAGATAAGTTAAGGATGAGATCTCTGATATAATAAACAGCAGTAATTATAGGTAATGAGACCCTTCATGCTTTGGCAATGATAAAATCCTGAGAACCCAAATGAACCAATTATTTTCTCCACTTTTGCTTTTACCTGAGAGAGAGAGAGAGAGAGAGAGAATGAGCAGCATTATATTTATGGACCTAGTTCTAGAATCTTCAGGATTTCAGAAAAGGAGACCCAGGGCATCCATTATAGCCACAGTCACCTTCAAATCCTTTGGGCATCGGGTCCAGGGAACTTGTTGGTTTTCAGTTGTGTCCTTTCCTGCCTCTCTTCTGCCACTGCTATCTATTATCAAAATAGAGACCCCTAAGGAGCTTTCAGCAGGCTTCCATAAGTTATGTGGGTGGCTTGATTACATACTTCAGGTAACTCCATTACACTCTCCTACACCCAACCACAATGCAGTGCTCTAAGACTCAGCTTCTGTGCCAGTACAAACCATCGAAGGTTTGTAGCTGCAATAAAAGCTCAAACTGCTGTCATGTAAACTCAGCTCAGAGCTGCAGGTAGGTTCGTCCTCCTCAATACAATTGCCTTTCAGCAGCCTGGCACAGAAATGAAAAGGTAGGCAAAGGTACATGGAAGACGAACACTGAAGCAAGGGGAGAGCCTTCAATTTTATTATAGACACAAGACAGTGTTTCTCTAGATCATGATACATGCATAGACACAATATATAGCACATCATAATCACATACATACATGAAGATATATAAAATTAAAATAAATATATTTGAATATTTTGGAATAATTTTGTCATTTCGTTTATGAGAGCCTTTGGCGTGGTAGACCTGCAGTTTGTAGTATTCCTTACATTTAGCTGTATTTCTTGATTCTACATTTGTTTGGCACTATAGTGTCCTCTGTAACCATGTGCACCACCGTTTTTATCTGCGAGAGATGAGATTTGCACGTTGTTTTGCAGGATTTGATGTTGTAGCGTGTGGTGCAGTGAATAAAGCACAATAGGGGTTGTCCATGAGCTGAACTGTTTCATGAAATCTTCGCAGGAGGTTAAATAATTACAGTTGGCACGTTCTCACAGTCACCCAATCTCTGAAGTCATGCGCCTCCCAGAGTTCTTTGTGCCCCCCCCCCCACCCCCGAGAACTCTTGATCCTGTGGGGATCAATGGAGTGTCCCAGTTTGCCACAATGTGTACTTTAATGGTGAAAGTTAATGTTTGCTCTTATTTTGGCGTGATGGCCATTTAAAGTTAAGATGATCATCGTGGCATCTGAAGTGGAATTGGGAACTAGATTCATGTTTTGTTGTAGTGACTTATTCTGCATACTGCAGTAAAAATGTGATGGAGAAACTCAGCAGGTCAAACAGTGTACTTTATAAAGCAAAGATACAAGACCAGCGTTTCAGGCTTGAGCCCTTCATCAGGGAATGGAAAAACGTAGGCAGGTCCCCGAACAAAATGGTGGGGTAGGGGAGGGGGCAGGAGGAGGCACACAGTCCCACAGGCAGGAGATAAAAGGGAAGAAGGGCACACCAGCAAACAAGGGAAGGTGGAGGGGGGGGGGGTAGAGGCTCTGAATGAAGAAGGAAGGGGGTGGAGAGCTGGAGGAAAAAAACAGAGGGAAGGGGAAGAGAGGGAGAATGGGGAGTGGGCTAAGGGAAACCAGAGATGTCGATGTTAATGCCGTCCGGTTGGAGAGAGCCCAGGCTGAAAATTAGGTGTAGTTCCTCCAATTTACGGGTGGCTTTGGTTTGACAGAGCATGATGCCATGGACAGATATATCAGCGTGGTGGTGGGGTGGGGGGGGGGGGGGGAGGATCCTGAATTTAAATAGTTGACCACTGAGATCTGTCACTGATGCAGACAGTGAAGGTACCAGATAGGTGATTTCCCAGCCTGCATCCAGTCATATACTGGTTTTTACTTCAACCACAGTGTCTGCAGACCTTTGTGTTTTACTTCTGACTCTGCCAGGCCATCCACGGAGCAACAGCAACACTTGAGCAGGGTGGTACGGTTACGGTAGAAGACGGCATGGCTAGCATAGCAGTTAGCTCAGTACTATTACCCCGATGTAAACAAGTTTCGAATCTGGTGCTACCTATAAGAAGATAGTACATTCTCTCTGTGCCCACATAGGTTTCCTCTGGGGGTTTCAGTTTCCTCCCACCCTCCAAATATTGGTATATTTGGGTAACATAGGCTAATGGGCCAGAAAGGACTGTTACTGTGCTGTATCTCTAAATTAAAAATCGTATGAAGTTAAATATATATCTGGTTTCTGGTGGCAGCATAAAACTTTGCCTATAGGTTTCTAACTTGAGCTATGGTTACCCAGTGAAGTCCAAATCCAAACAAATTAAGGCATGTTAACCCCACGTACCTTGTCAGAAAGAACAATTATCAAAATAAATATTTGTTACAGTACCACTCCAATGATCAGAAATGATCTGGACTGGGCTTATTTCAGATAAACGACATTTTCTGAGAACTGGTCAGTTTTTAAAAACAGCCCAGTAGCAAATCACATGTAACAGTGTTTGAACAGAAACCAACAACAAGCATGAAATAATGTTTAATTCTCACCAAAAGAACAACCTAACTATAATAAGATAAATCCAACACCAAAAACTCAAAATTCTACTCAGAGGATTTTTCCAAAATTCCAATATTTTTTCAACCTGTGACATCAGTTCGGCTTTGAAAAAATGTTGGATAACTGTGCATTTTCTGATTGTTTTGGATATCATCGTTTATCCATCATTTTTCAAAGCTGTAATGACATTATTTCACCTCCAAAATTTTTCAGATAAATGAGGATTTCTGATTTTTCTGTAATCCTCAATTATATGAAAAAAAATTTTGTTGCCGAAAAGACATCACTTCTGGGACCAAAAAATGTCGGATAACTGAGGATTTCCAATAATCTGATTTTTGGATAAATGGAGTTGTACTGATTTTCTAATAATACTTTTAATCAGATGACAATATTGAATGACATAATTCTATTTTCTCGATCTTTCTGAATCCTTCCAACTCAGAGCAGAATTTTTTATTCCTCAATCAGTACATGTAGTTTCTAAATCCTTATCTAAATTCTTAGTTTGAGCCCATTTCCCCTTACCCCTATATTTTGGCACCTAATATTGCAGTTAAGTAAAAGGCATAACATTTGGCATCAGAGCATTTCCAATATGCCTTTTAATGATTATGCCAGCATTGGTGGCATTATAAATTGGGTGTTTTATTTGTGAACCCAGCATAGCTAATAACACCAGAAACATGCAGAGGAGATAGACTGTAAAGATGAAACACCAATAATGCTTTAACAAAATACAGGGGATTGTTGTGGACTTTGGGAAGAGGAGGCTGAGAGACCACATATCAATCTTTATTGGTGGGACAGCAGTAGTATTGCTTAGTCCCTTCAGGTTCCTAGGAATCCGCATAGTAAATATTCACAAGTTAAAGGAACAGAAGCAGACCACTAGGCCCATTCCATGACTACACTAAGCTGAATTTGTTCACACCTAGTTCCAATTCCCAGCCTTTTCCCCATATCCCTTGATACCCTTAATAATGAGGTACATCCATTTCCTGTTTAAATATTCCCAGTGATCTGGTCTCCACTGCTTTGTGCAGCATAAGTTCCACAGATCCATGACCCTCCTTCTCTCTGTTTTAATTGAACAACTCTAATTTTAAGACTAGGTCCCCTTGTCCTTGATTCACCCAAGGGTGCAGGTCAGTGGGATTCACCCAAGGGAAACATCTTATCCGCATTCACTCTGTCAAAACCTTTCAATATTTGAGATGTCTCTATGAGATCCCCCCTCATTCTCCTATACTCCAACGAATACAACCCAAATGCTGTCAAACATTCCCCATACACCAGCCCCTGCATTCCAGGAATCATCCTAGTAAATCTCCTCTGCACCCTCTCCAATAACATCACATCTTTTCTAAGATAGGGGGCCCAAAACTGCACACATTTCTCCAAATGAGGTCTCACCAGTGCCCCATAGAGCCTAATTGGCGCATTTCGTATGTGGTTCCGTTATTTAAAAAGGGTTCAAGGAGGAAGCCTGGCAACTATCGGCCTGTAAGTTTAACGTCTGTGGTAGGTAAATTAATGGAGAAAATTCTTAGAGATAGTACTTATAAATATCTGGATAGACAGGGTCTGATCAGGAGCACTCAACATGGATTTGTGGGAGGAAGGTCATGTTTGACCAATCTGATTGAATTTTTTGAAGAGGTGACTAGGAATGTGGATGAGGGTAGCGCAGTGGATGTTGTCTATATGGACTTCAGTAAGGCCTTCGATAAGGTACCACATGGAAGGTTAGTTAGGAAGGTGCAGTCTTTAGGTATAAATTTTAAGATAGTCAAATGGATTGAACATTGGCTGAAAGGGAGAGGCCAGAGAGTGGTAGTGGATAATTGTCTGTCAGGTTGGAGGCCGGTGACCAGTGGTGTGCCTCAAGGATCTGTATTGGGCCCATTGTTGTTCGTTATATACGTTAATGATCTAGATGATGGGGTGGTGAATTGGATTAGTAAATATGCAGACGATACTAATACTAAGATAGGTGGAATAGTGGATAATGAAGAAGGTTTTCAAGGATTGCAGAGGGATTTGGGCTGCTTAGAAAAGTGGGCTGAAAAATGGCAGATGGAATTTAATGCTGATAAGTGTGAGGTGCTTCATTTTGGTAAGAAGAATCAGAATAGGACATACGTGGTAAATGGGAGAGCATTGATGAATACAGAAGAGCAGAAAGATTTTGGAGTAACGGTACATCGCTCCCTGAAGGTAGAAACTCACGTGAATAGGGTGGTGAAGAAGGCTTTTAGTATGCTGGCCTTTATCAATCATTGCATGGAATATAGGAGTTGGGAGGTGATGTTGAGATTGTATAAGACGTTGGTGCGGCCTAATTTGGAGTTCTGTGTGCAGTTCTGGTCGCCTAATTATAGGAAGGATATAAACAGAGTGGAGAGAGTGCAGAGAAGGTTTACCAGAATGTTACCTGGGTTTAAGCATCTAGAGTATAGGGAGAGATTGGACAGATTAGGTCTTTATTCTTTGGAGCGTAGAAGGTTGAGAGGGGATTTGATAGAAGTATTTAAGATTATGAAAGGGATAGACAGAGTGGATGTGGATAGACTATTTCCGTTAAGAGGAGGAAAGATTAAAACAAGAGGACATGAGTTAAGAATTAAGGGGCAGAGGTTTAGAGGTAACATGAGGGGGAACTTCTTTATTCAGAGAGTGGTAGCCGTGTGGAATGATCTTCCGGGAGAAATAGTGGCGGCGGAGTCAATTGTATTATTTAAGAAAAGGTTGGACAGGTATATGGATGAGAAGAAGATGGAGGGTTATGGGCATTGTGCAGGGAGGTGGGACTAGAAAGGGGTGTTTGGTTTGGTGAGGACTAGAAGGGCCTAATGGCCTGTTTCCGTGCTGTAATTGTTATGTTAATGAATGCTAGCATAGCATTAGCCTTCTTCCTACCAATCCCACCTAGGCATTCACTTTTAGATGACTCTGCACAAGGACGCCCAGGTCTCTCTGCTCCTCTGAGGATTGAATTTTCACCCCATCTGGATAGTTCTCTGCTTCATCTGCCATATTTTTGCTCAGTCTCCCAAACTGTCTATATCCTTCTCTCTCATGAACTTCTGCGGGTGCACATGGGAAGCATTAGAGTTAGGGTTGCCTTATGACCTGGTTCAAAATGTTGAGTGTCCAGGAACACACAAGATTGCAGAAACCTAGCCAAATTCATCAATGGCTCTGACCTCCCATTGAAGATACTGCATGAAACGCTGCATCAAGGAGGCAGCCAGCAAAATAAAGGATCCCCATCATCCCATCATCACCTCTTCTCGCTGCTACTTTCAGGCACAACTTAGGTGCTCAAGTCAAGTACTTTGAGTTTTCTTCTCCAACAGTTATCAGGCTCTTGAACAACCCCATAATACCTTAACCCAAACCATAAACTACTTTGGAACCACCAAAAGATCTGCCCGTGCCATTTGAACATCACTTTTTTTCTGCATTAACTGCAACTGGGAATACTTGTTTATTTTATGTATTAGCGTGGCTGCAGCAAGTAATTCTTTTGATGAATTTCTATGTTATTCAGGCTCATACTGATAAACTGGACCGTACAGGAGCTTACCTTTCCAGTTGGTAAACCATTGAGCTTCTGAACATCCATTCACCAGACGAAAGGTCCCACTAATCCTGCTTAGTTGCTGATTGATTCTGCGTTATGTTTGTCATTTTCGAGAATTGAAAGCTCTTGAAGCATTTGTAGATCAAAGTCCTGATGCAACAAAGAGGAGCCAGAAATGCCAAATCTTTGTCTCTCCACTCTTTATAGCTCAAAAGGAGAAGCAGCTCTTCATCTGGAATTCAGAGAGAAACTTGGATGGTAACTCATTGTGCAATTTTTTCAAAATTGTGTGATCCAAAAGCAGGAAAGATAAAAAAAAATTAAAAACTTTCAGAATATCAGCTGTTTCACCACCTGCTTTTTACTCCAAAGTAATCTCATAATAAACAATAAAAAGGGTAAAGTTTGTCCTATTAAAAGAATATAGTCATCTCATTAATTTGTGCTTTACAATAGGAACTGGAACCTTTGAGAGCTATGACATTATATGTGAGTCGAACCGAGATGTACAGATGGGGAATATTTCAAGTCCCTGGTTTGTGATCAGTTAGCTGATCTCAGTAAGGGGTTCCTATTCTGAATTCTGCTCACGTAATGACAGGATGAGATTGGTTCTGATACTCTGCACAGTTGAGTAACCTGCCAACACTCACTGCCAGGCTTATACAGAAAGGATGATGACTGGGGTGAAGTACTTCAAAAGCAGTTGCCACCATCAGGTTAAAAAGGGCAACAGAAAAAAAAGTAAAAAGATATTTCTCCACCATCATTTCATTTATGCTATGTCAACATCAGCAGATACACTTAGATGATCAGCTGAGCAGAAGGGGAGCTTCAAACCTAATGAAATTGTTTGATCTTTCATTGCAGCTAACGCGGGGCTCAGACATCTGTGGTTCTTTGATGCCGTGTCGGTTTCAAGTGCTGGGATCCTCTGACCCACAAGAATTCCAAAGTTAGGCAGGATTCCTTCTCTATAGTAGATCCTGGAGGGGGCTATTGTCTCTGCAATTTATCTATTGTTCCTACCAATCAAATATTGACAATAATTGTATTAGAGAGAGCTTGTGTGGGCACTCCCAGGTACACGATGAATAGTCTTTTGGTGCTTTTCATCAGGAAGTTCAAAACATTCTGACCAAATTTTAAATCCTTTCAGGATCTTCAGTGTATAATTCTATGTCCTTCGAGCAACACCCTATCTCATTTGTCATATTAGCGGAATATCTCAGGTCAGGATCAAATAAACTAATACACACGGGGCTTCTCACCCAGCCACTGTTGTTCAAACAAAATCCTGTGGGACATGAAGAACTGGCTAACAGTTGGTAACAACGGGCAGCCTCCATCTCCCCCCTCCTTCTCATTTCCACTGGCTGTCTTCTCTCTACACTCTCAGACCTGAAGGAGACTCTTGATGTGAAATGTCGACCTCCCTCCACAAATTTTGCTGAGCCTCCAAGTTCTTTCACAAATTTAATTTTTTTAATCCAGATCCCAATCTATCTTATGGAGCTTTTGCCACACATCCACTGGATTCACAGAAAAGGTGTTTGGGGAAAAAAATATGTATTTTTCTGATTCCATGACTTATTTGTTTCACATCATGAAAATATATTTCAAAAACATATAAGTTTGGTAACTATCAATTATAAACTTTATCTTCAGTGGGCTGCCATCATTTCTAGCTTCACAAGATGCTGAGGAGACAATTTAGTTATTTTAATTTAAACCTTTATTCTGTCAGCTCCTTCCAATGAACCATCAAAAAGTTTCAGAGACTATTACTACATCAACCAGAAGTCCATTAAACATATTCCCCTGTGAAGAATTTACTTTTTTTTTTGCTGATTTGAACCTATTCTTTTCTGTCCAGTAGTTTTCTGGATATATTTTTACCAAACATTAACTATTCTTCAGCAACTATTTTTCAAGTGTTGCTACAGTAGGCTTGCTTGAAAACCAAACAGCTCACCTACAGGGTGGTTGGAAATTAAGGTGTGTTGTTTTTGCCAATTTCAGATTTGGCATAAATTGAAAGGAGCTCTGTTATTGTCAAAACAGCATGGAGCAGGCCCATTGATAACATTCTGGACTAGTCCCATTTGCCTGAATTTGGTTCATATCCTTCTAAGCCTTTCTGATCCATATATCTGCCCAAATGCCATTTGAACATTGTAATTATACCTGATTCTACAGACTTCTCCGGCAACTCATTAAAAGTTGCCCCTCAGGTCCCTCCTAAACCTCCCCCCTCTTAACTTAAACATGCCCCCTCTAGTTTTAGAGTTTTCTATCCTGGGAATTCGACTGTGAGCATTCACTTTATTCACACCTTGATGCCTGGATGCTTTCCATTTGTTGTAAATTTAGACATACAGTACGTAACAGGCCATTTCAGCCCACAAGTCTGTGCCACCCAATTTACCGACAATCCCCAGTACGTTTTGAAGGATGGGAGGAAACCAGAGCCCCCAGGTAAAACCCACATAGACAGGGGGCAAATGTAGAAACTCCTGACAGCCAGCGTGGGATTGGAACCCCAGTCCTGATTGCTGGCACTGTAAAGGTATTGCACTAACCGCCACACCAACTGTGCCACCTAAAAGACAATATCTTTAAACTTGGTTCCTGATCAAGTCATGCTCATGCGATATTGAGTATAGGAGTTGGGGTGTTAAGGAAAATTTGTGCAAGACATTGGTGAGGCCAAATTTGGAGTAATGTGTGCGGTTTTGGCCACCTAACCTCTGGAAAGATATCAATAAGATGGAAAGATATCAATAAGATTGAAAGAGTGCAGAGAAGGTTTACTTGGATATTGCTGGGACATCAGGAACTGAGTGATAAGGAAAGGTTAAATAGGTTAGGACTTTTTTCGCTGGAGCATAGAAGAAAGAGGGGAGAATGAGGGGCATAGACAGGAGTAAATGCAAGTAGGCTTTTTCCACTGAGGTTAGGTGAAATACAAACCAGAGGACATGGGTTAAGGGTGGAAAGGGGAAAAGGTTAGGGGGAACTTCTTCACACAGAGAGTATTGGGAGTGTGGAAGAAAATGGTGAATGCGGATTCAATTTTAACATTTAAGAAAAATTTGGACAGGTACATGGATGCGAGGTGTATAGAGGGCTATAGACTGGGTGCAGGTCAGTGGGATTTGTTCAGCACAGGCTCGAAGGGTCTGTAATGTTCCATGGTTCCCATAACCTCATTTTGTCTTGTCACTAGTTCCTTGTTTCATACAGGCACCATTGAAACTGCATAATTTTCGAACAAGATACACAGACACGAACAGAATATTGGCTTACATAAATGTTTCCTGTGATATTGCATATTTTATGTATTTATCTCATATTTATAGGCAAAATATCAATGTAATATATTACCAAACAATTAAAGAATGTATTAATCATTAGTATAGCAGTTGAAAGAATTTATTATAAAAATAAGTTTATAATCATTATTCTAGACTATAATTGCAACTAACTCTTATTATGGGGTATGGAAGGAAGAACATCTGGTCTTGACAGAGTGAAATAGTTTTCTTCCTTTTTTCTGTTTCTCAACATAATTTGAGCACAGGTGTCTGACTTGCCAGTTTCTTTTCAAGAGGAAATTATACTCTTGAGCTTACTGCAGGGGTCATTGTGCTGTGGATCATAGGGCTTAAATAACACTCCAATTTTAGCTGACAAAATAAGGCAAGTCCATTTGTCTCAAACTCTGCTTTAAGATGGAATATGTGGTTGCTCTGGAACACTAATTGCCCGCTATGGTTTTAACATGGCAAGTCTGATCACGGCTGATTGTTAGGAGGTGAGAATGGGAATTTTAACCAAAGTTTTTGTTCCTGCTCTGGTGTTCTCACTTTTGTAAGAATTTTTCTGTAATGTTTGGTAATTCACTCATGTGTAGTGGTGCTTCAGTAAATCACCTTCCCAACCCACCCACCGTCGGCACTTGCTACTCTTTGTGCAGCATGGGCGTGCTGAGTTTCTGAAGCAGTGCATGCGGTCAGTGGGAAGAGCAGGGGCAAGGGCCTGTTCTCAGAGGAAATGAGTGGTGTTGAAGCACGGAATGGGGTTCAGTGATAGTGATTCCACTTGGAATGAAAGCTCGAAGAGGGAGAGAGAAAGAGGGGTGGGAGGGCTTTGGGAAAGAGAATGGAAACTCAGTGAAATGGATGGAGAATGAGAATGGAGACAGAACCCGGCTGAAAGGATGAAAGGGAAACAAGAAGGAAAGAAGTTTGAGGAAAGAATGATGATTGGAAAAATGCAAGCTTGGAAAGAGAATGAATGGTCAGGGAAGGCTGCAGGGAATGGGACTCGAGAACAGAAATGAAAACTGGGAAATGAGGGAAAAGAGAACAAAGCACAAAATTCTGCTGATGCCGTGAAATGAAGTAAAAACACCAGGCTGGAGAAACTCAGCAGGCCAGACTACGTACTTTATATAGCAAAGATATAATCAATGATTCAGGCTTGAGCCCTTCTTCAAGGTATGAGCAAGGTGTAGACAGGCACCTGAATAAAATGGTGAGGGAAGTGGCATGGGGAGGAGCCCAGGTGCACAGACAAGAGGTAATATGTGGATAAGGCAGGAAGGGCACAGTAGCAAACAGGGGGAGGGGGGATCGGTGGCTCCATGAAGGGAGAGGGAAGAGGGTGGAAAGGAGATAGAGAGATAGGGTGGAGAGGGAGAACAAGGAGTATTTGACAGAGAGGTTGATGTTAATGCCATCTGATTGGAGAGGGGCCAGAAGGAATATTAGATGCTCCTCCAATTTACAGGTGGCCTTGGTTTGGCAGTGCATGAGGCCATGGACAGACATGTCCGTGCAGGAATGGAACGCAGAATTGAAATGGTTGGCCACTGGGAGATCCCTTTCAGTGATGTGGATAGAGTGAAGTGATCTCTGGGTCTAGTCTCTCTGATGTAGAGAAGGCCACAGTGGATGCACCAGATGCAGTAGATCACTCTTGTGGATACACAAGTGTTACTTCACTTGGAAGGACTGTCTGGGTCCTTGAATGGTGGTGAAAGGGATGAGGTGTGGGTGCAAAGTGTGGCACTTCCAGTGGACACAGAGGAAGGTACTAAGGGGTGATTAGTAGGAAAGGATGAGTGAATGAAGGAGTCACAGAGGGAGTGGTCCTTATGGAATGTGGAAAGGGGAAGATGGTGAGATCATATTGTAGGTGACGAAAATGTGTTGGATGCAGAGGTTGGCGGGATGGTGGGTGAGGACATGGGGAATCCTGTTTGTGTTGTGTCCAGGGCAGGGGTGGCCAAACTGTGGTTTGTGTGGCTCATGGATATACATTGGCTGGAGGAGAAACCGACACTCCTGAAGCAACCTGGGACGTTCCAAATCCCTCCGGCCAAACCAGGGGTTCCCAGGACAATCACAGCCCAGCTGTGTGACAAGGAGAGGGAAGAGGGAGTGGGTACTGGAGGAACAGCCCCTGAGAGGAGTAGAGTGAACAGTGCATGCCAAAAATGGGTTCTCCTTACTTGAGCCAGGCCACGTCACAGCAGAGTGCCACCAAAGTTGGGTGTGTGGTCGAAGGGTCAGCCAAAGCTGAGGGTCTCTTCAGGGAGAAGCTGCAGAGGTCAGGAAGCCAGGGCTGACCAGGAGAGCTCCAATGAGGCATGGCCCACCCCGAGGTATGGTGTCAGTCCAGGCACTCTAGCAGGGAGGAAACAAGATGATGGAGGCAGGGAGGAGAGAGTGGAGGGTCTCCTTCATGTGGATTTCATTTGGGCACCAAGCAAAGAGAGAGCTGGAGCTGGCAGCAGCATTAAAGGACCTGCCAGTTGCCACAGATAAGCTGTGGCCCCGCTGGATGGAGAGTCAGCACCAGGCATTGCAGAGGTTAGACCACTCCATACCCCAGCCTCTGATCCCAGCGGCCACTCCCCCATCCCGCTAGTGACCGGGAAGAGGGGAGCGGAGGGTGGGATGAGGAGGAGCAGAGCTGCGTGCCCCTTGACCTCACTTGCCGCAAGAGGCAGCTTTGCATCTGGTTGCTTCCTGCATCATGAGCTCAGGTATGGATGCTACAATGGTGCAGGTATCTGCAGAGACCAGTGGCAGTAGTATTCCCAAAGAGAACACATCAGAGACAGGAGGAGACCACCATCCGGCCCGATGAGCATGCTCCCACATTCAGTGAGATCATAGCTGATCTGGATGTGGATCTAGCTCTGCCTTTCTCCCAGAACCCTTAAATCTATTACGATACAAAAATCTACCTTCCTGTGGTGACAGAGTTTTTGGGAGATAAATTGGGAAATGTTTGTTAGAGTAGGTTACCTACAAACACTTTAAAACAGATCTTATTTAAAATATTGGAGCTCTGCCCCATGCTAGACATATTGGCTCCACAGCTTTTGCAAGAGCTTTGAAGAGCGCTCAAGAGACTTCACTAATGGATTGTTATTTACAAAAGGAAACAGATGAAAGATCTTGTTAGAGCTGTAGATTGTCTGGAGATGTGGTTTTGCAAGCAGAGAGAGTAAAACAGGCTTTCTCTCAGAGAGAGAGAGAGATATCACTTCTACAGAATTACAGTCAGTAATAGCAGTTGGAACTGGAACAGAACAAACCTGATCAAAGGCCTTGTGGTTCATGCAAGAGGAGCGGACTGGCTGTCTAATGTTTCATTTGGAATAAGAGAATCAAAAAGGCACTTTGTGATGACCTGAAAGAAAGAGGTTATCATCTGGAGAACCCTGAGGGGGCAAGTTTCATCAGCAAATCACTGGAGTGGCTGATTAAAAAGGAATTAGTTGTGGATGTCCTGGAACAACAAATATCTCTCTGAAAACCGACAAGAACCTTCCTGAGCAGTAATCATTTACCTTTCAAGCACCAAAGCCTGGTGAACTTTATAAATGTTAAATTCTGTGCACAGTATAAGAATTGCCTGTAACCAGTGAACTTCGAGGAATGAGAAGTGAGATTGGACTGCGAATCAAATAACTTTTCTGAACTTGCATACACATTACATACACGTGCGCTTAGAATTAGAAAGGGGTTAAGTTAGGTTAGTTAAGTCAATGGTGATAAGTTAAAGTTTGATTCTATTTTCATGTTTAAAGATAATTAAAAGCAACTTTTGTTTACGTAACCATTTATCTTGGTGAATATCTATTGCTGCTGGGTATTGGGGTCCTCTGGGCTCGTAACACTGTATTTTAAATATATTTAATGAGGCAGCTGCGACTGCTTCCTTGGGCAGAGATTTCCATAGAAAACCCGTCAGGGTTTTGAAAATATTTTGTGTGTACTGTGTATGTCTACTTTTTGATTATTGAAACTAATACAAATCAGCAGTTTAAAAACTACCGTACATACAGAATAAATATTATTGCACATGTATTTCTTTAAAAATAGTAATAAAATGTTCACGTAGGAGTAAAAGCGAGCATATAATATTTTTTCATGTCTTGCGGCTCTCCAACATCTGAAGTTTATGCGGCTCTTACATTAAGCATATTTGGCAACCCCTGATCTATTATAAGCCATTAGTGACTTTTAGCATTTTAGAGACCTTCAGCAAGGTTAACATGGAAGCCCTGAGCCAAGCCTGCCTCTGCTCCTTCAGCAATGTTATTTTACAGAACCCCAACTACTCAGATCACTTTTCTGTTTTGAAACTCGGCAGATTTGTTTCACTGCAAGTTTTCATGTAAGCAGCATGGTCAATAACAGTATATTTGAAACCATAAGAAGCTTCCAATTGCAAGAGGTGGAGTAAAGCGGATGAACTATGATTGATGGCCCACTGACATTCCATTGACTTTAATGGAACAGAAAAGTAGGGCTGGATGTCAGGGAATATGGATTGCAGCCAATTTAATATCACACTTTTATACACATACTGAATATCCCCATGGTTTATATAAGATTATATAAACTAGGCTTGTATTCCCTGCAATATGCAAAATTGCCCTTCTTTGCAACATATAAACACTAAAATTCACATGCAGTTAACACCAAATGTTTCTGCAGTGAGGCTTCTTTCAGAAGGGGTGCCCATAAGAGTGAAAAAGCAGGCAAAAGAGAGCTCTGAGCTACAGGGACCAGGACGATGCAATCTTCTCATCATCTAGAGCAGCTGATTGCAGTAAAGAAAAATAGAGCCAATAAATGATAAAGTCAAATTCATGACTGTCCAGAGAAGGTTCATCATTGATGGGTCCCATTTACAAGTGACCTCCACATCCACGGGTTTTATGGGATCCTCGAGGTGACACTGTCTAAAGAACACCAGAAACTAGGAGGGTGAAAGACTACCAACCGCCATCTTGACAACTTTTTACTGGAGTGCAATTGAGAAGGTCCTGTCCAGCTGCAATAATGTAGGGGACGGTAGCTGCAAAGCATCAGACCAGAAGTCATTGCAGAGGATCGTCAAAACAGCAGAGAAATTCACTGGGGTCTCCCTTTTCTCTGTTGATGACAATCACCAGAAGTGTTGCTTAAATAGGGCTCAAAGAATATGAAAGATCCTTTCCATCCAGCACATAGTATCTTTTTTGTATTATTTTATTTATCATTTTAAATATATTTTACAATCATACCAAATGCAAAACATCAAGAGAACCCCTTCCTCCCCCCCTCCACACCCTCCCCTCTATATGAGTCCTATTAAACAGAGAAAGAAAAAGAGCATCCCATTATCAGTGCGTACAGTGGAGACATGATAATCCCACAGTGTTCAAATCTTTACAGGGTTCTATTGACCAGCCAAGAGCAATTGTAACTCTATATTGGCACCAGTGAGGTACCTCTGTGCTCTAAATAAGGCTGCCAGATTTTTAGGAAGGTGTTATATCCCTTCCTGAGATTGTTTGTGACCTTTTTAAGTAGGATGCAGCTGTTCATCTCTGAAGACCACCTATCCATGAGTAGATGGGAGTCAGATTTCTTTGTTTCTGTTATGCACTTCCTGGCCATACAGAAGGCAATTTCTGTGAATTTAATTTGAGAATTAGTTAGTGATCGACCAACTGTGATAAAATTCCACAGAAGACAAAGCTCTAGGACTACTGGGAAGGTGACTTCTGAGATCTTGGTTAGGGTATCACAGAGGTCATATCAGAAGGGCATTACCTTCATACAAAGCTAGGTAGAATGCCATTGCAGAGGATCATCCTCTTTCATTACAATCCTCCAGATGTGGTATCCCCTTAAGGTACCAAGCTTCCAAATTTTTATTGTTCAAATTTGGAATTTTTATTGTTCAGATTATGTTTGACCAATCTGATTGAATTTTTTGAAGAGGTGACTAGGAATGTGGATGAGGGTAGCGCAGTGGATGTTGTCTATATGGACTTCAGTCAGGCCTTCGATAAGGTACCACATGGAAGGTTAGTTAGGAAGGTGCAGTCTTTAGGTATAAATTTTAAGATAGTCAAATGGATTGAACATTGGCTGAAAGGGAGAGGCCAGAGAGTGGTAGTGGATAATTGTCTGTCAGGTTGGAGGCCGGTGACCAGTGGTGTGCCTCAAGGATCTGTATTGGGCCCATTGTTGTTCGTTATATACATTAATGATCTAGATGATGGGGTGGTGAATTGGATTAGTAAATATGCAGACGATACTAAGATAGGTGGAATAGTGGATAATGAAGAAGGTTTTCAAGGATTGCAGAGGGATTTGGGCTGCTTAGAAAAGTGGGCTGAAAAATGGCAGATGGAATTTAATGCTGATAAGTGTGAGGTGCTTCATTTTGGTAAGAAGAATCAGAATAGGACATATGTGGTAAATGGGAGAGCATTGAGGAATACAGAAGAGCAGAAAGATTTTGGAGTAACGGTACATCGTTCCCTGAAGGTAGAAACTCACGTGAATAGGGTGGTGAAGAAGGCTTTTAGTATGCTGGCCTTTATCAATCATTGCATGGAATATAGGAGTTGGGAGGTGATGTTGAGATTGTATAAGACGTTGGTGCGGCCTAATTTGGAGTTCTGTGTGCAGTTCTGGTCGCCTAATTATAGGAAGGATATAAACAGAGTGGAGAGAGTGCAGAGAAGGTTTACCAGAATGTTACCTGGGTTTAAGCATCTAGAGTATAGGGAGAGATTGGACAGATTAGGTCTTTATTCTTTGGAGTGTAGAAGGTTGAGAGGGGATTTGATAGAAGTATTTAAGATTATGAAAGGGATAGACAGAGTGGATGTGGATAGACTATTTCCGTTAAGAGGAGGAAAGATTAAAACAAGTGGACATGAGTTAAGAATTAAGGGGCAGAGGTTTAGAGGTAACATGAGGGGGAACTTCTTTACTCAGAAAGTGGTAGCCGTGTGGAATGATCTTCCGGGAGAAATAGTGGCGGCGGAGTCAATTGTATTATTTAAGAAAAGGTTGGACAGGTATATGGATGAGAAGAAGATGGAGGGTTATGGGCATTGTGCAGGGAGGTGGGACTAGAAAGGGGTGTTTGGTTTGGTGCGGACTAGAAGGGCCTAATGGCCTGTTTCCGTGCTGTAATTGTTATGTTATATATATGTTAAAGTCATGGGTATAAATTCATTCTGCACTCAGTATCTTTGACCCATTACCATCAAGCAACATCAAAATCAGGATTGCCTGCTGGAAATAGCTTCTTCTTGCAATCTGTGAGATTGATGAACAGTGCCCTATTCCTGAGTAAACCATCCCAAAATATTTATATGTATTTAAGTTACATCTGTGTAGCAACTGTGTGAATGAGAAAATGATAAGACGTAGTCACGCGCGCAGTTTTCAAAAACTGCAGGTGACAATTGTAGTAAATGGCTTTTACTGAAGTCGAAGTTCAGTAAAAGCCATTTACTCCAATTGTCACCTGCAGTTTTTGAAAACTGCGCGCGTTCTAAATGACGTCATCGTGTTGTAACATCATGACTTCACACGAAACCTCCCAAGCTGGTTCAATTAAGCCTCCAGTGAGCTGTTACATGACACGCCCCCCTTATCCCAGAACCGGTGATAAAAGGCTAAAACTCTGGTGCTGTTACTATCCACTGCTCTTGGGCAGTCGTCCATACCTTTGCATCGGGGGGGGGGGGGGGGGGGAGTGTCGTGGCAAGGGCTGATCAAGGTCAAGATGAGCGGGCTTCAGTCAGTCAATCGTAAACGTCTCTGGATGCCCCCCAATGTCCAGTACACAACCTGTACGATTGTTTTATAGCACACTGAAGGGGCCCTCATACGGCCTCTGTAAGGGTGGCCCGTGTGCACCTCTATACACAAACACAAACTCACAGTCCCAGAGTTCCTTTGGGATGAAGGGTGTAATTGTTCCATTCCTTGACTTCAGTCGGTGGCACCTCCTGTCCGCGTGTTGCGGACGCTAACACCCCAAGTACAATGAGTGGTGGTCCAGAAACCAACTCGGCCATTGAGGATTTGAGATCCTCCTTGGATGTCGTTCTTATTCCCAGGAGGATCCAGGGACAGGTCATCAGCCACCATATTACTCTTCCCGGAGACATGTTTAATCCTGGTTGAAAACTCAGAATCATAAGATAGGTGGTGTTGCTAGCGGGCTGACCATGGATCTGATGCCTTCGCAAAGGTGAATGATAGTGGTTTGTGGTCAGTGAAGTCTCTGCCTTTCAAAAAATAGTGAAAGGGTCTGACTGCTAGGTGCAGCACCAACTGTTCCCTATAGAATGTGCTGAATTTTGTTTCCGGAGGGTGGAGGTGCCTACTAAAAAATACTAGAGGCTTCCATTGTCCATTAGTGTACTGTTCCAAGACCCCATCTACTTCTGTGTCAGACGCATCTATTGTCAAGGCGGTTGGTGGTTCCATTTATGGATGGAACAGCAATGTTGCCTTTGCTGGGGTATCTTTGGTCTGCTGGAATGCTACCGGCGATTCCTTTGTCCACTCAAGTTCTTTGGCACCGCTGGACATGAGATTGAAGAGGGTTTCATAAATATGAGCTGCAGAGGGTAGAAACTGATGATAGAAATTGACCATCCCCACAAATAACTGGAGTCCTTTGATTATATTGGGCCTCACGAATTTGAAGATGGCTTCTATTTTGCTAAGCAATGGAATGACACCCCAGCTGCTGATCTGATGTCCCAAGAACTCGATAGAGGATTGCCTGAATTTGCACTTGGCAGGGTTCACAGTTAGCTCAAACTCCTTTAGGCAGAGTAAACACAGATGCTGCAGGTGGTGTTTGTGGGAGTGGCTGGCGATGAGTCTGTCATTCAAGTATAGGAAAAGGAAGTCCATCAGTCACTGGAATGTTTGTGCAGCATTTTTTGATCCCAAAAGGCATTCTCAAAAATTCAAAGAGGCTGAATGGTGTTATGATGACGGTTTTGGGCACATCCTCCAGGTTTACAGGTACTTGGTGGTAGTCATGCACCGTCAATTTTAGAAAATATCCTGGCCCCATGAAGATTAGCTGTAAAGTCCCGCATCGGGCTCAGGTGGTCGAGGAGTGCCTTGGGTGAGGATGTGGTGTCCGACCCATGTTTGGATGTAGGAGTGCAGAACTGGGGAGTAACAATGTCAGAAACTCCACATGAAGTTTGGCGAATTCATTGTTTGAGTATTCCATGGGGTTTAGGTGCAGGGTGGGTAGTTTGGGTTTTCCAAGGTGGAAAGTTTGGAACATTGTGGTGTTCACTAACCAGCGCCCTTTTAAGTTCACCATCAGTGAGTGGGCTCTGAGGAAATTGGCACCCAGCAATGGCCAGAACACAGCAACAAGAATGAACTTCCATGTGGACTTGTCGCCGAATTTCAGGGGTGTAGTCTGTTTTCCGTATATACGAATTGACACAGTGAGCACCAGACCTGTGCTCCTGGTACAGGTGTCAAAGCCCGAAGGAGGAAGGACACTAACCTCCACCTGTGTCGACTTTAAACTTGCACTGGGAGAGTTGTCCCAGATGTAGAGTAGGCTGTTATGGTGGCCAGCTGCCTTAGCCATTGTGTTTCCCTAGAAAAGTGCAGGGGATTGGCAGTGGCGAGCTCCAGAAACCCAGTGTTAATGATAAAAACACCAGGTGGTTGTCACAGAGATATGCTTGTCCAGGGAAACGTGCGCCCATGTTGTCAGTACTGTTCGAGGTTTATCAAAGTCCTCATCAGCCAACATGAGGCGAATGTCTTCTGGTATATGCTCTATGTCAGTGCCAACATTCATTAACTCCCTAATGCCATCGATATGGAGGAGCCTTGCAGCTTGCTCGTGTTGTGAGAGACTGTAAATCTGGAGCAGGAGGGCTTTTAGGGCTTCGTACTTGCTGAGAGCTGGGGAGTCCTGAAGAAAATCCACTACACGACTGGCCTTGTCCTGGTCGAGGGCATTTACCACATGAGAGTACTTAGTGGTGTCCACTTCTAGCTTGCGAATGTGGAACTGGGCCTCAGCCTGCCCGAACCAAACTTCAGGCCTGTCGGGGTCGCCAACGTGGCAACTGTGATGCAGTATGAAATGAAGAACAAGAAAATGATCAGACGTAATCGAGTCAAAGTTCAGTAAAAGTTGTCACTCAGTCACCTGAAGCTTTTTAAACCCCTGCACGTTCCATATGACGTCATCGCATCATGATGTCCTGACATCATTCGGAACATCCCGAGCCAGTTCGATTAAACACCCAGTGAGCTGCTACATCTTTATGTGTATATGTGATTATACTGTGAACTGTGTGTGTTTTTATGTGCACTGTGGTTCGGAGAAACGTTGTTTCGTCAGGTTGTATATGTACAGTCAGATAACAATAAGTTTGAGCTTGAACTTTAACTCACTCCTCTTCTGTGCCAGTTCCCCATAACGCTCAATTCCTTGATCTTTCAAATATTTATCTTCACCATAAGTACATCTAATGATATGACTTCCACCACCCTCAAAGATAGAGAATTCCCCTCTTGGAGAAGAAATTTCTAGGCTCCTTAGTCTTCATTGACTGCCTCCTTGTTTGTGATTCTCCATGAGTGAAAACATCTCAACATCTACCCTGTCGAGTCACACGAGGATCTTGCATGTTGTAATAAGTTCACCTCTCATTCTGCTAAGCTCCATGGAAGCTCCATTGACAGAACAAGCCTCTCGTTCCCAGGATTAGCCTACTAAATCTCTTTTAGATTGCCTCCAAAGCTACTATATAATTTTTGAGGTAAAGAGATCAAAATTGTGTGCAGTGCTTCAGGTGTGACCTCAACAATGCCCTTTCAAGCTGCAACAAAACCGGATGAGTCTCCACTTTGTTACAATTCCAGAGGTCCCCAAAACCCAGCAGCAATAGAAATTCACCAAGACAAATGGTTATTTAAACAAAAGTTGCTTTTAATTATCTTTAAACATAAAAAGAAGATTGAACTTTAACTTATTACTATTAACTTAACTTAATCCCCTTCTAATTCTAAGCACGTGTATGTAATGTGTGTATATATTCAGGAAAGTTCTTTGATTCGCAGTCCAATCTCACTCCTCCAAGTTCACTGGTATCAGGCAATTCTTATACTGTGCACAGAATTGAACATTTATGAATTTTCACCAGGCTCTGGTGCTTAAAGGTAAATGGTTACCACTCAGGGAGGTTTTCATTGGTTTCAGAGAGATACTTATTGCTTGTTGGACATACACAAACTGATTTCCTCCAATCAGCCACTGCAATGTCTTGCCAAAGAAATTTGCTCCATCATGGGTTTTCCAAATGATAACCTCTTCTTCCAGGTCACCACAGAGTTCCTCTTGTTTCCCTTATTTCGGGAGTAGCACTCGAGCCAGCCATTTCCTCAGGCTGAACTCAGAAGTCACAAGCTGCCTTCAAGCTGCCAGCTTGTCATGTTGAAGCCTCCAAAAGTTACTGCAGAACTCGAACTCAAAGAGAAATCCCATTTGGTTTTTCTCTCTCTGGTTGTAAAAACCAGAACACCTCCCCAAGGCTCCAAAACCCAATCCTTGAAAGATCTTTTCAGCATGTTGAGCGTGGACTTTTTATTTGCACCTGCTTTTGAAATTCCTTCCAAACCTGCTCCACTGGCACCTGTATTTCTGGCTTCAGCAAAGCTCTTGCATGTTAAATGAGATGTGAAGTGTAAGTATCTGTTTGTGAAGTGATGTACACTAAACCCCCCCCCAGTCCATCTATTTTAAAGATATAACCTGTAACAATTCTTAAACTCCAGCCCTTCTCTTTTGGCATCCCACATTCTGTATGAAAAGGCGGCTATTTTTGATCTTCTGCAGAAGAAATCACCTGTTTACTTATGGAAGTCCACATGATTGGGCTTTGCTTGCGAAATAAACTCCATGGGGAAGGTGGAATTCCCCGACTTCTACCCAGCTGATGAACACCTGCAATCACAGGAGCAGAAAATGCTGCAGGTTTCCCAGCTCTTGACATAATCAAGTTGAGTTAAATATATTTCATTGCTTCTGGTGGTTCTTCATGCCTTTAAGCACTTTACATTATTTTAACAACAACACTGAATGCCTCAAATGGTATTTTCATGTTTCAGAGTTTTTGTTTGTGGATGTCAGAAACATAATCTCGAAAGCAACTAGTTTCTTGGAATGTTATAACTAGCCAAGTCATGGTGGGGAGCTGGCTGATGGAGGACCTCCATCAGCCAGCTCCCCACCATGACTACCAGCCCCCCCACATCTCCATCGGGCACACAAAACTCAAAACGGTCAACCAGTTTACCTATCTCGGCTGCACCATTTCATCAGATGCAAGGATCGACAATGAGATAGACAACAGACTCGCCAAGGCAAATAGCGCCTTTGGAAGACTACACAAAAGAGTCTGGAAAAACAACCAACTGAAAAACCTCACAAAGATAAGCGTATACAGAGCCGTTGTCATACCCACACTCCTGTTCGGCTCCGAATCATGGGTCCTCTACCGGCACCACCTACGGCTCCTAGAACGCTTCCACCAGCGTTGTCTCCGCTCCATCCTCAACATCCATTGGAGCGCTCACACCCCTAACGTCGAGGTACTCGAGATGGCAGAGGTCGACAGCATCGAGTCCACGCTGCTGAAGATCCAGCTGCGCTGGATGGGTCACGTCTCCAGAATGGAGGACCATCGCCTTCCCAAGATCGTATTATATGGCGAGCTCTCCACTGGCCACCGTGACAGAGGTGCACCAAAGAAAAGGTACAAGGACTGCCTAAAGAAATCTCTTGGTGCCTGCCACATTGACCACCGCCAGTGGGCTGATAACGCCTCAAACCGTGCATCTTGGCGCCTCACAGTTTGGCGGGCAGCAGCCTCCTTTGAAGAAGACCGCAGAGCCCACCTCACTGACAAAAGGCAAAGGAGGAAAAACCCAACACCCAACCCCAACCAACCAATTTTCCCTTGCAACCGCTGCAATCGTGTCTGCCTGTCCCGCATCGGACTGGTCAGCCACAAACGAGCCTGCAGCTGACGTGGACTTTTTACCCCCTCCATAAATCTTCGTCCGCGAAGCCAAGCCAAAGAAAATAACTAGCCAATCACTTCAGGAAGACCGAGGCCGGGCAACTGGTAAATGCGGGTAGCTTCTGGTCAGTGGAAGATCCAAACCAATGTTTTGAACCATTTTTATTAGTGGAATTTATGGAAAACCTATTTCTGGAGCTCGAGGATTTAAAACTAATCCACAAGGCATAGAAATGAATAATAATCTTGCTTAGTCAACACCAAACTAAAATCAGTTTGTGCTTTACATTGCACAAATGATCCTGGACATCCAAACTCATTTACTTTTCCATTGTTCCTAATTTTCTACCATCGATAAAAGATTTTTATTTACCCTACTTTAATCCAAAGTGGATGATCTTGTATCTCATACAACTCTCATAATTTTGACTACTTACATAATCTGTCTGCGTCCTATCACAGCAATTATTACTTCAACATAACTTAAGATGCCTTGCATGTTAGTGACATCTGGAAGCTTTCACATACAAAGAGCCCAAGTTCTCAAAGTCTTGCATTTTGCTAGTTTCTATTGTGTCTTGCTAATACTTACACTTGTAAATGGCAGCAAGTTTATATCTTTGGCACAACTATATTCCAACAGTAAAGCCTGGAGGTTTCTGAAGGATTCCTGCTGGAGGACCTGTCCCTATTCTCCACAGCTGTGCTCCATATGGAGTACACAGTGTAGGATCATTTTATTTTGCTTTATGACTATTCAGAAAATAAGGATCAGGCAAACTGCATATCCCAACAACAAATGCAGGGCAATGAACTGCACTCATCAAAATCCAAATCATCGTGCATGATGAAGAGTTGGTCCCTCTACAGTTACCTCAATTGCAACAAGTGATATCCACCAGAGTGCAAATCTTTTTCTCTACACTGGACCTCCCAACAGATTTCTAGTCTGCCTTCAGAATTATGTGCAGGTTTGCACTAGTTTCCATGTGCACTGCTCCTCTGACAGATCCTGTGTGAGCTTTGTATTTGTTGTCAATGTGGATGAGTGCAACGATTCCTCCTCATAAAAGACTTCTTTATTCAGACAAGGGATATGGATGTCACAGTGTGGTGGTACACCACTGGCCTACTGCAGGGGGGGACCTCTGTACCTGCAGGAGTGTAAGTGGACAGGACAACACCTGGCCGGCTGCCAATCAGTCGCCCCTGAATGGATCAAGCCCCACACAGTCGGGTGTCAATCACCCTCCGGGATATAAACCTGCGCCAGCCTCCCGAGGCCTTACTCAGAGTTGTTGCAGCAAAAGCCAGCCTGGCTCTGTGGAAGTCTTTGTGGATTAAAACCTGTTGTACAGTCTTTACCTTGTGTGTGTCTGATTCTAGCTATCAGCGCACCACACACAGGCCGAGCCACCATTTAATTGCCAATCCCTAATTGCCCTTGAGAAGGTAGTTATGACCTGCCTCTTGAATCACTGCAATCCTTGAGATGTAGGTACACTGAGAGTTCTGATAAGGAGGAAGTTCTGGACTTATCAGAATCAGAATTTATTGTCATGAAGAAGTCATGAAATTCGATGTTTTGCATCAATATCATGGAGCAAACATTCATATTATAACCATCTTACAACATTACTATAAAAAATAACAACAACAGTGCGTAAAAAGTAAGGCAGTGTCTTTGCTTCGTTGATTGTTCAGGAATCCGATGGCAGCGGGGAAGAAGCCGTTCTCGTACCATTGAGAGCTCATCTTTGGGCTTCTCTACCTTTTTCATGATGGTAGCAGAGTGAAGAGGGTGTGGCCTGGGTGGTGGTGGGTCTTTTTTAAAACACCGCCTCATGTAGAGATCCTTCATGGATCTGTGATGTCACAGGCTGAATTAACAACCCTCTGCAGTTTATTCTTGTCCTGAGCATTGATGCTTTCATACTAGGTAGTGATACAACCAGCCAGAATGCTCTTAATGGTACACCTGCTTAAGTTTTTTGAGAGTCTTCGGTGACATACCGAATCTCCTCAGACACCTCGCAAAGTATAGCCTTCTTTGTGATTGTTTCAACATGGAGGTTCTAGGACAGATTCTTAGAGATGTTGACACCCAGGAATTTGAAGTTCTTGACCCTCTCCACGACTGAGCCCTTCATGAGAACTGGGTCAAGTTCTCCTGACTTCCTCCTGAAGTCCACAATCATCTCCTTGATTTTGCTGAAGTTGAGCGCAAGGCTGTTGTCGTTACACCATTCAACAAGCTGATCTATCTCCTTCCTGCCGTTTGTGATTCTGTCGACATCTGTGGTGTTATCGGCAAACTTGTGAATAACATTGGAATTGTGCTTGGGTGTATAATGAATGGAGCAGTGGGCTAAGCACAAATCCTTCGGACGCGCCTGTGTTGCTGATCAGTGAGGAGGAGATGTTGTTTCCAATATGTACTGACAGTGGGCTTCTGATGAGAAAGTCAAGGATCCAGTTACAGAGGGGGGTATCTAACAAGTGTTTGATACTTTCAAATCCTGCAGCATCTATATTTCTTCCAATGGTGTCTGTAAGGAGATTTTACATTCTCACTGTCTCTGTGTGGGTTTTCTCCGGGTGCCACCCTTAAAAACCTATGGGGGTTGTAGGTCAATTTGGTTTATTTCATAGGCTACAGGCTCATGTTGCTGTTCTATATGCCAAAATTTAAAATTGGGCAAAATATTCTCTATTCCATCCCACATGTCAAAACTAATTAATAGCAATTAAGAGCAGGAAAATTCTGGAGTAGTATTAAAAAACTGGTGTAAAACTGCTTTCAATTATGCACAAAAAGATCATTACACTGTATTTAAACAGCTGAGACATTTTGTTAGCTGTACCAAAAATGGCACCAGTCACATTTATTGTTATTCAGAGGGAGTTAGTAGGAAGGGTCTCTGGACTTTCAAAAGAGAATTGTGTGAATAGTTAGGGGAGATAATTTGGATTGCTTGGAGAAGGTGCACATGAATGAGACTCATTGGATTGTTTCACAAGGAACTGGTGGGGTCTTGATAAGCCAATGGTCTCTTTCTATCTTGTCACAATCCTGAGTCAATTATTCTTTGGTATATTCTTCATTTGCTTTTTAAGTATATGCTTTGTGCTGCTTCCATATTGGACTGAAGTTGTACATCTGGGGTTGTTGAGTATTTTTACACCAACCCTCAACACAAGTCTTTTGGTCAAAGTTCAAGCATCAAAGGTGGGACAATTTCTTTGGTTCACTGAGAGGCTCCACTTCCCTGACGTACGTCACATCCTCCCATGAAATCAACATTTACCAAGACACTATTTGTTCATTTTTGTTACATTAAAAGCAGTAATTTCCTTTCCTCTTCTCTGACAAATCTTGAGGTAGCTTATCCTGTCTCTGGGTGTATCATGTTGATGTGCATGTGCCCTTGGGTTGTCCGTTAACTCTGGTTTGAGCCCCTTGACCTTGTTAAGCTTATACTCAACCCTCCAGAACAGACACACTGCTGTGTCAGCTCAAATTCTTATCTCTTGGTATATTGTGGTAATTATCTTTTCAGCGTTTTAGACTGGCCTAAACCATTTCCCAGCTTCCCCTTCCGAACACAGGCTGTTTTTGATTTGTCTCTGTTTGCAATTTGTTATGGTTTAGCATTAATTTTAACCCATTTCCGGCCCGCTGCTGGCAAACCAATCCAAGTAAATGCAAGTTTGGTGTTGATCTGGCAGCTGAACAGAGTGAGAGAGAATTATGCAGGTTCTCCTGCAATTACTAACGTAGTACTAACAATTTCCATTGGGTTCGGTCAAAGTTTTCCTTTCTGCTTACTTTGCTCCTTTCTAAAGATGATATTTCAATTCCCCAACCTTCAGCTCAAGGGGTAACTGTGAATTCTACCAGGACAGGGGAAATGATTTACAGCTGAAATGCTTGTCAATGCCTATTTCCAAAGCCCTACGTACCATATTTTATCCGCTAAGTCCTTTCCTATCTCCCTCCTCAAATCCATTCGATCTAGAAGCAAAACATAATATTTCTTCCTGAAACGGTTGGTGTAGAGGCAGCACGGTTGGTGTAGCGGTTTACTGCAATGCCTTTGCAGCGCCAACGATGGGGACCGGGGTTCGAGTTGGTACATTCTCCCGTCCCTGCATGGATTTTCCCCGGGGTCTCCGGTTTCCTCCCACCCTTGGAAATGTAGATTAATGGGTTGTAAAATGGGCAGCACCGACTCATGGGCTGAAATGGCCTGTTACTGTGCTGTGTGTGAAATCTCCTCAAGTTACACATGGGTCTTCATAGATGGTTCCCACTGGATAGTCATATTGGTCCAAATTTTTCACTCAGCTAATATGTGACATTTAAAGTGATGTGTTTTTTGATTTCTTATATGCCAATACAATCTGTCCAATAGCACCAGAGGCCTTGGGTTAAAAACAAAAATTTGGGAGCATTTACACAGTCCATCCCCTGGCCTGAGTACCCTGAGTGAGTGTAGTGATGGTCTTTGAGGGATACTTTCAGTGCACTTTCCTCCGTCCTCTTTGACCACATTCATCCTTCATGCCTTTGTCTATGCAATGTGGCATTTAGTTAAGCTGCCTCTTTAGCTACTCAGGGACATTCCTCTTATTGTCCTCTAACTCTTCGTAATGCTGAGTGACACCTGAAATAGGTGTCACCTGAACAGCTCACTGCTTTTCACCCAATGGAGAAGATGTGAATGACCACTAATTCAATCACTGAGATAATAAGCAATACCCCTACTAATGGGGCCAAAATGGCTGTATAGCTAAACCCTGTCACGCCTTTTAGAGCACTCACCAAACCTAGTTGCTGTGTGAGACTGTAGAGGAAGGATCTATTGATTCAATTGAACAAGTCTCCTAGATAGATCCAAGATAAGTCACTGCCCAGCTGCAAGAAGCATGTTACAGATCTCTGCCCATCCCTTCAGTGGTCTGTTTGCCAATCTCTGTCATTCAGTTATTTTGTGACTTAAACATGGCTTTCTATTACCACAACTCCTTCAATAAGTCTGGGAACTGCATTCCCACTTAAGTGGATTTGTTTAATCTTTCTATCAACATCTGTGGAGTCTTCTTCAGCTGTTCTGCTCTGAACTGCATAGTTTGGATATCTAATATGGAGACACAAGAGAGACTGCAGATGATGGAATGTGGAGCAATACACAATCTATTGGAGGAGCTTAGCAGGTGAAGCAGCATCAGTGAGAGAAAAAGAATTGTGAATGCTTCAGGCTGGAACCTTTATCCAGACTGCCATGTGGAAGTAGTTTGTACTCCACGGCAGATCTTGTGCCCTGGTTACTTAACCTGTAATTGCCCTAATTGTGCCTCCTTTGGCTTGACTTTGAAACATGCCTTTTTAATACCTACAGGGTGCCTAAGAGAGAATCAAGTGTCCTTCTGAAACCATTAGCATTATCATCTACATTAGCATTATCATTTAATGCTCTGTGATTAGTAAGGGATTGCTTAAGGTAGGATGTGAGTGGGAAGGAAAGATTGAAAACCACTGCTCTAGACCCAATTGTTACTGAAATATTTTGCCGGAGAAAAATTGTCATTGGCCCATTTCCTTTGGAGTTCTGAAACCGCGCACATAACGAGTCAATTAGGTACAATTAAAACAGTGGTTTTCAAACATTTTCTTTCAATCCACATACCACCTTAAGCAATCCCTTACCAATCATAGAGCACTGATGGAATAAGGAATATTTAATGTGGTATGTGAGTGGAAAGAAAAAGGTTGAGAACCACTGATTGGAGTAATATGGTTTGTACTTGGTTAAACCTAGACTCTCTAGGGCTTGGTTCAATACATGCTGGAGATTATTAGGGCCACTGTGCAAGCTCTGTGAAACTTTGTGTTGTTTATGAATGTGACTTTCTTGAAAACCAAAGTCATGGGCCAAACTCTAAAGATTGTAGATAGGAATTGTCATTATTCTTAACAGTCTCAGATCCTACAGTTTCAAATGTAGAAAATATGGTGTGAAAGTCTGGCATTGGAGTGAGATGCAAAATCTAGATGACACTTCTTATTCCAAAATATCCTAATTTCAAAGTATCAGCTTCCAAAAGTATGAGATACAATATTCCAAATTTTGATCTCTATGATCCAATAAACCAAACTTTGTAGATGCAGCTTTAATTCATTGATAAAATGGATAAACATTTTGTATAACTTTGCATTAAGACTTTCATTACAATGAATAACAAAGCATTTAAAAGATATAAAATGCAGATAAAGAAACTCAAACTTTAAAAAGATTCATAATGATATAAACAAATTTAAAGAGAAACAAAGAAAAATTCAAAGAAATTCTTGTGCTCATGCCTTTGCATCCTGAAGAATAATGAGCAAGCCGTTAGTCTGGGCGGATATTATGACATATTACATCATAGCTACTATGGTAACACTGCAGACAATAGTTCTCTTAAAGAGATAGGCACAAAATTAACTAAGAATGAAAAAACACCAGGTTTTAACTGCTTTGGTCATGGGCTATCTGCTATAAAGTGGATGGGCATTGCACATTTTCTCGAATGAAAGTTTGAACACTCGCCCCATGACCAAATGGGTTTTCTCCAGGTGCCTTGGTTCCCTCCCACGTTCCAAAGTCATGCAGAGTTGGCAGGTTAATTGGGCACTTTGGTGTGTTAGGGTAGCATGGGCATGTGGAGTGGAAGGGCCAGTTATTGTGCTGTACCTGTAATTTATTTTTATTATTATTATTAAAATGATATGGGATAATCCCCTGACCTACTAAAATCTGCTTCCACCACCCCACGCCCCCAAAATAAAATCTATGGCATATGTCTCCAGTGATGGTCTTCAGGACAGTTGGCTAAATACCACCCACATTAATTGAAAATGCCCACATGTGGTGGAAATGATGTAGATCATGTTGTACGCCAAGTAGTAATTTCCTTGTAAAAAAGAAAGCACACTGTTCCTCTATTGGAGGTTGTAGGTCAATTGGGTGGCAGGGGCTGAATGGGCCTGAGGTGTACATTTACATTAAAAAAATAATTTAAATTTTACATTTAAATTTTAATTTAATCCTACCTGGAAGTTGGACATGAGCTGCTCCCCACTCTTCAGATGGCAACGGGTTAACAGTTTAAAATCATCCCCAGTATGGTAACCCAGCCCAAGTCACGCTAACTGTTATTAAATGGAACATAGCAGTTTGTTGACTAAGCACTGAAGAAGTGTAATGAAATTTGTTGGATAACATCTAATCTGAAGGTCTCATCTATTTAACTGTAAAGTTAAAAATATATCGGCATCTATGTGCAAAACAAGGCAAAATGACAGAGAATGATGTGAAAACATAAGAAATAGGAGCAGGGGTACCCCATCTGGCCTGTCAAAACTGATCTGCCATTTAATAAGATCATGGCCGATCTGGCTGTGGAGTCATTCCCACTTACCTGCCTGTTCCCAATCTGCCCTATTCCCAAATTCTTCATAAAGTTATCTATTTGTGCCTTAAATATGTTCAATGAGGCAGCTTCCACTGCTTTCTTGGGGCAAGAATTCCACAGATTGACTCTGGGAGAAACAGTTCCTCCTTAAATGTCTTAAATCTACTCCCTTGAATTGTAGTTTCATAAAGTTTATTTTTAATGAACTCCAATTAATGTATTTTTTAAATCTGTTATGGGTTCTGATTTCAAAGTAATTACAATTGTGGGTTGAAGGGGTGAGATTTGTTATTTTAATCATTAATTGGGAAAGCCTACAAAGTTCAGAAATAAAAATTAAGCTCAATGAGATCTTGAATGAAATTCAAGAAAATGAACAACACTGAATGTTAAATGAAAGCAAAGTTTTTGTACTTTCCTTTTACCTCCCATTAATTTTTCTTACTAAATATACAGTATCCAAATAAAATATTCTGAGCATAAGCAAATCCTTTGTCATTGATTTTTATCATTTAAATCATTATTTTAACTGGATGGTGACAAAAGCTATTTAACTTCATTATTTTACATTGTTACACAAATACCTGCATTGTTATACAAATAATTATAGGCCTATCCTCAGCAGCCTTTTTGCACTGTTTGTCTTGTACGTGATCCATGTGCTACACTGTCGTACAGTTCAGACTAGATCAGATAGATACCATTCTATTACCTCACACCATGTCTTGTCACCTGTGAGCTTTCACGGGAAATGATAAACTGTCTGAAGCAAAGACCACATTAATTCTTCATGCGACATGAATCAGAGTGACAAGTTTAACACTGGTTCACTGAATTAGAAACCCACATAATTAGTCATTTCAGTTATTTCATGGTCCAGTTGATTTTGGATCCCAGGCCTTTGTGTGTACAACAGTTGCCCAATTTGTTTTTGAAAAAGATTCTGGTATTCTTTAACAAAACATTCCATTTGGCAAAGTTTTTTTTCCCAATAGCGAAAAGCCGATTATAAATAAATCTGGCAATTTAGACAGACTGGAGTTTTAAAAACAATCTGATTCAATTGTTTTTACAAGGAAAAGAGAACATTTTTAAAAAATAATTAATCCATATTATGTCAGCAAACTTATTTTCTTCCTTAACGTGGTCGCGATTAGAACTTAAATGAGAAATTACCTCGCATATTAATGAATTTATTCTCCAGGGACGGATTAAGTAGGCTGCAGAATGGTTCCCATTCCTGTTTCTTGTCAAAATGTAATAAGCTTAGACTGGAGGAATCTATATCAGAAATGTAATAAAAATACAGTGAAGTCTGGGAAAATTTAAATTGGGCATGGGGTTGTGGGTACAGAGGGTTAAAATACTAAATAATAGATCAAACATAAGAAAATATGGGGCCGTGCAGTGTACTTGAATGTACAAAGTACAGGGGCACAGCCTCTGTTCAGGATGGAATCCCAATGCTAACACTAGGATTGCGTTTGCTTCTATGTTGTTCTGCTAACGCTGCAAAGGTTTGAGGAATATGTGATATGTCACCACACCTGCGTGAGATGGATGTATAAGGGAACCCTTTTGCTATTTGCCAGCCCATCTCGTTGCAAAATCCATTTGCCTGCCATACGGGGAGACCAGGGTTTAGAGGAGGACATGGAAGGTTGGGGGGAGGGGGTGTGGTTTCTGGAATCCTTGCTTCTTTGTGCCTTGTGTAAGGGAGTTATTTAAAATTAAAAGAACCCCTTGCTCACCACTACGGTGATATGCCAATATTAACTCATGCAGTGATCATTACCGAGTCAATGAAGTGCGTATGACACTATTAGTTTCTAGTGTACTGAGGTTGCCAAAGATCTTTGCAGAGTGACATTTGTCTCCCTCTATATTCATACCCATTGGTGGGCCAATGTATTGATGTGACGAGAATTGGAATACTTCATCACTCAAAAGTCTTTGTTTCATCCATTATGATCAACTAAATCCATAACAGTTTTAAAAAAATATTTCTATACTTCAGCAAATGTTTTCATTGATCTTAACAGATTCTTAAACTTTGCATCACTTCAGCTCTTCCTTTGCAAATTACTTTCTCCCTTTTCAGATTTCCCCACTGTTATGTCTCTGCGTTACTTGGGAGGGTTTTTAAATAACTCGGAGAAGCAAGATTCAAATAACAGAAGAGATTTTACTTACTAATGTCTTCCACCATCTCAGGAAACTGTTTGCATGTACTCATAGACATATACACACACCCCACAGTTACTACAGTGAGAAGGGTGTATCCTTACACAGTTACAAAATAGTTCACATTATCCCGATTATATAACACCCATGGTTTAGTACTGAATTTCTTGTCTGGGCCATTGATAGTTCTGTGACTTGTCCCTCCATTAAAGTCAGAATTTTTTTTGGAATATTTTATTTTTGATTTTACAAACTCAAGCCATACAGGAGAACATTCACCCCCATTTTAAGAGCTTGATATACCAAGTCTTTTTCCCCCCTCCCCATCTCCCTACCCCTCAACCTCCATCCCACCCAAAAATGATAACTCAACAAACACATAATAGTTACAAAAGAAAATAGAACACAACAGAATAACAATGGTTACAAATGGGTCACAGAAATAATCCAAAGGTAACATAAGCCAGGAAGAATCCCAAGTAACCTAAAGTACATTGAAAAAAATAACAAAAAGAGATGATACAAAAAAAAACCCAACTTTGGGGTGTATCGACCGGGTCTCAGAGACATTTCTTCAATCCTGGCGTTCCAGTGACTGGCATCCACCGCTTCTTTCAAAGAAAGGAAGTGGGGGTAAGGGTTTGTAATCATAGCTGCGTTCTAATGTCCCACAAGTACGGTTGCCGCACTTCAACATACGTGCCAGACCTCCTCCTCAGCCAGAATTTAAGCAAATTCACTCACAGACAACAGGTAAAATTGATTGAGAGTGAAAGCTGTTTGTGTGTTGACTTACAAAAAAAAAACCTGATAATGTTGAATTTGCTCCTCTATTAGAGCATTGGTTTATCTTGAATTCATGACTTCATCCACAAAGCAATGGGTCTAAAAGTGAGCTATTATTATTTCAGCTTCAATGCCTCTTCAATATAAATGATGATGAATAACATTGCCACATTTTACACTGAAAGGAACAACCCAAACATACTTTTAGGTTTTTTTAAAAACATTCAAAAGCCTTCACCCTGCCAACCATAATCTTTATACTTCATTTCAACATTTAACCAATAACTTCAGTTTAGGTTAAGACAAATATAGGAAGGCACATGGGAAACAAATATGCACATGGCCAAGATCCATTAAATGTGAAATTATGTTGCTGAAACAATCCATCACCTACTTTTTAAAACATTTTAAACCGTTCTGATTTTTAAACATACATACATAATATTTAACATTGAATTTGATGAATTCTACTTTCTAACTGTATTATACTAATTGAAATATGACCTGAAATATTATCTTTGGGATTAATATTATATTTTTTTTAGTTTGTAAAAATATTTCATAGAAAGGGTTCTAGCAAGTTACCAAGCGAGATAAAATACTACTCAACTGAGACACCGTCATGGAGTTTTACAGCACAGAATCAGGCCCACAGACCCAGCTTGTCCAAGCCAGTACCCTTCTGCTTTTGTCTCACTTGATCGCATTGGACTTGTACTCCTCCAATCCCTTTTCATCCACCTTGATATTCTAATGTTTCTTCAGGGAAGGTAACGTACCTGCCTCTACATGTTTGACCTGGACCTTCCTTATCGGACTCTGAGACCCCTCCCATTTGGCAGTCATGGTTTTACTCTTTAATATTTGCATCCAGTCAACTATTGCTAACTCCTGCCCAAATCATGTTGAAATTTGCCATGCCACATTTTAGGATTCTATCACGAGGACCAGTGATATCCTTTTCATAACTACCTTAAAGTTAATAGAATTGTTGACATTGATCCCAAAGTATTCTCCCACCGGTACCTCATTTACCTGACCAGCTTCATTTCCCAGTACCAGGTCCAATAATATCCCTTCCTTTGTTAGCCTATACACATATTGCTGTTGAATATTCTCGAGGACACTCTGAACAAAGTTCATCCCATCCAGTCTCTTAACACTTTGACATTCTCAGTCAATGGGTCAGAAGTTGAAGTTACCTACAATAACAGCTTTGCTCTTTTTACAGACCTAAGCAATTTCTCTACATATTTGATTCTTCAGCTCCCGGTGATGGTTTGGTGGCCAAGAGTAGTCGCCCATCAAGGTGATTAATCCTCTTTGGTTCCTGGTTCCATCCACACTGCCTCAAAAGATAGTTCTCTGTAAATTTCCCCTCTAAAGACTACTATGATATTTTCTTTGACTAATATCTTAGCCCACCCACCCACCCACCCACTGTTCCTATCATACCTATAACCATTGTACCCCTGAACATTGAAATTGCCAGTGCTGCTCTTCCTTCAACCACATCTCTGTTATGGCTACAATATCCCATTGTTCTACCATATCCACTTGCTAATCTTGTCCACTTTCCCCATCAGATTTCTTGTGTTAAAATAAACACAAAGTTTACCTGTATTACCTCAATGCTTGTCCGACACCATTCTGTTCTTCTTCAATTCATGTCCCTTTGTTTTCTCACTAATCCTTAAACTTTTCAGTCCGCCTCTCACCATCGTCTTGCCAGAGTAGTTTAAAGTTTCTGGGCTGAATCTAGCAAGATCTCCAATTTAGATGTAATCCATCTCTCTTGCACAGGTCACCCTTGCACCAGAAGAAATCCCAATTGTTTATACATCAGAAATGCTCCCTCCTGCACCAACTGCTCAGCCATGTGTTCATGTGCCTAATCCTATTCTCAACTGATTGTAATCCATTGGAGGTCCTATGTTTTCACCCATATTCTAACTCCCAAATTTGTTTTGCAGAACCACATCCATTCCCTTCCTACGTCATTGGTACCAATGTGTACCATGTCTTTGGCTGCTCGTATTTCCCTTCAAGAATGCTCTGGATGTAATCTGAGATGTTCTTGACCTGTGTGCCTGTGAGGCAACATGCCATCTGGGTGTCTCAATGTTGGTCACAATCTCTTGCCAGTTCCTGAGGACTAATACCCCCCATTACTATTGCTCTCCTTTTCTGCCTCCCTTTCTTTCTGAGACTCGGTACCAGAGATATTCTTGCTGCTATTTCCTCCTAGTAGGCCACCATTGTTCCCCCCACAACCCCCCACCCCCACCAACAGTATTCAAAGCAGTATACTGGTTACTGAGTGGGATGGTTACAAGGGGGTCCTGAACTGATAGGCTACAACTTCTACCTTTTTGGATGGTCACCGGCTAGTCTGCACATTCAATGAGAACTTCTCACTGCAGTTCTTATCTATGAAATCCTCAGTTTTCCAAATGACCTGCTGTAGGCCCAGCTGCAATGCCAGATCTTTGATCTGGTCAGTCAGGAGCTCTATCTGCACGGTCTCCCTACAGGAGTGGTCATCAGATAGACTGGAAGATCCCCTGACTTCTTACTTTCTGCACAGGAGGAGCAATGGATGACCCTCACTGCCAGCACAAACCGACTGAAAACCAATGGAAACCCTTACTTTCATCCTGCTGCCTCTGTTAGCCAAAACCTCTCTTACCAAAGCCTCAATGTCCCACTCTTACATTGGCCACTCATGTAATGGCCTGTCCACTTGACCCTTACCATTTTCTAGTTAGCTAAGCAACAAAATTTGCCTTTTTTTTAACGACTCCTGCACTCCCTCTACTCTTGGGACTAAATGGAAAATTCCTTGTATCACACAGATTAATTTTTTTAAATTCAGCTTTTCTATTCAATACCTTTTTTTAAAATTTAAAACTGTCCTTTAAATTGAGTTTGATTCTCTGTGGTCATCATCTCAATGTAATTGTCATTGTTTGATTATATCATTTGGATTGTTCTTGCATTAAAAATAATATAGAACGCAGAACATCGAACAGTGCAGGAGCTAACATGGCTCTGCCAAACTGCAGCAGAACAAGTTTGCAGCTTATTCTGTGGACTGCTTAGACTGAAGACTAAACTTTGCCTTCTGCCTCATTTTGTTTGAACTAAAACTGCCATCCAGTGGCCTTTGGTCTCAGCCGGACTCTCCATGGATGACGTGAACTTGTGAAAGACACCTCCCTGAACCCGCGGGCACCCACATGCTCCAGATCACAGCCCTTTATCTGTTCAGGCCTTGTAGGGAGCCATGCTCTCATCGACGTCATTTGGAACAATGATTTCTGCACCTAGCCTACTTCCCCAGGGTAATACTCACCCACATCTGTGACCCACAATTGAGCACAATCTCATATGTGTGCTCAGACTGTTCTCCCAGATGAAGTCAAGGTAACCCTCAAACTTAGCCTTTCACTCTCAGGATCATTCTAGCCACAGCTGCCACTTCACAGTATATCTGAAGCTTTGCTGCTCACTGGTGCGCTTGGAAGGACACCTGACACATTCTATTCCACAGGAGCAGACTTTATCGGCCTCTTCATCAGAATGACACGGCTCTTCAAAGTGCAGTCGCCAATAGAAAAACCTCCTGCTGGGCTCCTTTCTCCGTCACCCTGTCGTGTCTTCTTGGCTCCCTTCAACAGCGGACATTGTGTCTGCAGGTAGTGTTATCCACCAGCTTCTCAGGGTATTGCTCAGTAAACCTAGGAGTAACTGTTGACCTTCAAGATCGTTGGTGCTGTCATCTGCAAAAAAACACCGCTCTCCACAGCAGGGTGAATGCTTTTATGTTCTTGTACCTTTAGGGGCTGGGTAATCAGCAGTACATCCAAGTGCCAGCAGTGGAAGGCACTCAACTGGAGCTATTCAGTGGCACCATGTGAGAGATTGGCAGTATTGCTCTCAAATAGTGCTGTTGAATATTCCGATTTTTAAACAGATTTTAAAAACCAGCATTAGGGAGACTTGCAATTATATTTTAATGCTGATGAAAACAGATATAAAATATCTAAACCAATCACTTGGACTAAAAAAAATCACACAAAATGCCGGAGAACTCAGTAGGTCAAACTGTGTCCTTTATGTAACAAAGGCAAAGATACAGAACCGATGTTTCGGGCTGGAGCCCCTTCATCTAAGTGTGAGAGAATGCCAGCCAGCGTCCGAACAAAAGGGTGAGGTGGGTGGGGGGCAGGGGGGTGGCAAAGGCAGGAGATGATAGGTGGAGAAAGGAGGGAGGGGGAACAGTAGTGATGAAGGATAGCTGGCTGGGTAGGAGAACTGGAAACACAGGAAAAATGGGAGGGCGGAGAAGAAAAACCCAACAGATTTAGTCAAAGGCAGTAAAGTCAATGTTAATGCCACCTGTCTGGAGAGCGCCCAGATGGAAAATAAGGTGTTGTCCTTTCTCCACCTATAATCTCCTGCCTTTGACAAACCACCCCACCCCCCCTTCCCTTCCCCCTACTCTTTTGTCCGGATGCCTGCCAGCATTTTCTCTCACACTTAGATGAAGGGCTCCAGCCCGAAACATCGGTTCTGTATCTTTGCCTTTGCCACATAAAGGACACAATTTGACCTGCTGAGTTCTCCAGCATTTTGTGTGGTTTCTTTTTATTCCAACCATGGGGTCGACAGAATTTTATAGTTTACTTTTCTGCTCATACAAATATGTCACAATTCTTGAGGCGAACAAACTTGAGCTCGGAAACAGTTCACATATAGTCAAACTATGCAAAGTATTCAGCACTGCGGTCATTAGTGGTTTATGACAAACCAGTTATGACATTTATAAGCATTTATTTCCAAAAATGTGCAATGAAAAGTAAAGGTTGTGTACATGAATAAATTAAAAAAAGATTTCTTACTTTTGTATCAGTTTTCTTTTTTGCCATTATGACCTTCAACCTTTTCAATACTTCTAGTTAGTTTTTGCTTTAAAAAATTAGTTTTTAAAAAAATAAACTACACCAAAACATTTAATTTAGTTCAATGGTTCTCAACCTTTTTCTTTCCACACACATACCACTTTAAGTGATCCCTATGCCATCGGTGCTCTGTATGGGATTGCTTAAGGTGATATGTGAGTGGGAAGGGAAGGTTGAGAACCACTGCTCTAGACCCAATTGTTAGTGAAGTATTTTGCTTGAGAAAATTGTCATTGGCCCATTTCCTTTGGAGTTCTGAAACCGTGCACATTATGAGCCAATTAGGAGCAATTAAAACAGTGGTTTTCAGACTTTTTCCCTGACCAATTGCAGAGCATCGATGGCAGAGGGATTACTTAAGGTGGAATGTGAGTTTAGGGGGCAGTTTGAAAACCGCTAGTTTACATAGAAACATAGAAACATAGAAGATAGGAGCAGGAGTAGGTCATTCGACCCTTCGAGCCTGCTCCGCCATTCAACGAGATCATGGCTGATCTTAAAGTTCAGTACCCCGTCCCCGCCTTCTCTCCGTAACCTTTAATACCCTTATACTGAAGAAATATATCTAATTCCCTCTTAAATAGATTCAATGAACCTGCCTCTACTGCCCTCTGTGGCAATGAATTCCACAGATTCACCACCCTCTGGGTAAAGAAATTCCTCCTCATCTCGGTCCTAAATGGTTTGCCTATTATCCTCAAACCATGGCCCTGGGTTCTGGATTTTCCCATCGTTGGAAACATCCCATCTGCATCCATACTGTCCAGTCCTGCCAGAATTTTATATGTCTCTATGAGATCCCCTCTCAATCTTCTAAACTCCAGCGAGTACAATCCCAATTTGCGCAATCTTTCCTCATAAGTCATTCCTGCCATTCCAGGTATCAGCCTGGTGAATCGCCTCTGCACTCCCTCCATTGCAAGAACATCCTTCCTTAGATAAGGTGACCAAAACTGCACACAATACTCCAGGTGGGGTCTCACCAAGGCCCTGTACAGCTGCAGTAAGGTATCCTTGTTCCTATACTCAAATCCTCTTGATATGAAGGCCAACATACCATTTGCCTTTTTAACCGCCTGCTGTACCTGCATGCTCGCCTTCAGAGGCTGGTGTACAAGTACCCCTAGGTCTCTCTGCACTTCCCCATCTCTTAATCTATTGCCATTCATTGTAATCTGCCCTCTGGTTTGTATTACCAAAGTGGATAACCTCACATTTATCCACATTGTAGTGCATTTGCCATGTATCTGCCCAGTCCCTCAATTTATCCAAATCACAATGGAGCTTCCTGACCCACTCTTCCATGCACACACCCCTCCTAGCTTAGTGTCATCTGCAAATTTGGAGATATTACATCCAATCCCCTCATCCAGATCATTAATGTAAATTGTGAACAGCTGGGGTCCCAGTACAGATCCCTGTGGCACCCCACTGGTCACCGCCTGCCACTCAGAAAACGAGCCATTTATCCCAACTCTCTGTCTTCTACCTGCCAGCCAGTTCTCAATCCACATCAATACTTTGCCACCAATCCCATGAGCCTTGATTTTGGAAGCCAGTCGTTTATGCGGGACCTTATCGAAGGCCTTTTGGAAGTCCAGGTACACCACATTCACTGGCTCTCCGCCATCTATTTTACCTGTCACCATCTCAAAGAATTCCAATAGATTTGTCAAGCACGATTTACCTTTTGTAAATCCATGTTGACTCTGTCCGATCCCTTCTCTGCTAGTCATATGCTCCGCTATTACATCCTTAATAATGGATTCCATCATTTTGCCCACTACTGATGTAAGGCTCACCGGCCTATAATTCCCCACTTTTTCTCGACCCCCTTTTTAAATAGTGGGGTAACATTAGCTACCCTCCAATCCATGGTTACTGATCCTGAGTCTATCGAGTTCAGGAAAATAATTATTAAAGCATCTGCTATCTGAATGGCCACTTCCTTAAGTACCCTAGGATGTAGATTATCAGGCCCTTGGGATTTATCTGCCTTCAATCCCATCAATTTCCCCAAGACCATGTCCTTAGAGATACTGATTTCTTTCAGTTCCTCCCTTGCATTAGTCTCTATGTTTCCCAACATCCTTGGGAGGTTATTTGTATCCTCTCTTGTAAAAACAGAACTAAAGTAAGAATTTAATTGGTCTGCCATTTCCTTATTTTCCATTATATATTCCCCTGATTCCGACTGCAAAGGACCTACTCTGGATTTCATCAATCTTTTCCTCTTGACATATTTATAAAAGCTTTTGCAGTCAGTTTTTATATTTGCCGCAAGCTTACTTTCGTAATTTATTTTTGATCTCTTGATTAATCCCTTTGTCCTCCTTTGGTGCATCTTGAACTGCTCCCAGTCTTCAGTTGTGGTACTTTTTTTGGCCAATTGATATGCTCTCTCTTTGGACCTAATGCTGTCTCTAATTTCCCTTGTTATCCACGGTTGAGTCACCTTTTTTGGTTTATTTTTATGCCAACTGGTATAAACGATTTTTGCAATTTCTCCATTAGATCTGTGAATTCTTTCCACTGTCTATCCACAGTCAACTCCCCCATAAACACTACCCAATCAATCTTACTCAACTCCCGTCTCATACCATCATAATTCCCTTTATTTAAATTCAGGACCTTAGTCTTGGTTTTAATTTCATCACTCTCCATGTCGAGTGGGAATTCGATCATATTGTGATCACTCCTACCCAAAGGGCCTCGTAAAACAAGATTGTTGATTAGCCCCTTATCATTGCATAATACCCAATCTAAAATGGCCTGCTCCTGAGTTGGTTCCTCAACATATTGGTCTAGATAACCGTCCCGGTTATCAAGGAATTTCTCCTCCTCAGTATTTTTACTAATTTGGCAAGTCCAATCTATATGCAAATTAAAGTCTCCCATGATGACAGCTGTTCCCTTATTGCACGCTTTTCTAATTTCTCTTTTAATGCCTTCCCTCACCTCTACACTACTATTTGGAGGCCTATATACCACCCCCACTAACGTTTTCTGCCCCTTGCTATTCCTCAGTTCTACCCATATAGATTCCGCATCTTCCGAGTTGATATCCTTTCTGTCAATTGTGTCGGTCCCTTCTCTCACCATCAATACTACCCCACCCCCTTTTCTTTCTTGCCGATCCCTCCTAAATATCGTATACCCCGGGATGTTAAGTTCCCAGGCTTGCCCACCTTGCAGCCATGTTTCTGTAATCCCAATCAAATCATATTTGTTTATCTCAATTTCCACAGCTAATTCATCTACCTTGTTCCGAATGCTTCTTGCATTAAGATATAAAGCCTTCAGATTTGCTTTTTTCACCCTCCTTGCTCTTTCTGATTTTTTTACTTTCGCTGACTAACCTAACTTTTCCTGTTTTATCTTTTCTGTCCTTTGCCCTATCATACAGGTTCCCACCCCCCTGCCAAATTAGTTTAAACCGCACCCAACGGCTGTACCAAACCTAGCTGCCAATATATTGACCCCTTTTGGGTTTAGGTGTAACCCATCCTTCTTGTAGAGGTCATGCCTTCCCCAAAAGAGATCCCAATGATCCAAGAAGCCAAAACCCTGTCCTTTACACCAGCCCCTCAGCCACACATTCACTTTTCTTAACGTTCCATTTTTGTCCTCAGTTGCCCTTGGCACAGGTAGCAAACCAGAGATCACCACCCTGGCTGTCCTATTTCTTAGTTTCTGGCCTAGCTCTCTGTAATCCTTTTTCAGTACTTCCTCCTTTTTATCTATGTCATTGGTACCCACATGTACCAAGACATCAGGCTGTTCGCCTTCCCCTTTTAGAATACCCTGGACCTGATTTGAGATATCCCGCACCCATGCACCAGGGAGGCAGCACACCATGCGGGCATACCTATCTGGCTCACAGAATCTCCTGTCTGTATTTCTGACAATGGAGTTCCCAATGACCACTGCATTCCTCTTTACCTTTTGGTCCACCATGCCAGGCTCAGTGCCAGCAACCTGGTCACTGCTGCCAGCTTCTGTCAGGTCATCTCCCTCAACAGCATCCAACAAAATATACCTGTTACTGAAAGGGATATTTACAGGTGTGCTCTCCATTTTCCTGGTATTTTTCTTCCCTCCCCTGACAGTTACCCACTTACCTGACACATCTGGCCTTGGGGTAACTGTCCCTGAAAGTTGAATCTATCAACTTCTCACTCTCCCTTGCAGCTCCAGTTCTCCAACTCAGTCCTTAAGGAACTGCATCTCGATGCACCTGACGCAGATGTGGCACTCACCCATGGTTCCCACATCTGAGATCCAGTACAAAGCACTAACCCCATAGGCATGACTGAGCTAAAATAATGCCACTTACCCTTCTCCTCGCCTGCTTTTGCCTAAGCCTGTTGAGCCAAAGGCTGGAAGTCCCACTCCTTCAGTGCACTACTCACTCAGTGCGCCGCTCCTCGCTGGCCACTCCCTCCCCTTTTACTCCTTTTACTGGCCCCTTGACCAATTAACCTTGACCAATTAACCCAGTCACTCTCTCCAAGCTCCTACTCCTCTGACTCACAGCTCAAACTCCAGCTGCTGCCTCCTCAGACTCCCAGCCTGATTTGAGTAGGCCCAAGCCCCAGTAAGCCCTTGTATTTAACTGCTTACCTCCAAGTCACTCTCTCCGAGCTTCTCCTCCTTCGACTCCCAGCTCGAATTTACATATAGATTGGACTAACCAAATTAGTAAGTCCAGCTATTTATTCTACTCACCCTCTGATGCTGTCTCTTGGCTCCTCCTCCTCTCACCCGACACCAGGCACTGACTCACTGCCTCCTCCGACCCCGTCTGACCTTTCTGAGTATCCCACTGTCCGCAACAAGTCCCACAGATGACCCAGACTCCACCCCTAATACCTTGGCACCAATTGCCTTTCCATTTATTAACTGGTTGATGCCACTTGCTCCCCAGCAACAAAGAATGGCAAAGATGTAAAAGTGATGTAGATCGAACATGCCCCAAATGTGAATCATTAGTTATAAGAAAAAATTGTGACTGTATTTCAAAATTACATAAAAAGTTCTCGTCTTTACTCTTCCTCTTCCTAAGTACTTCCTTGAGATTCAATCCTATATCTAGTAAGGAGGCTACCCAAACCCCTCTCCCGTCTATTCAAATAATGCCCCTGTGACCCTCGCAATAACTAGTCCATCTGTTTCTCTGCAGGGGAGATGACCACAGGGTGGGTTGCAAGCCTGCATGTGGGGTATTGACTGAGGCACCTTCAACCATCTCTAAGCTCCCTTTCAGTACAACCCCTGTTTTCATCAGCAAGGATTGGGAACTTCAGGAAAAAGTCATCAAGACTCACTGCGAGGGCAATGTGTTTTCTTCATGCTCTCCGCTGTTCTATTTTCTCTTCTGCAGGAAGGCACAGATACAAAAGAAATGAATGAATGAGTGGAAAGGTATGCATTTTCTCTTGTGTGTGGAATGTACCTGGTCAGGATAACAGTGAAGAAGTGGTAGCATGAAGTGAGTGTAAGTGAAAGTAAAGAGATGGAAATGAGGAAGTGGATGAAAATGGAAGAATGAGCACATTGCAAGTTAAAGGTGCATGAGAAGTGAAGAGCTTGAATATGTTTGAGAAGATTGTGTGGGTAGTCAGAAAGATGCCGATGGCAGGAGACGGGCAAAGTGAACTACGTACTCGCCTCTCCTGACGTACTTAGGTGAATAAAATGTATTGCTCTGAATCTTGAAACCTGACCTCTTTCGCTGACCTCCTCCAACCTCAGCGCCAGCTGCTGACCACATCAAAACATTCTCTCTGCCACATTTCACAACATCTCCAAGGAAGTGCCAGAGAGGTGAGGCACAACCTCAACATTTGAGGTTCCTTGAGGTTCTCGCTGCTTCCCAGCTGAAACCTGCCCCAGCAATAGATGCAGTTGACCTGAAGTTAAGTTTGAATTGTGGGAGTCTGCATTGCTCTACCACTAATGATCTGGATGTTAAGTTGTAATGAGAAGTCTGAGTTAAAAGTCAATGACAAATGTGTTTCCTTACATGCTGCTGGTACATTCCTCTCCCACAACAAGGTAGTCTGAAAGTATGGACTTCCAAACAAGTCAGAATGTTTGTTTATTCTTACATTTGGTGCACTGATACACTATCATGTTTTGCAGGGCCTCAAAACTGTGGATTACTTTTTCTCTTTGATGCATGATCAATTAACCAACAGACTGAAGTACTGGAACTGAAGGCTTTTAATAGCTAGAGATGGACAGCATCCCTTCAGTTGCTGGCTCACACTGACCCGGACCCGAACTGGGATCAGGGTTGTGGTATGACAGCCTTTATGGGGGAATAAGGGGAGGAGTCATGAGCCGGCCCGTGAGAGCAGGGTCGAACATATAAGGTCAAGGCATTTATATACACAATAGTGGTTTCACCACATTCTTTTAACAATTTTTTATTATAATCCAAAGACATTTAAGACACAACCAGATCCCACCAGACCCCCACATTGATTCACCCTACCTTCCCTCAAACTTGCAGATTTATTGACTCATTAAAAGATGAGACATTTCCTTCAGTTCATCCCTTTGTTAATGATTGGATGCTGATGAACTGCGAACTGTGTGGAATTTCGCTCTGCCTCCAGCAAGGCTTTCTAACTGGTGTGGTCATGCAAGATAAGAATGCAAGATGATCCATCCCTTTTAAAACACTTTCACTGGAGCTATTAATGTTGCAGAAGTCTCTAGGCTGAAAGTGTTTAAGGTTTTTACTACGTTTGACAGATAAGTTACAGAATTCCATTATCCAAGTTGTTGGATATGTGTGACAGAGGTTGACCTTTTGTCATGTCAGTGCATTTTGCTTAGGCCTCAGGCTGAAGCCTAATGGCTTAAAGTCTGATTTACTCACTGTAATAAGGCCAGAAGGTCAAGCAATTGTCAGCTTGTCTGTACATTCTCTGTTCGGAGCTGCTCGGAGGCTGTTAACGTGAAGCTTTTCAAAGTGAATTTACAACCAGCAGTACTGACAGAGACCAATCAGTACACCATAAATGTCAGATTAGTGAGATTGAGCAGTAAGTAAAGTACTGACAGCACACTATTGCCTTGAATCAGTTGAAGAAGGTTTAAACAAGTGTTAAACATATTCACTGGAATATCAACATAAATTCAATCCTGTATTCTGTGGGTGATTTTATTGCGTCAGGGATCAGGACACAGTGTGCTATCTTCCAGAACATCAAGTTTCTGCTCCTCTCTCGCTGATGGTGGGTGGGTGGTCGAGAACTGCTCCGATTCCGTGAAGAGGTTCCTATCAAGGCAAGTATTAACTCAATAGGTGGAACACAGGCATTACTGTGCAATGTGGAACAGGAGAAGTCATGCATTTCCTTTTCCAAAACAATTTTTCCTCCAGTGTTATCTATAAATAACAAGAACATGTTATCGAAAATAGTGATAGGTAAATTCACTCGACTTTCCCATTTGGTCTTCCTGCATTGATTCAGAACATTGATTTACTCCACCTTAATTTCTACCTCAGGACAGCATTTTTAACCATTACCTTGAATTACAAAATCTTGTGTATATATTTTTGGCTAATTCCAACTCGGGACGTAAACTCTCAACCTGCAATGTACCTGGGAAATATTCCAGCTGAACTGAACCACAGTGGATATCATCATTATAGAACAGAACTGTACAGGAATAGGTCCTCCGCCCCACAATGTTTGAGCCAATCATGATGGCAAGTTAAACATAAGGGTTATGTTGGCACGTGATACATATCCCTCAATTCCTTACATATTCACGTGTCTATGTAGAAGCCTCTCAATGTTTCCACTAGCGCCCCTTGTAGTCTGTTCTGGGCACCCATGACACTTGCCCCCAAAACTCTTCCCTAAAATCTCCCCCCCCCCCACCCCCAACTTAAACATATGTCCTCCAGTATTTTAAAGTTTTATCCTGGGGAAAAAAGATTCTATCCATACATTCCACAATATTATTAACTTCTATCAGGACTCACCTTAGCCTCCGATATTCTGAAGAAAACAACTCTGGTTTGCCCAACCTTTCCCCGTAGCTCATACCATCTAATTCGGGCACTAATGCATGACCAGCTGAGTTTCTGCAGCACGTTTGTGTATTGAACTCCACTCCAGATTTTGTAGACTTTCATGTTTAACAACATTCTGGCAAATCTCTCCTGAACTTCTTTCAAAGGCTCCCACATGGTCCTGTAACAGGAATTGCGCGCAGTACTCCTAGGGCATCCTGACCAAAGTTTTATAATATACTGCAACATGATTTCCTTACTCTTAAACCCAATGCCCCAGCCAATGAAGGCAAGCATGCCATCCATCTTTTTTTAAAATCCACCCTAACTACTTGTATGGCCACTTTCAGAGAGTTAGGGTCCTGCTGTTTTCATTATACAAAATTCTCTGGTTCATCTAACTGAATCATTCTGCGACACTGTCCTACTGCAAGAAGAGCATTTGGAATAAAAGCAATGGATAATTTGACCTTTTGAAATCCATCTATCATTCAATCAGTTAATTGTGGATCATCTAGTTCAGAAGTTCTCGACCTTTTTTCTTTCCACTCCCATACCACTTTAAGTATTCCCTACATCATCATTGCTCTGTGATTAGTAAGGGATTGCTTAAGGTGGTATGTAGGTGGAAAGAAAAGTTTGAAAACCACTGTTTTAATCGTATCTCACTGACTCGTTATGTGCACGGTTTCAGAACTCCAAAGGAAATGGGCAAATGACCATTTTTCTCAAGCAAAATATTTCAGTAACAATTGGGTCCAGAGCAATGATTCTCAACCTTCCCTTCCCACTCACATACCACCTTTAGTAATCCCTTACTACTCACAGAACTCCGATGGCATAGGGATTACTGAAAGGGGTATGTGAGTGGAAAGAAAAAGGTTGAAAACCATTGATCTAATTCTAGTCTTCCTTCTCTGTGTCCCTCAATGTCCAAAAATAATTTAAGAGTTAAATTTGGTCTAATAATAACATTTTTATCATGAAATAATGGAAACATAAGCCAAACATTACACATTTTAAGCCACCAGCGAACAAAAAGTTAGGATATTTACTCTTTGTATTTATCAATTACATTCACAAAAGTTTTAAAAAATAAACACAAGTTGTTTAATGTAATAATTACATATCACAGAAATCTGTAGTCACCATGGTTGAAATAAACACAATGCTGGTGAAACTCAGCAGGTCAAACAGTGTCCTTTATATAGCAAAAGTAAAAATACATAACCGACGTTTCGGGTTTGAGCCCTTCATCAAAGAATGGAAAAATGTCGGCAGGCGTCAGAAGATGAGTGGGGCGGGGTGGGAAGTGTGGTCGCAAAGGCAGGAAGTGATAGGTGGAGAAGGGAGAGAGGGCACAGCAGTGAGCAAGGGGAGGGGGCATGGCTGAATGAATAGAGAGGGAAGGGGAGAGTGAAGAGAGAGGAGAGGAGAGCAGGTTAGTAGAAACCAGAAGAGATGATATTAATGACATCTTGCTGGAGAGTGCCCAGATGGAAAATCAGATGTTTTTCCTCCAATTTGTGGGTGGTCTTGGTGGGACAGTACATGTGAGCATGAGAGTGTGACGCAGAACTGAAATGGCTGGTTATTGGGAGGTCTCTGCGGGCAGAGCGAAGGTGCTCAGTGAAGTGATCTCCCATTCTGTGCCCAGTCTCTCTGATGTAGTGTAGGCTACAAAGAGAGCACTGGATGCAGTAAATCAATCCCACGGATACAGTACATGGCACTCTCAAGTCATCTGATGAATACTGATTAATATGCAAAAATGCTGGAGAAATTCAGCAAGCCTTGCAGCGTCCATACAAGGCAAAGATGTGTAACCAATATTTTGGACCTGAATGAATTCTGATTATTCTTTCTGATTGAAGTAAAGGTTCATGACAGATTTTCGGTATGAAAACATTCACTGTTTTTTCACCTATATTTAAATGTAACTTTAGGCGAGCGCCTCATAATTTGTTGGATATACCTTGATATTCCAGTTGGAGTTTGATTCATCTTTACAATTTTTTTTAGTGATTAGCGTTAGGGTTCAATTCATTGGTGATTAGCTACAGGTCAGAGTCAGAATTGGTGAGTGATCCAAGCATCTATTTTAGGATGATATGAGGAACGTAAGACATGACATTTATCTTGTTCTCTTGCTCCATCTAGCAAGATTCCAACACCACATTAGGGTGACTCCCCAGCTGAATTTTCATTTTACTTGTTAAGGCAAATTAGGCGTGCAGTCAGGATCTGAAACCATCTCAAAGCAGATGAACAGTCTTGCATATTGGAGATGTATTCCAATATTAAGAAAGGGTGTATCCTAGATCTTGGGCAAGCATCCGGACAGTCTGTTCATGAACAAAAGCACCAAATCCAGTCTCCAATGTGGCTTTTAACAGCTGAGTTAAAGAAAAACCAAAATGAGAGTGTAATTTTATGTATCTTTATCATCAAAAAGCTTGTATTAGTGGTCCCTCTTGGTATGTATAATATAAATGAGTAGTGCTTAGCTGGGCATTGACATGAAATGAGATATGAAATATAAGACATTTCTCATGATCTTGCACACTTATCAGACTGACAGAGCTGACATACAGCAACGTTTTGGCTGTAGCTCATTTTGTCTCGGGATTAGCAGTGTTGAACCAGACTGTAGTACCACCCAATGCTAGCTTAGCAACAATTTAATGAGAAGCATATTAAAATTCCAGACTGTTCTCAATTCCAAAATACATAGAAGCTTAATTTTAAAACAAAAAAAATAATTTAAAAGTACAAGAGTATTTTACATCTAAATGACAGCTCGGCAAATAATCCCTTAAGAATAACAAGCCTGCATATATAGTGGAGGCCAATTAAAATGTCATATGGATGGATTCATAAATTAGGCAGTTTCCCTGATTCTTGCAGTCATTTACCAATTAATTACCTTGTAACAACTTCTGTGACTCTGGATCCATCTTGTAATGAAGATTGACAACTCTCAGCAAAACAGGGCTTGTTGATTAAAGGTTACGTGCTTGTGGAAACCACAGGATGTGACAAAAGCGATTTAAAAAAAAATAATTAGATGTTATAATATTAATTAAATAATATGTTGAATTGTACCAATGAAGGAAGATAGAGTTACGCATTGATGGGACGTTACTTTGAACTGAAATGGATCGTATTTGCTTGCTCTATCTCTTGTTATTTATCTATCAATAATAGTTACCAATAATTCTTTCAGTTGAGAGTTAAACATGAATATCCAACATTTGATTATCACTTTCTCATGATTATATTTTCATATACTTTACATTGTACATGTGCACAAATAGAGTGGCCATTCCAGAGAAGGACATGGTCTTGGTTACCGTATATACATGTACATACAGTGTTTGTATTTGTTGTTTTTGCAATACCATTTAATTTAAATGATATTTCAAGAACAACAAATGCAAACACACTGTGTGTGTGTATATATATATATATACAGTGATATATGGTAACCTATGGCCATGTCCTCCTTTGGAATTGCCACCCTCCTACACCAAAATTATTTCTGACTACAGCTGTGCAAATACTCCATGAAAAGGAACTACAATACTAAAAAATTATTTTGAAAATAAGCTAACAAATGCCAAGAAGGTAGTTAACAAAAAAGTGGTGGGACAGTCCTTTTTTTTTTTTTTTTTTTTTTTTTTTTAATTTTTTTTATTTTTCACACCATAAATCACATTAGCCATGATATACACAATTTCTTTTTCACACATATACAGTGACTTTTTCTCCCCCCCCCCTTTCCTCCCAAACCACCCCCCCACCCCCCCTCTCATCCATTTTAGGTATACAATCTAGGTTGCATTAATCCAGTCAGACAATGTTGTCATTCAACAAAATTACACCAGAAATTCTACTGAGTCCATTCTTTTCTTTCCTTCTCCTTCCATCAACTTAGGTAATGTTTGTCCCCGGTAGGTTTTCGCTATTGTATTTAATGTAAGGCTCCTATACTTGTTCGAATATTTCAATATTATTTCTTAACCAATATGTTATTTTTTCTAATGGAATACATTTATTCATTTAAATTTGGTAGTTTATTCCTTTTAATTTGGTTATGTATTCCATTAATATTTAAAGACATATAGTTCAGCGTAGCCCTTTTATATTTTGTTTATCTTCTCTTTCCGTTTTTCCATCATTACCTTTCCTCCTTTTCCATTTCTGTTTTCTTATTTTCAACTCTTTATAAGACAACATTCCTACAACATCCAACATTTTCCTTATTCTCCTATTTCTATCTTATTTATTCCCAATCTCCCATTCACCTCCTGAGTTGTCCTTTATCCCTTGTCGGACAACCACATCTCCCCTCTCCATTTGGATTTGCGAATCCACTCGCAAGCGTCAACTGATTTTGCAGTGACCGCTATTTCCCCCCACCCCGCCTCCCCCAGAAAAGATTTCACTTTTCATATGTCACAAAGGTCACTCTTTTAATTCCCTCCTTATTCTCTCTATTCCATTACCTTCCCTTATTAATTCTTGTCTATACTATCTATATTTTCCTCTAAGTACAGATACATTCACGTATGCTCCTTGTCTCTATTCACTCTTATACCTCTTTACCCGCATACATATCAATCGTGATCATTTTTACTCTCATTACCCGTCTTCATCCCTCAGTCTATTTTTGTCTTTACCCACATACATATCAATTGTGATCATCTTAACTCTCATTACCCGTCTTCCTCCCTCAGTCTATTTTTGTAATTGTTCTGCAAATTTTCGTGCTTCTTCTGGATCCGAGAATAGTCTGTTTTGTTGTCCTGGAATAAATATTTTCAATACCGCTGGATGCTTTAGTATAAATTTATACCCTTTCTTCCATAAAATCGCCTTTGCTGTATTGAACTCTTTTCTCTTCTTTAGGAGTTCAAAACTTATATCTGGATAAATGAAGATTTTTTGCCCTTTATACTCCAGTGGTTTGTTGCCCTCTCTTACTTTTTCCATTGTCTTCTCCAGTACCTTTTCTCTTGTAGTATATCTTAGGAATTTTACTACAATAGATCTTGGTTTTTGTTGTGGTTGTGGTTTAGAGGCCAATACTCTATGTGCCCTTTCTATTTCCAATTCTTGCTGTAGTTCTGGACATCCTAGGGTCTTAGGGATCCACTCTTTTATAAACTCCCTCATATTCTTGCCTTCTTCATCTTCCTTAAGGCCCACTATCTTTATGTTATTTCTTCTGTTATGGTTTTCCATTGTATCTATTTTTTGAGCTAGTAGTTCTTGTGTCTCTTTAGTTTTTTTATTAGATTTCTCCAATTTCTTTTTTAAGTCTTCTACCTCCATTTCTGCTGCTACTGCCCGCTCTTCCATCTTGTCCATTTTCTTTCCCATTTCTGTTAAGGTCATCTCCATTTTATTTATTTTCTCTTCTGTGTTGTTTATTCTTTTTCTTAAATCCTTAAATTCCTGTGTTTGCCATTCTTTAAATGATTCCATGTATCCTCTAATAAGAGCAAGTATATCCTTTACCTTGCCTCTCTTTTCTTCTTCTATTTCACCATACTCTTCCTCTTCTTCTTCCTCTGGGTTGGCCATCTGTTGTTTCTTTGTTGCCCTTTCCTCCTCTTCTTTCTTGTTTCTGTTGTCTTCTGTGGTCTCTTCTTGCTGCAGGTGTTCTGCAGCTGTCGTTGCCGGCTGTGGAGATCGACTCCCCAGCTGGTCCCCCCTCCCGTCGGTGTGTTTTTTTTCATTCGCATCGCGCATGCGCGAAGTTTCGCGCATGCGCGGTTGCGCACTTTTACTCGGCTCTGCGAGCCATTTTTGTAGTCCATTATTTACCGACCTGAGGGAGCGGGTTTCTCTCTCCACAGCGGGCCTCTTCGGACAGGTAAGGCCTTCACCTTTTTCCTCCTTTGTCTTCTCTTCCTCTCTTCTTACCGTTGCTTTCGACTTTTCTTTTTTTGTCGCCATCTTCTTTCCACCTTTATACTCACTTTTCTGTAACTTTTATTTCTGTGCCTTTGTGTTTTCTCTTGTTTTTCCCGACTTTTCTGGAGAGGGCTGGAGTTCACCGTCCGGCCACTACTCCATCGCGTGACTCCTCGGACAGTCCTTTTGTAATGTCACAGCAGTCCTGATCAGTGCACCAACGGGAGGTTCAAGATCCTGATAGGCATTGGAAAGAAAGGGTTCTTAAACTTAGAGGTGCTGATCTTCAGGCTACCAATGGTAGCAGTGTGACCAGGGTGATGGGAGTCCTTGATAATGTTGGCTGCCTCCTTGAGGCGGCACCTCACGTAGATACATTCAATGGACAGGAGGATGCGGCCTGTGACGGCCTTGGCTATGTTTGTTACTTTCTGCATTCCTGACCCCTTGGATTACCAATCCACATTGAGGTGCAACCAGTCAGTATACTTCACATCTTCCACATAAACTTTCCACAGTGATAGAGAACCCACCACTCTGCGCCCATCCCAAAGACACAACCAATGTCAAGAAGATTGCGATGAATGTTATTGAAGATATGTGACTCCAGATGCTGGAATCTGCTGGAGGAGTTCAGTGGTCAGACAGCACCCATGGAGGTAACTGGACGGTTGATGATTCAGATCCAAACCTTGGTTCAAGACACAGAAAGGAAAGGGAAGACAGGCAGTATTAAGGAGGAGAGGAGGAGGAATCCTTAGGGGACTGAGCAGATGGTGCCAGGTGGATTAGCAGGAGGGGTGGAATTGGGGGATGGAGGCAGAATGGGTGGAATCAGATAAAAAGGAGGAAAACGGGCATATGGAGCCAGGAGGCGACAGCAGTGTGGATAGGTGCTAGGGCAAGTGGAAGCATGTAGGGAGGGAGGGTGGCCAGGTGTAAACAGTGGGAGAGGGGTTGGTTGTATGAGGAGTAGGCAGGTGGGGAAAGGCGAAAAAATCTAGGGGGGGTGGCAGATTTGGAAAGAATGGCATGGCTTTGTACCACACGCGTCTCATTTAGCATCTTCGCCTCTTGGGTATTAAACTCTTGCTGTTGCTACTATACATCCATGGGTTTTCAGCTGTGGCTAATATTAGAGAAGGAGAGGGTGAAACTGTCAGAGTAAAAGTGGAAAAAGAATCTACAACATAAAAGTGAGTGAATAATGGGCCTCTTGCAAAGTACCAGGAAATAACACTACCCAATCATCTGACAGGAGGTGTGCCTGGTGGCCGTGGTTCCTAATATATGACTTGTTGGTTGAGCTGGCCTGTTTTCATTACGCCAATAAGCCTGTATGTTACACTTTGGTAAGACATACAAAAGAATCACTTTGGCTGACTGATTACATCTCTTAATGCCACTTGTAAATATTTAGTGTCATATATATTAACAGTTACCACGTAGAATATTTTCCAGAGATCTTGCTGTCACTTTACTTAACAAGTGATAAATTGTATCAGATATTTAAAGAATCTGTGAAAATATAACTTGCCATTTGTTTGTTTATATATTGACATGATGATATAGTCCTTGAGTGTCAAAGGTGATGTGAACTGCTATGGTTTTCCTGTCAAAGTAACTAGAATTATTTAAATGCTCTAATGGGATAAGGACTTAGTGCAGATTGCAGGAGGCAGTCTGACCTCCCAGCTGTTACATCATCTCACACAGGAAGTTGCAGATGTAATCAATCTAAGCTGTTTTCAGGAATTCATTACAATATTTTATAACATTCATCAATCCAGTCCATTTGAACATTTTGGAATCAATTTTATTCACTGTTTTACACTGATCAAGACCATATTTTTCTACCAGAACTAAAAAAAAAGCTGATAGTGGCATTTTTAAAGAAATCCACCTTAAGATTCCTGGACGCATTTCTGCTCTATGTTGTATTCATGTTTTCAATGCTACCTCCCTAAATTATGAACCTAAACTTTTATTTGCATTATCAGATTTGTCACTGTTTTGGTGTTCTTTGGACACAGAATGATGTTTTTGAAATTGATCCTAATTCCCTTTTTAATAAAGGTACTTACGACTTACTCAACTTGTGTCCATCCGCATGTACGGTCGAATTTAAAAAAAAATAAAGAAAAATATAAAATTTGTGCAGTTTATGTTGTATTTGACAAACTATTACAGGGATACAGGGCATGTAAGAGCCAAAATGTGCCTACTTACCTTGTTATTTGGTGTCTTGGGTGCGGCCATCTTGGTTCCCATGCACACGCGTTAGTCTCGAATGGCGCATTGGAGTTTGGTTGACGTATGCAAGGTGTGTTTGCTTATTGGAGTTTGGTTGGTGCAGGCGTGAGAGTTAAGGGCGCAAATTTAATATCAGGGCACTTAATTTTCCTGCATGCACCAACCAAACTCCAATACACAAACCCGGCATGCAAGCACCAAACTCCGATATGCGAACCCACTGCACATGCACCAACTGAAGACTAACACAGGCCCACAGGGATCAATATGGCCGCACCTAGACTATGGATGCCGAATAACAAGATAAATATGCATATTTTGGCTCTTACATGCCACGTATCCCTGTCATAGGTTGTCAAATACAACATTTGATTAAAAAGTTTGCTTTATGACTCTGGTACTCCATACTGGTACTTCTTACTGGTGTCCATTCCAAGATACGACCAATCCTTTTGTCCCAATTATGGTTGTAAGTCGGGGTCTACCTGTATTGCAAAATGTGGTTCTCCTGAATCAAAATGAAGCCATCTGCAGGTGTTGCACAGTGGAAGTAGTCAGTAGTGTTGCAGTGAATTGATAAACCTCCTATGAAGTAACAGTATTACTGAAAATCAATTTTGCATCATAAAGCATGATTTATGTTTGGATTTGGAATACAAAAGAAAAGGAGACCAAGGTGTAAAATGATTGAATTTTTGCTAGTGATTTTAACCTTACTTATTATCACTGGCATCAATTGCAGAGTGTAAATGCCATGTTACTTTAAAAGGAAATTCCATCTGCCACAAATGTGACTGAGAATCTGGAGTCATTACATTTTGTCTAGGAGAACTGTGAAATTTTCTCTTCTAAAATGTTTCAACCTTCTACGTTGGATGACACATTTTTGCTACATTCAGATATGAATTAATTGAAGGCACAAAACAATTTATAAATATCAGTTTAAAAGAAATTATGACTTTCCCATTATCAAAGCTTCAGAACTGCAAAGTAAACTGCTGTGGAAATGATATGGAGTGGATTTCCTTCTAAATTGCATTTGGTTTTTTGATGACTTAGATGACAGAGTTAAAAAGGGAGATGCAACAAATTACCCATAATAACACCCAGCATAGTTGACACACAATTCACATGATCCCCTATTTCAGTGATGTAAATAAAACTTCTACTCATAGAAGGGAGTATCATACATATTTACATTAAATAAAAGAGAACTTGAACTCAACAACTTACTGGGCTATCAATCAGTGAGAGGTTAATGGAAGGAGATATCGAGTCCTGGGTTCATACTGCATGGAAGCCATCATTCCCAGGTGACCAATGAGGTCCCGCCTGAAGGAATACCTTTTTCTAGCACTTGGCCCATAGTTTTCTGTGTTGAGGTGATTGAAGTCTAGACATTTTTTTTTCAATGCCATAATTGATTCTGCTTCCATCACTTCATCAGAGAGTGTATTCCAGATACTCATACAAAAAGTTCCACTCAGGTTCCCTCTAAACCTCCAACTCCTTACCCTAAATGTATAGCTCTGAAATGGGGAATACTTTTCCCTGCCTATACTTTCGTCATTTTATATTGCCTCAAATGTCATGTCTTACAGCAACTAGAAATGATCAATAAATACTGGCATCTGATGAATTTTCCTCCAAAATTATGAGAGGTGTAGATAGGCTGGACAGCCAACACCTGTACTAGTTACGTACTGAGACATCCTACACTTGATAATTTGCATTCCCTAAGTCGAAGTCCAGTAATGCTTCTTCCCTCATTGTTTTGCCTTCAAATGGTATCCAAGATTTTACCTGGGCACATCTCAAAAATTCAGGTCCATTTGAACCATTAGGCAATCCCAGTCAATATTCAGGATATTAAGAATCCTTGGTAGAATGACCCTATTTTTTGTTGCAACTTATGGGTTCTTCTATCTTCTATAGATTGTTAGGAGGTCTGACGCACCTGCCTACTAAAGTGACAGATCCCTTTTTCGTTCCTAATCTCATGCAACTTCCTCAGTCTTGAAGTCATGTGTTCCTTGACTAACAGTACAATGCTACCTCTTCTTTTAGATCGCTCTCTGTCTTGCTTGAAGCATCTATACCCCCAGGCCAGTCCTGCCTGTCTTTAAATCGTGTCTCAGTGAAGGCAAAATATTGTAGTCCTGCATGTTAATTAAAGCTTCCTTATTAGTTCCTCATCTTCCTTATTAGTTAGGCCTTGCATCTTAATAGATGCCCTGCAGCTTTGCTTTCTTTAGATATGCATTTACCCTTCTACTCTGCCTATTAGACATTTTATTTTCCTCTAAGTTGCCCCTCTCGGAATCTACTCTGAAACCCATTCTCCCGCCAACACAGTTAAAGGCTTCCCAAACAGCAGTGGCAAACCTCCCCACAAGGATCAGGAAACAATCTGCTGGATGAACTCAATGGGTCAAGCAACATCAGTGGGAGAAAAAGAATAGTCAATGCTTTGGCTAGGAATCCTTCATCCGTCTTGAGGAAGGGTCCACGCCAAAATTCTTTCAAACTTAGTATCGAGCAAGAATGCCCTGATTCGCAGGCCATATAGTTCTCAGTGAAGAATTGGTCTCTGAATTTTCGAATAGCATTTTGTTTGCACTAAAGACATCTTCCATGTAATGTTCCCTAAATTTGCCTTCAGTGTAATTTATCAACCTCGTTGGTTTGAAAAGATACCATTCTCGATAAGTCACTTAACAGATAGCGTTTAACATCTTCCCGTGACCACAAACATATACCCAGATTGCGCTTCTTTGGAAGAATTGGTTAGCCTCACCTGAGGCTTCGTGGATTTCTCCCGCTAATCTCTTGCCCCTTTCATGTTGAGCCCTCCTGGGACCCTGACTGGAAGCAACTTTCAAATTGCAGAGGATCTACCCATTAAATTGCCAGCTCAGCGATTTAAGGGGATCCCACCCCCGTGATGATGTGTCACGTACTCACTGGAAGTACTGCCGGATGTTCAGCTGCTGGCTGCCCGTACACGCAAGCTCTGACATCACTGGAATAAGTGGGTCAGCTATTTTCATTTACAAATCAGCTGTGTAAGTTTTACTGGGTTCCCTGAATATCTCTGAAATAGGTCAGGGACTCAGTTGTTTTCTGGTTGGACCCTTTCAAACTGCCGTATAACTGGGGCGTTAACCGTGCAAATTGCCCAGTTTACCCCATTTTACACGGCAGTTTGAATGGGCCTTTTGTCTTAACCATTACACCACTTAATTTTGAAAATCAACCTTGCTCCACACTTGAGGAGAGATTTCATCTTCTTTTCCTTTGGTTGACAGGAATATTTGTGTGGTTTTCAGACTTCCCCAAGGTGCAGGCGCTTGGATGAACCCATGCACTATTATTCTTAACAGGGATCTGTTAAGAATAATACCTGAGGGGGAGGGGGGAGAAACTACAAAAGGTATTTGACTGAAACATTAACTCTAAGCACTTTCAAACAGAGAAAACACCCATCTGTAAAGGTGGAGGTTCTTTGTCCTTGTGCCTAAAGATGTATCTTTCTGGTGGCCAGCTCTGAGGCGCCGATTCCAAACGTTCTTAGGGAAGGATAATTGATGGGGTGCTGTGCTCCACGGCCTGACCTGCTGCAATGACCAGCTGCAAGTGGCTGATTAGGGGAGGGGCTGATGATGCCATCAGCCTGCAACCCCTCTCCTCACTCACCCCTCTCCCTCTATGACTCCCTTTAAGGCTGGGCGGCAGAGGCAGCGGGAACCATCAGCGAGGGCAGATGGGGCAGTAGGAGCCATCAGGGGGCAGCTGTTGTGGCAGCAGCAGCCGGCAGGAGCTGCCAGGGGGCATCCGGTGTGGGCTGTGACAGCCTCACCAGGCCATTTTTGGCCTTTGGGGCAACTCTCTGCAGCTCAAAACGCAGCAGAGCAATGGCTGTCTTCCCCACCCATAATCCCCCACACAGCTGGAACTGTTCTGGGAAACACAGAGCGGTTCCAGCTGCATGGGGGATTATGGGTAGGGAAGACAACCATTGCTCTGCTGTATATTTATGATGGGTGACGCTACGACACCAGCCGCCCCACCTCTATTGGCTCCGGTGGGTGCTACAAGGCAACTCTGGATATGAAAGGGACAGTGAAGCAGACTTTTAGGGCTGCTGTCTGAAAGGTAAGTGTTTAATTTTCAATCTGCTCTTGTAGTTGGCCTCCAGGCGGAGGCCTGACATGAAATGGCCTTCTATTTCTTTTTCCACAGATGATGGATGACCTATTGAATGATTCCAATAATCTCTGTTGTTTTGGAAAATCTGCAGCCCATGAATGCAAAGAAGGTTTCTCCCCCGATACTGTTCTTCGCACTCTCCAGGCCATTCTGACCCCCTTATCCATTACTGATGAAACCAGCACTCGCTCAAAGTGTTCCACTTGTATTGTTTGTAAGTTTCTTTGAGAGCTGGCTGGGAGTTTACGTGTATACAGCTGGAAGATCTTGCAGTAGATCAATAGCAATGAAACTGACACTACACAATTGTAAATGGGGAAACCCAACAGATGTCTCTCTGGGAACGTACTGTAGCAATGAAGATTAGCATCCTCATGGGGTTTTTAAAATCGTTGAAGGAGTGACTAAAAAGGGTGACGCACAATGCTTTATTGATCCCATTAACAGGTAGTTAAGTAATTCCTAGATCTGTGTCATATTTATACCAATTTACCTCACATTGGTTTTAATCAATTAATCCAGTGGAGACCCTCAAGTGGTCTCAGTTTTAGAGATGAGTTGATGGATTGTCCTCCATGGGCTCAAAATCCATTTTGGCTGCTGACCCTATGCTGAGACTATTACGAATCTCTAACTCCAGATGAAGACAGTTAAATTCAGCATGTGGTGAATTACCTCAGTGTGGCATCTCAATATTAGACACCAAGGTGGGCTGCTTCACCCATCTGTTTTGCTAAGACATCTCTCTGTAATGTAACCATGCAGAAGGCAAGGAGATTTCTTGTGATAACTCCCCATTTTTTCATCAGTCCATTTGTGTTAAATGTTCAATTACTTCAGTGAAATTTCTCTGTGGAATACTGTTGGAAGTAAAAATATACAACATTCTCAAAGTGTCAACTGATGTGAAGGTTAATTCACAAATTACATTTGAATTTGTGAAGGGCCATGAAAGTTAAAACAAGATAAATTTCAGTGAAAGAAAATCTATTTCAAGGCTGTATGGGAGTGTGTTTGAAAATATAGCTTCAATAATATGGCAACTCCATTGAAATCTGCTCTATGTACACGTGGCAGTAAAACTGTCCCTTTTACAAATATTACAGGAATTACTGTAAGTGTATTAGAAAATGTTTATGGAAGCTATGTTGAATGAATGTTTTAATTGTTCTAATAATCGATAATAGCAACTTCAAGACCAGACTTTTAACATTAAACAGTGTTCAAATAGTATTACATGAATTTTGTTGGCTTATTAGGATGTCACAATAAATTTATAACTCAAAATAGTTGCAGTTCCATTTAACAGTGCTAAATTCAAGACACAGTTTACTTTTTTTTAACCAAGTTTGATATTTACCGGTTGAAATTCCAAGCTGAATTTGAGGAGCCTATTGCGCAGGGTTGTAATTTACGACACTTGAGAAACATTCAAGATTTGCAAGTATGTTCTGCAGCCCTGGCACTCTACTCCGAAATCCTTTCACCCTTAATGAACGGCTTTCGGAAAAGTTGTCTTTTTTTCTAAAAAATTAACTTCAAATTAACTCTAATATCTAAATGCCTTAAAGTTATTCCTTCTTTTGTGACACTCATGCCTAACTACTGAAAATCATTTAATTTTCTGAAGGTGTAAGCAATGAAAACAAGGAGTGGCGAAGGATAATGGAGGTGTTAGCATTTTATGTAACTTTTCAACGAGTGTCTGGAGATAAGAGGAGAAAGAAGGAAAGGTTTAAAGTAACTGAATTAAAAGTGATGAGACTGAAGGGAAGAGGAAAAGATGTGTGATTTTGATGGTCAAGGAAGAGAATAGGGGACAAAATCCAACCAATGAGAAAATGGCTAAGAAATAGACTATTCTGTCCCTTGGCCAACCAGGGCGAATTTGTTCAGTAAGTAGTTTCAAAAAATTACTGTGATCAGAAGCTGAGAATCTTGGCATCAGAAGGATTAGAAAAACTAAATGAAATGGGAAGTATGTTTTTCCAAACTATCACTCAACTATCATTGTCATACCTTTTCTGAGGAACTGGATCTTAAATCCTATGGTAATATTTTCAATTGTCTTTGTGTTTATAATTCAACTGAACTTGGAGTCAAAAGTAATTTTGTTTTCTGTAATTTCATACTTTTGAAATATTAGAGACATTTAAAGTCCATTATACCCATTAACATTTCATTGTGTAGTTCCCAGCTTCATTAGCTATGAAAGCCAGTCATTTGTCGCTTAGATTCATAGAATGAGCAGAAGACCAAATCCACCCCCCTCCCCCCAACGTCCACCTCAGGGGTGTAGGTGTTGGGGTGTGCGTGCATTGTGGCAGGCTGCACCAAAGGAAAACACAGACACAATACTGTTTTGGGCAACACGGCTTTATTCCATTCACATAAAGATCTAGTTGGCTGCTAGCTGTGCTTGCAGTGATCCCAGAGAGAGAGAGAGAGAGAGAGAGAGAGCACATGGTTGGCTTTATACTATGGGCCCTCTGGGCCAACCTGGTGGTCAGATGTCATGAGACCAAATGGAGAATTATTGACAACAATTGTCTCAGCTGTGAATGGGTAATAGAACACACATTGTGGGTTTCTCTTCCCAGCTTAGTGATCGAAAACGCTCAGAACTGTACTGTGTACGTTCACCCAGTGTCTGGGGCCAAAGTGAGCCAAAGTCATTGCAATCCCAAAAATGCATAGATTTGAATTGCAAATGGATTTGATCTGCCAATCAGCAATCTTCATCATGTTTTGCCTCTGGATTACAAACCCCACCTGGGCCTTGGTCATATCACTCCTACCCCATCCTCTTTATGCTAGCTTCTCTTCTCGATATCACAAGTCACTTCTCTATATCCCTAATCTCGATAAAGGGGTTTGGCTCAAATTATAGCTTTTTTCTCCCACTGGTGTCACTCAAACTTCTGACTCCAGCAGATTGTAGATGTTGGAATCTGAAGCTAAATACAATCTCCTGTGAATCTTCACAAGATATTGCAGAATAGGACTCCCAACCACTCATAGGGAGGGTGTTGACCCTGTCCCAAATCACTGACGTGGGATCATGCAAGTGGTTGAGACAGTGACTGTTCAAATGTAACAGAAATTCCCACCAGAACTGGTGATAAGAAAGACAAAGTGGCAATGTGACTCTCTGGATGATTGGCATTTTTCTATTTTCCTTGAAGTGAAACCTAAACTTTATATTATTTTCTCCTTTTGATCACGTATACAGTACCTTGAAATATATGGGCTGGGAGGGGTGAACTCATTCATAATGACATTTGGTTACAAGTGAGATTTCACCGCAACAAAGAGTGAACCCCCTTGTCTGCCAGTGCCTTCCATTACTAATTTGCAATGGACCATCAGTTGAGCATCTTATCTTCTCCATTTTCCATAGTTTTATTCAACTAGTTAAAATTGTTAAAAGAAAAAAATTACTTTTTATGGCGCAGTAAATTTTCTTCTTAATTTCTTCTTGCTGCAGAACCTGGATGATCTATCTTGAGTGGATTATCAATACACAGATAAACTGATGGAATGATAATAATAATAATAAATTTATTGTGATACACTGTACATTGTACAATGACCCTATGCACCAAAATTCTTACTTGCAACTAAATAGGGACTTTGTAAAGTGAAACAACTACAAAAATATATTTAATTAAACTAAAAAGAGGCATTAAGCACTAAATGATAAGCCAGAGAGACATTGTCTCTGCATTGAACTGTCATTGCAAGGAGATGCATTTCTCTTCTTCAAAAGGGTGGAGTTATTTCCGCATCATTTCCTTGCCAATATCCTCTTTCAACATGGGTTCTCTGTCTGCTTCCCACTCCTAGCAACCTTCCTTGTGCTGGAATGCTCCAGGCATGTGCAGTCAGCACTCCCCGGCACCAGGCCTAACTCAACTCAAAATACCTGAATGTGGAACAAACCACTCCATTATTTCAGATCCAAAGTCCTTATTCTCCAAATAAATAGAAGTGAGCTCACCTCCAAAGTGATCAACATGATAGTTTCCGCTGGCAGCCTGGTCTATGAACCATCCAAATCTGCCATCAAGATAAAGAGGAATATGAACTCTAGGGCAAAGACCATGTTGAACAAAGATAAAGAAAAATAAATGCCATCTTAAAGTGCATAGATGTGATCATATTAGAATATGCAAATCGGAACTCAACCTATAAAGCTCTATCTTGTTGCTGTTGGAACACCATGTCTTTTGCACAACAGATGCAGATCTCTGACATGCAGGCATTGCAAACATTTCTCATTCGGATAAAATATCTCCTCTGTCTGGAAGGATTAAGTTAGGTCTTGTACGAGATTTTAATTTAAACAAACATCTACTTTAGTACTTACTGGCTGGATGTTCATGTGGGCAATGCTCCAATACATCTTATTCATATTGACATTCAGAGCTTTAAGAAAATCATTTATAATCCTTCTGCTCAACGGAGATCTAAGCCTTTCCAGAAGAAAATAATAGTTTTATGGAAATTGCTGAACCTTGCCAGGCACTCTACATTTATAATTTTGTTTATCAGGTAGATGTAGAGCAGAGTCACAACATACTTAATTTTAGGATTAACTTAACGAGAAATCAGTTAAGTGATCTTCAACCACTAGAGCATCTCACCAGTTAGTAAAATGAAATCAAGCTTAATTCCATGGATGTTCAAAGAAGTACAATGATAAAAAGGGGAATAATATGCTCTGCAGGACTTTAGAATCATGGAAAACAGAGTAGGCCATTCAGCCCTTTCAGCCAGGACTACCAATTAACATGTGCATGGCCGATCATATGCCTTAGTATCCTATACCTACTTTCTCTCTATACCTCTTCATCTCATTAGCCAGTAGGGCCACATCCACCTCCCTTTTCAATAATTCTAATGAATTGGCTTCAGCAGCTTTCTGTGAGAGGGAGTTCGACGTTCACCACTTTTTGAGTAGTGATGACGTTTCTCCTCATCTCAGTCTTAAATGGCTTATCCTTAATCTGTGTTCTGGACATCCCAATATCAGAACATTCTTCCTGCATTTAACCTGTCATAATTTTGCATTTTTCAATGAGATTCCTTCTCATCTTCTAAATTCCAATGTATAAGCTTAGTTTTTGCAGTCTTTCTTCACAAGTCCTGCCATCTCAGGGATATGCCAAATCACTTCACATTCAATGAAGTCCTTCAGTCAGTGAGCTGTAATTCACTGATATCGTGCAGTAAATTTAGACGCAAGAATTTGTACATGGCAAGAATTCATGAACAATCACATGATAAAGACCAGATGAATAAATAATTAGATAATCATCAGAGCAGAAAAGGACTTGTTTTAAACCAGTGGTTCTCAACCTTTTTCTTTCCACTCACATTCCACTTTAAGTGGCTCTGTGATTAGCAAGGGATTGCTTAAGGTGGTACTTGAGTGGGAAGGGAAGGTTGAGATTCAATGCTCGAGATCCTCTTGTTACTGAAATATTTTGCTTGAGAAAAATTGTCATTGGCCCATTTCCTTTTGTGTTATGAAACCATGGCAGAGGTCGACAGCATCGAGTCCACGCTGCTGAAGATCCAGCTGCGCTGGATGGGTCACGTCTCCAGAATGGAGGACCATCGCCTTCCCAAGATCGTGTTATATGGCGAGCTCTCCACTGGCCACCGTGACAGAGGTGCACCAAAGAAAAGGTACAAGGACTGCCTAAAGAAATCTCTTGGTGCCTGCCACATTGACCACCGCCAGTGGGCTGATATCGCCTCAAACCGTGCATCTTGGCGCCTCACAGTTTGGCGGGCAGCAACCTCCTTTGAAGAAGACCGCAGAGCCTACCTCACTGACAAAAGGCAAAGGAGGAAAAACCCAACACCCATCCCCAACCAACCAATTTTCCCCTGCAACCGCTGCAATCGTGTCTGCCTGTCCCGCATCGGACTTGTCAGCCACAAACGAGTCTGCAGCTGACGTGGACTTTTTACCCCCTCCATAAATCTTCGTCCGCGAAGCCAAGCCAAAGAAGAAGATGAAACCGTGCACATAACGAGTCAATGAAGTCTGATTAAAATGATGGTTTTCAAACATTTTCTTTCCACCCACATACCACCTTAATCAATCCCTTACTAATCACAGAGCACCGATGGCACAGCGAATACTGGAAAGTGGTATGTGAGTGGAAAGGAAATGGTTGAGAACCACTGGAACATTTCATCCAAAAGACAGTATCCATGACCGTGCAGCACTCCTTCAGCAGTGCACTGAAATGTCAGCTCAAATAAAATGTTCACAATATACCCTTTTTTTTAAAAAGAAAAGCAACATTTAAAACATCTCTGAAAATGGTCATTGTTGATAAGAATGATATTGCAGCATTTCTGAGAACCCATTGGAAAATGTTGAGTGTGGCTTGGAATAGGGCGGCTGAACGTCTGTAGCAAAAGTGGAGGAATTGTCTGAGCCTATTATTGGGTTCGGGTGACACAGTGTGGGACCATAAGTGCCTGAACCATATTATATCTTTGCAAACCAAAACAGTTAGAAGTCTGAAATTTTAAAACAAAATAATGTGCTGGAAATACTCAGATCAGACAACAGAAGGCACAGAATTAGAGTTTCAGAACAATGTCTTTTCATCAGTCATGAAGTCTTTATCTCACACTGCAGAATGCTTCCACACCTGCCAAGTGCTAACGGCACTTACATTTTGATTTATTTTTCTACCTTTAATTGGTGACACACTGTAATTCAACTGGGCGGACACTTGCTCTTCATCAGTTCTCTACAAGGAGACTTAGGTTTAGAATTATATGCACAGGCATCTTCATGTCTGCTTTAAGTGCATGAGCAATCAATAAACTGCTGGAGGAACTCAATGGGTCAGGCAGCATCTATAGTAGAAATGGCCAGTCAACATTTTAAGATGGGTCCCTTTATGGAGATGAATGTACGAATATATCAAGTAGGTATAGGATACTGAAAGAAAAAGAAGAAGGGGGAGAAAGCAGACTGACCTCTTGATAAAATGGTGCCGGCATGTAACAGATGACCAATGTCCGTGTCTTTGCTACATTCCAAGCAGAGACTGGATTCTGAGTGCTGAAACCAATATCGAATATACAAACAATCAGAAGGATGAAAGCATTATGCAAGTCTGTTTATTGGGAATGTTGATTAGTCTATCGTAAGAACACAAAATGCTGGAGAAGCTCACAGGCCAAACCGTGTCCTTTATGTAGCAAAGGGAAAGATACAGAACCAAAGTTTCGGGTTTGAACTCATTGAGTGAGAAAATGCTGGCAGACATCCGAACAAAAGAGTGCATGGGGGAGAGGGAGTGGCAAAGGCAGGAGATGATAGGTGGAGAAAGGAGGGAGAGGATAGCAGCAATGAGGGGGAAGAGGGATGACTGGATGGATGAACTGGAAAGACAGGAAAGGGGGAGGGGAAAGGAAAGGTGAGCAGGTTTAATGGAAAGCAGTAAAGTCAATATTCATGCCATGTGGTTGGAGGGTGCCCAGATGGAAAATAAGGTGTTGTTCCTCCAGTCTGCAGGTGGTCTGGATGGAACAATACCTAAGACTATGAACGAACATGTGAGCGTGGGAATGTGTCCCGAAATTGAAATGGTTGGCCACTGGGAGGTCACTGTGGTTGCAAACGGAGTGGAGGTGCTAAGCAAAACAATCTCCCAATCTGCGACCGGTCTCTCCAATGTAGAAAATGCCACAAAGGGTGCACTGGATTGCTCTATTAGTAAGAATCTAGGCCTTATTAGTAGGAATGAGGAGGCAGCATCCAGAGATGAGGTGCAGACACTAACGGACTGGTGCAGAGCCAACTACCTGCATCTGAACCTTAATAAAACAAAAGGGATAGTTGTCGTCTTCAAGAGGGCCTGGGGGACCTGGTCCGCTGATCATCGCTGGCTTGACCTGGTATTAGCGGGGAATCTCACCTGGTCCCTTAACACCAGCTCCATAGCCAAGAAAGCCCAGCAGTGCCTCTACTCTGGCTGTGGTAAGAGGAGACACTATCAGTGGGTCTGTAAAGCCAAGCCCTCCCCATTAAGCAGCGCAGCATGCACGACAAACGAGCATGTCCCACCCTCCATCCTCACTAAATTCTACAGAAGATGTATTGAGAGCATCCTGTGCAACTGCAGCTCCGCCTGGTTTGGAAGCTGTACCTCCTTGAACTACAAGACCCTGCAGAGGATAGTGAAGTCAGCGGAACAGATCATAGGGGAACTCCTTCCTACTATGAAGGACATCGACAACACTTGATGCAGGCGAAGCATGATCAACATTGGGAAGGACGCCACACACCCCTCACGTAATCTGTTCTCCTCCCTTCTGCCATCTGGTCGGAGGTACCATAGCACTCAGGTCAGATTAGACAACAGGTTTTTTTTCTCCCCCAAGCCATCAGGCTCCTGAATTCCCAGAACAGATGTGGATAGTGTACCGTGGATGTTTACTGTATATGTCTTAATATTTAAATATTTTAACGTGTTTAACTTCTAATCTAACTTATATTTATGTTAATATGATCTGCGGTCCTGGAGAAACGCCATTCGTCTTTACCGTGCAAGCATAGTATGAACGATAAATAAAGGTGACTTGACTCCACAAAGCCCTCAAGCAGTCAAGCGTAGCTGGGACCCATGCTTATCTATCAGCAATTTGTTCTTTGCTCTCATATTAATATCTATTAGGAGCTGATATAATTTTAATTTAGCACAGTAATAGGCCCTATTATTAAGTCACCCAGCAATTGAGTTAGGGGATAGTATTTTAGTAGGTGACAGATTGAGAAAGTTTTAGTCAACATTTGTGATTTTGATGATATTGGAAGAGACAGCCCAGATCAACACTATTATAATTTTTCTTTTTTTCTATTCAGCTAGTTCAATCTTGGCCTGTGTTAGACTCCATGATAGACTCTATCGATAACCACAGAGTCATAGGTTGCAGGAACAATAGGCTTTCATGCACACAAGATTTTGGCTGGCCTGGATCCAGGTGCAGGGCTGACGAAAAGGGGAAGGTAACATGACCTTTATGGCCAGGGCAAAAGGGGAGGAGACTTAGGGGATGAGTCATTAGTGGGCGCACCAGCCTCATATATACAGTAACTGGTAAGGGCTAAACAGTAGAGGAAAACATATCAGTACATTCACCCCTCCTTTTTAAAACAGAATTCCACTTTTACAAACACTCAATGCTAGAGGTTCAACCGTGCCGCCATCCTCCTTCGCCTGTGGGACCGGCGAGGAGCAGGCGTGTAGATGGTCTGCTGTGATGCCGGATGGGTGTCTGGAGGGGAGTGGCCATCTGTTTGTGTGGGGAAGGGACTGTCTGTGCCGGGGTGCTGACTGAAAAAGTATGGGAAGGGGAAGGATTCTGTACCTTGTCGGGGGGTCAGCATTGTCGTAGTGAGTTCTAGGAAGGGTGTACCGGGCAACTTGAATCCCAATGGGGTGAGATGTGAAAAATAGGGATGGATGGGGTAGTTCCGGGCTCTCTGGCACACGCCAGGCCCTGGACGGGTACTGGGACCTCATGGCCATCAGGGTATTGCACATAAATGATATGTGGGTTTGCATGTATGAGGTGCACCTCTTTGACCAGCAGGTCTGTCCTATGGCCCCTCACATATTGCCGGAGCAGGACCGGTCCTGGGGTTGCCAACCAGGGGTGCTTTGAGGACCCATTCACCAACTTCCTAGGGAAGGCAAATATATGTTCATGCGGGGTAGTGTTTGTGGCGATGCACAGGAGTGATCGGATGGTGTGCAGAGCTTCGGGTAACACATCTTGCCAACGGAATACCGGCAGGTTTCTGGATTTGAGAGCCAGGAGCACAGCTTTCCAAATGGTGGTGTTCTCTCTCTCCACCTGACCATTACCTCTGGGGTTGTAGCTGGTGGTCCTGCTGGTGGCTCTACCTCCGGCCAGGAAGTACTGCTGCAGCTCCTCACTCATGAACGAGGACCCCCGATCATTGTAGGTGTAGTTAGGGTACCCGAACAGAGTGAAGATGCTACGCGTGCCTTAATAACCATCCCCGTGGTCATATCCGAGCAGGGGATGGCAAAAGGGAACCTGGAGTACTCATCTATCTTCTTCTTCTTTGGCTTGGCTTCGCGGACGAAGATTTATGGAGGGGGTAAAAGTCCACGTCAGCTGCAGGCTCGTTTGTGGCTGACAAGTCCGATGCGGGACAGGCAGACACGGTTGCAGCGGCTGCAGGGGAAAATTGGTTGGTTGGGGTTGGATGTTGGGTTTTTCCTCCTTTGCCTTTTGTCAGTGATATGGGCTCTGCGGTCTTCAAAGGAGGTTGCTGCCCGCCAAACTGTGAGGCACCAAGATGCACGGTTTGAGGCGATATCAGCCCACTGGCGGTGGTCAATGTGGCAGGCACCAAGAGATTTCTTTAGGCAGTCCTTGTACCTTTTCTTTGGTGCACCTCTGTCACGGTGGCCAGTGGAGAGCTCGCCATGTACCACGATCTTGGGAAGGCGATGGTCCTCCATTCTGGAGACGTGACCCACCCAGCGCAGCTGGATCTTCAGCAGCGTGGACTCGATGCTGTCGACCTCTGCCATCTCGAGTACTTCGACGTTAGGGATGAAAGCGCTCCAATGGATGTTGAGGATGGAGTGGAGACAACGCTGGTGGAAGCATTCTAGGAGCCGTAGGTGATGCCGGTAGAGGACCCATGATTCGGAGCCGAACAGGAGTGTGGGTATGACAACGGCTCTGTATACGCTTATCTTTGTGAGGTTTTTCAGTTGGTTGTTTTTCCAGACTCTTTTGTGTAGTCTTCCAAAGGCGCTATTTGCCTTGGCGAGTCTGTTGTCTATCTCATTGTCGATCCTTGCATCTGATGAAATGGTGCAGCCGAGATAGGTAAACTGGTTGACCGTTTTGAGTTTTGTGTGCCCGATGGAGATGTGGGGGGGCTGGTAGTCATGGTGGGGAGCTGGCTGATGGAGGACCTCAGTTTTCTTCAGGCTGACTTCCAGGCCAAACATTTTGGCAGTTTCCGCAAAGCAGGATGTCAAGCGCTGAAGAGCTGGCTCTGAATGGGCAACTAAAGCGGCATCGTCTGCAAAGAGTAGTTCACGGACAAGTTTCTCTTGTGTCTTGGTGCGAGCTTGCAGGCGCCTCAGATTGAAGAGACTGCCATCCGTGCGGTACCGGATGTAAACAGCGTCTTCATTGTTGGGGTCTTTCATGGCTTGGTTCAGCATCATGCTGAAGAAGATTGAAAAGAGGGTTGGTGCGAGAACACAGCCTTGCTTCACGCCATTGTTAATGGAGAAGGGTTCAGAGAGCTCATTGCTGTATCTGACCCGACCTTGTTGGTTTTCGTGCAGTTGGATAATCATGTTGAGGAACTTTGGGGGACATCCGATGCGCTCTAGTGTTTTCCAAAGCCCTTTCCTGCTCACGGTGTCGAAGGCTTTGGTGAGGTCAACAAAGGTGATGTAGAGTCCTTTGTTTTGTTCTCTGCACTTTTCTTGGAGCTGTCTGAGGGCAAAGACCATGTCAGTAGTTCCTCTGTTTGCGTGAAAGCCGCACTGTGATTCTGGGAGAATATTCTCGGTGACACTAGGTATTATTCTATTTAGTAGAATCCTAGCGAAGATTTTGCCTGCAATGGAGAGCAGCGTGATTCCCCTGTAGTTTGAGCAGTCTGATTTCTCGCCTTTGTTTTTGTACATTAAGGAAATTGATATTCCTGTTAGACAAGGGTAGGGGGCCCTTGAAATCGATACTGAATCATTCAAAAGGGCGTGTGGCCTTGATGAGGTGTGCCTCGCTAAGTCAGAAAAATTGCGGCTTGCATTCGGTGCAGACCTGGCAATGTCTAGTCATGGACCTGACATCCTCGATGAAGTACAGAAGGTTCTGAGTCTTAATGAGATGGAAAAATCTCATAACTCCGGGGTGACAGAGGTTATTATGGAGGGCTTGGAGGCAGTTGAGGTGCACACTGGCACATGTCCCCCGGGAAAGGGCATTTGGAGGGTCGTTGAGCTTACCTGGCTGGTACAAGATGTTGTAGTTATAGGCAGAAAGCTCATTTCTCCACCTAAGGATCTTGTCCTTTTTTATTTTACCCCTCAGCTTCGTGTTGAACATGAAGGTGATGGCTCTCTGGTCCATCAGTAGGGTAAACCTTTTACTGGCCAGGTAGTGGCGCCAATGGCGCACTGCCTCGACCATTGCCTGCACCTCCTTCTCGACAGAGGAGTGCCACATCTCAGGGCTGTGAAGGATGTGGGAAAAAAATGCAACTGGCCTACCTGCCTGGTTGAGTGTGGCAGCCAGTGCGAAGTCAGAGGCATCGCTCTCCACCTGGAAGGGGATGGATTCATCCACGGCGTGCAACGTGGCTTTTGTGATGTCTTTTCTGATGCGGTATAAAGCAGCCTGGGTTTCCGCCGATTACGGGAACATAGTGAACTTTATCAGGGGGTGGGCTTTATTGGTGTAGTTGGGACCCATTGTCCATAGTATGAAAACAGCCCCAGGCACCTCTTCAGTGCCTTCAGGGTGTTTGGGACTGAGAGCTCCATCAGGGGTCACATGCAGATGGGGTCTGGGGCAATGACACCATGCGCCACAATGCATCCAAATAAGGCCAGGCGATTTCTGTTAAAGGTACATTTGTCCCTATTATAAGTCAAATTCAGGGACTTTCCCGTACGCAAAAAAATTGCGAGGCTTGCATTATGATCCTGCTGGTTATGACTGCAGATGGTGACACTGTCTAAATAAGGGAACGTTGCTGCCAGGTTGTGCTCCTCTACCCGTTGAAATGTGGAGATACCGTTGGTGACACCGAAGGGTACCCTAAGGAAGTGGAAGAACTTGCCATCAGCCTCGATGACTGTATATATCCGGTCTCCCAGGCGGAGGGGGAGGTGGTGATATGCCGACTTGAGATCAATGGTCGAAAAGACCCGGTATTAGGCAACCTTATTGACTATGTTGGCTATCCTGCGAAGGGGATATGCATCCAACTGTCTGAAGCGATTGATAGTCTGACTGTAATCTATAACCATCTAGGGCTTGCTCCCACTCCAGGGACTGGAGTTAGGGTTGATGACCTCGGCCCAGATGAACGCCATATCCGTGGCACAGTAGTGCCTACTTTTGGTAGCTATTGGTCTGCAATCCAGGGGGTTAGGTTAGCAAAGAGTGATGGAGGGGACACCCGAAGGGTGGAAAGGCCACAGGCTGGCACTGGGGAGGGAGGAGGGTCAGTGAGTTGTCAGTTATACATTGTGAGTGGTGGATGTGGGCCCCTGAATGCCATCGTCACACTCCTGCACTGACTTTGGAAGTCGAGGCCCAGGACGATCAGTGCGCAGAGCTGGGGCATGACCAACAGGGAAAAGTCATTATAATGTCCCTTCCCCACTGTCAGAGATGCAACGCAGTACCCACAGATGTTAGTTTGGTGGTCCTTGGTATCCATTGATATGGAGTCACTCATCGGACAGACAGGGAGCGAGAGTCCGTGGGCCAAATCAGGGTGGATAAAGCTCTCGGTACTGTCACTGTCAAAGAGACAGTTAATTTTGTGCCCATTCACCCCTATCTCCATCATTGAGTGGGCGATCGGATGAGGGTTCAGCGTAATCAAGGCCTGGAGTGGAGCATTGTCGTTGTCGGAGGAGAGGCCCGATGTACAAGATGGCGGCCTCTGTGTTGACCATGCACTAATCGCTGCCAAGGTCGAGGGAGAAGACAGAAACAGCGCCTTCCACGGGGGCGGAATAATGGAGCCAGACAAAAGTGACGTCAGTGAGGTGGGCGGTAGTGGGTAAGATGGCGCTCCTCTTGCCATGCATGCGGTTGGCTACAGAAGTGAAGGTGGGACATGCACAGACCCACTGATAGTGTCTCCTCTTACCGCAGCCGGAGCAGGTAGCGCCTTTCGCAGTGTCATCGCAGGTACTTCGCTTGCCCACGGAAGTAGCACTTCGAGTGCTTGATCGCCACGGCCGCAGCAGTCAGGTCGGCAGTTCCAGGCGCCATCGCCCAAGATGGCGGCATCAGCAGAGCACACATAGTGAACCCAACTTCCCCCACTATCGATTCTACCTGGCGCTGGGCCAAGTCCAGGGTTCTGGTCAACTGCACCGCCCAATTCAGCAGTAGTTGGTGCTGTTTGAGCAGATGCTGCCTGATGTAATCGGACCTCAACCCTGACACACAAGTGTCCCGGACCAGGTCTTAGATTCACTGGACCATCGGCTCAGGAGCTGCAGGGCTACCCCATCAGTCTTTTCCCAGCACGAATAGGGCACGAAGGAAATCTTCCACCGACTCATCGGGCTGCTGTTTTCGGGATGCGAGTACACCTCATTGAGCTTCGGTTTGTAAAGGGTCTGGAGTTCGGCCAGCACCTCCGTGTAAGTAGCACATCTCTTTATGGCCTGGAAGATTCTCTGGCCGACTCTTGCTCGTAGGACCTTTAGCTTTTCCTCATCGGAATCCACCAATTCAGCCGTGGCCTTGAGAAAGTTGTTGAAGCATCTGATCCACTGTTCATAGTATTCCGATGGTCCTGGGAGTTGGAGGTCCACTTCCAGGCAATCGGGGTGCAGCAGTTTCTCCATTACCAGAGAGACGTTGTGTGCATTAAAATGTTAGGCTCTATCAATAACCACAGAGTCATAGGGTGCAGGAACAATAGGCTTTAATGCACACAAGACTTTGGCTGGCATGGATCCAGGTACAGGACTGACGAAAAGGGGAAGGTAACGTGACCTTTATGGCCAGGGCAAAAAGGGAGGAGACTTAAGGGATGAGTCATTATTGGGTGGGGTAGCCTCATAAAAACAGTGATTAGTAAGGGAAAACATATCAGTAAACTTCAAGATGGTGGGCAACTGTTATTCAAGTGGATTTAAACACTGACTAACAGCAGAATTAAAGGAAATTTCAATTTTCCTGTTGTTTTTTGAAATGATTGTTGGACATTTGTAGCTTTTTGGATTTCCGTTCATTACTTTTTTAAAGCCTGCAGCACAGTGACAGGCCCTTCCAGTCCACAGCAGAGTGACAGGCCCTTCCAGCCTGCTGCACGGTGACAGGCCCTTCCAACCCTCAGCACAGTGACAGGCCCTTCCAGCCCACAGCAGGGTGAAAGTCCCTTCCAGCCCACAGCAGGGTGGCGGGCCCTTCCAACCTGCAGCAGGGTGATAGGCCCTTCCAGTCCACAGCGTGGTGACAGGCCCTTCCAGCCCACAGCAGGGTAACAGGCCCTTCCAGTCCACAGCAAGGTGACAGGCCCTTCCAGTCCACAGCAGAGTGACAGGCCCTTCCAGCCTGCTGCACGGTGACAGGCCCTTCCAACCCTCAGCACAGTGACAGGCCCTTCCAGCCCACAGCAGGGTGAAAGTCCCTTCCAGCCCACAGCAGGGTGGCGGGCCCTTCCAACCTGCAGCAGGGTGATAGGCCCTTCCAGTCCACAGCGCGGTGACAGGCCCTTCCAGCCCACAGCAGGGTAACAGGCCCTTCCAGTCCACAGCAAGGTGACAGGCCCTTCCAGTCCACAGTGCGGAGACAGGCCCTTCCAGCCTGCAGCACGGTGACAGGCCCTTCCAGCCTGCAGCACGGTGATAGTCCCTTCCAGTCCACAGCACGGTGACAGACCCTTCCAGCCTGCAGCACGGTGACAGGCCTTTCCAGCCTGCAGCAGGGTGACAGGCCCTTCCAGTCCACAGCAGGGTAACAGGCCCTTCCAGCCCACAGCACGATGACAGGCCCTTCCAGCCTGCAGCAGGGTGACACGCCCTTCCAGTCTGCCGCACGGTGACACCCCCTTCCAGCTGCAGCGCAGTGACAGGCCCTTCCAGCCCACAGCAGGATGACAGACCCTTCCAGCCTGCAACAAGATAACATGCCCTTCCAGCCCACAGCAGGGTGACAGGCCCTTCCAGTCCACAGCAGGGTAACAGGCCCTTCCAGCCCACAGCTCGATGACAGGCCCTTCCAGCCTGCAACATGGTGACAGGCCCTTCCAACCTGCAGCAGGGTGACACGCCCTTCCAGTCTGCCGCACGATGACACCCTCTTCCAGATGCAGCGCAATGACAGGCCCTTCCAGCCCACAGCAGGATGACAGACCCTTCCAGCCTGCAACATGATAACATGCCCTTCCAGCCCACAGCAGGGTAACAGGCCCTTCCAGCCCACAGCAGGGTAACAGGCCCTTCCAGCCTGCTGCACGGTGACAGGCCCTTCCAGCCCACAGTAGAGTGACAGGGCCTTCCAACCCGCAGCAGGGTGACAGGCCTTTCCAGCCCACAGCACGGTGACAGGCTCTTCCAGCCCGCACCAGGGTGACAGGCCTTTCCAGCCCACAGCACGGTGACAGGCTCTTCCAGCCTGCAGCACAGTGACAGGCCCTTCCAGCCCACAGCAGGATGACAGACCCTTCCAGCCTGCAACATGATAACATGCCCTTCCAACCCACAGCAGGGTAACAGGCCCTTCCAGCCCACAGCAGGGTAACAGGCCCTTCCAGCCTGCTGCACGGTGACAGACCATTCCATCCCACAGCAGGGTAACAGGCCCTTCCAGCCCACAGTAGGGTGACAGGGCCTTCCAGCCCGCAGCAGGATGACAGATCCTTCCAGCCTGCAACATGGTAACATGCCATTCCATCCCACAGCAGGGTAACAGGCCCTTCCAGCCCACAGCAGGGTAACAGGCCCTTCTAGCCCACAAGCCCACACCGCCCAAATATACCACGTGACCAATTAACCTACAAACCCCATACATCTTTGGAATGTGGGAGGAAACTGGAACACCCGGAGGAAATCCATACAGACATGGGGAGAACTCCTTAAATGCAGCACCTGATTTGAACTCGGGTTGTCGGCACTGTAATGGCTTACATTTTTACATTTTGTCTAGTCTGCGGCTATCATGCTGCCTAATGCATTATTTCTTCCCAAAATAGTGACAGTCAGATACACAAATTTCATTGGAAAGGATGTTCAAAAAAAGCAGAGAGATCATTTGTAGACTATAATCTAAATTAGGGGCATAATGTCACTGAACTCATCATTGAATACTCCACTAGGAAAGTAAAATCGTTATTCAAATCTTTGAATGGTCTCACTGGCTCTCATTGAATTAGATCACATTTTGATTCCTCCGAAACCCCAATTGGCTTGTATTGAAGAATAGTGGTATGATGAGCTTAACACTATTGTAGAGCCAGTGACCCAGCTCCCGTCTGGGAGCTCTTGACTCCCCCCACCCCCACCCCCCCAACCTCCAAAAATGTTCCTAGGTTTATTGGTGCATTTGGGCGGTACATGCTCACGGACCAGAAGGAACTGTTGTTACCTGCTGTAACTTTAATTGAAAACATTTAAAAATTAAATTATTTTTAAAATTAAAAATATTTCAGTTGCATACGTGGGGGAAAATCTTTTAAATGCTTTAATTTATAATTGAATATTTCATGGTCACAAACTACATATTTTGTTTTAAATTAACACTTTGACCAATAACTGCTAAGTTTTTAATTATTTGAGGTCAATGCAATGAAAGCATCACAAGAAGTAAAATGATGTCACCATTTTGTGACAAAGTTGCTATCTTACTTAAAGCAACTTTTTAGAACTTAAGCCTTTTTTTTGCAGGCATTAAGAGGTCTAGGAATGACAGTAGCATAGGATATTTCAAATAGATTTCTAACCCAATCTTGTTTGAAGGGAATTGCTTTACGTGATTTGTTTCTTTGCAAATAATCCAAACACATTTTTGACAGATGTAATTTGAATCTTCAGTGTTGCATTCAATGAATAATAAGGTTATTCCCTATAACTGTAAAGTCTAAGTGGTCCACATTACATATTTTACAGCATTTGGCTAAAGAGGCCAGTTTTCCCATGATTCGTATTTATTTTTCTTTGTGATTGGAAACACATTTTGACAGTCCAGCTCTTTGTTTTTGGAAGCTCTGCCCATCTTTATATTAAATTGTCCGCTGTACGAAGTTTTTAAAATGTTTAAATGATTAAAAGCTATTTGTAACAATTTTGGACCAATGTTTTGAGCTGAGATTTTTACCCCCATTTGTTTTCTCTAAAACTTGGAGCCATTGTGAAGTATGAGTAATTGACGATAATTAAGTGAAAACTACTGTAATGCATCAACAATGCTGGAGGGCTGCCTAAGAAGGATTTTAAAAAGAATACATTTGTTACAAAGTATTTTCTGGTATTTTTCCAAATAAACAAAAAAAACCATGTTATATTTAGCAGCTGGATGCAAAAATACTTCTGGAGAATACAGCAATAACAAAGTTCTCACAGTAGGGGACTCTAGAAACCCAGCCACATCAATAGGGTGAATCACAACCAGACAAATTACATCCAACTCCAAAACTGTGTACGATGAATGAACCGTCAGTACTTTTTTTTTCAGTGGATAAGTTTGGCTAAGTAAATAATGAAAGGTTTAGTGGATTTTTCTGAGCGCAGATCATGTCCTGATAGTGTAAAACTGATCCCACAAACATCCCTCTGATAATGACTATTACATGTCTGACGAATCCATGGATTGATTGATAGTCTTGCTTCTATTGATAACCCCTGCCCGCCTTGGAGATAGATGAGATACTGAAGGAGGATACAATGGTGTTCAGCCACTACATAATCATCCCATAGTGGTACCCAGTTTTATTTGACATAGACGCAGTATATACTAACTTCGAACAAATTTATAAGTAGGAATAAATTTGTGACCTCAATATACTTTTTTCGTTGTGGCTAAGTTTGGAACAAAATTAATTATTATTTTGTTTATTAATTTCAGATACATTGCACACAATATCACTAAGATATCACTCTTTTTTGCTACTAGAGGCAGAAAGAGCAGTAACATTTCATTTTTATTAAACTAGTGTGTTTTATCTTAACACTAGCACGAACTCACTCAGAAATGCAATGCAAATTTTTGTCTGTACTCTACTGTTTTGTTTGGACCTTTTACTGACAGAGACCCAAGCCAAAATGTTCTTCGTGGGCACCAGACAGTGTTAGTTAAGAAGAAAGGACTTTTTGATGCCTTATATCTGACATAATAAAGGACTTTGTTTCTGGTTGCTACTTGTAAACAATCTCCAAATACTCAAATAATGAAACATCATCCAAATATCAAGAGATGTTTCCAAAGTTGTAACCTTTTGTTGAGGTCCTGAAATTCGCAGTAGGTCCACGGATAGTTAGGGCAGAAACGCAACTAAAGTCATGCTTTTCTTCTGTTCTGATAAATGCTCTTCAACCTGTAACATTCCTCAAAGATATGGCCTGAGCCACTTGAGTATTTCCAGCACTTTCTCGTACATTCATTTGGATTTTCACCCTCTGCAGTCTTTTTGATTTCCAGTTTTATTCTTGCTTGCTTTGTTTTCAAATGGAGCCAGTTAAGCTTTTGGGGAATAAATGCATTCAAAGATGATTATCAGGTTAAGCTTGTCAGATGGAGGGGGGAAGGGGAGGTTGGAGCCTGTAATTATTCTGTTGCAAGCTCTGATAATCACCTGCTTCTTCCAACTTCACAAAGTATTTTTTGAGCCTTGGACCTACATTGTCTCACACACGCGCGCACATGGACACACTTGTGGACATACTGAGAACAATATTCTGGCATTCTGCCTGGTATGGAAGCACCAACTCTCAGGACAAGAATAAACTCGAGGGTTGTTAACTTGGCCTTCGACATCACAGGCACCAGATTTTACTCCATTGAGGTGGTGTTTTAAAAAATGCAGACTCTGTCCTCAAAGACCCCCACCACCCAGGCCAGGCCCTCTGCTACCATGGGGAAAAGGTACAGGAGTTTAAAGACGAGCACTCAGCGATATAAGGACGTTTCTTCCCCGCTGCCATCAGATTCCTGATTAATCAATGAACCAAAGTCACTGCCTTACTTTTTATGCACTACTCTTTTAAATTTTAATAGTAATGTTGTAAGATGGTTATAATATAAATGTTTGGACTATGACGCTGCCACAAAACACCCGAATTTCATGACTTGTTTGTGACAATACTGATTCTGACATTGACTGAACCAATACAAAAGAAATGATACTCTTCTTGAACTTTGAAGGAAAAAAACACTGAAAGTGGTAAAAAATGAACTTTGAAGCTAAGAGGGCAATAGATTTTGAAAACCACGTGGTAACCCAGCAGAGAATTGTATCATTTAATCTCCCTGGTGAGGCACTTTGACATGTCAGGATCGTCACCTTCGATATTCTTTGGCCTCCTGGGTATGTGTCGGATTTCACGTAGCTTTCCTTTCTTGTGTGAGATCGATAATATCAAGTGGACCAGCCTCAACAATGCATGACCATGGAACTACAATAAGACAGCAGGAAAGGGAAGGTTGAGAACCACTGCTCCGGACCCAAATGTTCCTGAAATATTTTGCTGGAGAAAAATGGTCATTGGCCCATTTCCTTTGGAGTTCTGAAACCGTGCACCTAACGAGTCAATGAGGTCTGATTAAAGCAGTGGTTCTCAACCTTCCCACCCACGTCCCACCCTAAGCAATCCTTTACTAATCACAGGGCACCGATGGCATAGGGATTACTTAAAGTGGTCTGTGAGTGGAAAGAAAAAGGTTGCGAACCACTGATGTAAAGGTCTCTTAATTTTAAACACATTTAATTTTTTAGTGTGAGAAGTATTCTGATGGCTCACAACTGAAAATCTTACAGCTGGGATCTATTTATTTTCTTTAGTTCTCAGAGGTATGCAGGAACATTTCAGTATTGGGAGCACTCCACTTTCTTTTTGGAAAATGTAACTTTTATTTGTAATGATGACATTCATTGCTAATTTTAAAGGTGATTGCACTTCTGTGTTTTCTATATATTTGCTGCTCTCTCCTGATAACTGCGGTAGTTACGTTCAAATGTTCGATCGTTATGTGTCTCTTTTGAATAAAAGCAAAATTTAAAGAAACAGGAAGTAGTCTTGACTGGGGGAAATAGGTAACAACAGGCAATTTCAATTCAGCCACAAGTTGCGCCTCTTTCCCAACTTTCATTTACATCGTAGTGTGCTAAATACTGTTAGAAATTTTATTTGAAGTCAGGCATGAACATTTGGTATTGAGTCATTCCCCACAACTTGATGCGGTGTTATTTGTATAGTGGGAGTTGTGGTAAACCACTGTATGTATACATTTATCTGTCTGGGTGCACCCATTGGCTGACTGTACATGTGGCCCCTCCCACAGGCTCATGAATAAAGGTGACTGTCCTTCATCCCCCTCTTCAGTTCGGGACAGTTGACCAGCAGGGATGCACCTTCATTCTATTGTGAATAAAAGCCTATCAACTTCAGTCTTCTGAGTCACTGATGGTGCATCAGTTTTATTTGCAATAGTCTTGACAAGGGAGCAGATCTTGAAGCCGGAGAAGCTGGAAATTGTCTCTCAATAGCCCAAGCATTTACCAGCTTTGAACTCCGGCTATGCTGTTTCAAAGTGTTCCTGCAAGCATCATCATCATTTGGTTGGAGAACAATAAATTACAGAAACTATATTCCTGAGTCGGGCCCCTGGTGTTCTCGATGATCAGGGGCATCATGTCGTATCTGGAGGCAATGGACACGTTGCAAGGCCAGCACCTGAGAAAGGTCAGCGAAGTCTATACCAGACACCTCCTAATGATCCTAAAGCAGTGACACAGGGAGTCAAACGCCGAGTACCTCTGGGCCTTGCATACCCTCAGATGGCCCTGTGAATGCAAGGCAGTGATGTGAAGTACACGGAGGACCTGATTAGAGATCCCTATGCCACAGGCATCAGGTCCAATTACATCCACCAGAGATGACTAGAGCAAGGTCAGCTCTGTGTGCGGAGGGCAGTCGAATTGGCAGACACACTGGAGGTGGACTGTCAGAACATGGGGGCCTACCCAACTGACAACATGACTGCCTCGTGGTTGCCCCAGGCACCGCCAATTCGGGACGTACCGCCACCGTCACGTCCCGCCAGCAATCCCACCATGGCAGCCCTACTCTGAGAGTGTCCAAACCCACTACCGCTATTTTCCTTCAACAACCTGACCACGGCTGCTGTACTCCACGAGCACCCAAGGTGTGGACTGGGCAAGCACCCAAGGACATGCTGTCCAGCGAATGATGTGGCCTGGTCTAGCTGCAGGAAGATTGGAGCCGCCATCTTTGGTGCCATCTCCGAGACCCAGCAGTGCTGCATGCAAATCATGGGGGATGCCATCTTGGCCACCATCTTCGAAATCCAGCAGCGCCACATGTGAGCCATCGGGGCCGCCATTTTGGATGCCTTCATCTCCTGACTCAACTTTTGAACTCTCTGATGCAGTGACAAGTAGCGATCTGACACTGGCTTCCATCACACTTGACCAGGTAATTCCCCATCAACTCGCCAGATCAATGGGATTGATAATGGGAGCATGGAGAGCTTCATCCATCCCGACATGGTAGCACTACTCCCTCATTGTAAGGCCAGTCAAAGTCTCCCTGGCTTCAAGGTCATATGGTGGATGTCCGTGGCTACTGTATAGTGACTCTAACTGTATGGGGCACAGACTATAGAAACTTTAAACTTCTGGTGATCCCACATCTCTGTGCTGCCGTGCCTCTGGGCCTGGATTTTCAATGTCACCTTAAAAGCGTCATGATGGAGTACGATGGGCCTTATCCTCCCCTCACTGTCTGTATCCAGTAGATTTTAAATCGCCCACTGCCCTCCACCTACCCTTCAGCCCCCTCCCCCACTGCACAAAGCCAACAATCTGATTGCCCATCGCGTACAACCTGCAGATCGTCCACCCTCAAAATCACCTCTCCATCGCTGTTTGCCAACCTCACCCCTGGCTGTAAACCCATCACCACCAAAAGTAGGCAGTACAGCACTGGGGAGAAGGTCTTCATTAGGGCGGAAGTGCAGTGACTCCTCAATGAGGGGATAATTGACGCCAGCAACAGTCCTTGGAGAGCACAAGTGGTGGTAGTGAGGAATGGGAGAAAAGCTGGATGGTCATTGACTACAGTCAGACCATTAACAGGTACACACACAACTGGACGCGTACCCCTTTCCCCATATATCTGATATGGTGAACCAAATCGCACAGTATTGGGTCTTCTCTACCAATGACCTAAAATTGCCATACCGTCAGTTCCCATCTGCCCGGTAGATCGCCAATATACTGGGTTCGAAGCAGACACCCACCTCTATCATTTCCTGAGATTCTCCTTCGGCATCACCAATGGCGTCTCGGTCTTCCAATGGGAAATTAGTACCTGCTATAGGCCATTTTTCTGTATCTCAACAACGTCACCATCTGTGGTCACGATCTGCAGGACCTTGATGCTAACATTCATAATTTCTTCCACACCGCCAAACTCCTTAACCTCATGTACAATAAGGCTAAATGTGTATTTCACACAACCCACCTCGCCATCCTTGGCTGTGTCAATGAGAATGGAATAATTGGTCCTGACCCTGTCTGCTTGCACCTGCTCCTGGAACTCCCCCTCCCCCACAGCCTCAAGGCCCGGAAAAAGACGCCTGGGCTTTTTCTCTTACTATGCCCAGTGGGTCCCCAACTATGTGGACGAGACCTACCCCCTCGTTAGATCCACCTATTTTCCCCTAACACCAGAGGCCTGTGCAGCCTTCAGCCAGATCAAGGCAGACATCGCCAAGGCCATGATGCACACTGTGGATAAATCCATCCCGTTCGAGGTGGAGAGCAAAACATCAGACTTCGCTTTAGCTACCACCCTTAACCAGACTGGAAGATCCATCGCTTTCTTTAACTTCACCCTCCAGGGCCCCAAAATTCCTCACTCCTCTGTCAAGAACAGGCCCAGACCATTGTTGAGGCGGTACAGCACAGGAGACACCACCTGGCTGGGAAATGATTCATCTTGCTATCTGACCAATGTGCAATTGCGTTTATGTTCAATAACCAGTAGCGACATAAAATCAAGAAAGACGAGATATCGAAGTGGAAAATTGAACTTTCTATCAACAATTACAATATCTTGACTGGCCCAGGAAACTCAATTTTCCCCCAGATGCCTTATCTCATGGGTCTTGTGCCAGCACACAAATTGACTGCTTACAAGCCCTTCACAATGATCTCTGCAAATCCCAGATTCTTCCACTTTGTCAAAGCACGCAACCTGCCCTACCCCATCAAAGAGATCAGTTTGATGATCAAAAATTGCTAGGTCTGCGTGGAGTGCAAGCCACACTTCTACTGGCCAGGCAGAGCACAGCTAATAAAAGACAACTGTCCCTTTGAATGCCTGAGTGTTGATTTCAAAGGACCCCTCCCCTCCTCGGACCACAATGTGTACTTCCTCAATGTCATTGATGATTACTTGTGTTTTCTATTTCCTACCCCCCGCCCCGACATTACAGTTGCCACAGTCATTGATGCCCTACGCAGTCTCCACTCTGACTTCCCCAGCTATAATCGGAGTCCTCCTTTATGAGTGATGAGCTTGCCACCACCTGCTGGCCAGAGGCATAGCCACGAGCAGGACCACCAGCTACAACCCCCGGGGAATCCTGCAGATAGAAAGGGATAATGCTGCGGTCTGGAAGCTCTATGGTCTAGGGGCCTCCCAGTCTCCTGCTGGCAAGTCCTCCTTGAGACACTCCATTCCATCAGGTCCCTTCTATGTATGACCACCAATACCACACCCCATGAATGTATGTTTTCCTTCCCCAGGAAATCGGTGACAGGGACCACACTGATGGGGCTGATGTCCCCAGGGCCAGTCCTACTCCAGAAACATGTGAGGAGTCACATGTCCGACGCTCTGGTCAAAAGGGTCCACCTCCTCCACGCTAACCCCCAATAAACCTACATAGAGTACCCTAATGGGCATGAGGACACTGTCTCTTTTAGGGACCTGGTGCCCTCAGACACTCCGGAGACTGCCAATAATCACCCCGCACCCCTCCCATCCCTCGCCACTGATGATGCACCAGGGCCATGGCACATTATCCCAGCCCCGACAAATGACATACCAGTCTCGTCACCGAGCACCCACCAGCCCAATGCCGATGACAGCGCACAGGTGCCCCAGATTGTCCAGGACCCCATCACTGTGCCACAGCCGGTACTACGATGGTCACAGCAGAAAACCAAATCATCCAAAAAAATTAACGTAATTGTATTGTCAACACTTCAACCCTTTTAAAAACAAGGGGTGAACATGGTAAACCACTAAATGCATATATTTGTCTGTTTGGGCACACCCACTGGCTGATTGCACCATGGACCCTCCCACAGGTACCTGAATAAAGGTAACTGTCCCTCAGCCCCCTCCTCAGTTCAGGACAGTCGACCAGCAGGGATGTCCCTTCATTCTATTGCAAATACAAGCTTATCAGTTTCGCTCAACTTCACTCTTTTGGACTCATTAATGATGCATCAGGGGTGATCTCCAATGCCCTCACATGTACACTAAACATTCCTGTGCATTGCATACCTGATCCATTCTGTTCAGCCTGCACTCCAGCCAATTGGCCTAGAAATTTCTCCAAATCATTTTATCAGCATTAAAACAACACTGCAGGTCTCTTGAAGAATGAAATTTTCAGTGTGAAGTACATTTATAGCACAGTTGAGTTTCCCCGTGTAACACCGTGCTGAAACAGACACTGTGCCTTGTTCACTGAAGGCTTGTTCTTTGTGCATGAGGCCAAGTACAGAACATGGTGCTCAAATCCAGAGATAACCGAGGCATCTCTTTAAAGGCATGAGTGGGTTTCTAAATACTTCCACTTTGGGCAAACCTACAAAGCAGCCAAATACCTTAGACCACCCTTTTCTCCTCCTCCTGCATTTTCTTCCTATTGTGGTCGGTGTACTGTGCAGTGAATGAAAGAAAAAAAACCACACAGAAGCTGTGAGTGAGTTGAATCAACCAACTGACTTGACTGGAACGCTCTGAGAGCTCATTAGCACCACTCCCATGATCCTTTTCGGCCCCTCCCACCAGAACCATTGTGATGTCAGCCCAGTGGGAGCCTGCACCTCTGTGACCCGGTTTACTTGCAGATCAGCGCAGCTCGCTACATGATCCTCCCCCCCCCCCCCTCCCCACCCCAGAACCGGTGTTCGGAGGTGCTGAGTCCACAGTTTGTTAACAGTTTGTAGAAATGGGAGGCTGACCTCTCCGCTGTGGGACTGGAACAGTTACTGGTTGGCTGAGGTCAAGGTGTGCCAGTTTGAGACGGTTGACCATGAATGTTTCCTGCCTACTTCCAATGTCCAAAAGGCATTTAGTCCCATTGTTTCATAACACCTTGTGTGGACCCTTGTATGGGCGCAGAAGGGGCATCCAGTGTAAGCCTCTCCTTATGAAGATGCATTTGCAGATCCTTTGGGATGTAGGATGGACTTGGACCGTGGCGTGAGGTTGGTATGGGGGCTAAGGTGCCCCCTTCTCATGAAGCAGGGCCATGATCTGCTGCACAAACTCTCCTGGGACTGTCAGTGGGGCCCCATAGACGAGCACAGCAGAGAATGTGGCCAAAACATTCTTTGGCGCTGTGAGGATCCCAAGGCAGCTCGTCCACCCTATCCAGGCCTCAGAGCCACACCATGAGGGCCACCTTCAAATGCCAATAGTACCTCTCCACCAGGTCATTAGACTCTGGTTGGTAGGGTGTGGTGTGATGTAACTAGACTGGACATAAACTGTGCCCCCTGTCCAATGTGATATTGGAAGGAATGCCAAAATGAGGTATCCAGTTGGCGATGATGGCCCTGACGCAGGATGTCCCAAGAGTGGGATAGCTTCTGACCATCTAGTGAACCTATCCACCATCACGAACAGATAAGTGGCACCTCTGGACATTGGTATCAGCCCGATGATGTCCACGTGGACATGATCAACTCGTCTGTGTGTCAGAGGGACTTTCACAGCCTCCTGTGAGTCTGTTACCAGTTGAGTTGTTCCCTGGATGGATGGGTGGGCCAACCCATGTAGTATGTCGAAGACGCGACACCTCCATACAGTGGGAACAATGGGCCTAGGTTGGCTGGTGGACACGTCACAAAGAAGTGTGGCTTCAGATGTCCTGAAACATATGTCTTCCTAGTGTAGCCCTGAAACTGCAGTGCGGTAGGCTATTATCTCACGAGAGCACTGTGTAGTCAATTTTGGGGAACAGGGAGTGCACAGACAGGACGGATGAATGGGACAGAGCATCAGCCACAAGGTTGTTCTTGCTGGAAATGTGCTTGATAGCAGTCATGTACTCTGAGATATAAGAGAGGTGATGCTGCTGCCTTGTTGACCATGGGTTCGACACCTTGGTGAAGTAAAAAATGAGGGGCTTGTGATCGGTGAAGACTGTGAAATCCTGTCCTTCAAGGAAATAACAGAAATGGTGTACAGCAAGGTAGAGGGCTAATGACTCCCTGATGAATGCACTATACTTCTGCTCCGGTGGCCGCAGGTGTCTGCGAGTGGTCTCCAATGTCCATCAATCAGCTGCTCCAGGATGGCGCCGATGGCTGTGTTGGATACATCGACTGTGAGGGTGGTGAGCACATCAACGCATGGATGCACTAGAAGGATGGTGTTTGTCAGAGAATCTTTGGCCTGGTTGAAAGCTGCCGTAGACTTCGCAACCCAGCTGAGTTCTTTGGTCTGACCAGACAGCAGCTTGAAAAGAGCTGATGGCGTGATCCTGGCAGCTGATGGCAGGGACCAATGGTAGAAGTTGACCATCCCATTGAACTCCTGCAAATCTTTGCCCATAGTTGGCTTGGAAAACTTATGAATGGCCTCAACCGTTGAAGGAAGAGGGACTGCCCTGTGTCAATCGATGCAGTGCCCAAGGAAATTGATGGTCATCAGGCCAAACTTACATTTCCCTGGGTTGATGGTTTGGCCGTAGTCGCTCAGTCACTGGCAGAGCAGCTGTAGGTATGTTAGGTGCTCCTGTCATGAATGTCTGGCGATGAAGATGTTGTCTAGGTAGATAAAAATGAAATTCAGATGGCATTCCATCAAATCCATGAGTCTCCGGAAGGTTTGTGCTGCATTTTTGAGGCAAAATGGCATGTGGAGGAACTTGAAAAGGCTGAACAGCATGATGAGGCCTGTCTTGGGGTTGTCGAGGGGGTGCACACGGATCTGCTGGTTTTTGAGAAGATCCTCACTCCATATAGATTGGCCATGAAGTCCTGGGTGTGGGGAACTGGATACCAGTTGGCGATTGTGGCATCACTGAGCTGGCAGTGGATCCCACAAGGTCTCCATCCACCAGAAGGCTTTGGCACCATGTATAGCGGAAAGGGCTATCCGAGCGCTGAGTGATTTCCATCTCCATCTTCCTGAATTCTTCCTTGGTGAGCTGCAGTTTGTCGGGAGGAAGCCTGCATGCCCAGCCATATAGGGGCGGTCCCTGCATGGGGATGTGATGCTGTAATGGCTGGGAATCCTGCCAGGAATCTGGCAAACTCATTGCCCAATAAGGTTACCAAGTCGAAGTGGGGGACCGGGAACTTGGCTTCTCGAAGGGTGAAGGTCTGAAGGTCCTGGAATTGACCAGATGGCACACTTTCAGGTCCACCAGGAAGCAGTGGGCTGGAAGGAAATCTGCGCCCAGTAGGGGCTGAGACATGTCAGCCAAAGTAAAGGTCCAGGTAAAATGGCAGGAGCCGAACTTGAGTGGGATGGTCCACACCCCATACGTGCATATGCTGCTATTGTTGGTAGAGGTGAGGGATGTTCTGACTTCCCAGCAGGGGTGTATTGGTTTGTAGGGTGGGGTGGCGAGATGGTGATCTCTGCCCCTGTATCCACGAGGAGACGCCGCCCTGAGTGCTGGTCCCATAGATAAGGTAGGCTGTCTCGGCAGACTATGATGGCCGACCCTCGCATTTCCTGGATGGGAGCAAGGTGGAGGGCAGCGGCAGGCTCCAGAACCCCATTTCTGATGGTAAAAACACCATCTCTCCCAGTTTGAGTCTCCACTTGCTGCGGCTGTTGCTGAACTTAGTGGAGTAGGAGAGAGATGAGTTACTGGGCGTGATGCAACAACTAGGTCAATGGACACCCCACCATATTGCTTGGTGTGCCACAGGACATCCGCACAGGCTGCTAACCTGAGTGGGCTACTGAAGTTGTCATCCGTGAGGAGTAGGTGGATGTTTTCCGGCATTGGTTTGAGAAATATCTGCTCAAACGGTAAGCAGGGCCTGTGGCCTTTCATTAACACCAGCATATTGTTTGCAAGGGCGAACAGCATGCGGTTGCTCCAAGTGGAGCAGCTGTGCCGCTTGTTCTCGGCGGGAAAGGCTGAAGGAGCACCTTAATTGCCTCAAACCTGTCGGCGACTGGCGGCTGATATAAGAAGTCAATAATTCGCCCGGCAGTGTCCTGGTCGAGTGAACTGACCACATAGTAATATCTTGTGGAATCTTTGGTGATCTGCCTGACCTCAAACTGGATCTCAGCCTGTTCGAACCTGACTAGTGGCTCTGAGGTTCAAAAGGTCGGCAGCTTCAGCAAGACTACATTCTATGCACTCGTGCCATTCATCATGGTGTCCAAAATGCCATTTTGGACATTTGGGGTCACCACTGTGGTTTATGTGCTGTACAGTGAACGAAAGAAAACACTACACAGATGCTGTGAATGAGTTAAACAAACCAAATGACTTTACTGAACCTATCTGAGAGCTTATCAGCACCACTTCCATGATCCTTTTCGGCCCCTCCCATCGGGACCATTGTGTCGTCAGCCGAGTGCAAGCCTGCACCTCCGTGACCCCGTTTGCTTGTGGATCAGTGCAGCCCACTAAACTAGGATAATAATTTGGGCCTTCACTCTGGACACAGATGGGAGTTTGTAGTTAAGGTCGTTGAAGATCTTACCAAAAAACAAAGAATATATTTTGAGTATAGTCTCTTAAATTACCACAGTTTCAGGGGAAAATGAGTTTTTTATGCTTGGTTGTTCTGTGACTGACGAAGACCTACCTTTTTTCAGACCAGAAAATCTCACTACGAATGAATGTTGTTGCAGAACTATTGATACCATTGTAGAATGTAAAATAAATATTGGAGAGAAGGAAAATCACACCAAATATCGGGGAAAATTTCTCAATGGCCACTAAAGCATCTAAAACAGTGATTGTCCATCTTTTCCTTTCCACTCACATACCACGTTAAGTAATCCCTATGCCATAGGTGCTCTGTGATTAGTAAGAGATTGCTTATGGTGGGATGTGAGTGGGAAGGGAAGGTTGAGAATCACTACTCTAGACCCAATTGTTACTGAAATATTTGGCTTGAGAAAAATTGTAATTGGCCCATTTCCTATGGAGTTCTGAAACCCTGCACATAATGAGTCAATTAGGTATGATTAAACCAGTGGTTTTCAAACTTTTCTGTCCACCCACATCCCATCTTAAGCAATCCCTTACTAATCACAGTGCACCGATGGCATAGGAATTACTTAAAATGGTATGTGAGTGGAAAGAAAGAGGTTGAGAACCATTGCAATAAAGAGGGTAAGCCTAGTTGTAACATGGCAGAATAAAAGTTTTTATTAATTATGAGTTTTTTCTCATCTACATAAGTTCATATGCATTGAGATTCCTACTTGTTGCAGTCAAACAAGTGTGTAAGGTAAGATTGTGCATCCAGAATTTCTACCAGTCTCATATCAAACTTGGCCATGGGGAGAACTTTGTAAAACATTTCTGGTGATTGTCTTCAAGCACAAGTGTTCATAACTGCTTAAATTTCTCATTGGTTCCCAAATGGGGTGGTTGTGAAAAGTTGAGTCGTTCACAAACAAAATAAGTCATTGCCCACCACTCCCAATAAAATAATGAAGTCCCTCTTAAATGAACAGTGTGTGCTATCAATCAACCATATTAGACAAGGATCTGTGATTAATAGGCTTTAATCACCTTTAGATGTCAGCACATGTTGCTGGCCTGGTTCCAAGGCAGGTACTGAGGGAGGGGTTTGGGCGTAACAGCCTTTATAGGGATTTCCGGGAGGGAAGAGTCACAGGTTCAGGGGACGGGCCAGCCCATAAGCATATACATACAATATATATATAGTGGTAGAACCACACATTGCTGGTTAATCTTTGAGAATTATTAGTTTTGTGATAAAAGTTAACCTGGCTTTTAGGAAGAGTATATTTTGAAACAAATCCATTCAGTTGAAGTCAGCTCAACTGAGGCTTTGTCTTTTTTGGGAAATTGAGCCTCATTTGGTGGCAACTTTTTCTTTCTTTCACTCTTCTATTTGTAATCTTAGGGCTACTGGGAAGAATTAGCTCATTTCCTTCTGAGAAAACCTTAGTTTTTAAGACTTGAACCATTTAAAAGAGGGTAAACCATACAAAAGCATATAGTTTTATTGAAACTATGGCCATCAATACCTGAAGAAACTAAATTTATGTCCAAAAGAATGACGAGCATCGTATAAAACCTGCAGTGAGTGTAAAAGGCAAATCTTCCATTTACCCCAGTACATCAAGAGAGCAAGGGGAGGCAAGTTCCAGACCTTCATGGAATATTTATCCTTTCATGTTCTCAAATTTTCAATTAATACTTGGCATAGGACCCTTCAAAAATCACATTTTTACGGTGATAAGGTCAATGATTCTGAGAGAAATAAAATGGTTCTATTGAAAGTCAATGCGCTGGAAGTTCATGAAGAAGGATCACAAGAAAAGATAATTGTGGTGTTGAAAATTGAAGCAAGGTCATTTTGCATATATTTTAGACAAGTGGTTCTCAACCTTATTCTTTCCACTCACATGACCACTTTAAGTAATCCCTATGCCAACAGTGCTCTGTGATTTGTAAAGGATTGCTTAAGCTGGTATGTGGGTGGATGGGTTGAAAATCACTGCTCTAGACCCAATTGTTACTGAAATATTTGACTTGAGAAAAGTGGTCATTGGCCCATTTCCCTTGGAGTTATGAAACCGTGCACATAACAAGCCAATTAGGTCCGATTAAAACAGTGGCTTTCAAACTTTTTCTTTCCACCCACATCCCACCTTAAGCAATTCCTTACTAATCACAGATCACAGATAGCATAGGGAATACTGAAAGTGGTGTGTGAGTGGGAAGAAAAAGGTTGAGAACCACTGTCCTATATGATTGTTCACACCTTTAACCATAACCTCAAACTAATGAACCCTGCTATCACGTGAAGTGAATTTAAGCCTCTGTGAGGCAGGCTGATTGCAATAGGATACCTACATAAATGACTGGGAATGTGTTTCGTTTTCTCACAGTCGAGTTCAGTTTGATGCCAGGATATCTTTTTGAAGGGAATTAATTTTTATTGCTGAGTTTAAATTTCAGTTTTAAAAATAGGTAGCTGCTGCTTTTAGCAGTACCCTGTCACCTTCAATGTATACCATTGATGACCCAAAGACCTTTTACTTGTTATTGAGAGCAATTATAATGAGTGCCTAAGAGGTTAGTAAAGGGTCAGTCTTACGTGCTTCTTCACCACAGTAAAATCATTTCAGAGAGTTTTTGACAAAGATGTAGCGCTGCAGGTGTAAATCTCTAAAGTAATGTGTGCTAATTTTATTCACTTCCTATTGATTTATTTTAATGGGAGTTCATCAGAAAGGTTCCGTACAACCCATGCATTTCCCCAATTGGTCGATTGTGAAGAATTCAGATTTCTGCAAACTTATTTTTTCCCTGAGGAGGGGTGAGATTTGGATGCAATTGTAGTGCATCAGTGTCATTCAACGTCTGACACATTTCTAGTTTGGTTCTCATTAAAAATAGGCAGTATGGTGCAATTGCCATGGAATCAGAATTTTGAATTAAGTGAGAAATAATCTACTTGGTATCAAGCCCGAGGCTACAGCGTTATACCCTTGCTCTTGTCCAAAATCTATTTCTCCCATTTGTGTGAATATGTTTCCCCCCTTTGAACAGTTTTACCTCACGTGGAGTTGACCACAAAAGCAGTGTTTTGTGAGTGATGGAGCATTAGCTGAAGTCAGCAGACTGCCACTGTTGAAATGTGGGCTTCTGCTATCTTTGGAATAGATAGAATGTAAACACATTGTAATGTTTACGTGACATGGCAAAGAGTACAACTTGTTAGAGACTCCAGAAACGGTGGGAGATTGGGAACATGTCTTCAAAGATGATAGTGTGCATGTTTGAAAAGGTGAAAGGGCATATGCCTGCTTAGATGATGGAGCGCAGCTTTGGTCCCTGCTGTTAGAATAATTGATTTTATTGCTTGATGTGCCAGCTGATTTTTATCTTCAATAAAATGAAAGCTGGAAAGTTGACTAAATGGGTGTGAATCAAGTGAATAAAATTTTGCTCTATATTCCACAGCGCAGAATGTAGAAAAAAAAATGAGATATCAAACAGCATGGATAAAGATATTTTTGGTACCTTTGTTAAGTTCTAAACACCTTGAAACCAACTTGGCCTGTGCTGTCACTTCTTATATTTCAGTTTAACGTAAGGTTAATTTGCATCTGATTAGGGGGAAGTTTCCACTTCTGTTTGGAGCTGCTCTACTACTTTGGACTCCGTAAGTTTAAAAAAAAATGTTAGCAGTGGAGAACGAGAAAGACCGATGCTGGAAAACTGGAGCGACTCACTGAAGTGCTGGAGGTACTCAGTGGGTCAGGCACACATCCCATGTTAAGTAATCCCTGTGCCATTGGTGTTCTGTGATTAATAAATGATTGCTTCAGGTGGTAGGTGAGTGGGAAGGGAAGGTTGAGAATCATTGCTCTAGACCCAATTATTTTGCTGGAGAAAAATTGTCATTGACCCATTTCCTTTGGAGCTAGGAAACCATGCACATAACGAGTCAATTAGGGATGATTAAAACAGTGGTTTTCAAACTTTTTCTTTCCACCCACATACCACCTTAAGCAACCCTTTAATAATCACAGAGCACTGATGGAATAAGGAATACTTAATGTGGTATGTGAGTGGAAAGAAAAAGGTTGAGAACCAATGCAGTAGATAGTCAACGTTTCAGGTTGAAACCCCCTTAATTAGTATTGAGAAAAAGGAACCAGAAACCAGAATGAAAGGTTGGGAGGAGAGGGAAGGGCAGGATCCTGCAGGTGACAGTTGAGTATAAGTGAGAGGGGGGGAGGTAAAGAAGGTGAATGGTTTAAAAGAAGCTGGGAGGTAATGGACCAAGAAGCAGGGGGCTAGGAAGATGCATCCTGATAAACTTAAAGCGCACCCCTTCACTCTCACTTTGCCATTCAAAAAAAAAGTACACTTTTTGTTACGCTGCCGTGTTTAGAATAGACCATAGCAGACTTTCTCAGAGTCAGCTGAAAGCCGGAGGACCCATTTCCTCAAATCACCCATATAAGTTTGTATCCATTCATAAAATGCAGGAAGCTGCATTTGCAATGATTTATCACTTTGAATTCGTCTCTTGCCTCTGAATTTAGCTTACTCTGGCATTTGGAGTCTTACTTGCCAAATTGGAGGGAAGGTAGTGGAGAGGTAGAGGAAGGAATGTGTGGGTGTAATGCAGGGTCAAGAGAGCAGGGAGGGGGGGAGTAGGAAAGTGGCCAGAGGGATCAGAAAAAGCAAGGGGGGTAGAAAACAAGAAAGAGGTTACTGGAAATCAGAGCTGACGTTGATGCCGTCTGGTTGGAGACAGCCAGAAGTGTTGATCTTTTAATTTGCATGTGGCCTCAACTTGACTGTACTTCAGGTCATGGACAGTCCTGCCTACTTGCTGAACATAGTCTGCATAAAATAATATGGACCAACTGTTCAGAACCATGGATCTGTAGCATAGAAGTATATCTCCTGTTCCCAACTACCAAGCAGATAATTTCAGTGCTTAATCCATTGCCACCTTCACGATGGCAAATCTGTCCCACCACTTTTTTTCCCCCAATGCCATACATTTCATTTGATTATTTGGTGTCCAGCAATTTTTGTGGCATATGAAGCCATTCAGCCTATTAAATCTCTGCTGACTGCTGGAGCAGTCTGGTTAATCCATTACCCTACCAAGTTGCTTTCAACCCATTCTCTTCCCTACCTCAGGGGAATTCACAGTGGCCAATTAAACCACGGAATTTGGGAAGAAACTGTGCAACCTATGGGAAACACACATAGTCACAGGGATAAACCGAGAAAGACGCAACCCCACAGTTAGATCTGCTCTAACGGCTCCAGCACGCAGTTTTAATCCTAACTTCCAGTGCTGTCTATTGGGATTTTCACTCCCTGCCCCCCGTGGGTTTCTTTCAGGTCTTCCAGATTCTGTCCATTTTCCAAAGATACGGAAATTAGGAGGTTAACTATTGACTGTCAATGTCTCTACTGTGTGATACGATCCGGCGGAGTTGATGGGGAACTTAAAAAGGAATTTGTGAAGAATGAATGTAAAATGATGGTTGATCCAGACATTGGCTCAAGCAGCCCGTTGCACTGCTGCATGACTCTGTGCCAGCACCAGAAATCAGAATCTTACCCAGGTCCCTGTAGCAATTAGCCAGTAGCACCATCTGCTGCAGCACCATGGTGCCCTCATAAAGTTAAATCCTTTGGGATTTCTAATGTCTTTGATAGTACTGGAGCAGCCCGAAAGTTACACATTTCAAATTAAATATACTTCTTTCCCAGAGGACAGAAGTCACTGTCGTGATGTTGAGCTTAAATTTCAACATGAATGTGGTTATCATTTGTGCATGGCCTCACCATTTCTCATCTCCATTGATGATATAGGAGTTGATGCATCAAAACCTTCATTGATCCCTTTACTGATTACACCACCCCTCTGCACAACTCCATCTAAAAGACACACAGTTACTGAGTCACTCCTGGCATATTTTGACATAATTGGACAGGAGGCAGACAAATCATGTATTTTGTTCAGTGTAGTGAAGTCCAGGTCAATAAGTCTGTCAAGAAGGATGGGCTACAATATTTCCTGCCCTCATTCATTCTCTAAGGATGGAAAGTATTTTCAATTAGAGTAGAAATGGGGAGAAGTACATTTGATTGGTTTTCTTTTGAAATTTTACAAATTTGGATGCAGGTGTTGGATAATAGAACAATGTTCATTTTACACTGAATTTAAAAAAGATGTAGACCTACAGCACAGTAACAGGCCATTTAGGCCCACGAGTCCATGCCGCCCAATTTACACCAACAAGCCCCGGGACATTTCAAACAGTGGGAGGAAACCAGAGCCCTTGGGGAAATTCCATGTAGACATGGGGAGATCGTACAAACTCCTAACAGACAGCGTGGGATTCGATCCTCAGTTCCAATCGCTCGTGCTGCAAAGTCGTTGTGCTGGCCGCAATGTCAACCGTGCTGCCCGAGCATTAAGCCCAGTGGAATTTCCCCTCACTTTTTCATTTAATCTAATTTAATTTTAATGGTGCAACATGGTAGAAGCCCCTTCTGGTCCAAGAAATCTATGCTACCCCATACGATTTGGAGGGTGGGTGGAAACCAGAGCACCAAGAGAAAACCCATGGAGGTCACAGAGGGAATGAACAAACTCATCACAGATTTTGCCAATTTGAACAGTGATGGCGTTGTGCTAACCAATATGCTAACCATTCCACCAGGGCCAGATTAAGCTAGTGCGGGGCCTGCAGCATATATTATAAAGGGGCCCTAAATTTTAAAAATACACATAAATATTAAAATATCTTATGGTTTAAAAGAGAGAATGAAAGGGGCAAGTAAGACTCCAAATGCCAGAGTAAGCTAAATTCAGAGGCAAGAGACGAATTCAAAGAGATAAATCATTGCAAATGCAGCTTCCTGCATTTTATGAATGGATACAAACTTTTATGGGTGATTTGAGGAAATGGGTCCTCCGGCTTTCAGCTGACTCTGAGAAAGTCTGCTATGGTCTATTCTAAACACGGCAGCGTAACAAAAAGTGTACTTTTTTTTTGAATGGCAAAGTGAGAGTGAAGGGGTGCGCTTTAAGTTTATCAGGCAGCAGGCAGATAAATTGTTTTCCTTTAGGGGATTGCATATTTTTTAGGTCCGCTACCAAAGGGATTCCTGGAGAAAGGTTGCTATGGCAACCTTTTTAGGCCACAACTATCTTAGCATATTCATGAGGCTGTAATTTAATCCAGAATTGTCCACACTTGCATGGTGGCCAGGATTTTCGATTCAAATAGATTGGTTTTACAGGCTGCCGCTCAATTAACTCGTCAAGGCCACCTTCTCATAAAAAGGGAATCTACCTCCAGATTAATCTGCCTTTGTGGGCTGCCCTTCCTTCCTTTGGTGATAAACATCAGGATTTGCAAAGTGAAGCAAGAGTCATTTATATCCTTTTACACAGCTGCTGCATTCCAGGAAATTAATCCCAATTCCCCGGAACACAGTCTGTGTGAAAAGATCAGAAGAGGAATAAGGGACTCATTCCCGTTCTGACATTTAACCTCCTCAACTCCTAGACATTTTCATCGATCATCTGCAGTCAAAACTGAACTGCAGGCAATCTGTGAACAATGGGCTAATGAATAGAACGTTGATGAAGACATCGCCACACTTGTAGTGCATCACGGTCGATGTCGACTCAGTGGCATCACATCCTCTTCACATACCTTGCTTCCAGTATTCTGTCTAAACTGGCGGACAGATATGGACATTTGGAATTTTGGCCGTTCCTGTGTGAATGGAAGGTGGGGAGAAAAATCATGTAAGGTCTATGTGAAAAACATATTTGCTTTGCAATGTTATTTTCAGCTAATCCTTCATCACAACTACTAATTAATTGACCTGAAAGATTTTATTTCCTGAACACAACGTTATCATCTGCCCTTGAGCTTCTAGTGTAATTGCATTTCCACAGTCGCTGCCTGATTTTCTATATAATTGGGAAATCAGTTATCATCATGGTTCTTCTAATCCACCAGCAATTTTGTTGCCTTCCTGGTCTTGGTGCCATGTCGCCTGGTTTGTCTTTAGGATGGTTGGGGAGTGGGGGAAATCGCTTTCTCAGCTTTGTTGAAAGTAACAATTGTTTTAGCTTGCCTTTATTATCCTATCTTTTCACAAAAACCATTGTGCTACTTATCAATATTGAAAAGGATGTATTGTTATTTGCATTAAAACGATTTTGATCTTTTGACGAAAGATTGCCTCTTTCAAAAGAAAGCAGGGAAAAAGTGTCATAAAGTAAAAAAAAGATGTATGGAAGAATTTGTTCTTTGTTCAGACCAGATTCGATCACCTCATGGTGATCTTTTAGATCACCTGGTTTTTTGCAGGGGATGTGTCTCTATCTCTGGCTCCATCCCATTCCGATGCGGAAAGGCTGCATGTTTAGGTGCGATCAATGACCACTCGCAGACACGAAACAAAGGCTTTATTGATCAGGAGACCCAGACAGACCTCTATATGCTGCTGGCTCACGTCCAAGGTAGGTATGAGGGAGGATATTAGGGCTCTCGGCCTTTATTAGGGGATCTTATGGGGAGGAGCTGCAGGTACAGAAGGCGGGCCAGTGAGGACATGCAGTTCCACCATAACGTCAGAGCAGAGTCAACTGGTTCCATCTGGGATTCCCTTCCCCGTGCAAGCCAGCTTGACAATTTGCCTCTGCAAAGAAATTGTTATTGAACAATGTCGGAACAATGAAGCAGTTGTTTTTTTTTACATTTCAAATCACGCCCTGGGCTATATTCCTCAAAATGTAACAGAAAAAGGTGATTATATTTATTCCTACCCCCACCGTGAATGGCAGATAATCATGTTTCGAATCCATTAATGTGAGCTCTGGTCGGAATTGATAGCTTGTAAGCATTTAATGTGGGGACCTTGAAAATGCGGGGCCCGTAGCATAAACTACTTTCGCGACTAAGTTAATCGACCCTGCCTCCCATCTTAATATCTTATTATAGAATCTTTTATCTTATTAACATCTATTGCGCATGTTCATTCCACTTAAAACCTCTTTGTCCAAATCCATTCTGTGAGCTTTTTGACTTAGATTCTCCATATAAAAATTACAACACAGAAACAGGCCAGTTCGGCCCTTCTAGTCCATGCCAAACACCTTCTCCCACCTAGTCTTATTGACCCGCACCCAGCCCAAAGTAAACCTAAAGTAAATTAGAAGTAGGTCCATCTGGCTGTCTAAAATAATTTCACAGCTGAACCTTAACAGTAGAAAATATCATTGGGCAGGAAGTTAAAACAACCGCTGTCACTTTTGTGCACTGCACTAGATCCCAGCATCTGCAGATTTTCTTTTTTACCTGAACTAATGGTCCTCATTTTAATTACAGTTAAATTATGACCTTAAAAATAGTAGCCAAGAATGATGTTCCAACATATTTATTTGCAGTTAAGAAATAGGATATATGTAAAAAGGTGATGGAATGCTTTATGTGCCAGTTCCTTTAAAATTATTTTGGACCTTTGTTCGTATAATGTCCTCAGGAAGGAACGCTAATGAGTGTGGGCAGTGAGGTAGTGTCACATTGCTCTGTGCATATCTTAACCAAGTTAAGATCTTCTTTAGGTTCATTCAAAAAGACCCTTCATTACCTGGGGCACAGTTAGGAAATTCAAAATTCCCCCTTTTTCCACCTTCTTTCTACCTGAAATACTAGTTCACACTGTGACTTCATATTCCAATTTCAGATTTATTGTCAGAGTACATACATGACATCACGTACAACCCTGAGATTCCTTTTTCCTGTGGGTGCAGCAAAATTACCACTAATTGGTCATGCACACCGCGTGTACATGTAAACAATCAAAGTGTAACGAGATAATGAATGTAAACAAACTGACTGTGCAATTCAGGGAGAGCAGAGAAAATCAATGAAGTGCACAAGTAAGAGTCCTTAAATTAGCCACGGATTGAGTTTGTTGTTGATGGGTCTGATGGTGGAGGGGGAGCAGCTGTGCCTGAACCTGGTGGGGTGAGTCTTGTGGCACCTAGACCTCTTTCCTGATGGCAGCAGTGAGAACAAAGCATGTGCTGGGTGATGAAGGTCTGTGATGATTGCTGCTGCTCTCTGACAGCAGCTTTCCCTGTAGATGTACTCAATAGTGGGGAAGTTTTTGCCTGTGATGTCCTGGGCTGTGTCCACTAACTTTTGGATGGGTTTACACTCAAGGGTATTGGTCTCCCCATATTAGACCATGATGCGGCTGGTCACCACACTTTCCACCACACCTTTGTAGAAATTAGCCAGGGTTTCTGGTGTCATTCCAAACCTCCACAAACTCCTGAGGAAATAGAGGCACTGACGTGCTTTCTTCACGATTCCATTGGTGTGATGTGTCCAGGAAAGATCCTCCGAGATAGTGACTCCCAAGGACTTAAATTTGCTCACCCTCTCCACCTCTGATGGATCACTGGATTGTGCACCTCTGGGTTTCCTTCCCTGAAGTCAACAATCAGCTCCTTAGTTTTGGTGATATTGAGTGAAAAAATCGGGTGGTTTTGTATAACCCAGGTAAAAGTTGACCCCCCCCCCCAATTTTTGGCCCCAACTGTCTACCCATCCAAGCTCCCAATGCCCCGACAGCAGACCTTTTCCCCAGCTGCTCACTGACCGGATCTCCTGACACCCTGACCGCCCACCCACTGGAGCTCCCGATGCTCTCACAGCAGACTTTCACTCCAGCTGCCCATCTACCGGAGCACCTGATGCCCTGACTTCGGACTTACCACCGTGTTCCAGCTATCCGAGCTCCTGACGCCTTGAACAACGCAGGTACTAATGAGGTCAAATGTTTGAGCTGTGTAAAAAAGTCAATCCCCTTTTTTTTTAACTTGAAAAGGTGGTCCAAAATTTTTTTAAGATTAAACAAAATTACATGGTAATTTTTCTAATAAGTTTATGGCAGTTTTAATTTCATTGAAAGATGAAATATCAAATTATGCACATCTTTTAACTTACAAATATGTTCATTTGAGAGAGAACATTCAATCTCTCATAGAGGCCTGGGAACCTTGAAATTGGCTAGAAATATTGTGCTGTGGCGGCAGCTACACTGCTACTGAAAGAACACACAACCAGACGGGTTGAGCTCAGTGAGCAGAACTGATTTATTGCAGGCTGTTGGGCTGGACTTATACTCCCAGCTCCAGACCTGGCTGAGAACCACACTTTGGGGCGCTGACATCACCCGGGCATCACATGGTTCCCCCAGCGTGGGCTTCTGAGCCCTGTGCTGAGAAGAAAGGGAAACCCTTGATGGCGCCATTTTGGCCGGCTGCCCCGCCACGTGGATTACAAGCAGGGCCGGTTCGCATGCCTAGTGGTGTGCCACCACACAGCCCCACCCCACCCCCAAGAACCGGTGCCAATGTCCTTTTTAGCTGGGTGGCCTCGCTTCTTGGGCTGGGGCACAATCACTGGTTCAGTGGGGTCGACATGCGCTGGCTTCAGTCTGTCCACAGAAAACAGTTCCCGCCTGCTGCCAATGTCCAGCGTGAACGTAGACCCTGAACACTGGACAACTTTGTATGGCCCTCGTAAGGTCTCTGTAGAGGTGCCGTGGGCGGGCCCCACCAAATAAAAACGTACTCCGTGGAAAGCAGCTCACTGGGGACGTGAGATGGCCGTGTGCCGTGTCTGGGGTGCGAAGGAGTCCAAGCAGGCCCAGAGGTGGGGAAGCAGCTTGTGTGGCGACCGCTTGGGGTTGTGAGGCGCATTGATGAACTCACCAGGAAATGCCAGCAGTGTGCCGTAGACCAGCTCAGCTGATGACGCCTGCAGATCCTCCTTGGGCATGGAGCGGATGCTCAGGAGCACTCAAGGCAGTTCGTCCACACAGTCGGGACTGGTGAGGTGGGCCATCAGTGCCGACTTAAGGTGGTGGTGCAGATGCTCGACCAGCCCATTGACCTGCGGGTGTAGCTCGATCCCCAACCTGTTGGCGAGCTGTGCCCAGAGCGTAGAGGTGAACTGGGCGCCCCAATCGCTGGTGAGGTGATTCAGAATGCCGAAACAGGTGACCCAACTGTGCAACAGAGCTCGGGAGCAGGAGTCCTTGGAGGCGTCTGGCATCAGGATCGCCTTGGTCCAATGAGTGGTGCGGTCCACCACCGTGAGCAGGTAACGGTTGCCCCGGGAAATGGGTAAGGGCCCGACTATGTCCACATGAATGTGGCTGAACTGTTCCCGGACATGCTCGAACTCTTGCACAGGCAACCTGTGTACCTTGGACATTTGGCAATGGGTGCATGTTCTGGCCCAGCCTGAAATCTGCTTCCGCAGCCCTTGCCAGACGAATCGCTCTGCCACCATCCGGACTGTGGACCTGATGGACAGGTGTGAAAGGTCGTGGATGTGATGGAAGACTTGCCTGTGCCACTGCTGGGGAACCACTGACTGTGGAGTGCCCATGGAGACATTGCACAGGACGGTGCTCCGCTACTCGGAGTCGGGAGGTCTCAGAACTGCAGGCCCGTGATGGCAGTCCTGAAGGCTCACGTCTCCTCGTTGGACTTCTGGTTCTGGGCGAGCTGGTCGCAGATGGCCGGTCGCGAGAGTGGATCGGCGACCATGTTGTCCTTCCCCGCCTTGTGCCGAACGTCGGTGGTAAACTCCAACACGAAGGAGAGGTGACGCTGCTGGTGGGCCGACCAGGGGTCCTTCACTATCGTGAGTGCCTGGGTGAGGGGTTTGTGGTCAGTGAAGATGGTAAAAGTCCTCCCCTCCAAGAAGTAGCGGAAATGCTGCATCGCCAGGTACATGCCCAGTAACTCACGGTCAAAAGCGCTATACTTGTGGTGGGCAGAGAAGCTGGCTGAAGAATGCCAGCGCTTTCCATTGTCCGTTCACCTGCTGCTCCAGGATGGCGCCGACCGCTGTGGCAGAGGCATCAACGGAGAGCACCATATGCAGGTTGGTGTGCGGGTGGGCGAGCATGGTAGCCTTTGCGAGGGTGTCCTTGGTGGCCTTGAATGCACTGCAGGCCTCTGGGGTCCAGGTGAGCGATTTGTGCTTGGCTGCGATGAGGGCGAATAGCAACTGCATGATGCGCGCAGCTCCCAGGATGAATCAGTTGTAGAAGTTGACCATTCCCGCAAACTCCTGCATCTCCTTGAGATTGTCTGGATGTGGGAACTCTTTGATAGCGGCGACCTTCGTAGCGGCAGGCGTGGCTATGGACTCTTTCCCAAACTGGCACTTAGCTGGATTGATGGTGAGGATGAAGTCAGTCAGCCAGGAGAAGAGGGTGCGCAGGTGGGCCTTGTGTTGTGCCCGATCCCTGCTGGCAATGAGGATGTCATCTAAGTAAATGAAGACAAAATCCAGGTCCCTGCCCATTGAGTGCATGAGGCGCTGGAAGGTCTGAGCGGCGTTCTTGAGCCTGAATGGCATGAGAAGGAATTCGAACAAGCCGAAAGGGGTGATGATGGCCGTCTTGGGTATGTCCTCAGGGTGCACCAGGATTTGGTGATACTCGCGCAATAGGTCAACCTTGGAGAAAATCCTCACACCATGCAGGTTGGCCATAAAGTCCTGGATGTGAGGGATGGGGTAACAGTCAGGAATTGTTGTCTCATTGAGCCGTCGATAGTCTCTGCAGGGGCGCCAGCCGCTGGAGGCTTTCGGGACCAGGTGGAGTAGCGAGGCCCATGGGCTGTCGGACCGCCAAATGATCCCCAGCTCCAACAGATGCGAAAACTCCTCCTTTGCCACCTGGAGCTTGTCAGACGGGAGCCAGCATGCCTTGGCGTGAACCAGTGGCCCCTGGGTGGGGATGTGGTGGAACACCCTGTGGCATGTCGAGGCAGCGGAGAACTGTGGCTTAAGGAGGGTCAGAAACCCATCCTGGATTCACTGGAACTTGTCTCTGGGCGTGCTGATCATGGCCATCTGCAGCTGCTCTGTGCGGGAGGCGTCGAGGCAAATGGCCTGGAAAGTACGGGCGTCCACTAGGCGCCTACCTCGAATGTCCACCAGAAGCCCGTGGGCAAGAAGGAAGTCGGCACCCAGAAGGGACGAGACGGTGAACCTCCACAAGAACTTTCGTCAGCCGATCTGGAAGTGGATTGTCTTGTCTCCATACATCCGGATCTCTGTTGAGTTGGCCACACGGAGGGGAGGTCCTCGAGGTCAGTTCCTGGACTCGATGGCTGTGGCCAGGATGATGCTGATCTGGGCCCCAGTGTCGATGAGGAACCGCCAGTCGCTGACTGAGTCCCGCAGGTAGAGGAGGCTGTGTCCTTGGCCAGCCGCCGCAGCCACTAACAGCGGCCAGCCTGCTCATTTCCCTGGAACGATCAGGGCTGACGATACTTCCGAGACTTGGCTCCCCAGCGCTGGTGATAGAAGCAGAGGCCTGGAGCGGGTGCCGGGCCCCTGGTTATGCTCTTGGTGGACCCTGCAGGGGCCAGATGCTCTACCGCAGCACTAGGGGTGGGCTTGGGATAGTCATTCCCGTACCTCATGACCTGCTGGATTGTCGAACCCTCCGGAAATTGCTTGAACCATAGCTCTTGGGCCTTCCTTGGGTCGGTAAAGCTCTCGGGCCAGTAACGGCTGGATGTCCTCGGGCAGATGGTCAAGGAAAATGCACTCGAAGAGGGGCAGTTGGTGTGATCACCCATGAGTGCAAGCATGTCCCCCAGGGCATCGAGGTGTAGCATCCGAGTGGCACGCTGGCACCTGGATAGTCCGAGGGATCTGGTGAGCACTCGCTTGATGGTCTCGTATTTGTCTTCGGCAGTTAGGTGCTGAACGAGCTGCCTGGTCCAGGGCAGCAACCACATGGTAGAATTTGGTCGTGTCAGATTAAACTGAGCCTCTGCATGGCCGAACCAGGTCTCTGGCTTCTGAACCCAGAATTCAGGCAGCTTGACAGCTATAGCACTGATCCCAGGTTTGCTCATGATGGGTTCAAAGTCGTTTGAACACTGCTACTGAAAGAACATGCAACCAGATGGGTTGAGCTCAGTGAGCAAAACTGATTTATTGCAGGCTACTGGGCTGGACTTGTACTCCCAGCCCGGTCCTTGCTGAGAACAGCGCTGGAGAAGTGCCGACGTCACCCGGGCATCATGAGGTCCCCCAGCACGGGTTTCTGAGCCCTGTGCTGAGAAGGGGAAACGCCCGACAGCACCATTTTAGCCGGCTGCCCCGCCACGTGGATTACAAACGGGGCTTGTTCGCCTGCCACAGTGCCATGATTTTGTGCATTTCTTATTTCTGTTTCAGTGGAGATTCAGAGATTTGAATAATGCATCATTGTCTGCAAATACAAATTAGCCTTCACTCCATTCTTGAAACTAAACACAATTGGTGTGGCCCAGTTAACGTGACAGTTAGCACAATACCATTGCAGCGCTAGTGGTCAGGATATGGGTTCTAATCCCGAGCTTGTACATTCTCCGCGAGTCTGTGTGGGTTTGCTCCGGGGGTTCCGGTTTCCTCCCACCCTTCGAAAATGTACCGGGGGATATACGTCCATTGGGTGTGATTGGGGTGCACAGGCTCATGGGCTGACAGGACCTGTTATCATGCTGTATGTAAAAAAATAAAATTTAAAAAAATACATTTTTGGTGGAATAATTTTGGCATTTCTTTTTTATATCAATTTAACATAAAGAATTTCCTACAAATTTCAGTTAACTCTTGTGACTATAACATTTTTCTGAAATATCAAAATGTATTATAACAAAGGCACAATTTAACAAGTTCTGAGAAGTGGATGAAATATATAATGCCGTTCAAAATTATAAAATGTATGAGTAACATTTAATCATTGCTCTTCTGTTGATTTTAATTAGTTGTTGGCCTATCATGTTGTACATATGTCATTTTATTAAAACAAAGTTTCTTGGACAAAGCAAAGCTTGTTTCAATTAAAGACAGTTATAGATGATACAGTAAAATATTTAAAGGAGATAATTCAATAACAAAGAAGGGAAGATTATGATAAAAGTTGAAAGTGAACTTTATTACAAAGTTTGCAAGCCCTGTAATTATTTTAGTATTTTGTAACCATACATTTTGTTCATTTTCTTGAGCTGGACTCAAACTGAAATCTAAGACTTATCTTAAGACATGGGTCCCATTGGTCTTGGTGCCAAATCATGAAAATCTATTGGAATGTTGACATGCTACATTTCACGATGCCGGAGCCTTTCCCTAAACTATTGCCATCCTGCTCATTCAACTGTGATCTTTTCTTTCATTTCCAGTGCAGCCCACATTGAGGTTTATATAAAATAAAAAGAAGTTTGCAGGGAAGAAACTTGTAAATGAGTCAAAATGTTTCTTAAGATTATGCATTTATTGAATTTTTACATTGAAGATTCAGAGTTAATTTCAGTTAAGTTTAATTGAGACACGAGATTTCACTGTGAGATTGGGTAAAGACTGTTCATTTTGGTAATGAATCACCTAATTAGGTGAGACAGTTGCTGTTGATTAAGGGGGAAAATGCCTTAACTCCAGAAGAATTTTCTTGTGCAATGCAGAGATCAGTAAAGCTCCAACTATCTTCAGCTCTCTCTTTTTGGATCTTTCTGAAGAAGGTGACTGATTGAGAGTCATCATTGATAATGGGGGAATACTTGTTTCATTATATAAACATGATAGAGTCTTTTCTCTTTGGCTTGGCTTCGCGGACGAAGATTTATGGAGGGGTAAATGTCCACGTCAGCTGCAGGCTCGTTTGTGGCTGACAAGCCCGATGCGGGACAGGCAGACACGGTTGCAGCGGTTGCAAGGGAAAATTGGTGGGTTGGGGTTGGGTGTTGGGTTTTTCCTCCTTTGTCTTTTGTCAGTGAGGTGGGCTCTGCGGCCTTCTTCAAAGGAGGTTGCTGCCCGCCGAACTGTGAGGCGCCAAGATGCATCTTGATAACAGAGCATTAATTCGTGAAATCCCAATGGTCAAATGCAGTTTTCACTATTTGCTACTTGCTGTGCAAAATAATAGAGAAAAGATTAAGAAAGAATTGTGTTGTTAAAATCTGCAAGTAGGATTAAAAATTTCAAGCCTAAATCAGTAAAAAAATAACATCTGAATTGAAATAAGGAAGTTCTTTATACTTGTACAGGACTCTCTACTGGAAAGGTGGAAGCCAAGAAAATGCATTTACAAAAAAGAAAATCCCTTCAATGATTGGTCAGAAAATTATCTAAGGTGGATTGTGAAATAGGGTTCCAGATCCTCCTCATTCTCCTGTTCTCCCAAAGGTTGCTTTCATTTCAGATTGCTCCAAAACACTTTTCAAATCAAAACTCGAGTGTGTGTATAAAATAAAATATATATACACACACAGACACAAATATATATTATCAGACACAGATAGAGGTGTATACATTTATTGATATACACACACACACACACACACACACACACACACACACACACACACACACACACACACACACACACACACACACACACACACACACAGATATATACATAGACACCTCGATACATACTCACAGGTGCACAAGACACTCTCTCTCTTTCTTTCTCTCTCTCTACACATATATATGTGTGGAAATCTCTTTCAGGTATGACTCCAACAAATCCCAAGTAATATAGTTCCAAAGGACCAATTAATTGGTTCCTTTAAGTGACTCAACTACAAAAGCAACTTCATATGAACATTCCAACCAGTGGGGTTACTATTTGAAATCTAATCCCCAAATGTTTGTTTCATTCTCTCAGCATAATAAAAAAGCACAAATTCCTAAAACCCAATCGGCTGGTACATGGTACATTCCAATGTATTTCTCACTATTTGAGATAGTTTACTTATTTTTGAAAAAAAAAAGGTTTACATTTTTTGACATTCCCATTGAACTCCTTATAATCAATCTGCAATAAACCATTCCATATGTTCTGTAGTTAAAGTTACACATTATAGCAAGGACATTTTTAGGATATTTCCCTCAATAGGAAGCCGTCTGCATCCAGTAATTTCTAATAGTTTATTAGCTTTGGTAATAAATTGTTTCTGTAAAATCGATCAAAATTAACCATGCTGCAGCAGGTTATTATTTACATTATTTTCAATTAATAAAATATAAGACTGAAGTTCATTCATTAAAATAAAACTCACCGAAATTAAAAATAAAATCTGTTATTAAGTCTTGCTTTGGCTGGAAACAAAGCCATATTTTTGGTCAATCTGTGTTAACCATTTTACCATGCAAGGAAGTTATCAATAGTGGTTCAATTGGATGAAAAACCAAATTATTTTAATTTTAGAATATCTCGAATAAAATTGTCTAAAATGGCACTTTTGATCAACTTCATTATTTCTGCATGTTGACTCTCAGGGTTAGTTCAAATAGTTTTTGTCTCATTTCTGAATCAATGATTTATAGGTTGATAAATTCCTGAAAATGACAGTGTCAAATCAAATTATCATAAATTTCCAGCTCGGACATCCAGTGGAGATACAACCTCGGCAACGACAGGGTGATCACTGTTCATCTCATTAATCGTATGACCTTTTGACCTCTTTCTCAGATATATGATCAGGAGGGAACCCTACAACACTTTATTGATGGCAGTGACCCCAACAAGTCAAATTGGATGAGGTATATCCGATGTGCAAGACATTGTGGAGAGCAGAACATGACAGTTGTCCAGTATAGGTAGGTAATGCTTACAATTTTAACCTATCAGTATAATATTTAGCTGACCATTTGGTTTGATTGCCAAACTAAAGATATCAAGCAATCACATATAATATCCAAAGCTTCATCCGTGGTCTTGGCTTTCAGAGGTCAGAAATTAGAATGTTTGCTTAATTCCATTAATAAAGCCATTAATAATGAAATTTCTCAAGATAGTCAACTGTCAGGACCAAATTTGGGTTAACAGATTAGCATGCCACGTGAAAGTGAAATATTGGATATAAAAGCTAAGTGCAATTCCAACACTAGATTAAAAAAATGATTATGCTATTTTAATTTTACATAAGAGAAATTCAAGTCTCTTGTCTCCTGATTCTTTAGTGGTAATGCTATTTATATTGTCCTGCTATCAGGGGCGTGGCAAGATGGCGTAGAGGGCAGACGTGCGATCCCACCCTTCCTCAGCCAGTTTTTTAAGCTCCCATCTTTAAAGTTTATATAAGTGATTAAAAGTTGTATCTTTATTTTTGGGAACATTAGTGGGTCATAATGGCGACTAATGTTAAAAAAAAATGAAAGCTCAACTACAGAAGAAATTACCTTTTAAAAGTGCTGAAGAATCGGCCTACCTGTTCAACTGAAGCCATGGACTTGTCGTTTGGAACCTCCAAGGCACAGAGAACTCCTGCCAGGTTAAGTATTACACCGGCTCTGATCTTGCCTCCACAAGATGACGCTGGCATGATGACGAGCTCGGCTGGAGTCGATCCGTGCATTTGCGATGTTGGGCGCGCAGGCGACCCGGCTGAGAGAAGAGCCCTTGAATCCGGGCTGCCGTCGGGTGGGCCGGGGACGTGCAGAATGGCGTCAGAAGCAGCCTCTGTGCAGTCCCTGGCCTTACCGGGCATGTGCGGTGCTTCAAGGGTCCGTGAACTACTGGATTGTGTGTGGGCTGTGGGGGCGGGGGGGGGGGGGGCCAGAGCAGCGGCATCCTGATGTGGTCAGGATGCCGCCATCAGGTGTGCAGACCTGTAGCCGCACCGGCAAGGGACCGACAATGCTGGAAGAAGAGGAAGACTTACCTTTACTGAGCAGTTCATGGGAACAATTGGAGGTGGAGTCTAGAGAAGGTAGCCCTCAAAATTTGGAATTGGAATGGAGTCTGTTTGCACATACTTGGAAGGAATTGCCTATCAAATGGATAATATGTTTAAACAAATGACTCAAGGATTTCTGACAACTAAAATATTTAATATGTCTGAATATATATCTACAGTTAAGAGGGATGTCAGTAAATGTATTAAATCAGTGGATACAGTGCAAGAAAATTTTTAAAAGATTGCAACAGATTTTTCTGAATGTAAAATTCAAGTTGAACATAAGGAAAAAATAGAGAAAGTGGAAGATTCGTTTGTGGATTGGGGAATCCAGAAGAAAGACTTACTGAAAAAAATTGATTCATTGGAAAATCAAAGTCGGAGAAATAATGTGAAAATTGTGGGTTTCCCAGAAGACATTGAAGGGTCTGATCCAATAAAATTTTTCAAGTATTGGATTCCTGAGGTGTTGGGCAAAGTGTTTTTTTCCCCGAAAGGTTTAGTATTGGAGAGGGCACATAGAGCATTATGAAAGAAACCGTTAGCGGGACAACCGCCATGAGCGGTCTTAGTTCGGTGCCTGAACTATCAAGACAGAGAAATGATGTTACGGTTGGTGGGACAGAAGGGATGACAAAGTCAATCTCGAATGATGATTCAAAATAACAGAGTATTTTTTTTACGCAAATCTGAGTCAGGAGATTATTAGGCAACGACGGGAATTTAATTTGGCTAAAGAAGTAGTGTGGCGGAAGGGTTATAAATTTGCTTTTCGATACTCTGCTGTGTTAAAAGTCTTTTATGACAACTTTCAATCTAAGTTTTTTGAGAATGACCATGATGCATTAGTTTTTGCTAATTTATTACCGGATTTGCGAGGACATGGAAGAGTTTCGCCCCGTCGCCTAAAAGGAAGGCAAATAGAAATGGAAATGGGCAGAATGGGAAGTATGGGAAAAATGAAAAGAAAGAAGTTTTAACACAAAGTCTTATTGACATTGAAGATCCGGAACAATAATTGGGAATGGAATCATTGGGTTGAATATATTTACAGTACTGGATTGTATTGATGTGAATGATGTATTTTTGGCTGGGGTGGGTGGATAGCTTTGAAATCTTTGATAGTCATCCGCCACTAGTGGGGTTTACCACACCCAGTTTTTTAGGGCGTTACTACCTTTGGGTAGTTTTTATGGGGATAATTAAATTAAAAAATATATATTTAGGGGATAAGATAAGTGGTTTTAAGTTACTATAAGGGGAGTGATATTTTGTTGTAAGTGATTATATTGTTAGTTTATAAGGATGTCTAATTTGAAATTTGCAACTTTTAATGTTCAGGGGTTAAATAAGCCGATTAAGCGAAAGCGAGTTTTGGCTTATATCAAGAAAATGAAAATTGAAATTGCCTTTTTACAAGAAACACATTTGACTGAAACAGAACATCTGAAATTGAAGAGAGATTGGGTTGGACATGTGTTTTTTTCTTCATTTAAGGCATGAGGTGTAGCAATTTTAATTCATAAGAATTTGCCTTTAGAATTGCAAACTATGGAAGGGAATGCTGGAAGGGTTTTAAGGGTGAATTGTAAATTTTTAACTGAATCTTGGACTTTGCTTAATGCTTATGCACCTAACGTGGACGATGAGTGTTTTATTTCAGATGCTTTTTTGTTGTTAAATCAAGCTAATGAAAATATTTTATTTGGCGGAGATTTTAATTGTGTCTTGGATCCTTTGCTGGATAGATCCCCAAAAAGTATAAAGAAATCAAAGATGGCAATACAAACTGGGGCCTTGATGAAGGATCTAAATCTGGTAGATATTTGGAGAAGGGTTAATCCTAGAGAGAAGGATTTATCTGTTTACTCGTCTCGACATGATTCATTTTCTAGAATAGATTTTTTTTTAGTATCGGCACATTTACAAGGAAGCATATTACATGTGGAATATAAAAGCGGAGAATTAACACAATGTTGTTGAAAAAAACAGAATTTGTTACCTTTGTTAAAGAACAGATTACTTTGTTTTTGACTGAGAATGCTAATTCAGTAGAAAATCGTTTGTGTTATGGGTTGCATTAAAATCTTATTTAAGAGGACAGATTATTAGTTATACCACTAAAGTTAAGAAGCAGTATATGACAGAAAGTTTAGAATTAGAAAAGCAAATTGATGAATTAGAGAAGGAATTTCAGAAGGAAGTGACAGAAGATTAAAAAAAATGTGGCTTTGGCTAAAATGAAATTGTGTTATAATACATTGCAGACTTATCAATTTGAACATTTAATTAATTGATCTAAGCAGCGTTATTACGAGTTGGGTGAGAGGGCACATAAGGCACTTGCATGGCAGTTAAAGATGGAACAGATTTCATGGACTATTAATGCTGTAAAAATGAATTCAATAGTTACCTATAAACCTCAGGAAATTAATGACCAGTTTTATTAATTTTTTAAAAAATATATACTTCTGAGGGGAAATAGGATAGTGGTTCTATTGATTCCAATTTATCTAAGTTAATGTTACCAGCATTAGAAGAGGAGGATGTTATGGACCTGGAAGCTCCATTCACAGAATTTGAGATTAAGGCGGCGATGTTGGAGATGCCCAATGGGAAGTCACCAGGTGATGATGGGTTTTCGGTGGAATTTTATAAAACTTTTAATGAAGATTTATCTTCAGTGTTTGAGGAGGTATTACAACAAGTGACTGAACAGCATAAGTTAAAGCTCTAGTGCTTTAATTACTGTAATCCCGAAAAAAGATAGAGACCCGTTGAAAATGTCTTAATTTAAACCTATTTCTTTATTGAATGTCGATTATAAAATTATAGCTAAAGTGTTAGCAAACCAATTTGGCAAGTATTTACCTAAGTTGATACATTTTGATCAAACAGGTTTTATTAAAAATAGAAATGCTTCAGATAATATTTTTTGATTGATTAGTTTGGTCAATGCATATCGACAGCAGCCTAACCATCCAATGGTGGTTGCGCTTGACGTGGAAAAAACCTTTGATAGGGTCGAATGGGATTTTTTATTTAAAGTATTGGAGAAGTTTAAATTTGGCCCTTTTTTATTGGTTGGGTTGAAGCTTTATATACAAACCCGATTGCTATGGTGATGACAAATGGTCAAGTCTCATCATCGTTTAAATTGATGCATTCAATTCGACAAGGTTGTCGATTATCACCAGCCCTGTTTGCATTGGCTATTGAACCATTAGCTCAAACAATAAGACAGAATGAACAGATAAGAGGGATGGAGAGTTATGGATGAAGTGTATAAGATTAATTTATTTGCAGATGATGTTTTGATTTATTTAACAAACCCAAAACAATCATTGCCACGTTTGTAGGAATGTTTATTACAATATGGAACATTATCTAGATATAAAGTTAATTGGGACAAGAGTGAAATTTTGTCAGTTGGATGAGACTATTCAGAGTTTAAAAACGTTATAAAACTGAAATGGTCTGATAAAATTAAATATTTAGGAATAATTGTAAATGCTGAGTATCAATCTTCATATAAATTATGTTCCTTTATTAAAAAAGATTAAAGCAGATTTAATTAAGTGGAAAGATCTTCTGTTAACTTTAATTGGTCAAGTTAATTGTATTAAGATGAGTATTTTTCCTCGTATTCAATATTTATTTCAATCAATACCATGTTCTCTTTCAAAGGAATTTTTTCAGGATTTAAATAAAGTCACGAGAGAATTTTTATGGAAAGGTAAATTACTGCGGGTAGCACTATATAAACTTACTTGGAAGTATGCATTAGGTGGGCTTCAATTACCTCATTTTCAAAATTATTATTAAGTAGCTCAGTTGAAATTTATTAGTAGACTGATGGATTTGGACCAACCCCTGAGTCAGGCAAAAGTTGAGATGGCTTGTATTTCTGAAGTTGAGGTGTATCAATTTATATTTCGATGGAATGTAAATTTGTTGAGGGAATATAATATGCCGATATTAAAACATCTATTAAAGGTATGGACTAAAAAAATAAGATTTTAGGATCAAAAGGTAAATTGTCAATTTTAACTCCACTATCTAACAATCAGCTTATTTCTTCTTCAATGTTTAATAGTCATTTAAAGAGTTGGGATTCTAAGGGTATAAAAACGTTACAGGATTGTTTTGTAGAAAGACAGTTTCTTTCTTTTAATCAATTGAAAGAGCGTTTTGATATTGGTGAAAATACTTTATTCATTTATTATCAACTTCGAGCTTTGGTGTAAAACATGTATGGTAGAGAGATGATTTTACCTGTATTGATGGAATTCGAGTCTTTGATTTCTTCTATACCAAAAAGGGGTTATATTTCTATTATGTACCAAGTATAACAAGACAATATGGATAAACCAGAATGATTTAGAATGCTACTATTCTTATCTAAGCTTAAATGGGAAAATGATTTAGCTTTTGTTTTTCCTGAAGAATATTGGGCAGATACGTGTCATGATAGTGTTACTAAATTGACGAATGTGCAGTATGGAATGGTTCATTATAACTTTCTACATCAGTTGTATTTAACACAGAGAAATTGAAAAAATATGGTTTTAGTAATTCCGACTCTTGTTTTAGATGTGATGTATGTATTGGTACTTTCTTACATGCTGTTTGGTCTTGTGTGCATGTTTAACCATTCTGGGAAGAAATTAGGTTAATTTTGGAAAAAATTATATAACTTTAAGTTACCATTAGATCCATCTATTTTTTAATGGGTTATATCAGGGGTGTCAAACTCAAATTCACGAAGGGCCAAAATTAAAAACTTGGACTAAGTCGAGGGCCGAACTAAATATTTATTGAAAATTTTCAACATCTGCATGTTTTCTCTTCTTTCAACATATGTAATGTTAAACTTTAGTATATAACTTTAGGAGGATAATGTTACAGGTCAGGAGTAGGTAGCTCAAGTTCACTCTTTGCTTGACCTGAGGGAAACCTATTTGGTCCCTGTGGAGATGTAGTCAGCATTCACAGGCTGTGTCCATTTTGGCCTGCATCAGGACTCAGCATTTCCTGCTCACTCCTCAGGCTCTAGGCCTCTATTCACCCTCGACCCACCATCCCTCTACCTGACCAGTCCTTTACCCAACCTCTACTCACCCCTCACTCCACTCACTCTGCCTCTACCCACCCCATCCTATACACGCCCCTCTACTGCCTCTCCCCTCAACCTGTTCCTCCCTCTACCCGTCTCTCACCCTCTAATCACCCCTCCCCTACTCGCCCTGCCCCTCCCCTTTTACCTCTTCCCTATCCACCCCTCCTTCTACTCATCCCTCCTTCTAACTGCCCCTCACACCACCATAACTTCCCCTGCCCATTACTCCTCACCTACACCCTCTGCCCACCCCTGCTTACCCACCCACTCAGGCCCAGCGCGCTGCCGATCAGCCTTTGTGGAACAGCGGGGGTCGTGCGCAGCCTGCCATGTCCGTTGCGCCGACAGGAAATCACAGGCGCTCGCCAATGCGCCGCAACGCTCGACAGGTGGGAGAAGTGACTAGTTGTGCGGGGAGCCTTCCAGCTGATGACATCGACAGACTTCTCGTGTTACAATTTTGTTTTCCCCGTTCTCAAAGTTTGCATGGTCAACCTGCAACACTCTTGCTCCCTCCGCGTCCTGTGGATCTGATGCCCGGGTGTTGTTAGGATTCCCAGCAGAAGGTTTGTGGAACTTTACCATTCTGGATTCCTTTTTGAGAATATTCTGGCCATCTTTTAAGGGGGGTGGTTTTAGGGGGCAGGGGATAGTTAGGGGGTGGGGAAGGATGTGCAGTGAAGGGGGAGGATGGTGGGGGTGACATTACCAAAAAACAGCATCGGCTCTTGCTGCAGGGCGGGCCACCTCTAACACATTTTTGAAATGATCTTGCGGGCCAAATATAATTATATTGTGGGCCAAATTTGGCCCGCGGGCCAGAGTTTGACATGTGTGCTTTAAAGGGATTAGGTTTGGACAAATTTCAAATTGCATTTGTATATTTAGCATTGTCTGTAGCTTGAAAATGTGTAGCAAGTACATGGAAAGATGACATAGTGATTAATATAATGCGATGGCTTAATGAATTGAAAGCTTGTATTGTTATGGAAAAAAAATTACATATAATCTGCATGATAATTATTCTTTTTTTGTTAATAAGTGGTTACCATATTTGGAATATATGCATTTAGATGTATTTTGATTTATTATATATTCTTAGTTTCTGTTTATATATTTTTGGCTCTTCTTAAGAGAGTTGGCTGATGGGGTGGAAGGGTGGATGGGGATTTAATTTTTTAAATTATTTTTTTAAATTTTTAAATATATATATATATATATATATATATATATACACACACATATACATATATATGTATATATATATTTATACTTATATAAAATTCTCTTTATGGAATGTATTCTGTATTACTACTAATGATCTTTCAAATAAATAAAGTTTTAAAAAATATTGCCCTTCTATCAACATATTGGTAATTACAGTTGATCAGCAATATCAATGCCATCTCTAAGACCACTTGTCACCAGCTGGATGTTTTGTGGTGAGTGACTGATGTGTTAATTTCTGAAAACCTCTCAATCTTCTCCAATGTCAGTTTTTGGTGATATTCTTATCACTAGGTTACCCGGGAAGTATTGCAAACAAATTATTGCTTTACCTGGAAGGGATATTTGGAGCCTTGGATAGTATTTCTTGGGCATAAATGACAGGTGTTTCATAAAGGAAACTCATTTCCTTCACTCTTACCGACAGGAAGGAAGTTCCAGCACAAAATTATTCTCTGCATAATAAAAATAAACATTCAAAGCCCCCTGCAACTTTTGGCCAATAGATAACTCTGATCCTTAAGCTATCTGCTGATGGGGAACAATTTTCCTTTATTTACCTCAACTAAACCTGCCATGTATCTTGCAAACTTAATGAAGAGCAATGTAGAAGCAGGAGGGGAAAGGGTAAGTTGAACTTAACATGTACTTGTGGACTGAGCACAACTAAAATTGACCAGTCAGAACTCACTGTTGGCGATCGTGCCTTAAATTCATATTTGTTGGTTATCAGTTTAAGTTCTAAGCTTTATTTGGATATATTTGGTTAATTTCCCCAGTATAAATGTAGTAATTCAAATAATTGCTTAAGTTCTTTAATTATTGCAGTATTGTTTATTCAGTGCTATTATTTCATGGGCCTTGCTACAAGAGAATTTTTTAAATTTTCTTTAGAACAAACAATTTTGTGTATTCCAAACTCAACTTTATTCATTCCCACTACACAGAAAATGAGTACAAGATGAATTTCCCAAATATATGCATATTACTGCACTTATTAAACATGCCACAAGCAAACTTTTTTGAGAAACTCAGCTGGTCACGCAGCACCCAGGGCCGAAATGTTTCTTCCCCTTACTTCCCATGGATGCTGCTGAGTTCTCCAGCAGATGTGTGTACTGAATTTGACCCCAGCATCTGCAGACCAGGACGAGAGAACCAAAATAGGAGTACATCATCAATATCTTCAAATGGATAGAAAGAGAGAGAAAGAGCAATAAGCGAAAGAGAAGGTCTGAGATTCATTTAAATATTAATACCCACACTTTGTAAATATGGACTCCATATTTTACACAATGTATGATGCCTATTTCATAAATTATAAGATTTTTTTTTCCAAGTGGTGTATGTTACGAGCCCAGAGGACCCCAAAACCCAGCAGCAATAGATATGCACCATGATAAAGGGTTACTTAAACAAAAGTTGCTTTTAATTATCTTTGAACATGAAAATAGAATCAAACTTAAACTTATTTCTATTGACTCACTTAACCTACTTAACTCCCTTCTAATTCTTAAGTGCACGTGCGTGCAATGTAAGTTCAGCAAATTTCTTTAGTTTACAGCCCAATCTCACTGGTTGCAGGCAATTCTTGTACTGTGCACAGAATTAACATTAATAAAATTCACCGAGCTTTGTTGCTTAACAGGTAAAAGGTTACCACTCAGAAGGGTTCTTGTTGGTTTTTAGAGAGAGAGTTTTTCTTGTTTCAGGTCACCACAGAGTTCCTTTCTGTTTCTCCTATTCCAAGGGAAATACTAGACAGCCAGTCCTCTCCTTTGACCAGGCCGTCTTCCAAAGTTGTCAGCTTGTCCCTTTAGATCCCATGTCTGTGTCTCTCCCCCCCCCCCCCCTCTCTCTCTGTGTCTCACTCCCTCCAAGTCTGAGAGCAAAGCCTGCTTTTTTTTTCTGCTCTCTGCCTGCAAAGATCACATGACCCTTCAGACAGTAAATGTTCTTATCCAAAACTGCCTGTTGTTACATTTGTTGCCTTTTGCAAGTGACAGTCCATCATGAGTATGAGCACTCTTGCAAAAGCTCCTGCAAAATTTCTGTGTTTAAAAGTGTTTGTGTCTGACCTGCTCAAACAAACCTTTCCCAATTTAAGTCTTGAGTTAAAATTCAGTTATAACTAACCTGTCTTAAAAATCACTAAAGAGATAATAATACACAATATATCATGGTATATGATAACCCAATTTTGAGAGTATTTTTATACACGATCAATTTTAACATCTTGACAAAGAATCGGCAATCACATTATTTACACCTCTGATATGGTTAATTTGCAGATCATATTCTTGTGATATCAAACTCCAGTTTACCAGTTTTCTGCTTTTATTTTTCATTTTATTCAAAAACACGAGAGGTTTGTGGTCAGTAAATATCACAATTGGTTCATGAGAGGAACCAAGATATACATCAAAATTCTGCAGAGCAAATATAATAGACAACAGCTCTTTTTCAATAGTGTTCCTTTTATGAACATTAATTTTTTTTAAAAAGTAGACAACTGGATGGTGAATTTCATTATGTTTTTTCAATAAAACTGCACCTGCTGCTCCCTCAGTGGCGCCCACTGCTAAAGAAAATGGTTTGTCAAAATCAGGAGATTTTAGCACAGGGCAATGGCATAGCATATCCTTTAAATTTTCCAAAGATGTCTGACAAACTTTAGTCCACACAAATTTCTCCCCTTTTTTTCCAAAATATTGGTTAAAGGCAGAGCAACCTCAGCAAAATTTCTGTAAAATTTCCTTTAATATCCTGCAATTCTTAAAAACCTTCTCACAGCTTTCTTGCCATTGGAAATAGGAAACTCAGAAATTGCATTCACCTTAACTTGAATAGGTGCAACTTTGCCATGGCCAACTACATATCCCAAGTATGTTACCTTGGCATATGCAAATTGACTCATGGCTAAATTAACAGTTAAGTTTGCTTTTGGATAATCTTGCAAACAATTTGTCCAATTGTCTTAGTTGTTCTTCCCATGTGTCACTTTTTGTGACCAAGTATTCAATATAAGCATCTGTATGTGTTAACCCTTGAATTACCAAATTAATCATCCTTTGGAATGTTGCAGGGGCATTTTTCATGCCAAAAGGTAACACATTATACTCATATAAACAGGATGGAGTAACAAAAGCTGAAATAGTCTTTCATTTCACAGTTAAAGGTACACACCAGTAACCGTTCAACAAATCCAACTTAGTAAGAAATTTAGCTTTTCCAATTTTATCAATACAGTCATCTATTATTGGAATAGGATAAGCATCTGTTTTAGTTACTGAATTAACCTTCCCATAATCTGTACAGAACCTAACAGTTCCATCTGGTTTTGGTACCAGAATACAAGGAGAACTCCAATCTGAGTTCAAAGGTCTAATAATGTCATTCCTCAACATATATTCCACCTCCTGATCCATGATTTTAATCTTCTGAATGTTTATTCTGTATGGGTGCTGTTTTTTATGGGACTTGCTTCCCCTACATCTACATCATGGTGTTACGGAGTCCAGATGACCCCATAAACCAGTAGCAATAGATATACACTACAGCACAGGGTTATTTAAATAAAAGTAGTTTTAAATTATATTTGAACAAGAAAACAGAATTAAACTTTAAATTATTACTTAACCTCCCTAACCCACTTAATCCCCCTCCCCCTAATAATAAGCGGAGGTGTGTGTACTGTATAATTAAGATTAGAAAAGTTCTTTGGATCACAGTCCAATCTCACTGGTTGCAGGTAATTCTTGTACTGTGCACAGAAGTTAGCATTAACAAAGTTCACCAGGCTTTGGTGTTTAACAGGCAAATGGTTACCACTCAGGAGGGTTCTTGCTGGTTTTCAGAGAGAGATTCCTTTTCCAGAACATCCGCAACTGATTCCTTCTCAATCAGTCTTGCTGACGAAACTCGCCCCCTTCAGGGTTCTCCAAATGATCCTCTTTCTTTCAGGTCACCTTTCAGACCACCAGCTTTCTCCTTTGACCAGGCAGCCTTCCAAATTTTGCTAGCTTTGTCCTTCTGGAACTGATTTCTGTGTCTCTCCCTCTGTTTCACAGCCTCCCTCTCTGAGAGCAAAGCTGTTCTCCCCTCTGCCTGCAAAGATCACATGCTCTCCCACGCAAGCTGCTGTATGTTGCTACTTTGTTGCTCCTCTGCAAAAAGCACTCTGCAAAAGTCCTGCAAAAACTCTGCATTTTGAAATATGTATGTGCAAACTGCTCCAGCAGTTTCTCCCAAATCACCTCTAAATACTCTGTCACACCTGAAACAAGAAAAACTCTCTCTCTGAAGATCAACAAGAACCCTTCTGAGTGGTAACCACTTACCTGTTAAACACCAAAGCCTGGTGAACTTTATTAATGTTAACTTCTGTGCACAGTACAAGAATTGCCTGAAACCAGTGAGATTGAACTGTGAACCAAAGAAATTTGCTGAACTGACACAACACATTATTCATACATGCGCTTAGAGTCAGAAGGGGTTAAGTAGGATAAGTGAGTCCAATTGAGATAATTTTGTTTGATCCTATTTTCATGTTCAAAGATAATTAAAAGCAACTTTTGTTTAAATAACCATTTATCTTGGTGAATATATATTGCTGCTGGGTTTTGTGGTCCTCTGATCTTGTAGCATTTTATGGGGCTCATCTGTTTCATTTGAAAATTGGAGTTCTTGTGATTTATTAGTTATTGAGAAGGAATCAGTTGCGGATGTCCTGGAAAACAAATCTCTCTCTGAAAACCAGCAAGAACCCTCCTGTGTGGTAACCATTTGCCTGTTAAACACCAAAGCCTGGTGAACTTTGTTAATGCTAACTTCTGTGCACAGTACAAGAATTGCCTGCAACCAGTGAGATTGGACTGTGATCCAAAGAAATTTTCTAATCTTAATTACACAGTACACAAACCTCCACTTATTATAAGAGGGGGGATTAAGTGGGTTAGGTAGGTTAAGTAATAATTTAAAATTTAATTCTGTTTTCTTGTTCAATTATAATTAAAAACAACTTTTGTTTAAGTAACCATGTGTTGAGCTGCTGGTTTTTGGGGTCCTCTGGACTTCGTAACACAGGTCACCACAGAGTTCCTTTCTGTTTCTCCAATTCCAAGGGAAACACTGGACAGCCAGTCCTCTCCTTTGACCAGGCCATCTTCCACAGCTTGCCAGCTTGCCCCTCTGGAACCGATGTCTGTGTCTCTTTTCTCTCTCTCTCTCTCTCTCTTACTCCCTGCTCTCTGAGAGCAAAGCCCACTTTTTTTCTGCTCTCTGCGTGCAAAGATCACATGACCCTCCAGACAGCAAGTTCTGTTTTCCAGGCAAAACTGCCCTGCATGTTGTTACATTTGTTCCCCTTTTGCAAACAACTGTCCATCATGAGTCTGTGAGCACTCTTGCAAAAGCTCCTGCAGAAATTCTGTGTTTTAAAGTGTTTGTGTGTGACCTGCTCCAACAAACTTTTCCCAGTTTATCTCACAAACACCTCTATATACTCTGTCATATAAACAACTCCTAACCTCTGCATGTCAACAATCTAATCCCATATCAATATCTGACTTCCAAGTTATTGCCATACATTTTCTAGCTATCGCTAGAGCAATTTGAAGAAACTTCACTTTCTATTTCAATTTAGGTTAAACCCTTCTAATATCTCCCAATAAAAGCAATAATGGATCTTGTGGGAATTTTACCTCTGTTATTCGTTCTAATAAATTACCTATTGTCAGAAATAAAACTTCTCACACATGAGTCTCTTTAAAACTGATGACACGACAAGCTTTATTTACAAGTCTGCAGAGTTGGACTCAACTGGTTTCTCACCAGTTAAGCCCCGATACATACAGTGCATTGATTTTTATACCTTTATTATTTGCCCTTCCCCTTCTTATTAATACTGTTTTAATTGGTTAGTATTACAAAAACATTCTAAGTATAACTGCATTATTAATTATCACGTTCGTTACGTACGCTGTGAACTCTACATTCACTGAATTCTGTTTCTCACACTTCTTATCAATCCTTTGTCTCCTGCATGTCTCTCACTATGACCATGAAAAGATAGGTTTAAAAAAACATATTCAGCAGCTCCTTCTGTCCTTGACTGCTAGTAAACTCTCTGTCCGTTCTGGCTTCCCTGTTTATGATTAATCATCACATTTTAACTTAAGTCTTTTTAACCTAAATTCTCTATATCACAATCCACCCCTTTCTCTCTTTAAAATGTGTTGAATATATGTATAGATATGAATGGGGATTGTAAGCTAGGGAAGAGAAATGTTTTATGATACATTAATCTCACGCTGAAAGAAAAGTCTTACAGGGTCTCCCATCCCCCCTGGTTGCATAGCTTGAACCAAGTCTGAGGTTTAGGAAACCAAGTGAAAACACCAGGCGAAATGCGAATCCATACAGCCTTGCAGGGACTTTCTCCTACTGGGTATTTGCCGGCTCGTGAGAGACAATAAAAACCAGAGGGGACGTTAGAGAGAGACCAGGTTTCTCTTGATCTCGTTCGGTTAGTTGTCCAAATGCGGGAAATCATAGTCAATGAATTGAGAGGTTCTCCCCACCAAGGCCATTGTTCTGACATCCGTGGACCCCCGCAGACCCAACAATTAGTTACATTAAAAGTTCCTGCAATTTTAGTTGCCAGATCTACAAAAAGGTTATCTCCCCCAATTGCATTACCGAAACTTACATGGTTATTTGGATGGACTCGAACTAAGTCCGGCTGTCTTAAAGGGACAGGCAATTTCAAGTGTGGAGTGTAACTTCTCATTGGAACAGTACGTTGGTGTATGCAAAACCAGAGTCCATCAGGGCATGGTGGGCTTGAGTCACCTTTCCAACCGTTAAATGGATGTTGGGTGGTATTTTCTGCCCAACATTTCTCAGGAACTGAGGTATGGGAAATGAAATTACCTTCCTTTCTTCCCCAAATGTGGTCCTGAAACAGGACCACTGTATCTCTGCATTTCTTACATTTCACACCTGATAAAGACATAGGCAAACTAAGAAAAATCAAAGAACATAACAATAACATTGTGAATTAAGTCTTTTTGCGAAATCGTAAGGTAAGAGGTTTTTCTCCAGGAATACAAGTCCAATCTGAGTTCTTATCAGGGTCCTGTGGCGCCTCTACAGGTCCCTTAAATCTGGATGCGTGTGTCCACCCCTTCTCTCTTGTTCGTGCTGCAGCTTCTGTAGTTAAGAGAACTTGGTATGGACCTTCCCACTGGGGCTGGAGTTTTTCAGTCTTCCAGGTCTTGATAAGAATCCAGTCTCCTGGTTCCACTTTGTGTAAAGAAAAGTCTAGAGGCGGTGTTTGTGCCAATAGTCCTCTCTTTCGTAAATCTGTAAGAGAGCGTGACAGTGCCTGTAAATAGTTCCTAACAAATATATCCCCTTCCCCCAAGGTGGGACACCCCTCAACTGTACTCCAGAAGGGAAGCCCAAACATCATTTCATAAGGGGACAGCCCTACATCTTTTCGTGGGGCAGTACAAATTCTCAATAAGGCTAGGGGCAGACACTTTATCCAAGGCATTTTAGTTTCCACCATTAACTTTGTCAATTGGATTTTTAGTGTTCCATTCATACGTTCAACCTTCCCTGAGCTTTGTGGATGCCAAGGGGTATGTAATTTCCAAGAGACCTGTAATGCATTACAAATCAATTGCTGGATTTTTGAAGAAAAATGTGGACCCCTGTCTGAGTCTATAGAATCCATTATACCATATCTGGGGATTATCTGCTCTAGGAGGAGGCGAGCTACTGTAGAGGCTGTAGTATTTATTGTTGGGAAGGCTTCTACCCATCGGGTAAAGTGATCTATTATCACCAACAGATATTTCCATCTTTGAACTTGAGGTAACTCTGTGAAATCGATCTGGATACGATGAAAAGGGCGTATGGCTAATGGTTGACCTCCCATGGTCCCTGTCCTCATTATCTTCTTATTAATTTTTGTGCATAGGTAACAATTTTGCACCTCTTGTTGGGCCAAGGTGTAGATTCCCTTACACACATAATCTCGAAGCACTGTGTCACATAAGGCTTGGGTGCCCCAGTGGCTCTGTTGATGCAGGTGTTTTAAAATATTGCGAGTTATTTCTTTATTTAGAACAATTCTTCCATCTGGTGTTTTCCATGTTCCATCAGGTAACTGGCTTGCGCCCAGCTGATCCATGTTCTTTTCTTCCTTAGCAGTGAAAATGGGAGCTGTCTTTATGCCTTGCCTTATTGGGATTAAAGTCAGCAAACGGACTTCTTGTTGCATGGCTGCTCTTTTGGCTTCTTCATCAGCCAGTCTGTTTCCAATTGCTGTTGGGTTATCTCCCCTTTGATGGCTTGGTATGTAGACCACTGCTATTTCTTGGGGTAATGTTAAGGCTTCTAGAGTCAGAGTAATCATCTGTTCGTGTGCCAATTCCTTTCCTCTTGATGTAATTAGACCACGCTCCTTCCAGATCTTACCAAAGGTATGCACTACCCCGTATGCGTATTTGGAATCTGTGTAAATTGTTCCAATTTTCTTTGCCAGTATTCTGAGGGCTCTCTGCAAGGCATATAGTTCACAGGATTGTGCTGACCAGCTTCCGGGTAGTCTCGTGTATTCTACTACTTTCCAAGTATTTCCTTCTATTATAGCATACCCATTTCTTCTCATTCCGTCAACACATCTGGCGGAGCCGTCAATGTAGAATTCATATCCTTCTCCCAGAGGAGTATCGCAAAGGTCTTCTCGGGTCTTGGTCTGAAGATCTGTCAACTCGACACAGTCGTGCTCCACCTCTCTCTCTGTTTCACTGCCGTATAAAAACTGAGCTGGGTTGCAGCTATTAATCTTTGTAAACTGTAGATCTTCTCCGACCATTAAAATGGTTTCATAGTTTAATATGCGAGAATCAGTCAGCCATCGATGGGCAGTTTGTGTTAATAAAACACTCACAGAATGGGAGGTGTACACAGTCATCTTTCCTCCAAAAGTAAGTTTACGTGCTTCCTCTACCAACAGAGCAGCAGCCGCTACTCCCTGGATACACGTCGGCCATCCGCGAGACACTGGGTCCATCATTTTGGAAAGGAAAGCTACTGGGTGTCGCTGACCGCCTTTTTCCTGTGTTAAAACTCCCACAGCTGTTCCTTGGTTATGAGTGACAAATAGCTGGAAGGGCTGTTTTAAAGAGGGCAGAGTGAGCACTGGGGCTCGTGTTAGGCGATGTTTCAAGTCCTCGAACCATCCCTCCTCCTCCTGGGTCCATTTCAATGGATAGTCATTTTCATTTGTCAGTTTATCATACATAAACTTCACCAAAGCTGAATAGTCCTCTATCCATAACCTACAGTATCCTAAGAGTCCCAGGAATTGTCTTATTTCCTTCTTATTACGGGGTAAAGGCATTCTAGTGATTCCCGCAATTCGTTCAGGGGTAATTCGTTTCTGTCCTTTACTTATCTGGTGTCCCAGATATATCACAGTTTTCTCAACAAACTGTAACTTGTTTCTGGACACTCGTAGACCCTTTTTCCCCAGATAATTCAAGAGTCTAATGGTCTCTCTCCTCATTTCTTGTTCCTTGGGTCCTGATAATAGTAAATCATCCACATACTGCATTAGTTGGGAATCATCAGATTGTGGATAGTCCATCAGGATTTGTTCTAGCATTTGTCCAAACAGGTTTGGAGATTCAGTGAACCCTTGGGGCAATACAGTCCACCGAAACTGTCTCCGTCTACCTGTCCATGGATTTTCCCATTCAAACGCAAACATATCTCTACTTTCCTCTTCTAATGGACACGTCCAGAAGGCATCCTTCAAGTCGATAACACTAAACCACTCATGGTCTGGGGGAATCCGACTCATAATAGTATAGGGATTAGGCACCACTGGGTGGCGGGTCTGAACAATAGCATTCAAACTTCTTAGATCCTGAACTAGGCGATAGGATCCATCTGACTTTTTTACTGGGAGTATAGGGGTGTTATAAGGTGACATGCATTCTTCTAATAGTCCGTCTCATATTAAAGTCTCAATTACCGGCTGTAGCCCTTTTCTCCCTTCCAAAGAAATAGGATACTGACGTTTCCTTACCGGCTGATGACCTGGTATTAATGTGACATGTAAAGGTGGGATGTCCAGACCTCCTCGATTTCCCTCCTTATACCAGACTCTCTCGTCAATCTGCCGTTCATCCTCTTCCTTTAAAGCGCAGAGGTGGACTCGCACTTCTCCGTCCACAGGGAGAGCACCCAAACCTAGGAGAGCCTGTAAGTCCCTTCCTAGGAGGTTAAATCCAGCCGAAGGTAATAACAAGAGGTCTTGTACCCCTTCTCTTTCTTCCAGTTTCACTGTTACTTGGGGAATTATTGATACCATTCTGGGAGCCCCTTCTATCCCAGAAATTGTCAAATTACTTTTTATAGGCTCAGTTCCGATTGGCACAGTTATTACACTACTTCGTTCCGCTCCTGTGTCCACCATAAACACCACCTCTTCTCCCTTGGGACCAATTTTTAGTTTTACCAGGGGTTCCCTCTTATATTTGGTCCCTAACATTTGGAACCCCTGACACCCCTAATCTTCTTCCATAAGTTCGAGGGCACGCAATTCCCTCTTGTATCGGGGGCATTCCCTCTTAAAGTGTCCTTCCTCATTGCAGTAATAGCACTTAACGAACCTCCGGGGTCTTCCCTCTCTTGGATATTTTGGATTGTTTAGAGGAAGGTTTTGTTTTCTTTCCCCTCTGGATTCAGCATTCATCTGTCGGATAGTCTGTACCATAACCTTTGTCGCCTTCTTTTGATCTTCTTCTTCTCTCTGCACATATACTTTTTGTGCCTTTTTTAACAGTTCACTTAGGGGTTTTTCACTCCAGTCCTCCTCCTTTTCTAGTTTCTTTCTAATGTCTTGCCATGATTTGGAAACAAATTCAATTCGAATAAGCTGTTCACCCATTGGTGTACTAGGGTCCACACCAGCATACTGTTGGACATTCTTTCTCACCCTCTCCAAAAAATCAGTAGGGGACTCGTCTTTCCCCTGGTGGTTCCCAAATGCCTTGGTAAAATTGTGACCCTTTGGCACAGCCTCCCGTATCCCTTTAATTGTCCACTCTCTATATTGTCTCATACTTGCCAATCCCTCGGGTGTTCGTTTGTCCCACCTGGGTTCATTTAAGGGATATTTTTGTTCATGGGGTCTAGGGTCCCCAGGTTGTTCATATTCCCACATGAGGAGGGCAGCCCGTCGAATCATCTGCCTCTCCTGGGGTGAAAATAATGTTCCCATTATTGCCTGCATCTCTTCCCACGTATATGTGTTTGGTCCCAAGAATTGGTCAAGCTGTTCAGCCAGTCCTATAGGATCTTCCAATAACTTTTTCATTTCTTTCTTAAATCCCCGCACCTCTGTACTAGTTAGGGGAACATTCACATATCCCGTTCCCCCTCCCGGTCCTCCCATAGGAACTTCTCTCAGGGGATTTAGGTTTATTGAAAACTTTGATGGTCCTGGACCAGTCTGGGATCTTATCCAGGGTCGGTTTACCGGTGGAAGTTTAGGGTCCGACTCCCTTAATTCATCCTTTTTATCCCGGCCCCCTTCGGGGCAATCAGATTCATCACCTTTCCCCTCCGGTAATAAGCTTTCCTCGGGCGCAGTAGGCACCGGGGGAATATAAGGAGGGGGAAGGTTGTCCAGAGGTTCCCATTTCTTTTCTCCTGCCACTCTCAATTTAAAACATTCTGTTAAGGATCCTGGCCAGGGAACCCAACAAAATGCATATGCTGACTCTTCTTGATTCACCTTTGGTCTCGAATTTACATATATGTTTAATGCTTGTCTAACCCAATCCTCATCAGATCCAAATTTCGGCCACCAGACCGAGGAACCTTTAATAGGTTGTTTTGACCAAAGGAGACAATATTGGACCATCTTTTTCTTGTTTTTGTCCCGATATCTTTTACTATCCCAATTTTCAAACATTCTCCCCAAAGGGCTGTCAAGGGGTACTCCCAGGAATTGTCCTGAATTTTCAGACGAGCCCTTAGATTTTGATCCTCCCATTTTCCCACCTAGATCTGTTTATCGTTGCTGAGGACCCTCTCGCTCTGGACCCTACTCCCTTCCTCTCAGACGCCTCGTCGGAGGTGCTGTCCCTCCTTCGGTTACCGCTGAGGTTTTCCTGGGGTTGACCCCTCTCTTCTCGGCACTTCGTCGGAGGTGCTGTCCCTCCTTCGGTTACCGCCGAGGTTTCCCTGGGGTCTATCCTAGAGTCCCGCGACAGGGTTCTCACACAACGACAAAAGATCTATACTTAATCTATTCCGTTAGGTTTTTATCCAAACAGGTGTATCCCGTTACACCTGTTACCCAATCCCCACACCACAATCGTAAGTCGTCACTTACCGGTGTCTTCCCGGGGATTGAACCGTCACCCTTCTCCTCTCCGTCTTGTCGTGTCACCCTGTCCGGATACCACTCGCTCAAGCCGCCCGAAGCGACGAGCAAGGGACTAGGAGCCGCTGAACTCAGCGGGGTGCACCGCCTCCGATGTCCCTCTTCTCGCCTCCCCTCACGGCCGGAGTGTAGATCCCGGACGAGCCCCCATTTGTCAGAAATAAAACTTCTCACACATGAGTCTCTTTAAAACTGATGACACGACAAGCTTTATTTACAAGTCTGCAGAGTTGGACTCAACTGGTTTCTCACCAGTTAAGCCCCGATACATACAGTGCATTGATTTTTATACCTTTATTATTTGCCCTTCCCCTTCTTATTAATACTGTTTTAATTGGTTAGTATTACAAAAACATTCTAAGTATAACTGCATTATTAATTATCACGTTCGTTACGTACGCTGTGAACTCTACATTCACTGAATTCTGTTTCTCACACTTCTTATCAATCCTTTGTCTCCTGCATGTCTCTCACTATGACCATGAAAAGATAGGTTTAAAAAAACATATTCAGCAGCTCCTTCTGTCCTTGACTGCTAGTAAACTCTCTGTCCGTTCTGGCTTCCCTGTTTATGATTAATCATCACATTTTAACTTAAGTCTTTTTAACCTAAATTCTCTATATCACACCTATTGTGAACCAAAACGGTTTAACTGTGAAACACTGTCAAGATGATTGGAAAATTGTATCAAATTCTTATCCACCATGTACGTGATTCTTGAGTGTGGATCCAAAATCATAAACAAAAGGAATCAGAATCACTGAAATTTAGAATTGAGAGGCTCATTGTGTATGCACCAACTATTTCCTATCTCTCAGTCCACAGCCATGTCAGCAATAGGATATTCTGGTGCTCATTGAAGTAAATGAGTAATAATAACTTCTGGATTGGTTCCCTTCCAATGAGTGAGTTTTTGACTTTTTAGGACTATAATGAAGTGTGTTTAATTGTTTTCATCCATGTTTAATTGTGCTTGATGCCTGTCACTCCCATAGGTGTCATGGAGTGTAGCAAAGAAACGCATTGATATTTTTGCACAGATGATAGGAATCCATTACTGAGATTTATCAAGGAGGTTATATCAAGCAGTTTGCCTTCCTAACACTCTAAATGTGAAAGTTAATATTTCAGCATCTTGTATGTTGGTAATAATAATGTCAGCACTTTTTTTCTAATATCAGGAATTGCTGTTTCTCTTTTCATTGTAACTGATATAAGATTTTGTTCTGGTGTGCTCTTTTTTTTAATGAGAGATACAGACTGTGCTGATTAAGCAACTATGACCTATGAGCCTTTCATCCAGCTGCTAATTAATATTTACTCTGTCATGCTTGCTGTCCCAAACATTCACTGTCACCCCTACTGCTGACTCCATCTGTACTGTGAAGCCAGAGGCATTGGAATGGCTTCAATTTCTTTCAAACTTCTGTTCAACGTTGGTGCCACAATTCGTAAATGAATCACAGCTTGCTCAGTCCTAATTCTAAACATCATCTACATGCACACTACCTATTATGAGTTGATAGGTCATGATTGGTGCCAGGAACTGCTGGATATTTTTAATGCTGTTACCCAATTGCAATGTTCCAAAAAAACAATCTGATTAAGACTAAGTAAGAGAGACTAATGATTGAATTAAGAACATTACTGGTCAGTATGTCATAATATTGCGTTAAATGATATACTTGTCCGCTGAGCATAGAAAAACTAAGATTGGAATGTAAGCAAGTACCCAGTCATATGCTATTAATTATACAGAACATGCAAAATTTAAGAGCAGTCAAAGCAATGTCTGACAGGTGATACAAGTATTATTTTAGAAGACTTCTATTTTCCAGGAAATCAGTTGTCACTATGAGTCTGCACATAATGGGATCGTGGCAACAGGACTTAAACATTTCACATATTGTTCCTCATGCTTTATTTTACTATGCAATAAATTACAGAAATGCAAAACAGAAAATGCTAGAAAAACCTAGCAGATCAAGCAGCAATCGTGGAAAGAGAAGCACTCAGTGATTTGAGACTGCGGCTGGAGTTTTTTTCCAGTGTCTTCTATTTTTATTGTAGATTTCTGGCATCTGCAGGTTTTTATTATTAATTTCAAGGGCAGAAGGTAACTGACTTGCTGTAATTAAAATGCTTAGGAGATTAAAATGATGCCTAAGGATTAGGCATGAGACATTTTGGTGTGTTAAATTGTCCTAAATGATACATCATTAATGCCAAATCTGTATGTGCAAAGATAAAACAAAATAGGATCTTTTATACTTTAAGAGATCATTTTGTTTTTTATAGTTTATTTGCATTAAAAGTTGCTTGGGCATTTTACAGAAGCATCTGTTCTGTCACTCGTTTATTCACCAGTAGGGTAACATAAGTTTGTAAAGTAGACTGATGGGTAGGGAAACCATGAAAAACTGGATAAAGGGGAATGGGGAGGAGAGGGGAAGATGTGCCTGGTGGTGGGATCATGTTGTAGGTGAGGGTGAAGGGGGGAAGAAGATGAGGACAAAGCGTTCCGTCTCTGAGAGGGGAAGGTCAGAGGGGATGGTGAAGAGAAACAGCGCGTGGCTCCGAGGACACTTCTCTTGTGAAGAGGCTTGTATGCTGCTCAGGGAGGATGGATGAACAGAGCCCTCTTGATTAATGGCAGCATCAGGTTCAAGGACTTCTCCATCTCTAAAGAGGGCTGCCCGTGCAAATCTAAAAATTACAGTGCCTGTTTTTGCATGTAAAAACTTATGTCCCAGGTACCACTTTAATTCAAGCATTGTTGACTACTTTTAGAATGATGTACTCCTTATTACAAAGTTAATAATTGGCAAAGATTGTAAATATGTGGGCTGGAGCCTTTTGATTCATATTCCCTTCTTAATTAATTAAAACAAGTTGTTGTTGATAATGGTGCAAAATATGATCAGTGTTGGGGTGAATCATGACAGGAAGTACCTGGTCCAACTTCCTGATTGGTGTAACTGTACAGGAAATGGGCTCCAATGTTCCAGTTACAGACATTTTACATGTGATTCATGCATAAAAACCAGGTGAAAATGGATACCATTTTAGGAAAGCTTGCCACGGTCGCTTACTTACCTTCGTGATCAGCGGCGGCTGGCACTGCTCCTACTGCGACTGTTACTTTTGGATGCCTGTTACTACAGCCAACAATAGAGTAGATAAAATATAAACATAATTGTGACATTAGGTATATTTCACACCTAAAGTTGTTTCACAATAAATCCTGTTATTTGTTTCGTCACGGCTGTGTATTTACCTTCGTTGGGAGCAGTGTGAGAGCGTTAGGATCACCTGTGTGGCAGTGAGCTAATGAGAAGGTCAGAGGAGTTTAGCTGGGTGGTGTTTGGGGTGTTGAAGAATGCAATGTTGTGTCTAGTGAATAATAAAGAAAGCCAGCTTCAGGGTGGGCTGAAAGAAACGAGTGAGTGTATTCTTTATTTGTTGGTAAGGTAGGGTGAATCAGCGCCATTACAAGTGGTGAGCTCAGAGTACATTCTAATTTAAAATGGATAATGATGAGGATAAGCTCCTTACAGGAGCGATTTTAACCGCCCTTTTTAAGCGATTTTAACCCCCCCCCCCTTTTTATTACTAATGCACCTGCATGGTTCATGATCCTCGAAGCGTGTTTCTTTGCCCTCAGAGTTAGGAGTCAGAAGACAAAGTACAGTTTACTTGTGGAACACCTTCCAGAGTGGATTGCCTGTGAAGTGGAGGATGTGTTAGTGGATCCGGATGGTCATCTCCCATACGACACACTCAAGGCAGCTATTCTGTGGCGTACCCAATTATTAGGTGGTGACAGCCTAGGTGATAGCCAACCGTCACAGCTGTTGAGGAGGTGGCACAGGCTAGTTATGTCCACGACCTCTGCATTGAAGATAGAAGGATTGGCTTCTTCCCCTAGTCAACAGGAGCAAGTAGAACTGGAACAACTGCTTCCTGCACCTTGTGAAATTTCAGCATTATATTAATGGAAGATTACTGAGTTGAAAATGTAAATGGCAGCACTGACTACACAGGTCCAGGCTTTGCACTCGCAACGGAATTCCTGGTTGGAATCGTGGTGGTCGAGGACGTGGTAGAGGCGACAGACGCCGTATTTGTTGGAAGTATCGTAGATTTGGTGCTGCTTCCTGGTCCTGTCTGCCACTTTGCGACTTCTACAATTGAAGGCAGCATTAACAGCTGGTGATGATGTATTTATGTGGAGCCAACATTTACCCATGGTTCTCCTTGGTGTGTGTGTGTACCAGTGTTAAGACAGATCTTGGATGTTCAGCACAGAGCTAATTTATGGCACTAGGTTAACCTTGCCTGATGAGTTTGTGAATCCAAGTCCAAACACAATGCTCAATGATCTGGCTAGTGATGTCGATCGTCTTTGGGGAGAGCTGCAGTTTATCTGCCGAATGATTTATAACACTCTACTCCTGTGTTCCTTCGGCATGATACTGTTTGCAAACAACTTCAGCCCTTTTCAGATCTTACGATGCCACCCAAAGACATTTGTGATCAACAGGAATGGAAAAGCTGACACGGTTTCCATCGACAGGTTGAAGTTGGCGTACATCGATGGTCCATGTTCTGCATTGGAGCCAGAGACAAAGTGCCAGCCACACCCTGCTAGTCGGACCGTGCATCACCTGTCTTGCACTATTGGACAAGGTCTGGCTGAATTGACAGCCCTTTGGACCGTTATGTAGCGGGGCAGTTCCAATTGGTCGCTTCCTTGCATGGCTCAGAAGCAGGGGGTGCGGTGTTGAGGGTCTGTCACGGTCGCATACTTATCTTTGTCGGGAGGAGGAGAGTGAGAGCATCAGGATCACCTGTGTGGCCGTGAGCCAATGAGAAAGCCAGAGGGGTTTTGCTGGGTGGTGTTTGGGGAGTTGAAGGATGTAATGTCCAGTGAATAATAAAAACAAAGTTGACTTTATAATGTGCTGAAATAAACGAGGGAGTGCATTCTTTATTTGTTTGTAAGCTGTGGTAAATCAGTGCCGTTACAGGTTCAAGTTTATTGAAGTGCCAGATCAGCGAATCAGAAAATTAGTATTGGTTCAATGTTATTGGTCAGATACAGCATGTGGTGAGGAACTTTCCTGAGTGTATGCTATTAAACAATAACAGATCAAAGGCTATATTATAATCTGCTCATCATAGCCCGAATACTTTAACAATCCTCTTTCGGACCAACGTACACTACGATCTTGAAGCAGAGAGGAAAACACAAAAGCCTGCAGACACCGTGGTTGAAGTAAAAACACAATGCAGGAGTAACTAAGCAGGTCAAACACATGGTAAAGATAAAGACACATAATCAACATTTTGGGCTTGATTCTTTCATCCATTATGAGCAAAATGTAGACAGGCGTCTGAAGAAAATGGTGGAGGGTGGGGGAGGGGCAAGGGGAGGAGCATGGACCCACAGGCAGGAGGTAATAGGTGGATAAGGGAGGGAGGGCACACCAGTAAATGGAGGGAGGAGGGATGGCTCTGTGAGAAGAGAGAGAAGGGGTGGAGAACTGGAGAAAAGAAGGCGGGGATGGGGAAGAGAGGGAGGACAGGGAGTCAGCTAGCAGAAGCAGTAGAAATTGGTGTTAATGCCATCCAGTGGGAGAGGGGCCAGACAGAATTTTAGGTTTTGTTCCTTCAATTTATGAGTGGCCTTAGTTTGACATGGACAGAAATGTCGGCATGGGAGTGGGATGCAGAATTAAAATAGTTGGCCACTGGGGCATCTCTATCATTGATGTGGACAGAGCAAAGATGCTCAGTGAAGCGATCTCCCCGTCTGCGTCCAATATCTCCGATATAGAGAAGGCCACAGCGGGAGCACCAGATGCAGTAGATGACTCCCGCGGACACACAAGTAAAATGTTGCTTCTCTTGGAAGGACTGATGGGTGTTCCAAATGGGGATGAGGGAGAAGAATGGACACAACTGTGGCTGCAGGGGAAGGTGCCAAGTGGGCGACTAAGGGAAAGGGATGAGAAGGTTCATTTTGGTGCCATTTTGGCATGAATGAAGATGCTTCTAATTTCTCTCGAGGGGGGTTATTTTCAAAGGGAAAATACGCGACGAAATGGCGACAAGGATTTTAAAAAATTAAAATTCCACCCTCCAGATGACGGGATCTACAGGATTTCAGGTAAAAACAGATGTCAGAAGTGAAAATTTGGTGAAAAAAAGAATGAGGACAGGAATGGCATTGAGCTGCAGCGCGATGAAAGCGTGTGCTTGGCAAAAGGAAAAAAGGAAGAATCTCGAGAGGAAGTCAACAAAAAAGTGAGAAAAAGAGAAAGTGAGAGAGGAAAGGAGCAGCCAGGACTGGGACATTCGGGGGTCAGACACCAAGAAAGGGGCCTGTTGGGGGTAAGGAAACAGGTTTGGAAGGTCTCAAAGGCAAGGTCTCTGAACACAGTTTTGATGGGGAAGTATTTTATTTACAGTAGAGAAGTGTGGGAAATGGTAACAGATACCACACACACACACACACACACACACACACACACACACACACACACACACACACACACACACACACACACACACACACACACACACACACCCTAGGGGGGAGTGCTATCACATGACAGCCACAACCCTTCCCAATACAGGGTCAAACAGCCGAGACTCCCTCAGAGGGGCCTAGCAGCTGGGACCGGGACCTCTGGGACAGCCGGAGAAGGGTGTCCAGTGAGGGGCCAAACAACCAGGGACCAGACCCTTACAGAAGGGCCAAGCAGCTGGAACTGGGACCGCTGGGACAACTGGGGCCGGATGTCCAGTGAGGGGCCAACAGCTGAGGCCAGACACCAAAAGATGGGCTGAACAGCTGGGGACAGATCGCCCATATAGGGGCCAGGCAGCCAGGACAGGATGCTGCCAGCCTGGAGGATGGTGTGGGAAAAGTGATGCACTTGCCAGCAAGTCAGTCACCTATTTGAATGCAGCACTTTCCCATCTTCAGAGTATCGGGGAAGAGATTGGAATTCCAGAAGATCAAAGACTGCAAAGAACAAAAATTGTCCAAAGGCATATTAAGGGCCTTTTGGATATGATGATTGCAGAGGAAGAAAAATTAAGGTAAGAACAGAAAAAGAGCATTGCTGTGTGCCAGAAAGAGCTCCACGCAGCGTGTCAGGAACTCGGTTTGGATGCACGCCTGCCAGAAGAAGATTGCACAATGTTGTGGGTGGAAAAAGATTTGCAGACACATTTGGAGATCCTCTTGAAGGAGAAGAAAGGGTGGATGACAAGATTAAAGTGCCTTAAGGTGAGAGATGAAAAACCTTGTGATATACTGGCTACTCCATGGATTATGATGCTCTGCCCGGTGTTGAACAACCAGATGCATTTCATCAGCACTTTGCTTCACTTAATGAAGAAAAGGAACACAGAAGGGCTGAGTTTTTAGAAACCAAGAAACTCAAAATGTTTTCAGGGTACTTAAGGCAGATGAGATGAATTTCAAGGAAATGAGCAAAGAAATGGGAAAACACGAGAGGGAAGGATGAAGAGAAGGAACATGAGTGAAGGAACTGGCAATGAGAGGATCAAGATAAGACATGTAGAGAACAGGAAAGGCAGAAATGGCAAGAGCAGGAGGAAAATGTTGAAAAACAAATGACAGGGAATTTAAGCGAGACTCTAGAGGAAGGAAAGCTTCAAGAACACAAGATAGAGATAACCATTCGCAATTCACCACACAGACGAGACGGATCGATAGAGAATCGAGGTGAGGAGGATGATTCTTTGGCAATTAAACCTCCTCAACAAACCTCCAAAAAAGTGAGATGTCCTACTCCGAGTTGGTGTTCTTCATCCCCGAGAAGATCCAAGAAAGAAAGAAACCCTTCAGTTCAAGGGGCAGTGACTTAAAGACTTTATTCAGTACATCACAAAGACTATGGGTGGTGACATAAAGATTTTGTATGTTTCCAGTTAATACATTTTAAGTTAGGTAGCGTGGGATTTATAGTTACCACGATTAGTGGAAGTTATGCTTAAATTCTCTGTCGCGTTAACATAGTTAAATTTAACTTTATACTTATTTAACAGTAAGCACAAAACATTTTTTGAGAAGGAAGAGTGTTATGGGAATGTGCATGCATGTGTGACATTATGTCATGGAGTTGCATTGTATGAGAAGGGTCAGTTTGGCGCCATTTTGGAATGAATATAGATGCTTATTACGTCTCTTGAGTGAGGTTTATTTTCAAAGGAAAAATACATAACAAAATCTACTAGTTGAAGGTTGAGAATCACTTGTTACTGAAATATTTTGCTTGGGAAAAATTGTCATTGGCCCATTTTCTTTGGAGTTCTGAAACCCTGCACATAACAAGTCATTTAGGTTTGATTAAAACATTATAATTTTGGCTGTACCTACAGCCTGAATAATATTTGATGTCATAATGGTCAGAAAGTAGGAAAATAACCTTAACAGCTGCAAGTAGTGAATTTGCAGCAATCAAAGTCTTAAAGACCATTTTCTAAGATGTTACAAGGATTAAAAAGGTTTTGCTGTAAAGAAGGATGTCTGAGAAAAGTGGAAAGATTATGAAAGCTTTCTGATAGACAAATGAACATAAAATTCAGATCAATAATCAGATGAGAAAATGATAAGAATGCATTTTTGGAGTTGTTCGAAGATTGAACATCCAGCTGGAAACATTGGTGGTAACAGAATGCACAACAGATTTAAATTGGATATCGAATTATAAAAATTTAGATCAGGGAAATGGCAAAGGGCAAGAAAATAGATAGAAAATTGTATGAACTTACATGGACAACAAAGCAAAAAATTAGCCCAAATAGATAACGGAATACTAAAACACCCAGTAGAATCAAAGCTTCCTGCAATCGTTCACTAAGCTCTATCATGTAATTGTATTAAGGATATATTAGAGTCTTTTTACTTTGGACAAGGTACTCTTACACATCTCCTCACCTGCCCTGTTCTACCAGTAGATGATTAGTGCAGAAGCAAAATAGTTAAGCAAATATCTACTTGTAAAATATTTTATTTGCCCTCTCTAACCTTGATTGCATAGGAGACAGTCCTCAAAAGCACAAATGTATTATTTTTATTCGCTATGACAAAAATAATTTTAAGAGATATGCAAATGCTGTTCAGTGATACCTTTTACTTAGAATCAATAATACATGAGACGTAATTCTGAAAACTGTCTGCGGCATGAACAGACCCTTGCTTGGGATGAGCTAAGTTCTATAATTGGATTGCAGGATTAGCATTTTCTGACCCATGTTTGGATCTCTGCAAAATTGCTCCCATGGTGTTAAAGATAATGGTCTTGGTTCAGCAGAAATAGTAGCTTTGTGAAGATTCACTTGTCAGAAGTCTTCACATAAAGAAATTTCCAAGGAATAATTTCACAAGGCTCTGCCATGGATGTGGAGTTTTGCCAATAACATACCTTGGTTGGAAAATCTGAACTGAAGTATAATAGTTCATTGTTGATCCACATCAATGTCAGAAGGTAGAATCTTATGAAGTTCCCCCTAGATTTGTGTGGAATTTTATCATGTGGCATTGAGTGACTTAACCCTCCAGTATAATTCCAGATTTGTGAATGAGGTACAGAATTAATAGCATAGAACCTAGGTCACTTTGCAGGGGCGTACCCAGGATCTAAAGCACTGGTTCTCAACCTTTTTTTTTCCACTCACATACCACTTTAAGAATTCCCTATGCCATCGGTGCTCTGTGATTAGTTAAGGGATCGCTTAAAGTAGGTTGTGAGTAGAAAGAAAAAGGTTGAAAACCACCATTTTAATTCGACCTTAATTGACTTGTTATGTGTGCGGTTTCAGAACTTCAAAGGAAATGGGCCAATGACCATTTTTCTCAAGCAAAATATTTCAGTAACAATTGGGTCCAGAGCAGTGATTCTCAACTTTCCCTTCCCACCCACAGACCACCTTAAGCCATCCCTTACTAATCACAGAGCACCAATGGCACAGGGATTACTTAAAGTGGTCTGTGGGTGGAAAGAAAAAGGTTGAGAACCAGTAGTCTAATGTTAGGGGGAGCGAGCACATAAAAAAGGCCCACGACCTCCGTTTCCTGTGTGCATTCCGCAACGAGCGCACAAAGGGAATTAACGTGTGCACAAAAGGTGAGTGACCTAAAATTATTTCGTTCAAAGAATAGAATAAAATCTTAACTAAATATGTTACTTCAGGGTCTTGGTGAGGCTGTCACTGAGACTTGCTGGCCCCTGTCCTCAGTGTGCTGCCAGACGACGCTAATGCCTCACATCCCATTTCATTTTGTCTCAGTGCGTGGAGCCCAGTTCCATCTGATCACTCAATTGCCGACCATATGTTAATAGTTCAGAAAATACATTTTCCACAGCATAGAAACACAAAAGTAGTTTACCAGGCTTTGCTGTCACAAAGCACTGAGACAAGTTGACCGCAACATTTAAATATGCCAGACGTACACAAATGTAAAACCGTGAACAGGAACTCCAGGAGATGCAAATAACAGTGCTTGAACTGGAAAGCTAATCACTTCACAAACCTCTCCATTTTATCATCATTATTGAGGGGGAAATCCATCATCACCTTTATCTGAGAAAATCAGAAAGTGCAGGGGCTGAAATCTTCAGCTAACAGCGAGCGGTCAGTATGTGAGACATTTCTACCCCTGGATGCTGCCTGACCTGTTGAGTTTCTTTAGCAGCTCATTTTCCTTCAACATCCTATGCAATGGTGTCCTGGATTCACTAGTGTACCTTTACAAAGACAATGAAATACCCTAAAAACACCTCAATTATACTCAGATTTTAGATTTATTGTTGGAGTACATACACAACATCACATACAACCCTGAGTTTCCTTTAACCTGTGGGCATGGCAGAATTACCACTAATTGGTAGTGCAAAAAAAAACTGTATTCAGTGTGAACGTGTACAGAACTGTAAACAGATAACAAATGTAAACAAACTGTGTAATTCAGGAAAAGCAAAGAAAATTAATAAAGTGCATAAGTAAGAGTCCTTAAATGAGTCCCTGATTGAGTTTGTTCTTGAGAGGTCTGATCGTGAAGGGGTAGCAGCTGTTCCTGAACATGATGGTGCGAGTCTTGTGGCACTGATACCTCTTTCCTGATGGCAGCAGGGAGATCAGAATGTGAGCTGGGTGTGTGGTGCAACCATGGTATGTATGTATCGTATGAACTGGCCCATCCCCAAACCTGTGACTCCTGTCTCCTGGGAATCCTAGGAAACTCCTCCCTCAGTACATGCCTTGGAACTGGGCCCGCAACACATGAGATGTGTTGATGTCTTTAGGTGATTAAAACCTATTAATCACAACTCTCAGTCTAATGTGGTTGATCGATAGCGCCACAATGTGGTGTGGGTCTTTGATGATTGCTGCTGTTCCGTGTAGATGTACTCAATAGTGGGGAGGGTTTTGCCTGTAATGCCCTGGGCCATGTCCACTACCATTTGGAGGGCTTTACACTCAGGGGTATTGGTGTTCCCATACCAGGCCAGGATGCAGCCGGTCAGCACACTTTCCACCACACCTCTGTAGAAATTTACCAGGGTTTCTGGTGTCAGACCAAACTTCCGCAAACTCCCACTGAAGTGGTGATATGCTTTTTCATGATGCCTTTGGTGTGTTGGGTCCAGGAAAACGTGTCTGAGATAGTGACTCCCAAGAACCTAAATTTGCTCACCCTCTCCACCTCTGGATTGCATACGTCTGGCTTTCCTTTCCTGAAGTCAACAATCAGCTCCTTAGTTTTGGTGACATTGAGTACAAAGTTGTTGTTGGTGCACCATTCAGCCAAGTTTTCAGTCTCCATCCTGTACGCTGACTCATCCCCTTTCTTTATACAACCCACCACTGTGATATAATTGGCAAATTCAGCTCAATTACACTCATCTGAATTACAACTTCACAGGGTTCCAGAATGTGCCCCAATGAAAATTACCAACAAAAATGCCAGGCCTTGTATACATCCCTCACCCATTCAATGCCTCAAATTGCAAATGCTTTGCTCCTCATGCGAATGTAGTCACACACACATGATCTGGCGTATAATGCACTCTGCTACCATCCCGAGTCTTTTTATGGGCCCATCTCAGTTGGATCCAAACCAAACCTGTTGGTGCATGAATGAATGCAATGGGGAAACATTCACTTCCCCCTTTAACATTGAGGTGAAGTAATTCAATTAGGGAACATGAAATTAGGCAACCCTGCAGGAAATTGGGTCCTTTCGGCTCTGCGGAATCAGCTACTATTACAATTCAAAGCATTACCCAATACAACGGGAAGGCGTAGGTGGCCTATTTAGAATGGAGCCGGTGAATATGGACCCCACTCCACCAACAAGGTGCTAGGAATTCATCTCCCACTGGTAATGGCCTCTTTCTTCCCCATTTCCAAAATGCCATGCATTGAAAGTCAATCAAGCAGAATTTCTGAGGCGGGGACACATGGATGCTCCCCACCAGGGCACATCAATTTCACCCACTCGCTATTTCTTTCTTTGCCTTTATTTTGTTTTTGTTCATGCCATTGGCATTTGAGGACACCACCAGCAACCTGAGGGAAGAACTCTGTGTGTGTGTGTGTGTGTGTGTGTGTGTGTGTGTGTGTGTGTGTGTGTGTGTGTGTGTGTGTGTGTGTGTGTGTGTGTGTGTGTGTGTGTGTGTGTGTGTGTGTGTGCATGTGCGTACATGTACGTGCAGACCAGTTACTATGAAGTGTGTCCATCATTTTGCTGCCTGAACAGTTCTGAATGCGGTGTGTAGTGTGTGAGTGTTATTATGGATAGAATGAATCACGGTACATCTTTCCTATCAAGAGAGTGCTAGGTTTAAGTGTGCAGTTGGTGGGAGATGGGCTGAAATGGCCTATTTTGTGCTGTGTGACTTTTGGATTCCATGAGTGTTCAAGAAAGCAACTTGCAGATGCTAGAAATCCGAAAGAAACACACACAAATGCTGAAGGCATTTTCCTGCAGTTTGTGTTGCCGGGGTGAAGTGCTTGCGATATCTGAGTGTATGTGGGCAAAGTCCGTTTACCTATGAGCAGATTTCCTGCTCATTCCCGGGGTTGAGGGCATGGGTTGCAAACTGCTCCCCAAGGACAAAGGCTGGGGGAGTCCTTGGTGCGCAGAATAAACATGCCATCCAGGGGAAACAGCACTTACCTTGCGACGCGCAGGTGGGCCCCCTGCGCAACACACCACTGGAGTCCCACAAGCACAGAGCTCAAATAGGCACCACCTGTGAAGAATGTGCCCGGGGGAGCCATTGCTCCCCTTCCACTCCCCCTAGCTACACCAGTGCCACTTTGAATTTTAAATAGTCATGTTGGAGAAATATTGATCCCGTAACCCAAAAAATCTCTCTTGAAATCTCTTTAAATAAGAAGGCAGTGAGCATGTCCATCTGAGTGACAATCTCCTTGGACCACCCATCGATAATAGAGATACTGAGAAATTATGAAAGTGACATGATTAAGAGCTGATTGTTTTCTTAATGCAAAATACAGTGTTTCATTTGCACAGAAATATGCACAGCAACTGGAACCTGAGAAACGACTTAAAAATCAGTTCAGTCATATATTCCAATCCTTGTTCATTCTTTTCTGAAGAGACTGTGACCCCTTTCCCTCTTTTTCCTACAATACAATTTGAGACAGGAGCAAACCCCCCCCCCCCCAACAAATGAATTTATATCACACGAAAATAATCTCTGAGAGCAGATTTTCAAGAATTAGTGATCCAGAGAACATTGGCACACCTACACAAGCAAGGAGAACATAAATGTACCTTCACTGAGTATATTATAGACAGAGATAGTCAATTTTGCAGCAATTAATGCATTCAGGGGCGATAGAGTCAATGCCGGAAAGTGATGTTGAGGGAAAATCAGTCACGATGGGGAGTCGCAAGGTACTGGATGGTTCGCTTTTGTTTATGTCTTCTGCTTCAAATTCTTTTTATTATATAGCTAATTATAAATATCTTTCATCTCTTCAGGACGTCCCAAATTATTTTATATTGAATGAAATACTTATGAATTTGTGGTCTATTGTGACGGGCGAGCTACAAATGGCAAGGACTGAGAAGTTGCCATAACAGTTGCCTTAGAAGCAGTAAGATCTGGAAAGAGAAATATAGGGGATAACATGGGAGTGATCACAAAGGAAGATACTCAAAAGGTAAACCTTTCTGTAGGAAGTTAGAACCCATGGACTGTCTCATCGTAGTTAAGATGAACCATTTTCAAATGACATTCAAGATGTCTCAAGCCTGCAGCTAAGGTCCCTTTCAGAGGGTAAGGCCCTCACTGATATCAGGTTTGGACGACAAACAATTTTTGTACTGCCAATGTCAAAACATGACTTGCTTTCACAGTGTGACTTGCTGTCACAAGCATTGCAATGCTGGTACACTAAATAAATGCTTAATCCATGAAAATATTCCAGAACATGATTCAAATTCTTAACATTGTTTTAATTCCCTCTCTATTGCCATGCCTTGTGTATCAGAAAACGCATATGGATGGCCAAACATCCATCTACTGCAGTGGTTTTCAACCTTTTTCTTTCCACTCACATACCAATTTAAGTAATATCTATGCCATAGGTGTCCTGTGGTATGTGAGTGGGAAGGGAAGGTTGAGAATTACTGTTTTAATCATACCTAATTGACTTGTTATGTGCCCGGTTTCAGAACTCCAAAGGAAATGGGTCAATGACAAATTTTCCTCAGCAAAATATTTCAGTAACAATTGGGCCTAGAGCCATGGTTCTCAACCTTCCCTTCCCACTCACATACAACCTGAAGCAATCCCTTACTAATCACGGAGCACCAAGGCATAGGGATTACTGTGAGTGGAAAGAAAAAGATTGAGAACCACTGCAATTAAACGAAGGGACCGACATACATTAAAGGGCCCTCAGCATTATTTTAAAGCACTCTGGCCAATGTTTATATCTCCTTCACATTTTTACAAATACATTATCTTTTTTGCTGTGTGGGATCTTGTATATTCTGCAGTACTACAATATCTAAACTGTAAATAGAGTTCAAAGTGTTTATGGATTATCTCAAAAAGGATGCAAAAGGTCCCAAATAAATGCAAGCTTTTCTCCCTTTCTGAAGCCATTGAATTCCTTGCTGGTTATGGTTCAGTGAGCACTGATTGTCTCCAGTGCATCAGGCCATTCCTAATGTGTGTGGCTGAAAGTGAGAATTAGCAGACCATTAGACATAGAGGAAGAAAGGCCCATCACCGTGGAATCCTTCAAGCAGAATGATTAGAAATCAGAGCAGAATGCTGGCTGATTACCTTCGTATTTGGAAATGTTGCAGCCTGCTTCAGCTCCTTTACTGCCTTCTGCCTACAAGAGCAGATGGCTCGGCACAGAGTGGGGCGCTAACGCAGGAATCATGCCTTTTCCTTAGCTATTCGTAGGATAGTTAAAATGGCCCAATCTTACTCTGGACTTTTGAGGATCTGCTCAGAAGATATTTTCACTTTCAGCACTTCCTTTACGGTGGAGTTTGTATTTTCTCCCTGTGTCTGCGTGGGTCTTCTCCGGGGGCTCTGGTTTCCTCCCACCCTTCAAAATGTACTGGGGGTGTAGGTTAATGGGGTGCAAATTGGGTGGCACGGACTTGTGAGCCGACATGGCCTGTTACCGTGCTGTATATCTTGTAAGAAAACAAGAGAGAATAATTGGCTCTTTGCAAGTTTTACATTGAATTTATCCAGGCAAAGTAAAAAGCTTCATGTATGGCCTATAGGAATACAGGAAAGATAAAACACTTGTCCTGTATGTGAGTACCTAGACCCTGTGATAGGCAGCTGGTTTGAATTTCATGTTTTGATTACTGGTGTCTTAATGAATTCTCTTCAAAGAATTTTTAAGATTGATTGATGACTCAGACCACCCCATTCCCAATACTTTGTTTTCATTTTGTCCTGACAATAACGTTCATTGGCATGAGTTCTGCTACAACAGAGAGAGGACATCATGCAGTTATCTTTATGAGTCATCCAAACACAATACTAAATACATGTCAGGAAAGGAAATATTAGCTGAGAGGATAAAAATGCCTTTGATGTACAATGATTTGCGCAGGGCCTGCGACTGTTGCCCTCTCAAAGAAAAACTGTATGCCTATGGTTTTGTCGACGTTCTAAGAGCTTCTGAAGCCACCCGTTGCTTTAAAGCAGCCTTATCCTTCCAGCAAAAACTGTGCATTTATATAGAGCATTGACTTTTTTTGCATGCAGAACTTTGATCAGTTCCGCAAACTTTATGTTGTATGAAGACAAATGGAAAGATTAAACCGATCAAATATAGTCCCCTGCATGGCATGCTTCCCAAGTTACCAGATTTTGACATGCCTAGAACAGGTCTTGACTGAACCTCTGAAACTGTGGGAAGAATTGCAAAGTTTTACAGGTTTCTGTAAAGAGGAATTAGCCAGGATGTAGTTTTAGTCAGATATTCATAGAAACATCTAAAGCACTCTCCTTTAAACATCAAACAGGATGGCAGATTGCTTAGTAAAAATAACACAAATGGAATTTTCACAGCTGCAAGTGAAAATTTAAGATTCCTCTGTTTGTTTATATTGATCTTTACAAGCCTGTTGCCAAGAGGCACTTGGCAATGACAAAATACATTGACAAGTGCACATCTCACTGTTAAGGATCATGCGCTGATGGATTCTCTGTTGCCAGTGGAGTGAAACAAGGAACAAACTGCTTTGGCACCAGTAAATCTTTGCGATGGGACTTGGACGAGAGGGGTGTTGCACTCTTCTTTCAGCCAAATATGGCCGTAACATACATCTGAAAAGCTGGTTTTTTTTTACTTCTCTCTGATTGTCAAATCGTAAGAGTTTTCCAGAACATTTTCCAGCAGGCTATTGTGCCAAATGGACCCAGAAGGTCCCATGTTTGATTTGTGGTCTGTATTAAGCTCACTGATCTCAGAGGGCTGGCTGTAAGGATGTTATGATTCACAGAAATACTGTGCATTAAAAAGTGAAAGATAAACTAAAAAAATCTGCAGAAATTAGCTTAGGCAAGATTTCTGCCCACTTATTTTCTCCTCCACTAATTCTGTCCACTATTTGGAATCAAATTGCACGAAACAATGAAGAATTATCTTCCTGATCATTTGGGGGGGGGGGGGGTAGTTTATGAATTCTGGGCTGCTGATCATGAAAATCAACTTAAAAGTTTCCTATCGTGTACTTTTTTTAGATATAACCTATTTTTGTAATTACCTGTCACATTTTAAGTCTACTAGAATATTGCCCACAAAGCCAGCTGCTTTATCAATCCAATTATGCCTGGGCATGCACTCAATGCAGGTGTAATGCAAATGTTGTCTTAGGCCTGGGCATACTTAAAGATGTTGTTGAGAATTTTCTTGGCAACAGAGCACCAAACTACATCCAGCTGATTGATAACATGCTTCAAGCAACAAAACCACAAAGTGCAACATGTTAGCGACAGTTCATTTTTTGCATTCGTACTTGGACGTCTTCCCTGCTGATCTTGGTGCAGTCAGTGATGAACATGGTGAAAGGACATTGCAACCATGGAAAAGCAGTATCATGGCAACTGGATTCCATCAATGCTGGCCAACTATTGTTGGACATTGACAAGAGAGTGTCAAAACATTATTAGGTCAGTTGAACTCATGCAATGTGTCAGCATGTTAAATTCAATGAATGTTAATTTAATGTTTTTCCAACTTCCTATGTGATGCAGCAAATCTGAAATTATCTTTGAGTTCATCTTGAAGTTGTCTATCATAATCCCCAATTTCTTTTCAGGATTCAAACCTTTTGGAAAAAAATTGTTATCCAATGTTATTAGAATAATCAAGTGGATCACTTATGGATGTAATAGTGCATAGAAAATGAAATGCTGAAGTGCCAACATTCTTTTGAAATTCCTCCAATAATCTTTGTTTTTGATCTTAAAGTGGTTTCCTGGGACCCCACGAGGTCTGCCAGGATAAAGCTAGGTGTTAATTGGGTAGCCTGGGAACTCCAGAAACAGGAATCCAGTCAGCAGCACCTCAGATAAGGTTAGGCTAAAAAAAATCAGGATTTTTTTGGGAGCTTCTGAGAAGCTGATACTATGGATCAAGGTTCATCACTAGAATGTAACTCTGCCCCATCGCCCATACCTGCATGCCGATCCAACCATCCCCCAGCAAGAACTTTCATGAGGCCATTTCCCTCTCAATCTATCTGGTCCTAAAATTACTGTCACTTGGACTTCACATTAAAGACATCTTTACTACCATAGGATTGCATGTCGGAAAAGACGAGAGAGAAAGTGAGCAGCAAAAAACTAGGAGTGATAAAAAGGAACCCTTGTTTAGTAATATTCTGCAGCAGACCATTGAGATATGAGCTGGAGAATTGGGGTAACATTCGGCTCTTCATCTTCCCCTGCCAGCAGAAATTGTCCTCTCTGCTGTACTTTCTTCTGCATTAGTATTAGCTGTGGAACTGACCATATTTTTATTTGTGGGATCAGCACATGTCCAAGTGATAAATGGAGCAACCTGTCATCAAATTTTACCATCAAACTAGACCATCAGGTCCTTCTCAAAAACAGAGTTTCATGCAGTGGTGCAGACAAAGAATTGCTGGAGGAACTCACCAGGTCAGAAAATAGTCACTCAACATTTCAGATCTGAATCTTTATCAAGACCAATATAAAATGGGTAAAATGACATTCATAAAGGGGGAAGAAGCTGGAGGAGGGACCTATAGGTGATATAGTCTTAGGACAGAAGGAATAGGTGGGGGAGAGATAGGGGGAGGAAGTGGGGGTAAGAAAAGTGGGAGCAAGAGAAAAAAATTAGTTAGGTAAGGAAGAGATGGAAACCATAGTATCAGATTAAGATTGGGATTATCTAAAATTAGAAAAATCTATGTTCACCCCATTAGATTTAAGGATGTGCAAGAATATGTGTTGCACTTCAAGCTAGACAGTGGAAAAGGCCGGGGACCCACAAGTTAATGTAGGAAATGTTGGGGTGAGTTGAAATGGTTGGCTAGAGGAAGCTCATTGAAACTCCTTAACAGAGTGTAAGTGTTCGGCAAAGGAGTTATCTAATCTGCCCACGTAGAGAATGCAACACCGAGTACACTGAATGCAATAGGTTAGGTTGGATGTAAAACTCTATTTTATTGAGAAGGTCTATTTGTGGCCCTGGATAGAGGTGGCAGTGTGGAGGGTGGGGGGTTGGTATGGCGGCGGGAGAGATGTATGTTACAGTAGGAAGTGCTTAAATGGTGAAAGAGTGGATGGAGAGGGAAGGGCAGACTATAGAGTCTCGGAGAGACCAATCCCTGCGAAAAGTGTTTTGGGGTGGAAACGGGATGATCTGGCTGGTGGATTGCACTGAAGGTGGCCGAAGTCGGATTTGGAGGCTGGAGGGGTGGAAAGTGTGGATTTTACCTATTTTATCTTGGTCTTGAGAACATGTCAGACCTGAAATGTTGACTGACCATTTCTACCCACAGAAGATGTCTGATCTGTTGAGCTCCTCCAGCAATTATTTCTCTCCTCAAGATTCCAGCTTTTGTATTTCTCTTTTTTAAACAATTGACTTTTCATGATTCTGCATCTACATTTCTTTTAAAGCTTTTGATAATTGCGCGGAGGAATATTATTGTGGAGAATGGGACTGATAATCCCTCAGTGTTAAATTGGATGAATCCTGCTGCTGGAGTAGTTCCAGAAGGTGCAAAATGGAGCTCATATTTACACTCCAGTATATTTTAAACCTGAAGGTCAATGTGAGTTTTTCTTGATGACAGCTAGGCCTTTCTAAATCAGGTTGCTATGTTTGTGACAATATCTAATTCCATGTTTTTCACTGATTAAGTGTGATTAAGACGACTTTGCAATTAGGTTTGTCATTATGTGGAGTCACGTCAAGAGTTCCATTGCTTGACAATTGAAGGGAATCTATAAACGATTCAAAAAAATTGCTAAACATCAAGGGATGGCTTGCCATATTTTTAAACTAATCTTAAAAACATCCTGAAAATCATATTCATTAAAATACTTTATTTTGGATAGCTTAATCTTAATTAAAAATATTTTTCAACAGTTATACCCCCAAGATTTTGTTTCAACCTTGTTTTATTTTAGACGAGTATGTACTTGTGGATGACTGGCTGCATGCCACCAGAGATTGAGGTGGGAGGAACCGACCAATGTGACGTGCCCTGGAAACCCAAGATTTCTCCAAAAAAAATACAGATCAGGATTCATATGTGATGAAAGCTGAAAGCACTTCATGTATTTTGCCAATACCTCTCATCTTTTTTAGGTCCTGTATATTCTACAGAGCTTGTGATGACATCCCAAGAGGAGTAGAACTTTTGGTCTGGTACAATGATAGCTACACGTCATTCTTTGGGATCCCCTTTCAGTGCATTGCGCAAGATGACAATTGTAAGCATTTCCTTTGGTGCCTTTAAAGTGATTTTTTTTAACACAGCATGACTTTTGATCTGCTAACAAACTTTCCATGTGGTAAAATGTATGTGTTTGCTGGTAAATTGTGAATGGTTTTTGCCAGTTGAATGTTCTTTCATGTTGAAGTGGCGAAAACAGCAGAATTTTGCATGTACTCTTCCATGGATGCTGGATGCCATCCTGATTGAATTTGGTCAATTAAAATCATACTGCATTATGATGGTGACTGCTATACTTGTAGTTGTGTGGCTATATAATCTGCAATGCTTGATGATATCCATTATGATTAGGTTTTCCTTCTTTCTATATTCTTTTTATCTTCAGATTTTTTTTAGATCTGCATGAGATTAAATAGAGCAATAAATTACAGTATGTTGATAAATAAGTGACCTGTATTGCATAATTACTTCTTGTTGCAACATCTGAAAAATATAAACGAATGGGATAGCGAGCTGGCTATAACTAGCTGGTGAGTAACGTGGGCTGCCACGCTTAGTGTTATCGCTACCACAACACCATTATTGCACCAGTGCCCAAGGTCTGTAAGGAGTTTGTACATTCTCACCGTCTCCATGTCGGCATCCACCAGGTCATCTGGCTTCCTCCCACATTTCGAGGACGTGTGGGGTTGCTAGGTCATTGGGTCACCTCGGCATATTTGAGAGGCTCAGGTTCGTGAGTCGGAAGGGCCTGTTCGCATGCTGTAGCTCTAAATTAATTTTTTTTAAAAATGAACAATCATCTTCATGAAAGCAGGTTTCTTCTGGGTAAATGACAGCATTACAAAAGAGAATGGATTGTCCTGTAGGTATGTTTTAATGCCAGCTGCTACAATTTCATATCATCAACAGATAATAAGGCTAGGGATTTGGTAGAAATAGGGATGAGGTATAGTTGACAACAAGGTATAATTGAAAGTATCAAGTCACAATAAAGCGTTCTGCAAAGTTCCACCAATGGATGCTGTCTGATCTCTTAACTTTGAACCGTCCAGCAATTCTTTGTCTGCTCAAGATTCCAGCATCTGAATCAGTTGTGTTTCTCACAAGGTATCATTATTCTGAATTGATTGCAAACATTTGAGTGAACCATTTTTGATGGCTTAACTCCTCAGATATTATTGCATTGAAATACCATTAGCTGTATTTTCACAGAAAGTGCTTGGATCTGCATGAGATATTAACAACAGGTGCTGGGTGACCCAAAAAAAAATTATTTTTCTTTAACAAGAAGTACTGCACTGTCATATTTTGTGTCTTGTAAAGTGCTATTAATTATTTGCAGTGCATATTTATCATTAATATTACACAATGTAAATAAACCATGAGGACTAATTGCATCATGGGCATTACAATATGGGAAATATTTTGGATGTGAGAAGCACTTCTCTCCATAACTAAAGAATAGACAATAAGTTACTTCAGAAGCAATGTTTTTGTCAAAGTAAAAGCAAACGGAAACACATGTTTTACAATTAAATCTAAGACATGGTTGCATGGATAACTCCATGGTATATTTTTCGGTAATTCCATAGTACTTTTTCAGCCATGAGTGAAGTTTTTTTATTCACCTGTTCCAAAAAATTGGATTAGTGTAGAGGAAACATGCTGATGGTTCAGATATGATGGGCTGCAAATTTTGTGAGTCTGTGAAAGCCATCAGGTAACTTTGTTATATTCAGTGCAGTGACTTGCTTTTGACTGAAGATTTTAACAAAAGGGAAGAAGTTATTGAAGACTCCAGAATAAAAAAAGACAGGAAGCTTAGAAAAGGAGAAGGATTTAACCACATGCAGCATGGAGACACGTGTGAGGAGGAAGATGATGAATACAGGACTGAAAGTGTTGTATTTGAATGGACGAATAAGGCAGGTGAACTTAGAATGCAGTTAGAAATTGGTTGGGACACGTTGAGGGCATTCCAGAGGCATGATTGAAGGAGGATCACAGAAGGGAGTTAAACATCCAAGAATACACATCCTATCGAAAAGTGGGCAGAGAGGATGGGGGTGATTGTAATGGTAAAAAATGAAATCAAATCCTTAGCGAGAAGGATGTAGATTATTTTGTTGGTATTAAGGGTTAAGGACGCTGATGGATGTTACCTACGGGTCTCCAAATAGCAGCCGGATGTGTGGTCCAAATTACACCAGGAGTTTAGAGAAAGCATGTAAAAATGGCAGTGTTACTGCGGTCATGAGAGACTTCACAATGCAGGTAGACTAAGAAAGAAAAATTGGCACTGGATCCCATGAGAAAGAATTTGTGGAATGTCTACAAGGTTGCTTTTCAGAGCAGCTTGCGATCGAGCCCACTAAAGAAAAAGTATTTCTGGATTTGGTGCTGTGCAATGAACAGGATTTGATTTGGAAGCTTGCAGCAAAGGAACTCTTAGGAGGCAGAGATCGCAATATGAAAGCGTTCACTCAGCATTTTGAGTGGGAGAAGCTAAAATCAGACATGTCCATAAGACTACGAAATTTAGGAGCTGAATTCTGTGCTACCATTCAAATCGGGGCTGATGTAATTTTTTCCTATCAATCCTAGTGTAATGTGATCGATAGTACTGTGGGCAGAACTAACACGCTTTTATGAGCTTACAACTAACAGCCAGTATTTAGAGGGGTCTTCAGGTAATTCTGAGGTAAGGCGAGAAAACGGTTTATATCAGGACCGACGGGGGTGGAGCCAAAGAAGGGGTTGGCCATCTAATCTACACACACAGACAGTGAATTCCAGTTCACTGCATTCACCCCTTCCTTCAGAAAAGAGCCTGTGGGTGAAAACAGAGACCACGTTCAGCAAGGAATATTTGCAATTAGTTACATGTTGAGCCAGGCTGGGGGCTTGGTTATTCCAGTCTAGTGTCTTAACACTGGTGGACTTTGTTCTTCCAGAACTTCCTGGACCTCTTGTGGTTCCTGGGTACTTGGACTTGATGGGTGGCTTGATGTCCAGGGTCACATACTGCGACCATGCATGTGGTGTTTGAAGGTTCTAGGCCTATTGTGAGTGTCGGGACCTCAGTTCTTGAAGGTCTGAATGAGACCGTGTCCTCCCTGCCATGCGGGTATGCCACATAGGTATACATCGGGTTGGTGTACAGTCGGTGCACTTTCTCGACCAGAGGGTGCGTGTTGCTTCTCTTCACGTGGTTTTCCAGCAGCACCAGCCCTGGGGTTGTTAGCCATGCCAGCAGAGTGACCCCTGATGTGGATTTCCTCAGGAATGCAAGCATTAGCTCATGAGGAGCGGCATTGGTCGCTGTGCAAAGATGTGACCTTATGGAGTGGAATGCGGTGGGCAGGACCTCTTGCCAGTGTGAGTCTGGAAGACCGGAAGGCTAATTTTACAGTCTTCCAAACCATTGCATTCTCCTTTTCAACTTGTCCTTTGCCCCGGGGGGTTGTAGCTGATCGTCCTGCTCGAGGCGATGCAGGACCCTGTTCTTCACCCATAAACGATGATCCCCGGTCGCTATGAATGTAGCTGGGATACCCGAACATGGTGAAAATGAAGTCCAGAGCTCTGATGACTGTAGCGGTGGAGGTGTCTGGGCAGGGAATAGTGAACGGAAAACGTGAGTACTCATTGATAATGTTAAGAAAATACACGTTTCCATTGGTGGAAGGTAGGGGCCCCTTGGAATCGACGCTGAGTCATTCAGAGGGGCTGAAAGCCTTTATCAGGTGTGCTTTTTCGGGGCGGTAGAAGTGCAGTTTGCACTCAGCTCAGACCTGACATGACCCAATCATCTCCCTGATGTTTTCGATAATGAAGGGTAGGATGCGTGCCTTGACAAAGTGAGCCATTCGGGTGATGCCCGGGTGGCAGAGCTCGTCGTGAAGTGACCGCAACTGGGTGGTATGTGCATCAGCACAGTTTCCTTGGGATAGGGCATCTGGAGGTTCATTGAGCATTCCTGTCCTATACAGTCTCTCATTGTTATGGGTGGAGAGTTCGATTCTCCACCTTGCGATCTTATTCTTTATTTTGCCCCGTTCATATTGTTGAACATGAATGCAACAGAGTAGAGTGAATTTCTTGCCAGCCAGGTGATGCCTCCAGTGACTGATGGCCTCCACAATGGCTTGAGTCTTCTTCTCCACAGATGGGTTTTGGAGCTCATGGCCTTGCAGGGTTCAGGAAAAGAAAGCTACTGGCCTGCCCGCCTGGTTAAGGGTCGCGGCCAGAGCTAATTTGGAGGCATCGCTCTCCACCTGGAATGGAGCGTTTTTGTCCACCTCTTGCATGGTAGGTTTCACAATATAGCTCTTGATGTAGCTTTAGCCGATAATGGGCAGGAGGTGTGCTTTAACAGGGGACAGACCTTGTCAACATAATGATGTACCCATTGGGCGTAGTATGAGAAGAAGCCAAAGCACCTCCTTAGTGCTTTCATGGTCCTTGGGATAGAGAGGTCTAAGAGGGGGCGCATATGCTCGGGGTCTGGGCCAATGACACCGTTTTCCACCTCGTAACCCAGGATGGCCAGACACTTGGTCCGGAACACACACTTACTAACATTGTATGCGAGGTTCAGGGATTTGGCTGTGTGTAAAAATTTCTGAAGATTGGCGTCATGGTCCTCCAGGTTATTATCCACAAATGGTGACATTGTCGAGATAGGGGGAGGTAGCAGTTATCTACCATTTTGTCCATTTGCCTCTGGAAGACCGAGACCCTGTTCATAATACTGAAGGGGACCCTCAGGAACTGATAAAGTCATCCATCTGCCTTGAATGTGGTGTAGGGACAGTCCTCAGAACAGATTGGTAACTGGTGATATACAGCTTTCAGGTCAATGGTCGAATAGATCTGATGCTGCGCAATTTCATTCATGCTGTCTGAGATTTGGGGAAGGGGTATGTATCCAGGAATGTGAAGCAATTAATTGTTTGCTATAGTTAAAAACTTAGCCTGGACTTTTCTCCCCCTCTCACGACTACCAGCTGGGTTCTCTATGGGCTGTTGATTTAATGTACTGCGATTCAATGATTTTCTCTTTAAGCAGCTGCTGGGTTTCGGTTCTAATAAATTCCTGATTCCCTGCACTGTATCACCTACTCTTTGTGGTTATCGGCTTACAGTTGGGTGTAAGGTTGTTAGCGTGCTAGGGTCGGGGGTTCAATATTCAGCGTGGAGAGACTGCATGTGGAGTCCAGCTTTTGGGACCTTCCGTTCCGCACTGTGATTGGGGGACATGGGCCTGAGTACTTCATGGTCACGCTTTTAAGGTGAGACAGGAAGTCCAAGCCCAGGAACACAGAAGCAAGCAAACCTTTCAATACATACAGCCAGAACTTGCAGAATATCTCCCCTATTACCGATAAGTATACAGTACAATACCCCTGTATAGTTGCCAAAAACGATTATGACACTAAATAAATACAGTAATCCGTGGAGTAGACTTTTAGGTTGTACCGCCGAGCAGTCGTAGAGTTTATAAAGCTCTCCGTCGAGCTAGTGTCTATTAAGCAATTTGTCGGATGCCCATTTACCCTCACTTCCATCGTCGAGTTGGTCAGCTGGTGGGGTATCGCTTGGTCAAGGATGATGGATGTCAGCGCTCTGGATGCTGCATCGCTCTTCCTGATGGTGTAACCTTGAACCATAGGCCGTTAAGGTAGCATTGACCATGAGGAGCAGCAAGATGGCTGCCATTCTCCCCATTGCTTCTTTTCCACTAGTGGTGCCAGGAATCGCTCCTGCCATTGCTTCTCTTCCAGTAGTGGCTCCTACTGCGAGGAGCAGCATGGAGAGGCTGGGGCCTATTCCATGCTTGGGCATGGGGGATTAAGACTGTTTGGGGGCTGTGCACGCGTTAGCCTTCTGGGGGTTCCCCTTTGCCCAACAGACTTTTGCCCACTGTCCCTTCTTACCATATCTAGAACACATGGGGTCTTTCATAGGGCATCTGGCACAGGGGTGTTTGGCCTGCCCACAGAAGTATCACTCCCAGTCGTGTGTGGCCATGGTAGTCGGTACCTGGGGCAGCTGCGCTGCGCTGCAGGCTTGGTTTTCAGAGAAGACGCCATTATCATTGGCGAGGTGGTCTGCTCCCAGTTGGACCCATTTATGAGTCGCTGTCTCATGTACCTCAAATTAACGAGCGTGTACGGACTTACTCTTCTTCTCTCACCTGGGTTGAGACCACTTCATAATGGTACTTCCTCATCAGTGTCCATAGTTCCAGGAAGTAGTCATCCAGTGATTTATCCAGTGGTTGCCGACGTTGTGAGAGTTGGTATCTCGCCAGCACATCATTCTGTGGCCTCATGTAGTGATCCTTCAGTCCTTCGATGGCCATCTCATATGTCGAGCAGTCCCTGATGATCGTGCATTCGTTGGGGCTGACTCGAGAGAGGAGGGCGTCGGAGTGGAAGACTTCTTAGGTGGCTGCGATGAAGGACTGAAAGCACTCCAACCAGTACGCAAATTCTTCTGGGGCTTCTGGGGACATGCCTGGAGCATGCCTGGCTTCAGAAGAGCTTGCATCCTGTCTTTAAAATGATTAATTCAAACTTATTTAAATTGCATATAATCAATAAATGGGGTCCACCTTAACTCATAAAAAGACATCTTATCTTGTACAGAAAAAGATATTCTTAGGAAGCGTACTTTCAATAAAATAGATTCTTTGTCTATTTTATTGATACTGAGGTTTTCCTAAGTATTTGCAGTGGGCTTCAGAAAAGATGCAAGGGAGTTCTGGGGAGTATTCTGGTTGTTGGATGTTTACATCTCAGATGTAGAATGTGCTGAAATAAAGGTATTTGTGGGGAGGTGATCACAGAGAGGTCTCATGACCCTCCACAATCCACACTACAGTGGGTATATCAGAGGTTATGAGGTTGGCTCACAACTAATGCTATAATGTCTCTATCTCACCCACCCCCCTCCCCCCTGACATGTCCACTGTGGTATGGATTGTGGATTGTGGAAGGTCATGTGACCTTTCTGTCTGGACAACACTCACCTATCCCAAATCCCTCTATGTGGTTCTGGAGCTTCCATTCTCCTTTTACTTGCTGTGAATCTTGGGAACTGCATGGATTTTCCCAGGTTCTTCAGGTTTCTCTAAATTTTAAATTTAGACGTACAGCATGGTAACAGGGCATTTCAGCCCACGAGTCCCTGCCACCCAATTTATACCCCATTAATCTACACTCCCCGGTATGTTTCAAATGGTGGGATGAAACCGGAGCTCCCAGGGAAAACCCACGCAGACACGGGGAGAATGTACAGACAGTGTGGGATTCGAACCCCTGGACCTGATCGCTGGCGCTGTAACAGCATTGTGCTAACCGCTAGGCCAACCGTGCCACCCAACATTCCAAAATTATGTGGGTTGCTGAGTCAACTGGTAACTGTAAATTGTCCCTGACTTGCAGATTAGAGGTAGAATATGAAAAATACTTATGGGAAAAGTGACAGGAAAAATAGTAAGAGAATAAACTGAGTCATCATGAACTCAATGAACTGAGTTACACTTCTTCTGTATCATCAGGAAATATAAAAATAACTCCGTCAACATGGGTTAGTGCAACTTCAGATCTAATATCAAAATAAACAGAAACAAAAATCACTTGTTAACTAAATATATATAATCAGGGTGTTCATTGTTCTATATTAATGCAAGACTAGAGGTCTGGATCGGGGGAAACTAATATAGACAGGGTCCACTTATTTACAATTGTTAACTTGAAGAAAGTTTTCTCCACCATTCTTCAGGCTTGATAACGGAAAGGTAAAGTGCACACCAGTTGTATTTCATGTAATATTTTCATTGCTGAGTTAAAATTTCAGTTAAAATGAATTAATTCTGAACTAAAAGAGTTACCTGTGACCAAAAGATTGATGGATAAATTGTACTTGAAAAGAATGTGTTTAAGACTTTGGTAAAAAGTATGGATTTTGTTTGAAATTAGTAAGTTGAACGGGATGGATTTACTCTGCGATCCCACCCTGCTGGCTCCATGTGTGGCAGTAAAACCTAGTCACCTGTTGCTCCTTGATTGTCCATACATAATAACCTGACATCAGAAGTAATATTTGGCCCAAGGCTATTTAAGGTGGTGACATTTTGATTGAGAATAAGATTTATAGAGGTCAGTTGCTGTTTAACTGTCTTTTTGTTTTTATTTTTTCCCTTTTTTCATATCCTTGGTTGTTTCCATGTAACTGAGGAAGAAACTATTTAATGGCGTCTATTTTACCATTTAAAAATGAGAATTGTCTCTGATGTCTTCTTGCTAAGAATTAATTTCAACACAAGTAATGCAGTTTTACCTCAGTCCATGATGCCAACTTAGTGCTGCTTGTCTATCTGAATGAGTGCAGACTTCTGGGACTGTTTAATGTATGGGGCCATCTCCAAAAATGGAAGCTGGCTTGCCATAATGGAACCAGACGAAGCCAAAAATGAAGACAGGCCAGTGGTCGACTTCAAACTTGTCGCCTCCGGCTTTAGGTGTCGTCAAAAGCAATGAATGCAGATGGCGTCAGCACCTGGTGAGAAAAACCAGGCACTAGAGGGTAAGAATCCCGTGAGTGCTGGAGGGGAATCTCATAAATCAGTGGAAGTCCAGTCTGCTGCAAAGCAAACCCAGATGGAAGCCAGGGCAAGCCCAGGCTATGAGTGCTCTTGCTAGGAGCATAACAAAAGAGTTGACTCTTGGACTCTTCAGATCTGCTCTGCCCTTCGAAAATATCATGGCTAGTTTTCTACCTCAAAAACTATTTTCATGTCTGTGAGAAACAGAAGTACCTTCACAGAAATTGCTCGAGACAAAAATTGAGAACAAAGAACATTTATTATACAACAATGCAAAGTTGGGTGCTTCCCCTTACCCTGGGAATACACACACACACTGGGGCTCACCCAACTTTTATACAGTTTATTTCAGTATAGAAGTACCCTCCCCCTTACATTCTTCTGCCTCCTGGATGAGTTTGGCATTAGGCAATCCTGTCTGCCTACGTGCTGTTTCTGTGAACTTGGAGGACCAGGGGGTATCCTGTCGGTGTCTCATCATGTCATTGTCCTCATTGTCCTTATTCACAAACCTGCCTTTGTTCTAATTCACACCTTCCCGACTCTCAGGGCTACAGCCTTCTTATATGCAGAACTTGCTAATTCTGTTCTAAGGCTAGAAGACCCTTATCTTATCCAAACTAACTTTACTTCCTACATTCTATTATCTATCCTTATCCTATTCATACTGGCTTTTTCTTTTCTTCTTTGGCTTGGCTCCGTGGACGAAGATTTATGGAGGGGTAAATGTCCACGTCAGCTGCAGGCTCGTTTGTGGCTGACAAGTCCGATGCGGGACAGGCAGACACGGTTGCAGCGGTTGCAGGGGAAAATTGGTGGGTTGGGGTTGGGTGTTGGGTTTTTCCTCCTTTGTCTTTTGTCAGTGAGGTGGGCTCTGCGGTTTTCTTCAAAGGAGGTTGCTGCTGCCCGCCGAACTGTGAGGCGCCAAGATGCACGGTTTGAGGCGATATCAGCCCACTGGCGGTGGTCAATGTGGCAGGCACCAAGAGATTTCTTTCGGCAGTCCTTGTACCTCTTCTTTGGTGCACCTCTGTCATGGTGACCAGTGGAGAGCTCGCCATATAGCACGATCTTGGGAAGGCGATGGTCCTCCATTCTGGAGACGTGACCTACCCAGGGCAGTTGGATCTTCAGCAGCGTGGATTCATTACACATATATCACATGTCTGTAGTGATATTATTATATGTACTGGCTGGCCCGCCCTCTGGGTGTCCTTCTACCTTGGCTCCTCCCTTAATCCTGCCCACGTGACCCTGGACATAAAGGTCGAGTTCCCTCTCTTTCCCGCTCATTCCTAGCCTTGGACCCGGGGCAGCAGTCTCTAGTATAATAAAGCCTATCAGTCTTTGTCTGAGTCATTATTTGGGCTTCTGATAGTTCCCAACAATTTATTGTACTAGATTTTGGAGGTCTCCGGTAATGGAGAAGTTGCTGCACCCAGAACAGCTGGAAGTCGACCCCCAAGTCCCAGGTGTTTCGGTGCTCTTCAAGCAGTGGATGAACTGCTTCATCCACTTCCTCGACGCTGCTGCTGAGGTTGTCGACTTTGATGAAAAGAAGCTAAAGATCCTTCAGGCATGAGTCGGCCAGAGAGCCTTCCTGACCATCCAAGGCAATGAGGCATCTACAACGAGGCGATGGCTGAGCTGCAGGCACTGTACAAGCCTAAAGTGAACGTGGTATACTCTCGTTACCTGCTGGCGTCCAGAAAACAACAGCCTGGTGAGTCCACTGAAGAGTTCGTCCAGTCTCTGGTCACACTGGGAAAAGACTGTTTGGGGAAACCCATGGCCACTAACCCAGTGCGTGGAAGAACTGATTCGAGATGCCTGCATGTTGGGTCTGAGGTTGGATTATATACGGCTTCTTGAGGAGGACCTGCTCCAACTCAAAAAGGCTATTGACTTAATCAGGAATTTAGACTCGGCCCAGTGTCACATGGTGTCGATCATGGGCAGAAGTGGGCCATCTCTGTATGTTCCACCATGAGGGCCTTAGGATTGGGGCTCAGCGTCGAGCATTACTGTCCCGACCACGGCTACAATCACGCCAACGGCATCGTCGAGATGCAACTTCTGTGGGCAGTTCAAGCATTTGTGATGCCTCTTCCCCACGAGGGGGGCTATGTGTTTGGGGTGTGGGAAGAGGGGCCATTACCAGAAGGTCAGCAGGTCCTGACCACAGTCCGGGAGCAGCAGTAAGGGGAGTGCCATCTTGCCAGCCATCGCTCCCAACCTCAGCCCCTTGGCCTACCGCCCTGATGACGTCACTTCCAACTGCTACAACTCCACATCACTTCCGCCTTCTTCCTCATCAAATACTGTGTGGTCAACGTGGAGGTCACCATCTTGGGAAGACCACCCCACCGCTGCCCACGATGAAGGGATGCCTATCCTGGCATTGGTCACCCTGAAGGCTCTTAAGAGGTGCCTGGGGCTGCTTTCATATTATGCACAATGGGTGCCCAACTATGCCAATAAGGTCCACCCCCTAATTCATACGACCACCTTCCCATTATTAGTGGAGGCCCAAGCTGCTTTTGACCAAATTCGAGGAAACATCACTAAGGCCACGATGCATGCCGAGGATGAATTTGTCCCCTTTCAGGTGGAAAGCGATGCCTCCGATGTCACTCTGGCCGTCACATTAAACTAGGCAGGCAGGCTCGAAGCATTTTTTTCCTTCACCCTGCACGGTCCAAAACTCCGGAACTCCTCCGTCAAGAATGAGGCTCAAGCTATCGTTGAGGCGGTGCGCCACTGGCGGCACTACCTAGCCGGTAAGAGATTTACCCTGTTGACTGAACAGAGGGCAGTGGTCTTCGTGTTCAGTGCCAAATAACAGGGTAAAATCAAGAATGACAAGATTCTGAGGTGGAGGATAGAATTGTCCACCTACAACTATGACATCTTGTACTGGGCGGGTAAGCTCAATGACCCCCCAGATGCCCTATCCTGAGGGATGTCCGCCAGTATGCATCTCGACCGTCTCTAGATCCTACATGACCACCTATGTCACTGCGGAGTCACGAGGTTGTGCCATTTTGTCAAGGCACAAAACCTCCCGTACTCCGTAGAGGATGTACGGTCAACGACCAGACGCTGCCAAATCTGCGCTGAGTGTAAGCCTCAGTTCTACCGGCCAGAAAAGGCACATCTTATCAAGGCCACCTGCCCTTTTGAACGACTCAGCGTTGATTTCAAGAGTCACCTCCCAACCACAAATAGAAACACCTACTTCCTGACGGTGGTGGATGAATTCTCCAGGTTCCCCTTTGCAATCCCCTGCCCGGATATGACCACGGATATGGTCATCAAGGCCCTGAGCAATATCTTCACTCTGTTCGGGTATCCCGACTACATTCATAGTGACCAGGGAACCTCGTTCATGAGTGAGGAGCTGTGACAGTACTTTTTGGCCAGAGGCATAGCCACCAGCAGGTCCACCAGCTATAATCCCAGAGGAAATGGCCAGGTGGAAAAGGAGAACGGCACCGTCTGGAAGGCGACGCTCCTAGCCTTTAGGTCCAAAAATCTGCAGTATCCCGCTAGCAGGATGTCTTGCCTGAAGCCCCCCATGCCATCCGGTCTTTACTATGAATTGCTATTAACACCACCCCGCATGAATCCCTCTTTGCTTTTCCTAGGAGATCAGCGAATGGTTCCTCCATCCCTTCCTGGCTGACCACCCCAGAGCCAGTTCTGCTTCGGAAGAACATCAGGGGCCATAAGACGGACCCATTTGTTGAAGCGGGGCACCTCATATATGCAAACCCTCAATACGCATTTGTGAGGTACCCGGATGACCACGAGGATCCTGTGCCAATACGAGACCTGGCAAGGGCTGGAGACCCTGAGACCACCTTTCCGGCTACTGACCATGCTGCGGAACCAATCGTGCTGCATCAGAGATCTTCGGCTGGTGGAAACCTCATCTCTCCACCGTCATTCGGCTGAGCTCATCGGCTGGTGGAAGCCTCATCCCTGCACCATCACCCAGCTTAGATCATCAGCTTAGATCATCGACCCTGGAGTCTAAGCTGCCTGCCTTGCAGCCGGACGTCCAGGCATCTACTCCCCATGCAGTAGCGGAGGACCCCCCAAAACTCCAGGAGTCCACCGCTGGCATCCCTTCTCAGACAGTCCCTCCAGTGGATGCTCCCTCATCAGTCCCCTCTCCAGAGGAGCGCCGTACGGACACGCCAGTCCCACAGCAATCTGGCAGACAGAGGAGGTTGCCCGTGTGGCTCAACCTCTAGCTGGTGGAGGTGTTTGCTTCTCCCGCCCCTTGTATTATGTGATTATACTGCGGCTGTTGTGCTACTGTATTGTTGTTAAAATTTGATGCTGTTATTACCCACGGTTTTGTTGGTTGTTTTTCGGTGGGTTCCATTTTTTTTAAAAGGGGGGGTGAATGTAGTGATATGATTATATGTACTGGCTGGCCCGCCCTCCGGGTGTCCTTCTACCTTGGCTCCTCCCATATTCCTGCCCATGTGACCCCAGGCCATAAGGGTCAAGTCCCTTCTCCTTCCCGCTCATTCCTAGCCTTGGACCTGGGCCAGCAGTCTCTAGTACAATAAAGCATATCGTTCCCCTCAGTCTTTATCTGTGTTGTTATTGGGGCTACTGATAGTGCCCAACAATGCCCTATCCTGTCTTTCTTAATATCCAGAACTCTGTTTTTCAATGCAACCAATGAATGAGTCTCCACTGTCCAAAGATTACCCACTTTAATGAGGGAAGAAAGTTTTCTTCATTGCACTTGGAAATAGCTTGTAGCCAGTGGAAGCATTCTCTCTGCATCCAGAAATATCATGATTGCCAACTCTTAATTGTTCTAAATTCTAGACTATGGAATTTAAATTTCTCCTAAAATATAGCTAACATCTGAGAAACCAATCTGATGTCTCTGCTTCACTCCCTCCATGGAGAATATATGCTGTTTAATGTAAAGAGGCCAAAGTTGAACACAGTGCTCCAAGCATGTCTTACCAAGGCCCTCCCTATACTTGCAGTAAAGACAGTGATATAACATGGGATATCTATTTCTTAAAATTATTGTACTTGTTATATAGTTGTATAACTCTGGAGATGTTCAGCAGTCATCAAAAATCTGTTACTACAGCACATGCCAAAGCGTGGAAAAAGCTCCACTTGGGATATTTGTGTCCTATTGAATGTATGCTGAAATAGAGGTCTTCACTTGCAGGTCGAGAGCTGCTCAAGGCTGTCTTTAAAAGGTCATTTGGTGTCTTCTTTCCTGCCATTAAGCAATCACCAATTCGATATCGTTCAATACAGTTCACGTAGGAATATTTCATCGGAGCGTAATTCAGGAAAAGTCAATGGAAAAGCATTAAATGAAAGCGTGGAAATTGATGTCAATTTGTATGTAATATGATTGAATTTATGATTTGGTTTGGACTTTAATTTTTCCCTCCCTTTCAGTTTGCAGTGGGGTGAAAGTGACAGAGGCTGGGGATGTTGTTGAACGATAAATGGAGATTGTGTTCATGGGCATTGGAGATAGACAAGTTCATCAGTGACAGAAAATGTTGACATTAATGATCCTGAACTCTTGCCCCTCCCCTTGTTTGTTGATTCTGATGTTAAACCAAATATTTGTATAATTTGGTATCTTTCTTTGTTGAAATGATTTATCTGGTAAAACTTAGCTTGTGTTGTTGGTACTATTGCGGGTTGAAATTCTCTGTTCTATTTGCAACACATCCAACAGCTGGCAGAGTGTGCATCTTTCAAGGCTCTCCCTATACTTGCAGTAAAGACATCTTATGCATTATTTACAGTGACTTCCTTCTGCTGCAGTCTTCTAGAAGCATTCTACCTTGCAACTTAACGTATAGACACCATTAATATTTAACCGTGGGTGGCACGGTTAGCTATTACAGTGCGAGCAACGCAGGTTCATATCGGGCACTGTCTGTAAGGAGTTTGTGTGGTTTTTCTCGTTGTGGTCTGGTTTCCTCCTTCCCTCTGGCTTAATTGGGTGTAATTGAGCCACATGGATTTCATGGGCCGATAGCACCTTCTAGCATGCTGTATTGTTTAAAAAAATATTACTGGTATCGATACATTAAGACCAAACACTGATCCAAGAGACCATCACACCAGTTGTCCATGGACACCACATGATCTTGCCATAATGCTGGCAACTCTGCCATCTGGAGACCTGATTTCTTGTTACTGTTCCCTATGAACCCTTTGGCCTTTGCGTGCTTTTTTTCTGTCTAGCTGGAATAGGTTTGATCATTTTCCGCGAAGAGTGAGCTTCATGGCAAACATGCTGTTGATTAGAATCTTACTGGCATTATTTCTTCATTGTTTTCAAACTGTTCTTTCTCAGGGCTGATTGAGCTGCCTTATTAAAATAAAGCACAATCTTCATAACCTTTTCCAAAAAAAAACCCTGTCTTTACATCTGCACTTCATCACACATCGACTCCAAACATTATGCATACATTGAATGGATACCTGCCTCATATAAGCCTACTTTTTCAGCTCGCAACTGGAACGATGCACTTCTCCACTTCTCTTTCATTTTTGCCTTTTAGGTTCACACTGCCTACAGTTTAGATGGCACCTTGGTGGTGTCTGAATTTATCTAAAGGGGTAATCTAAATAGTGCACATCATATCTGCAGTTGTAAGCTCGCATCACGAGAAGGGAACGTAGAAGATCTGCAGTCCAGTGCATGAAACTGCTGGAGAAGCCCACCAGGTCATGAACCATCCATAGGAAGTATTAGGCAGTTAACGTTGACGGAACTTCACCAAACTGCTGTTTGACTTTTGAACATTTGACAGACCGATGTTTGGTTTCTTACAATTAGGCCACTTGCTAAATCCTCACTGGTCCTCCAGTCCCTTTCTCTGGTAAATCCAATGCTCTGCTGGTTTGACTAGTACAATGGAAAGATGATGTAAGTGGTCTCCATCTGCTGGTCAAACCTGTCGTATGGCATGTACCTTCCCCCCTGCCCCCACTTACTCCCCCCCACCTCAACTTCTGACATCTGATTCCTTTTTATTCCTTCCAAGGCAACAACAATTATGAATTGTGCATGCTAACTTTGGAAACATTTCACAAAATACATGCTAGAAAAGTTATGAATTATTATTATAAACTTCCCCCCCATAGCAAGGTAACAGGCCATTTCACCCCACAAGCCCATCCTACCCAATTGACCCTACAATATCCAGTAAATTTTGAAAGGTGGAGGAAACCAGAGCATCCAGAGGAAACCCACGCTGACCCAGGGAGAACTCCTTACAGACTGTATGGGATTCGAACGTGTGTCTCCCCCCCCCCCCCCCACTTCCGATCACTGGTGCTGTAACATCGCTATGCCAACCGTGGCACCCTTATGCTAACCATGCCGTTCCTAATAATGTGGTTGTTGGAAGCAAGTTCCTGTATTAGTGCCTCCCTGAGAGAGAGAACTGAGACAAGATTTCTCAATGACTGTGAGAAATTACATGGATGGAAAGAAATAAAGGAAGAGAAATTAGAAACATATTTGGCACATTTGACATTGAGTCCATAAGGCTGCAGCTTGTCCAGATGGAAGATGAGCTTTTGTTTTTCAAGCTTGCATTGGACCTCATGGTAACAGACAGACAGACAGAGAGAGTGGGAGTGTGATAGAGAACTAAACTGGTGCAGATACCTCATGGAGCAGCATTTTACTGTGGGGTTTCATGTTCAAGTTGATTTCAAAGTTAAGGAAATACTCAATGAGACTAAAAAGAAAACCCATCTGTTTTGAAATATCACAATATGTAATTATATTTCAAAAAATCTAATCCCATGATTTTGGAACTAAATTATCTCAGAAAAATCACCAAACATGTAAACTTGCATCCTTTATTCAAAAAAAATCTCAAATACAAGTGAATTCAACATAAAAAAAAATAATAGAATCAATAACATATACGTACCTACCTCCATTCACTAATAATGTACAAATATTTATTTATTACATCATCATTTATTATTCAGCTCATTAAAATCAAAGTACCAATCACCAGATGTTCGACAATCTCACATCTCACAAGGAACAAGGTTAGGGCTGGTGGCAGATTAACTCCTGCTTATCAATACGTCTTTCCATCTTATCTGGGCAGACCATTCAGGGCAGTGGTTCTCCACCTTTTTCTTTCCACTCGCATACCGCTTTAAATATTCCCTATGCCACTGGTGCTCTGTGATTAGTAAGGGATGGCTTAAGGTGGGATGTGAGTGGGAAGGGAAGGTTGAGAATCACTGCTCTAGACCCAAATGTTTCTGAAATATTTTGCTGGAGATAAATGGTCATTGCCCCATTTCCTTTGGAGTTCTGAAACCGTGCACAGAACGAGTCAATTAGATGCGATTAAAACAGTGGTTTTCAACCTTTTTCTTCCCATTCACATCCCACCTTAAGCAATTCCTTACTAATCACAGAGCACCGATGGCATAGGGAATACTTAAGATGGGATGTGAGTGGAAAGGAAAAGGTTGAGAACCACTGATCAGGGCATTCATTTAAGGACCATTTCTCGTGACTAGCTTTCTTTTAAAAGAATTGTAAAAAATGACCAACAAACATGAAATTAGCTTTGGGTAAAGTTTAGGCAACAACTACAATTTGGAGTTTGGGCAAAGACCATGATGGATGGGTTCTGAAGGAAATGGCAGAAGTTATAGATGGTCATATTCCAAAATTCCTTGGATTCTGGGCAGGTCCTGGCAGACTGGAAGACAGCAAATGTCACGCCACTTTTTAAGAAGGGATGTAGGCAAAATACTGGAAATTATCGGCCAATTAGCTTGACGTCTGTAGTTGGAAAAATGCTTGAAGCCGTCATTAAAGATGAAATAGTGAAACTTTTGGAACGTAAGGGTTCAATCAGGCAGATGCAGCATGGTTTTAGAAAGGGAAGATCTTGTTTGACAAACTTGTTAGGATTCTTTGAGGATATAATGGGTGCGGTGGATAGAGGGGAACAGGTTGATGCTGTATATTTGGATTTCCAGAAAGCGTTTGATAAGATGCCGCACAAGAGAGTTATCAGTAAGTTACAGGAAAGTGGAGTCCGGGGAAGTATATTGGCATGGATCAAAAATTGGTTGTCTGACAGGAGGCAGAGAGTCGAGATAAGTGGGAGTTTTTTAGGTTGGCAGAGAGTGGTAAGTGGGGTGCCGCAGGGGTCAGTGCTAGGCCCACAACTGTTCATCATTTACATTGATGACTTGGAGGAGGGGACAAAATGTGGTGTAGCCAAGTTTGCGGATGACACCAAATTGAGTGGAAGAGCAAATTGTAATGAGGATGTGGAGAGTTTGCAAAGGGATATAGTTAAGCTGGATGAGTGGGCAAAGGTCTGGCAGATGGAGTACAATGTTATCCACTTTGGCAAGAAAAATAAAAGAGCTGAATATTATTTAAAGGGTGAAAAACTACAGCATGCTGTTGTGCAGAGGGACTTAGGAGTGCTTGTGCATGAATCGCAAAAAGAGGTTGCAGGTGCAGCAGGTTATTAAGAAGGCAAATGGAATGTTGGCCTTCATCACAAGAGAAATTGAAGTCAGGAGTAGGGAGGTAATGTTGCAACTGTATAAGGTACTGGTGAGACCGCACCTGGAGTACTGTGTCAAGTTCTGGTCTCCATATTTGAGGAAGGATATACTGGCTTTGGAGACAATCCAGAGGAGGTTTACTAGGTTGATCCCTGGGATGAAGGGGTTGACTTATGATGAAAGATTAAATCGTCTAGGATTGTATTCGCTCGAGTTCAGAAGAATGAGAGGAGATCTTATAGAAACATATGGCATTATGAAGGGTATGGATAGGATAGATGTAGGAAGGTTTTTTTGAGCTGGCCGGGGAAACTAAAACGAGAGGACATAGTCTCAAGATTCAGGGGAATAGATTTAGGACAGGGATGAGGAAAAATAGTTTTTCCAAGAGAGTAGTGAATGTTTGGAATTCTCTATCGAGGCAAGTGGTTGAGGCTACTTCATTAAAAATATTTAAAATTCGGTTAGATAAATTTTTACAAGATAGAGGAATTAGGGGATATGGGGAGAAGGCAGGTAGGTGGAGTTAGGTCATAAATTAGATCAGCCATGATCGTATTGAATGGCGGAGCAGACTCGATGGGCCATTTTTGGCCTACTCCTGGGGGACTTCCTATGTTCCTATGTTTCTAGAGACAGCTAAACGAATGAGTGAAAGTTTAGATCAAAAAAACCTGCTCAATTATTTGAGATTTTATTGCCTTAGTGGTTAATTACAATTTTCAAGCAAAAGATTTTTTTTTCTGTTTCCATAGTGAATGTTCCATCAACACTTGCTGATGTCATGACCAGGCATGAGACGATACAATCATTCAACAAAACTGGCAAACTTCCACCAACGGGCATTTACCGTTCCCTAAGATTCCCAGAGACATCATGCAGCAAAACACTGTCTAACAAAATGGGACTGCATGACTCCATGGCCAACCACATCAATATGAAGAACCAACGGGTACTGGCGAGCCCAACCTCCACCAGCCACTTAAGTGGAGAATTCAGTGACTGGCACCTCTGGAAGTGTGGACAGTGCTTTAAGACCTTCACCCAGCGGATTCTTCTACAGATGCACGTGTGTCCACAAAATCCAGACAGGTAATGATAATGGAGATGCCATGAACTGATAGCTTAAACTTGCATCATTCTGCATTGTGGGACAATCTAATGAAAGAGTCCTTGGTCAATCTCCAGCTACAGCAGCTTTTAATGGAGGCTTCAGACATGGAGGAGTGGCTGGAGAAATTGAGGTTTATGAATGAGAACTTCAAGCGCAAGGGAGAATGTGCATGAATTAAAAGCCCATGTAATTAGAAGAAGTGTATCAAAATGGATTGGCTGCTTCATAGAAAATAGAGAGTTGCAATAAATGGCTCCTTTTCAGATTGGAAGGGAATAACTAGTGGAGTACCCAAAGGATCAGTTCTTGGCCCATAATTATTGGTTATTTACATCAATAACCCAGGGGATGTAACAATATATAACTTTTCCAAATTTGGTGATGATTTGAAAAGGGCCTGTTGTGATAAGGATGCTGTGGCTCTGCAGTGGGAGATAGAATGAGAGAGAGGACAAAAGACGGCCAAATGGACTTTTCAGTGTGAGGTTGTGTAATTTGGTTAGACAAATCAAGAGGTAGATTATTATCTAATTGGTGAGAGACTGCAAATGAATTACAAAGGGATCAAGATGTTCTTGTTCATGAATCACAAAAAGCTAGCTGGCAGGTCCAACAAGTAGTTAAGAAGGCAAATGATGTCTTGACTTTCAATGCAAAGGAGTTGGTATTTAAAAATAGGGAGGTTTTGTTGCAATTGCACAGGGTGTTGGTGAGGTCTTCCCTGAGTCCAGTTTTAGTGCCCTTAACTAAAGAAATGATATAGAAATATTGAAGGCAGCACATTGGAGATTCATTAGATTAATTTCTGGGATACAAAAGTTTTCCTGCCAAGAGAGATGAGAAGAATGAGAGGTGGCCTTACTCAAACCTATAAGATACTAATAGACTTAACAGGGTAGATGTCAATATATATTTTCACGAGTGAGGGACTCTAGAACAAAGGAACATAACTACAAGATAAGAAGCTGGTTGTTCAAAACTGAGGTAGGTAGAATTTTCTAGATGCAGAGGGTAGTGATTCACTAAAATTCTCTTCCCTGGCACGTGGTGGAAGCTATGTCTTTAAAAGTATTTAAAGCAAAGATAGATAAAGATTTGATTGATTGAAGAATAGAAGCAAAATGGCACAGAAGAGGAACTGAGGCCAGCCATGATCGTGTTAAATGGTAGGGCAGGCTTAATGCACCTTGCTCTTGTGCTATTCTCTCACACTGCTGCTGGAGAGTGCAGAGAGAGCCAAGGAACGAGTGCCAGTCGTGCAGACGAGAAGGAGCAGTGAGCTTGTTTCATCGGATTGTGGAGTCTTAAACCAGAGCTGCAATTTCAGGATAAGAGATGGATCATTTAGGTCCAAGATGAGGATCAATCTCTTCTCACCAGGTGGGGAATTTTCAGAATTTTTGAATCTGAGTTTCCATATTTCTGAAACCTAAAGGAATCAAGGGAATATTGTACAGGAAAGTGACATGGAAATAGTAAGCCCAAGATGAGGATAAATCTCTTCTCAGCAGGTGGGGAATTTTCAGAATTTTTGAATCTGTGTTTCCATATTTCTGAAACCTAAAGGAATCAAGGGAATATTGTACAGGAAAGTGACATGGAAATAGATGATCCACGATCTTGATAAAGAGTAGAGTTGGTTAAAAGGACCAGACGGTTTACTCCCTATTCCTATTTTTTAATATTCTTAATGGTCCCTCACCAGCAAAACTATCTTGGAAATGTTTTTCTCTTTGTAAGATTTTTGCATGAACTCCAACTGAATTTAAAAGAACAACCAGTCCAAGAATTACTTTATTTATTTTAAATGAAATTGAGATTCACAGGTTAGTTGGAATATATATTTTTTAAACATTTGGGAAATGTTTAACCTTTTACAAAGTTCTTGAAACTCCTTAAAACACGTACACATTGGTGTTGAGTGAAATGCATTTCAGCTTCAGAACATACATTGGTTTTGGGTGCTGGGGAGTTTTGAGGAACAAAGGACCTTGATGTACAAGTTCAGAGATCCCTAAAGTTGACAGGGTGGTGAAGAAGCCAGATGGGAAGATGCCTTTATCAGCCAGGACATCGAATGTGAGACAGGAGGTCTTAGTGTTGTTTAGGTCATAGTTGGAATATTATGTATCTCACTGTTGGAAGGATGTGATTGTGCTAGAGTGAGTGCAGAGAAGGGGTTGCTTGGAATGAAATATTTCAGATATAAGAAATCACTGGAGAGTTTGGGTTGGTTTTCCTTGGAGCTGGGGAGGTTGGGGCGAGGTGATGGGTGGGGGGGGGAGGGCGGGAGTATTCGTAAAGATATAGGAAATATTGAGGTAAAGGTGGGAATAAGAAACTTTCCTCTCTGTCAGTTTGTCTAAAACCTGAAGCTATGGGTTTAAGGTGTGGAATGAAAGGGGAAACAAGGAAGATTTTTTTCTCTAGTAGAAGAATGTCAGAAAAATTAAATATTACTACAAGGTAAGGGCATTTTTCCACCTAGACAGTGATTGCAATTTGGAATACATGCCCTGACTGAATGGTGGATACTAAACGCTGGATGAATATAGATAAGTACTTCAAATATTCTTTTTCCATCAATTGTGTCTCCTGTAGGAAAGCAATATCCACCTTCATCTTCTTAATGTAATCCAAAACACGCTTCCTCTTTATCGGATCATTCATCCCTTTCACATTAAATGTCGCAAAATTCAATTTACTAATTTTATCTTAAAAAACAACTTTTAACACAACCAACCCATTAGCACATTGAAGCTCTTGTTAGACACCCCCCCAAACCCCTCTAAAGAAAATAAAACCCTCTAAAGAAAAAAAAGAAAAAACCCACAGAAGTGGTACCCCCCTCTATTGACTGGGTGTGGTCTAAATCACTAGTGGTATCCGCCCCCCCCCCCAGCTGATATTCATATATCTCAATATTTCACTTAAATACCAATCTCAATTCAATCCACCACCCCCACAAATCTGCCAGATTTGCTCCTGAACATCAACTGCAACAGCAGGTGGGTCCTCCTCTACCTTCTGGTTCGAATGCTGATTTTGACCATTTTTCTTGCTACTCCCCTTCACAGCACCATTGCACTTCGGAGAACCATTTGCTTTTGATTTCTGTAACTCAAAACTCTGAGAATTATTTGGCAAAGAATTAGCAAAAGACAAAGCATCAGCCTCATCATCAAAAAATTCAGCCTGGAAATCTCCATAAAACATCTTCAACACAGCAGGATACCTAAAAGCAAACCGATAACCCTTCTTCCATAACACAGCTTTTGCCGGATTAAATTCTTTCCGATGACATATCACATCTTGACTCAGATCTGGATAGAAAAAGACTCTACGTCCCTGGATCATCATACAGCCTTGATTCTGCCAAGCTTTCTGAATTGCCAATCGTAAAATTAACTCACGATCTTGATATCTTAAACAACGAATAAGAACTGCCCATGGAGATTGATCAGGAAAAGGTTGTCTTCATAACACTCTATGTGCTCTATCCAATTCCAATCCTTCAGGAAAAGCGTCTTTTCCCAACACTTCAGGGATCCATTTCCGAAAAAACTTCACCAGATCCATTCCTTCAGAATCTTCTGGCAAACCCACTATTTTAACATTGTTACATCTGCTTTGATTTTTCAAACAAATTAATCTTCTGCATAAACTCACACTTCTGAACCTTCCAATCTGTTAAACAGTATTCCAAATAATCTATTCGTTCAGTATATCGATCTACAGTATCAGTACAATCACGAAATGCTCACTTAATATCCTTAAATTCCCCTGAACCACATCCTCTTCTCAAACATTTAACCAGATCTTGTTAATTGATGCCACTTCCCCTCTGAATTCAGCAAATTGAAACTTGCTTTCTTGAGAACCTTGAGTAACTTGATCAGCCATATTATCCATATGTCGCATAAAGTCCTCTGAAACAGAAAGTGTAGTATCTTCTTCTACCTGCACTGTTTTGAAAGTCTGTAGAGTTGGAGATTTACTTCTAGAAGTTTTTGGAAGTTTTTGAAAGATTTGAGGTCTACCTTTAGTTAGTCTGGCAGCTTTCATTATCAAATCCAAATCTTCTTCAGGGTATTCCTCCATCTCCTCTTCTTCTCCTTCCACCATTAAAGCAGATGCGGCTACAGACGCTGCCACTGCCTGGGCCTCCCAACTCCAGGTCAACATCCCCTCCCACATAGGTCCAACATGTTCGGAGCATTGGTGGAGGGTCAGCCCCATTATTGGGGCCTGTTCTGAAGTGACACACATGCGCGAATCCTCTTGCATGCCCAGTCCTGACTGGGCCTCGTGATCGAGGCCTGACATTTACGGGCTCGGCACATCGGCAGATAGTCCGACATGCTCGAGACCTCGATCGGGTGTCGGGCCCCCGCTCGCAGAGGCCTCCACGTCCCCGGGAATGCGCTCTGGATCGCGAATGTGTCACTTCCCGAATGAATGGGCGACGTCGGCGCCATCTTGTGTCGAAGGTGCTGGAGTCAACATTACCTTCGCCTGGCTGATCTTTGAGGTCTTCAGATGCTCCAAAATCGATCTCTGGGGATCCTTCAACAAGGTAGGCCTCAGTTCCTCTGCACTTCCCACTCTTAAAATGTGCTTTTTTTTTAAAGTTTGACTTTTAATGGCTCTCATTATATCTGTCAAAACTCTTTAAAATCTTATAACAAACACTTTTAGTATTCTAACAGTTTTAAAAATTCGGGTATTAAATATTTAACTTGGGAGAGGTGGAATCTCACGTCTATTCCCTACGCCATCTTGCCACATCCCCAATGTAGATAAGTACTTATCTATAAACAGAAACAGCATTCTCTCTGTGCCCCATGACTTTGTGACCCTGAAGAGCCTTGAATCAGACGTTAAAAACAGAAGAATTTGGAAATATTCAGCTAATCAGGTAACATTTGTGAACAGAGAAATGGGGTCATGCCAATAAACTTGTATCAGATGAACAGTTTTTATCCCATTGTGGTTTGTGAATCAGATGGGTATTTTTTTTAATCTCAAAGTTTTTTTGGCCATCATTGCTGATGTTAGATTTATTTAATGATTTGAACTTAAATTCCGACACTGCCTGGTTGGAATTGAAGCTCAATTCTCTATTTAAATAGTCCAGGAGCCTGCACTGCTGTAGTATATCTAATTACCAGGAACAAAGTCCAGGCTATGCATCTGTGTTTGCATATTCCTAATGTGCGAATCACTCTTCAAATCTAATTAACTGGCAGTGTGTAATGAATTGTGAATTTTGCTTAGCCACCTCTTTTTTAATGTGTACACAATCATCAATCCACTGAGTCTGTCAGGAGGAAATATCTGCTCAATAACATTGAGGAATATTGCTGTCAATCATTCAATCCATTACAGGGATTGTTTCAGTGAATCTGAAATAATTGCACCTTTAAGGATCTTCCTCTAAAAGTTAATTATTTTTGGTGCACATACATTTCTCATGCTCAAAGAAACGATTTCTATAATTGGCGCTGAGGAATGAATTTAACTGTAACATCGACAGCTGACAATAAAATACATCTTCCTTAGTTAGACCTTGATATGAAATAAGTTTAGATAAAAATCTATTGGACCAATGTTAACTCAAAACTTCCTGAAAAAGCATTCTGATTACAATATTGGTCTCGAATATACTGCTATTTTGAATTTTCTCATATTCCAAAACAGTGTCGGTATTAATTAATTTGAAAATTGTAGAAGAAATAATGGGAAAAGCCAGTGCTTTATTACAAAAATTATTGTTTTCCAAATAAAAATATGATAAAGCCATAGTTTTAAAACATTTAGGTGCATCTGACTTTCTTAAGTTATTGCAGATTTAGCAAAAAAAACCTTTTAAAATATATATGCAAGATAAATATTTCCTGATGCCATGGATTCCATAGGGGATAAAGATGGTCTGAATGTTTGTCAATATCAAATATTTATGGCGTTGAAGTGTGAGTGAGATTCAGCAGAACTAGATACTCCTGGATTGAAGAGTGTTTCTTTTTTAAATTATCTGTGCTTCTGTTCACCTTCCTTTCTCAGTTTTTCCCTGAATTGCTATTTTTTTTTCCATAATCTTCAGATTTAATACTAAAACTTTAATCCTGAATGTATTTATCTTAATGCCTTCCTTGAATCTGTTTGGATGTCAGAGTAAAAATGAATTAATAATACAGTATTTATCTAATTTACTCCATTTCTCTGAAAATTCTGACAGTCTCTCTCCAGAACGTTCCGACTTATGTTCAAAAGCAAAAGAGTCCATGGCACAGGGATCTGCTGTAACTGAGATCAGCCAGTTCTCCTACATAACAAAAGGTTGCAATAATGTGAACATTGGAATTATAGGAAAAATAAAAATGGCATTTCATGTCTACCATAAAACAAATTACTGTTAGTGTCTTCTTTCTTCTTTGGCTTGGCTTCGCGGACGAAGATTTATGGAGGGGGTAAAAAGTCCACGTCAGCTGCAGGCTCGTTTGTGGCTGACCAGTCCGATGCGGGACAGGCAGACACGATTGCAGCGGTTGCAAAGGAAAATTGGTTGGTTGGGGTTGGGTGTTGGGTTTTTCCTCCTTTGCCTTTTGTCAGTGAGGTGGGCTCTGCGGTCTTCTTCAAAGGAGGCTGCTGCCCGCCAAACTGTGAGGCGCCAAGATGCACGGTTTGAGGCGTTATCAGCCCACTGGCGGTGGTCAATGTGGCAGGCACCAAGAGATTTCTTTAGGCAGTCCTTGTACCTTTTCTTTGGTGCACCTCTGTCACGGTGGCCAGTGGAGAGCTCGCCATATAATACGATCTTGGGAAGGCGATGGTCCTCCATTCTGGAGACGTGACCCATCCAGCGCAGCTGGATCTTCAGCAGCGTGGACTCGATGCTGTCGACCTCTGCCATCTCGAGTACCTCGACGTTAGGGGTGTGAGCGCTCCAATGGATGTTGAGGATGGGGCGGAGACAACGCTGGTGGAAGCGTTCTAGGAGCCGTAGGTGGTGCCGGTAGAGGACCCATGATTCGGAGCCGAACAGGAGTGTGGGTATGACAACGGCTCTGTATACGCTTATCTTTGTGAGGTTTTTCAGTTGGTTGTTTTTCCAGACTCTTTTGTGTAGTCTTCCAAAGGCGCTATTTGCCTTGGCGAGTCTGTTGTCTATCTCATTGTCGATCCTTGCATCTGATGAAATGGTGCAGCCGAGATAGGTAAACTGGTTGACCGTTTTGAGTTTTGTGTGCCCGATGGAGATGTGGGGGGGCTGGTAGTCATGGTGGGGAGCTGGCTGATGGAGGACCTCAGTTTTCTTCAGGCTGACTTCCAGGCCAAACATTTTGGCAGTTTCCGCAAAGCAGGACGTCAAGCACTGAAGAGCTGGCTCTGAATGGGCAACTAAAGCGGCATCATCTGCAAAGAGTAGTTCACGGACAAGTTTCTCTTGTGTCTTGGTGTGAGCTTGCAGGCGCCTCAGATTGAAGAGACTGCCATCCGTGCGGTACCAGATGTAAACAGCGTCTTCATTGTTGGGGTCTTTCATGGCTTGGTTCAGCATCATGCTGAAGAAGATTGAAAAGAGGGTTGGTGCGAGAACACAGCCTTGCTTCACGCCATTGTTAATGGAGAAGGGTTCAGAGAGCTCATTGCTGTATCTGACCCGACCTTGTTGGTTTTCGTGCAGTTGGATAATCATGTTGAGGAACTTTGGGGGACATCCGATGCGCTCTAGTATTTGCCAAAGCCCTTTCCTGCTCACGGTGTCGAAGGCTTTGGTGAGGTCAACAAAGGTGATGTAGAGTCCTTTGTTTTGTTCTCTGCACTTTTCTTGGAGCTGTCTGAGGGCAAAGACCATGTCAGTGGTTCCTCTGTTTGCGCGAAAGCCGCACTGTGATTCTGGGAGAATATTCTCGGCGACACTAGGTATTATTCTATTTAGTAGAATCCTAGCGAAGATTTTGCCTGCAATGGAGAGCAACGTGATTCCCCTGTAGTTTGAGCAGTCTGATTTCTCGCCTTTGTTTTTGTACAGGGTGATGATGGTGGCATCACGAAGATCCTGAGGCAGTTTACCTTGGTCCCAACAAAGCTTGAAAAACTCATGCAGTTTGGCATGCAGAGTTTTGCCGCCAGCCTTCCAGACTTCTGGGGGGATTCCATCCATACCTGATGCTTTGCCACTTTTCAGTTGTTCGATTGCCTTATATGTCTCATCCAGGGTGGGAACCTCATCCAGCTCTAGCCTTAGGGGCTGTTGAGGGAGCTGGAGCAGGGCGGAATCTTGGACTGAGCGGTTGGTACTGAAAAGAGATTGGAAGTGTTCTGACCATCGGTTGAGGATGGAGATCTTGTCGCTGAGGAGGACTTTGCCGTCTGAGCTGCGCAGCGGGCTTTGGACTTGGGGTGAGGGGCCGAACACAGCCTTTAGAGCCTCGTAGAAACCCCTGAAGTCGCCAATGTCCGCGCTGAGCTGTGTTCGCTTGGCGAGGCTAGTCCACCACTCATTTTGGATCTCCCGGAGTTTGCGCTGAAGATGGCTGCATGCGCGACGGAAGGCTTGTTTTTTCTCTGGACAGGACGGCTTTGTAAGGTGAGCCTGGTGGGCAGCTCGCTTCTTTGCCAGCAGCTCCTGGATTTCCTGGCTGTTTTCGTCAAACCAGTCCTTGTTTTTCCTGGAGGAGAAGCCCAGTACCTCTTCAGTGGATTGCAGTATGGTAGTCTTCAACTGATCCCAGAGGGTTTCAGGGGACAGGTCCGTGAGGCGGGTTGCAACGTCGAGCTTTGCTTTGAGGTTTGCCTGGAAGTTTCCTCTCGCTTTGGAAGACTACACAAAAGAGTCTGGAAAAACAACCAACTGAAAAACCTCACAAAGATAAGCGTATACAGAGCCGTTGTCATACCCACACTCCTGTTCGGCTCCGAATCATGGGTCCTCTACCGGCACCACCTACGGCTCCTAGAACGCTTCCACCAGTGTTGTCTCCGCTCCATCCTCAACATCCATTGGAGCGCTCACACCCCTAACGTCGAGGTACTCGAGATGGCAGAGGTCGACAGCATCGAGTCCACGCTGCTGAAGATCCAGCTGCGCTGGATGGGTCACGTCTCCAGAATGGAGGACCATCGCCTTCCCAAGATCGTATTATATGGCGAGCTCTCCACTGGCCACCGTGACAGAGGTGCACCAAAGAAAAGGTACAAGGACTGCCTAAAGAAATCTCTTGGTGCCTGCCACATTGACCACCGCCAGTGGGCTGATAACGCCTCAAACCGTGCATCTTGGCGCCTCACAGTTTGGCGGGCAGCAGCCTCCTTTGAAGAAGACCGCAGAGCCCACCTCACTGACAAAAGGCAAAGGAGGAAAAACCCAACACCCAACCCCAACCAACCAATTTTCCCTTGCAACCGCTGCAATCGTGTCTGCCTGTCCCGCATCGGACTGGTCAGCCACAAACGAGCCTGCAGCTGACGTGGACTTTTTACCCCCTCCATAAATCTTCGTCCGCGAAGCCAAGCCAAAGACGAAAATACACTGTTAGTGTATTTTACAGATTAAAGGAATCTCTGATACAATGAAGCATTAGAATCGAAAGCTCAGATGTTCATTTAGCCATTGATTCAGTATTTACACAAAGCAAATTATATTCAGATTTAGAAATAAGGTAAAACAATGTTCTCTATATTTTTAATACTTAGGCCACATTTGACCATATTGCTTCAAGCTAAGAACAAATAATGAGTGATAATCGAACAAGATGGGGTTATGGACCATTGTCTGCACCAGTGATGTTTACAGTTAAACACTGATATGTAGAGAATCCTTCATTCCCAACGACATAGCACAGAGCATTGCCAAACGTGACAACTTATCTCATTGATGGTGTAACAGAATCAAAGTTACCTTTTAAGACCTTATGTTGATTCTTAAGGACCAATCCTCCACTTGCCACATGCTTGAAGGTATTTTTGTAATGTTATATGTGAAATTGATACCATTAAGCCTTTGAACTCAATGACACTGTTTTTGGGAATGATCAACAAGACATAAACTCTGTGTCCCCATTTTCCAGGACTAATTTTACAGCCAACCACCAGCTGGTCTATATTGGTGTTCGTATCGTAGTTTACCCATAGACCCAGTCCGGAATATATATTATGGAATGGACAGTGTGCAGACAGTTAAAATACTCTGGCAATAGACTGTAGGAAAGTATGATTAAGTGCAACGATAGTGAGGATTTATAGATAATAATTGTAGGTAATACTGCCATTACTGCAAATATGCTTGGACATTTATAACATCCGTTGAAACTGACACAATGTGTAGGTGTAAGTGAGGTTGAGTTCAGAATGCTAAATAACATCCACTGCTTTCATCCACGCCTACATTAGGTTGCTTGCAATATTATGTCAAATAAAAGCCAGCGAAGCTGACATGTATCTCTAGTATCGTCGACACTTCTAAACTCAATACTTAAAAAGTATGAATAATGCTTGACTTATAATTGAGAACCTGATGGTGTTTCTTCTTACTATTTGTCAATCCTTGTTAGAGAACCTGAGGGGTTCATCAAAGACATTGCCAGTTTTCATTACGACCAACTTACGACCACTTTTCTGCAAAGATCAAGTGAAATTCAAATCCCCAAGGTTTGCCGAGAAAGTGCACACAGAACATTTACGTTAAGATTCCATCAGCTCGAGCTGCTTTTTTGCTACAAGCAATTTTATCGGTAAACTGTAATATACAAAGAAAAGGCAACAATAATAAAGTTAATTACAGCATCCTTGCCACATTACATGATTTGAATAAGGGTAGAATGAATATTCCATTACTGAGGAGCACTTAAAACTAGATGTGAAAATCACACAAATAATATTTCAGAAATTGGCTTGAAATTTTGTAAAATATCAGTGTTATGGTGTTTTCAGTTTATGCCCTCCAGTGACAACATGAGGAAGTACATTTCATACAATCCCTTTGTTTCGTAGAAGAAGCAATATTTAGGTAACACGTTCTTGGCAACTCAGTATCAAGCTTTTAAAATGGTTGCACCATTTTAATAGAGTTTAAATAGAGTTCTGGCACCAATTTCTAACCCTTTCAGGGGTAAGACACTGGCTTCTGTTTCCACCTCCCACCCTTCCCCCGCAAACTCTGTACTTTGAAAACTAATGACAGTGCGAGATATTAGTTCCCCCATTATTGGCAATAGCGCGTCCATTGGAATGTGTTACACTTTGCAATGATCAGGTTACTATTTGTGATCACCCAATTATTCCTGCTGGGTTTTTTTTTGCAGATCACTTGTGATTGAGTCACATGAATTGACTACCAATGATATCACCGACTGACTGAGTGCTGCAGGGACATCACCGCACAGATGAATCGCAAGGCAGCAGTGTGTCATTTCAGTTGGTCACTAAAAGATCACAATTTATTATTACAAAAAAAGGAAAAAAAAACAGCCAATGAACAGAATCTGATGGAATTAGGCAAATTCAAGTCAAAATAAATTGAATGTTCCACAAATAACTAATGGAAAATCCCACTTCCTTTTTAAAAAATATTTTATTTGACTTGCAGTAACTATGAACGTTATAATAATGCAAATATCAAAAACAATCAATTGTATGCATGATGGTTTTCGCCCCACCACCAAAGAAACCCTCCCTCAAAACCAAACCCCCTCCCAAAGAAAAAAGACTTAAAATACAACTTTATAGCTATTGGTACAAGCCTGAAGGACTCCAAAACCCAGCTGCAATAGATATTCACCATGCCAAATGGTTATTTAAACAAAAGTTGTTTTTAATTATCTTTAAACATGAAAATAGAATCAAAATTTAACTTATCTCTATTTTTAACTTACTTAACTTGACCCAACTTTACCCCCTTCTAATTCTAAATGCACATGTATGTAATGTGTGTGTAAATTTACGAAAGTTCTTTGGTTTACAGTTCAAACTCACTTCTCATTCTTCCAAGTTCTCTGGTGCAGGCAATTCTTAAACTGTGCACAGAATTTAACTTGTATAAAGTTCACCAGGCTTTGGTGCTTGAAAGTTACTGCTCAGAAGGTTCTTGTAGATTTTGTAGAGAGAGAGATGTGTGGTTGCAGGATTTCCACAACTGAGGTACTGCCGTTAGTCACCTCAATGTCTTACTGATGAAGCTTGCCCCATCAGGGTTCTCCAGATGATAACCTCTTTCTTTTAGGCTATCATAGAGTTCTGTTCTGTTCCACTTATTCCAAGAGAAACACTTGACAGCTCATTTTCTCCTCTTGCATGACACACAAGAGTAGGCCATCCTCCACTCTGAAGCTTCTGTTTCAGTTCCAACAAGCTTCTCCTGGCTGACACTGTTCAGTCTCCCTCACTCTCTGAGACACTGACTCTCAAACTGCCAGAAAGCCCATGTGACTCTCTCTCTCTTGCAAAAAGACACCTGACCTTCTCCAGCAAACAATAGAAGTCAATCTTCTGGTTCATCTATTGTTTTTAGGTAAACAAGAACCCATTAGTGACCTTTCTGTGATCACTCCAAAACTCTGCAAAGAGCTATCAATAGAAATCATGTCTCCTGCTTGTTGCTTTAAAGACAATAATTCATTCATTCCACAAGTCAATTCAATAAACACCTATTTGTGAAGTCTCCATAGGTATTCCTCACAATTTCTGCAAAGTCACTGTGGATATGAATTCTTCAGTATTTCAAGTAAGGGGATCTGTTTTAAAGTGTGTGTATGTATGTAACCTACTCTACTTTTTCCAATTTATCTCCCAAAAATATTTCTATATATTCTGTCACAGTATATATAAGAAAGAAAACAGAAAATCTTTGGATTGCAAATCACCAGTTCTAACAAAAATTACAGAGGAGAATCTTGCTGGTCTAGAGGTATAAGAAGGGTCCTTACAAATTTAATCCCATTATTTGGGTATGCAGGCACCAAATTTGTAAAAAACATAGGATATTTATTCTTTAAAGGATGTGATTTTTTTTCCTAGAGGAATACAACTTTGGATTTCAGCATGTCACCAAAATCCCACATCCTTCAATTTGAAAATTAATGGACTGTATTGTTTCTTGATTGTATCTGCACAGAACTTCATGGTATACATCACCTCCGACTGCAATATTATTGAAAATTGACTGGTTGTCTTTCAGGCCATACCAATGTGGACATTGCTCTCAGTCCTTCTCCCAGCCTTCAGAGTTGAGGAATCACGTGGTTACTCACTCTAGTGACAGACCTTTTAAATGTGGCTACTGTGGACGTGCCTTTGCTGGAGCCACAACATTGAACAATCACATTCGGACACATACAGGGGAAAAACCATTTAAGTAAGTAATCAAAACAAATGAAGAAATTGGCCAAAATGTCAGCAAATTCTCCTGACGATATTTTAGTGTAGCAGATGGTAGCAAGTTTCAGAGATTATTGAGTTACTTGTGACATTTTAGAAAAGAGAAGTCAGATATTTGAGAAAATGTTTTGCTCCAGTTTTATTTACATTAAATTGAGTTATTATTTTATTAATTGTACCATAAAGGATAACATGCAAGTTTGTTATTTTTTTCTCTGTAGTCACAAGTTTCTGCACACTGTGATTAATTTTATTTTAAATTGCAAGTCACTTAGGTATTTGTGTGTGCATGTTTGCTGTTAAACGATGAAGTTTTCTGTTAGTAGTGTGGAGGTCAAAATTCCCAGGCAATGACAAAGGTTCATTATGTCCCTATGGCTTGAGAGATGGTGTGGGCCTTCATTTCCCAGTAATGAATTGGAGTCATTTTAATCTAACACAAGTTCGCTGGTTTGAAAATAGATGAGCTGTATCTTCTTTCTCGTGAAGTTTTTCTTATAAAACAGCCAATCAACACTCCCAGTCTATCTAATCAGCATACCTTAGAGTTTTCCTAATGTGGGCCAGGATGGAGTAGAACACAGGGCTCTCTAGTGACTAGGAGCTCTATGCCACAACTTCAGCATATCCTGCCTTAATTTTTTTTTTGTTCTGATCAGATTTGAGCAAACTATGGGCAGGTCAAATAAAGTTTTAGCTTTGCAGCAGACTGATTGTAACCTAAAAAAAAATCCAGGGCAATGGGCCACATTTGAAAAATTCTAACATGCAAATCCAAACACTAATCTCCAACTCCAATGAGCTCTTTCTAATGTTGCAGAAATATTACTACCAATTGAAAACAACTTGGTATGTTGGTTCCCAGCAGGCGCTGGCCGCCTCATGGTCATAGTCCGTTCATTTAATTGTGCCTAATATAGCTGTTCATGTGATCCATGGATTTCCCCATTATATTTTAGGTTTTATATTGGGATGCATCGCCCTTTCTTCATGGTTGGGAGCACGAGTGAAAAACTGGCAAAGAGGTGACCAACAACCAGAGTTATTGTTGGTACATCTTCAACTATTACAAATTGACCTCTGGTCGAACTTTTAGGCAAAACAACACTAAAATGGGTGAAAGCTTTATTTTTACACAATAATGAAATCAAATCATTATATCAGAAAAAGCATGCACAAGCATTTAAGGTCAGAAGAACCTGGCCAGAGAAATTTGCTGTTTGCTGTACATTTGAGTAAAGACTTTAACTTTGTGTTTATGGCGATCTCCATTTTATATATTTCACTGTTCTGAGTCAGATTGTTGTGTAAAGAATGCACAGTGGCTGGCAGTAGAAGCCCCATTCAAACAGTACAGTACATCAGCTATGGCTATGGTTGGTGAGCTGAAATCTGCATGGCTGACTTAGAGGTATAAATCAGTGAATAGGAAAAATGACTAGAATAGCATGGGGCCAGTGCTGAGTTCTGTGCTGGTCTCCACTACCATTATCATCCACTCCCTGCATAATTTCACCTGCAGTGGACATTCTCCAGATTCTTGCCTCGAATGGAACATTTCAACAAAGAGGAAAGAAGGACAGGCCAAGATCTGTTGGAGTGAAGGGAGCTGAGAGCCATGCAGAATTCTGAGAGGTACAGATATAATAGGTGTAAGGAACTTTTCCCCATTCCAGAGGTGTTGAAAATAGAAGCCTTAGGTTTAGGAGAAGGGATACGAGATTTAGAGGGGATGTTTTTTCACCTCGAAGATGGTTGGAGTCTGGAGTGCACTGAGTTCAAATCCACCACTTTCTGTATGGAGTTTGTATGTTTTCCCAATGACGTGCGTGGGTTTTCATCAGGTGCTTTGGTTTCCTTCCACTCTCTAAAAGGCACGGGCTTATTAAGTTATTAAGTGTAATTCGGTGGCATGTGTTTCATTAGCCAGAAAGGCATTCTACTATGTTGTATATTTAAAATTAAACTTAAAGTGCATTCTAAGATTTAAGTATCTGTAAGATCATTTGAATTGCCAAGGCACAGAAGCCTATAAAAGTGTACAGCCTTATTTCCAATGCATTGGATAAAGTATGGATGGCTACTTGAAGGTCACCATGGGTGGGCCATCAGGCCTGTATCTGTGTTCTATGATGCATGGATTCCATGATTGTAATGTCAAATATAACCTATTCAGACCTGAGGCTTAAAATCATCTTGCTGTTGTGGTTTCTCCTTTCTGATATTTGCTGCGTTGCGGTACAAATGGAGTTCAGATATTCAAGGTTAACTTTTAGGTTAGGTTGGTGGAGAAGAAGGTGAATACAGTGTTGGCATTGAAATCTTGAGGAATAGAATTGTGGTAAACCACTGTTACACCGTGATTGGCTGCTGCCGGTTGGACACGCTTCCCAAGATCGATCCTACCCATAGCCCCTTGTAGGCCACCCTTTTACTTTTGGTCTGATCAGTTAAGGAGGGGGATGGTTGTTTGATGGTGTTCCAGTCTTTAGCTATTAAAAGCCTGATTGTTTCACTCTCAACCTTTTGTGAATTATTGATGGTACATCAATTTTAATTGCTAAAATTTTCAAAGGAGTATGGAACAGTATCTGAAACCAGAGAAATTTGACATTGGTCACTGTATGCCCCGAACATCTTTAAGCAGTGGCTATGACGCTTTGAAAACTTCTTGGCGGCCATCACCATGGACACCAGCACCACAGATGCAAATCGGCTGAGTCGACTCTTGTGGGTTGGGCTCCAGGTTTTCCCCATGCCAGTTCATACCAGGCAGCGATGGAGATTCTCAAGGCTCAGTATTGCTGAGCCTTGAGAAGTCTACGCAGGCATCTCAAAGCTACCAGGAAACACCACCCTGATGAGACTAGCGCTGAGTGCCTGCAGGCCCTCCGGATTCTGGGTAGAGCCTGAGATTGTAAGCCCGTGTCCGCAGGCCAGGATGCCGAGGACCTCATTAGAGATGCCTATGTTTTTGACCAAGCTCCAGGTACATACGTCAGCGATTACTGAAGCAAAGGTACTCAATTTGACAAGGGCAGTCAAGCTTACAGAGACACTAGAGGTAGCCCTCCAGAATTTCAAAGACTATTCGGCTGCCTGGTTCCTGCAGGCGTCGCTATCCTGGGACGGGGCATCATCCCACCCAGCGAGTGACTGGACTCATATACTGACCCACTACTCTAACGGCCTGACCTCAGCCCCCATGGTGGGCAATCTCCCTAGCTGTTATTTTTGCGGGCAGAGCAAACGCAAACAGCAAACCTGAGGAAACGCTGCCCTGCTGTGCTCCCGGTGCTGGAAAAAGGGACATTACGCCAAAGTCTGCCAATGTAAATGCCCACAAGATCCAGTAGTGCCACATGCAGCCATTGCTACCCCAGGCATTTCAATCAGCGCCATCTTCCCTGCACTCCAGTCACGCATGTGCAAATCATGGGAGATGCCATTTTGGACTACATGCCAAACGCCATCTTCCCTGGTGTATGAGACCACAAGAGGTCAAGGCCAGCCATCTTGGGACAGAGGGCAGCCATTTTGGGAGCACCCAACTGATTCAGACCCTGAATCAGGAGGCACCGCAAAATCTCTCCAGGACCATGATGGATGTCCAGGTAAACGGGCACGTTATCAAATGTTTATTCCATAGCAGGAGTACAGAAAGTTTTATCCACCCTGATACCACTAAAATGTTGTCCCTGAAAGTATGGCCCGCCAAACATAGGATATCTCTTGTGTCCGAATTATACTCCGCGGCCATTCATGGGTCCTGCATAGTGACCCTGACTGTTGGAGGCCTAGTATACGAACATTTCAGACTGCTCCTCATGCCTGAGCTCTGTGCTGGACTTCCAGTGTCAACTGGAGAAGGTCACCTTGCAAATAGATGGGCTCTTGCCATTTGCCCCTACCATCTGTGATGAACAGTTTTCGGACTGCCCACCAGCAGGCAATGTGTGGCCACTCAATTCTCAAGGTTGACACCCCCCCTCCACACTGTTCGCCAACCTCACTCCTGATTGCAAGCCAGTAGCCACCAGGCGTAGACGGTACTGTGCTGCTGACAGGACGTTTATCAAGTCAGAGGTCCAGCGGTTATTGGGTGAGGGCATCATCGAGGCCAGTAATAGTCCTTAGAGGGCCCAGGTTGTCGAGGTCAGGAACGGGGAAAAGAATAGGATGGTCATTGATTACAGCCAGATTATTAACCAGTATACACAGCTCGATGCGTACCCCACTCCCTGCATATCCAATATTGTTAACCAGATCGCACAGTATTGGGTGTTTTCCACAATCAACATGAAGTCGGCCTACCACCAGCTCCTGATCCACTCAGAGGACTGCCACTATATGTCATTCAAGGCAGATGGCTATCTCGATCATGTCCTCTAGGTCTCTTTCAGCGTCACAAACAGGGACTCCATTTTCCATTTTGTAGTGGACCGCTACAATCTACCTACCTTGACAATGTTACCATTTGTGGCCACGATCTGCAGGACCATGATGCTAATCTCAACAAGTACCTTCAAGCAGCAAAATAAATGAACCTAACTTATAAGAAGGACAAATGTGTCTTCCGGACAGCACGACTGGCCATCCTTGGCTGTGTTGTCAGGAATGGCATCATTGGTCCCAATCCTGACCGCATGCGTCCATTGATGGAGCTGCCCCTCCTTCACACCCTAAAACCACAGAAGAGATGCCTTGGGTCCCCAACTATGTGGACAAGATTCAGCCACTGGTCAAAGCCACAACATTTCCCCTGACAAAAGAAGCCCAAAAGGCATTTGATCGGGTCAAAGATGACATGGTCAAGGCAACCATGCATGCCGTAGACGACTCAACACCATTCCAAGTGGAGAATGGCTTTGCCCCGGCTGCCACTCTCAACCAGGAGGGCAGACCCGTCGTCTTTTTCTTACATACCCTTCAAGGCCCTGAGATTTTCCACTCCTCTGTCAAGAAGGAAGCCCAGGCTATCGTGGAGGCAGTACCTCGCTGGGAAATGGTTCACTCTTCTAACAGACCAAAGAGGCAAAATTAAAAATGATTAAAATCCTCTGTTTACTTACAACTATGATGTCCTCTACAGTCCTGGCAAACTTAACGAGCCCCTGGATGCCCTATCCCGTGGACCCTGTGCTAATCTTCAAATAGACAAACTACAGACTCTTCACAATAACTTCTGTCATCCCAGAGTTACCAGGTTTTTCCATTTTGTCAAATCTCAAAATCAATCTTACTCCGTCGAAGAGGTTTGGACAATGATTAGAAACTGCCAGGTCTGTGCCGAATGCAAACCGCAGTTCTACCGGTCAGACAAGGCTCATCTCATCAAGGTTGCGCGACCCTTCGAGAACCTCAGCATTGACTTCAATGATCCCCTTCCCCCCTCCAACCAGAATGTCTACTCCCTTACTTGTTGTCAATGAATATTCCCGTTTCCCTTTTGCCATCCCATGCCCCGACATTACCACGACCACTATTATCAAGGCTCTCCATAGTAGTTTCGCACTCTTTGGGTACCTCAGCTTTCTCCACAGTGACCAGATTACATCATTTATGAGTGACGAGCTGTGGCCGTACCTGCTGGCCAGGGGTATCACCATGAGCAGGACCACCAGCTACAATCCCAGGGGAAATGGGCAAATAGAAAGGGGAAATGCCATGGTCTGGAAGACCATCCTCCAGGCACTGAGGTCAAGGGGTCTCCCTGTCTCCCATTGGCAAGAAGTCCTCCCAGATGCACTTCACTCCAATATGAGCAGCCTATTTGCCTTCCCTCAGAAATCTGCTTCAGGGATTATGCTGCCTGCCTGGCTTACCTCACCAGGACCTGTCCTGCTCCGCATGCAAGCCAGGCAATCTAAGACTGACCCACTGGTCGAGAGGGTCCACCTCCTCCTTGCCAATCCCCAGTATGCTTATGTTGCCTTTCCTGATGGATGTGAAGACACAGTCTCGATCCAAGACATGGCACCATCGGGATCCCACCCGATCACCACTGACTTTCCACAGACACTCTCTCCCACTTCAACCTTAGGGGTCCCCAAACCTGCAGCTGGACACCCCTTACTCCAGGCTACTGTTGCTACCAATCATGTACCAGCACCACACCCCCTTACACCCCCATCTGTTCCCCCTCGGTGATCTGTTAACAGGCCAGCCTTTAATCAGATCATGGTTACGGCAGCCATACCCACACCTTTGCCACGCCACTTGCTGCGACAGAGGAGACCCCTGGATAGATTTAATCTGTATATGTGTAAATATGTACAGTTGTTTCACTCTCTTTTTCTCACCCTGCAGGGTTCTTCCTAAAAAGGAGGGGTAAATGTGGTAAACCACTGTTACATTGTGATTGGCTGCTGCCGGTTGGACACGCTTCCCGAGACCAATCCTACCCATAGCTCCTTGCAGGCCACCCTTTTACTTTTGTTCTGATCAGTCAAGGAAGCAGATGGTTGTTTGTTAGTGTTCCAGTCTTTAGCTGTTAAAAGCCTGATTGTTTCACGACTCAGCCTTTTGTGAATTATTGATGGCACATCAAGGATATAAGAGCAGGGGTGTGATGTTGAGGGTTTATAAGGCAGTGGTGAGATCTCACTTGGAGAACATGGTACAGTTTTAGGCTCCTTATTTAAGAAAGGGTGTGCTGGCATTGGAGAGGGTTTGGAGAAGATTTACAAGAATGATTCCTGGAATGAAGGGATTAGCATGTGAGGAATGCTTGACGACTCTTGGACTGGACTCTTTGGAGTTTAGAAGTAGCAGTGGACGCATTTCAAATATTGAAAGGCCTGGTCAGAGTAGATGTAGCAAAGTTGTTTCCCATGGTGGAGGAGTCAAGAGGAAGAGGACACAATTTCAGGATTGAGGGGCACCCATTTAAAATAGAGATGTGGAGGAATTTATTTAGCCAGAACTTTCGGAATTTGCTGCCGCAAGCACCTGTGCAGGCCAGGCCATTGGGTGTATTTAAGGCAGAGATTGAAAGCTACCTGAATAGTCAGAGTATCAAAGGGTATGGAGAGAAGGAAGGGGAGTGGGGCTGAGTGGGAGAATAGATCAACTCATGATGGAATGGCGGAGCAAACCCGATGGGCCAAATGGCCTACTTCTGCTCCTGTTTCAAGTGTGATGTTGTGTGAGTTAATGAATTACCCTTATTAGAGGGTATGCTGTTAGCTTACCTTTCCAAATGATGTTGTGACAATTCTGCTCAATAAAGTGATAGTAATTACGTATGCTGTGGATATTCATGTGAGAACTACTTCACGTTGATCTTCGTAAACCGTAGCCTTCGGGTTGGTGGAAAGGAACACAATGATATACATAATCTGCCCAGCCATTTGGGAATGATGCCTTTTCATGGCAGACTCCCTTTAAAACCTGTATCGATCAGACCAATAGAGCAGATGTGGACAAAGCACTCTGGGATCCCAAGCACAATTACTCTGCAATGCATAGACTTTTTGTTTTACAGCCGTTCCAAAATAAATTAGAAGAAGCAATGATCCATGATCTTACCCAGCCATAATTTCAGAGTTCTTTTGACTTGAAGCTGCATTCTGTTAAAAACAATAATTTTTCCAGGAGTTGATTGTGAAATTCAGAGTAAATCCCATTCCCACAAGTTCCGGCACTTCCAACATCAAGCCTGGAGCATTTGTCTTAAGTTTACAGGAACATTGGAGCTTTAAATAACATTTTGCATGAAATATTTGATGGAGACCAAATAGTCAACACAGATTAAGTTTGTTATCCACATTCTCCCGCACTAAGTACGGTACCCAGAACATATCCAAAGCTAGATTCTTTATGAATTCAGCAAACACACACTCTTTGTTTCCAACTTGAACGTTCCGCACACATCTGCACTGTAAACCTGAAGAGATTCATGGAAACACTCACCAAATCTAATTGATTTTACCTGGGTTACTGTGTAAATAGATGTTTATAATTAATTGAAGAGGTTTTAAGGTCAGAATGAAAAATAGATTTCTTTTAATCTAAAGGTGTTACAAATGACCTTGTTGGTTCTGTTTAATTTTGTCTTAACTTCCTGTTCTTGTAAACTGTCAGAAAGGATTGTTGTGACGCAACTTAAACTTTGATGAGGCAAAGTCAAAGTAAATCTTACGAAAAGTGACATTTATTTTTTTTCCTCTCATCTGAAATATGTCTTAAAATAAAAGTTTTGAGAATAAATTGGAAACACTACATTCTTATTACGATTTTTTAAAGCAAGTAAAAAAGGTGAAATTCGCTAATTTTCCAATTTAGACATTGCACAAATTTAAGACTAAAACTGTCGCATCTGAGCTAGCGGAGCGAAAGATGAGGCCGGAAGTCAGCGGATTCATCCAGAATTTGTGTTCATTTTGTCTTGCGCGCAGCGTTCTTAAGGTGCTTGAGACTACCGCCGCCTCCCCTTGTGCCAGAAGTCACGTCAAGGCTATGTAAGCACGCGGCCTTTGTGCATGCGGGCTCCCTGCTCTTAACAGAAGAGAAAGACCTGCGGCGCCATCTTTGGGGTGGCTGCTCCGATGGTGCACGTGTTACACTCGGAGCCAGTTCACCTGACCACTAACCACATGGGTCGCCAAAAAAACACATTTCTTTTAACTGATGGACATTAAGTGGTGCAATACAGCACATGGACATTAAGTGCTCTGGATTACTCTCTCCCTCTCTCTCTCTTCTCATGTTGTATTTTTCTCTTTTGTTTTATTTCTATTTCTCCCCAATATATATATTTTATATTTATTCCTCTTGATTGGCCGTGACATGAAGTAAATGGAGCTTCAGTGAACAAGAGCACTGCTGACAAGCACAAAGAACAAATAGTTGTAGATTGATGGATTTTTCAAGATTTGATAGAAATTACATTTTGAATTTTGATTTCTACCATTGTCTTGAACCTCCCATGTCCAGTTTTACTTTGAATTTAACTCTATTTTCATTTGCTTCCTGAACTGAAACTAAGCATCCTGCCCGCTAATCTCAAGTAACAAATGATCATAGACTCAGCAGAGACCATATAAAAAACATTGTACAGTAAAACCCCTGGTATCCAGCACCTATACGGATCGGTAGATGCCGGATAAGTGAATTTTCCAGTTGCTTGAGATTGCATGTTGTGTGAATTATAACTATATAACCATTTACGGAGCAGAAACAGGCCATGTCGGCCTTTCGAGTCTGCACCTGTTCACTAGAACAACTCCACTAGCTCAAACCTCCCGTTCAACGCCAATAACCCTCCAACCCCCTCTCCTCCATGTACACATCCAACCTTCTCTTAAATGACAGAAGGGACCCTGCCGCAACTATCTCATTCGAAAGTTCATTCCATTCTGCCACAACTTGCTGAGTGAAAAAACCACCTTTAATATTTCTCCTAAAGTGTTGCCCCCTTACCCTTAACTCATGGCCTCTTGTTCCAACCTCCCCTGCCCTCAGTCTAGTCTGTCTATTCCTTTCATAATTTTAAATGCCTTTACCAAGTTCCCTCTCAGTCTTTTACATTCCAATGAATAAAGACCCAGTCTCCTTAATCTCTCCCTGTAGTCTAGATGCTGTAAGCCAAGCAACATCCTTGTAAACCTTCTCTGCACCCTCTCCACCTTATCTATATCCTTTCTATAATTTGGAGACCAGAACTGAGAACAGTACTCCAAACCTGGCCTCACCAATGCCTGAAACAGCTGCAGCATCACCTCCCAACTTCTATACTCTAACTTGGAAAACTTCTGTTCCTTTTTTACCTATTTATTTTCTGGAATTTTATTTTGTCGGTTGCTTGAATTCCAGATAATTTTACTGTATCATCTGATCATTTTGCACCAAATCAGTTGGATATTTATTATACTCATTGCCATGGATTACTAATGAACTCATTACCACATCCCCCTCCTTGCATAAGTTTGCAGTCCAAATTACCTGTCATTATACATGGTAATTCGTTTGCTTACTTTCTCTAATATGGCCATCAGATGCATGCTAACCCTAATGTAAAACTATTTCAACTGTAGCAATGACCAAGGTCATTCTAACCTCAGTAATCACTCTGGAGGATGCCTACCATGCTTGTGCTTGTAAATGATCAGAGGCCAAGTCCCAGGATGTTGTCAAGTTAATCAGTAAAGAAGACAGGACATCTGCAAGACAAAGGTCCTCTGTTAATCTGCCCTCGTCATGCTGCACTGCCCTCTGACAATAAATGCACACAAAAAAAAACACTGAAAAATGTCAAATACTTTCCAAATCTCAGCGAAGGCAAGTACCAATGAGAAAATTCACTGACACCTTAATTAAGCCAGCACAGTCTTTGATAGATTGATGGAAAGAATACTTTTAAGATCAAGATCTCAGATTTGGGACAAAATATGTCTAATGTGCCCTGCCCTTCTATATCCTTCAGAGGTCTGGATGACATACAGAGGATATCGCAAGGCAGTGGGAAAACACCACAATCTAGCCAGCACATTCCCCAAAATTTACAGGAATGATTTAATATTCAACATTTCCACACTCTCAGGGCAATGTCCTTAGTTCTGAGGCCCTTGTTGCTCTCAAATGGGTATGTTGGGTAGATCACATGCTCGGTGCCAGACTGCTAAAACACTCTATTCTAAGCTCTGTCATGAGAAGAGATTAACATGCAGAGAGAAAAAAAAATCAAGGATGTGCAAGGAAGTGCACTGTAGAGTGGATTCTCATGCAGATAGGGTGGTGAAGAAAGCTTTTGGTATGCTGGCCTTTATAGGAGCTGGGAGGTGATGTTGAGACTGTTCAAGGCATTGGTGAGGCCAAGTTTGGAATATTGTGTGCAGTTCTGGTCCCCGAATTAAAGGAAGGATATCAATAAGGTAGAGAGGGTGCAGAGAAGATTTACTAAAATGTTGCCTGGATTGCAGTATCTAGAATAAAAAGAAAGATTGATTAGACTGGGTCTTTATTCATTGGAATGTAGAAGGTTGAGGGGGGACTTGATAGAGGTATATAAAATTATGAGGGGGATAGATAGAGTAGATGTGGATAAGCTCTTCCATTTGAGGGTAGGTGAGATTGGAATGAGGGGTCATAAAGGGTTGGGGGAAAAACTTTAGAAGTAACATAAGAGGAAGTTTCTTCACTCAGAGAGTGGTGGTTGAGTTGAATGACCTTTTGGAAGAGGTGGTAGCAGTAGGGTCAATTTTGTCATTTAAGAGAAGGTTGGATGAGTGCCTGCCACATTGACCACCGCCAGTGGGCTGATAATCACCTCCAACCGTGCATCTTGGTGCCTCACAGTTCAGCGGGCAGCAACCTCCTTTGAAGAAGACCACAGAGCCCACCTCACTGACAAAAGACAAAGGAGGAAAACCCAATACCCAACCCCAACCAACCAATTTTCCCTTGCAACCGCTGTAACTGTGCTTGCCTGTCCCGCATCGGATTTGTCAGTCACCAACGAGCCTGCAGCAGATGTGGACATACCCCTCCATAAATCTTCGTCTGCGAAGCCAAGCCAAAGAAAGAAAGGAAGAGTGCATTGATGTGAGGGGATTGGAGGGTTATGGACAGGGAACAGGTCGGTAGAACTAGAGGAGATTACTTAAATCGGTGCGGACTAGAGGGGCTGAGATGGCCTGTTTCTGTACTGTAATTGTTATATGGTTATAGAGAGTGTGGGCAAGGATTGTTTCAAGGTGATCGCAGCAGGAGAGATCCAAGCAGGGCAGTAGCAGGAGCTGTAGGAGGTGGAGAGGTTCTGGTGGGAAGAGAAACAAAAGTATCAAGACACTGGCATTAAAGCAAATAGAAAAGTTCAATAAAACCCATCAGCACCTTTGATTTGTGTAAGAAAATAGGATTTTGATAAGATAGAATCAATTTTCTGAGATGTGTTCCAGATAGGGAATTAGTTTACTTAATTCACAGCATAATGATTCAGTTGGGAACAGATAAGACTGCATTAAAAACAGAACATCTTGTTACGCAGATCTCAGTCTGTTTATAGATAGACTCCGATGACTGGTTAAAAAGAGCAGAAATGGTGATTCCTAAGTTATGATACCATAGGATTCCTGCTTTAGTCCTCTGTTAATAGTGAGTTATGCAAATGGGATTTTTTTTTATTATTCTTCGTTCCGTTGGAAAGAGGAATAAAAATTTGTCCAGAATCCTGCCATCATCATTAATACTGAATGTCAAATAGAGTTACAATAAATAATAATGATAATAAGGGATAATCTTGCATTCAGGAAGTTCTTTGGGCCACCTCACCTCCAAAAAGATATTGAGCTAAAATGTCTATCACCACACTAGACTGCACAGAAGAAATAGTTTCCAGATATACAGGGGGTGTAAGCTTAGGTTTTATTGTAATTGGTTATTCCTTTGAAGAGCCACAGAAGACACAATAGGTTAAATCACTCCTTTCTATTTTATAATGGTATAACTTAAGTATTTCTTAATGACTAAGAACAATTGAATTCCATTTTTTCTCAGCTAACACATTGCCAGCTTAACGGGATCATATTTATCTGAAGATCTTGCTATTAATAAAAGATTGCATTTCATCTATCACTGGGCTGTCATGAATGAAAATAAGATCAGTGAGAATTACAGTATGTGCTGCCTCAGCTCCCTCCATATTAATTCCCAGTTCTGACTTTCCAAGCCAAATGTCATGTTCTCAAGTTTAATGGAATGAGAAAGAAAATCAGAGGTGTTCTTACCTGGCATTTAATTATAGAGCAGTATCATCTCGAGGGATGTCAGGTGATGTAAATTATTAATTTTACTCCTCTGTTTGATAAAAAGAGTTGGGTTGATTGATTATAGACAACTTTAATTATTTATGTACGAAAAATTCTCAATAATCAATTGTTAACCACAATGAGATTTTCCATCAAGACATAAGGAAAAGGAATTGTTGGATAAATTACTTGCTTCATTTCCCACTGTTTGCAGCACTTAGTTTGAAAAATTGGCTCAACTGTTCCAGTTGTTGGAAATCTCTTTTTTTTTTACCAGATCCCACCTGATTCGCAGATCATGTCTCAAACTTATAACTATTGAATTTTAATATCACCTGTATCTGTTAGGATGGTCTCCACTCTAAATGGTGCATTGACAAATAATGAATTGTTAATTAGCTGACACGCATGGCTCATGAATTAACGGGGGATCCTCACAATACATTTGAACCCAGCTTAAGGAGTAAGAAACATTATAGCAACAAACCATAAAATTCAGTGATACTTCAAGTCAGTCTTAAAATTGGGATTTCTTTCAACAGCTACAAGTGCATTTGTTTAATGTTAATGTGTACAGATGAATGAAGGAATATCTGGTTGAGTCAACTGTTGCCAATCATATTCAACAGACCTATAGGATATTTACCTAATCCAATTACTTTCATCAGGCACAGGGTTGTTTCTTAATCTCCTGCAAATGTGTGAAAGCACATAAAGTCATGATGCTCCTTAGTTTTGCTACCACTTCCAAATAAAAGGAATATCACATCCAATTTGTGTGATACCCAGAAAGATCTTAATGCCAAGACTAACCTATATATCACCATTTTACTGAGTGACAAAACAAGCATGATGTTGTAGTACTGATTGTTGTTGACATTATTGTATAATCTCACAACCCTCCTGCATTTTTCAAAGCACCAAGATCAATGCCTACAGCCAAGTGATCCATTTGACAGTCAGATGTATTGGTTCTTATGACCTTTTGCTCCTTGTCCGCGTAACGTGAACACTTGGTGTTAACTCTCAATAGACATTCAAGGCGCATTTAATCAATTTGCAGTTTGCGTGGATTTAGGACGAATTAGTGCTATGGCTAGCATAGTTAGCACAAAGCTGTTACTGTATCAGCAACCGGAGGTTTGAATCTATACGTTTGCATGTTCTCTCTCTGTCCATGTGGGCTTTCCCAGGTGCTCTCGTTTCCTCCCACATTCTAAAGTCGTACAGGGTCACATTCGTGTAGTTGCATGGCTCAGGTTCGTGGACTTGTTACCATTCTGTATCTCTAAACTAAATTGTTAACATTAAAATCTAAATTAACTTCATCTATTGTTTTAGTCTGTCAGTTGCTACATCAAGCCACGCCACAGAGCTTGAGAGGTTGGTAGGTTATTTGGATGTAATTGGGCAGGACTCATTTCCTAAACCAGGAAGGCCTTCCACCATGCTGCATCATTAAAAGATACAATTCAGGCCAAACCTTTTGAGCAGAACTTAAAGAGTTCAGTTTAGCTACAGCAGGCAAATTTTGGGAGAGATGATCGACAACGTCTTCATCCACTAGCAGAGATCTCCCAGTTACAATGGAAAGAGTTGGGGAGCTCAATTTTCTGGCTAACAGTGGACTTTTAACATATATTACTAAAGCCTGATTAAGTTTTAGATCATAGTATTGTAATGTGCTAATATTTTCTACCAGATTTTCAAATAATAACAATGGTAAAAATGATAACTGACTGTGGACATAAATGGTTCAATAAATATGTTTGCTAATTTTTCTGTTTAATCTTGGTAATAATCTTTGGTGGTCAGTGTCTTCTTAACCTCGAGCAAAATACATTTTAGGATATATATGCTGATACATACTACATGCACATGTACATGCTAGGCCGTGGCAGATAAACCCCGGATGTAAAGGGTGGGCCAGTACTGCACACACTGCACCCCACCTAAAAAAATTCATTGTGCAGTCTCGAAGGACATGCCCATTGTCTCCGATCCTTCCTAAATCTTCATTTGCAAAACCAAGCCATGATGTACATGAGGCATCAGGAACACAAGTAATTTTGGTGCTGATGCATATGACAATAAGCCCTTTGGTTCAAGCTCATAATCAACCCAGTGAGTAATTAATCATATGAACATTTTTTAGAGCCTTAAAATAATCTTCATTGTTGGCCATCAATATGAGCACAAATTATACTGATCAAAACCAAGAAATTCTGAGCAATTATTCCCTCCATTATTACCTATCTGAGATGACCTAATACAGCCCAGAACACAAATTGAATTTTACATCGGATCTGATTTGACTACTTGGCACCTTAAATGTGAAAATTATTATAGATACACATTTAGTTATGTCATTATTTCTCAACTCCAATTCCAACTCCATGAATTGTCATCCATTTTCAATTATTAAAAATATAGGTCAGATCAGAATATATATTTTCCTTTGCAGAACTATTTGGTAAGGTGCCACTAGCAAGAATTGCAAGCTTGGAGTCAAATGTCCTTTTCTGTAATGGTTGCAAATGTGAGCAAGCATAATTAAACTGGGGAACTTTGTAGTGCCAACCCTGGCTTCTATAAGGTCTCCCTCCTGGAATGATTTTGGTTGCACATTGGAACTCTTCAGAAGTATCTGAACAAATTATAATGAGAAACTTAGGTCAGAAACGCATTTTATGACATTTGGACCTCAGTGATTGGGAAATTGTCAGATTTCAAGGTGAGAGTTTAGTTTGAACTAAAATTTCACTGAAGTTACAGTAGAGACAAAATCGCTGCCCTATTATGTCCCATAAATCAGACCTAGATGTCAAGTCCATGTGTTACTTAAAAGTATCCTTTTAAATAACATGTAAACTTGCCCCTTTGGATTGATCTTATTAACAAGATTTTCTGAAATCTCTGCCCTTGCTTGAGTGTAGACAATGGCTTTGGAAAATTGCTGGCTGTAATTTTATTCCATGCCCATTGCAAAGCTCTTCCTATGATATGGAATCCAGGGAAACTCAGCCTTAAGTCTCATGTCATTCCCTTTATTTAGTTTACCTCAACCCTTTCATCAAATTGACAAGAATTAATAAATGTATCATTATCACTTCAATCTCTTGAAGAAATGGTTTTTAAATAGCCTGAAGTGTTTGAAAATGTGTTTTAAATTATGGTCTTTTGTAGGCCAATAAAAACAGATAGTCACATTCCATAGCGTGAACAGGACCCTTGGGATTCTAGAGTGAACAGAGGTGTCAAACCATAGTAAGACAGTTCTCACAAAATATTGTAGGCCATCTAAATCCAACAACAATTCACAAAATTTGTTTTACGAGTAAAGTATCTACAAGTATAAACCACGTGCCCGTTGGACCATTTCACAGCAGGCTTGTGCTGTCCAGACTCATAAATTAAAAGTGTAAAGGCAACTGAACTAAGCTGTGTTTCAATCAACATGTGTTCTTTACTTATTGACCAGACCTGTCAGCAACAACATCCGTTTATCATAATTTACTTGGCACTTTATTCTGGTGTGCATTTTTTTTGCATGCTCTGCCAAATGTTCTGTAGACATATTAAAGATGTAGGGTGTGAACACTCACTCATAACACAGTCTTGTCCCTGCTGGAAAATCGTGGGAACACTTCACCACAAGTCTCCATCTTTTAATGGAGTGAAAACCTATTGGGTGAATGCTTGTAGTTCACTAAAATATGATCCCAATAGAGGAGGGCCTTGCACCAGAAGTACAGTTCGTCGTTTTATGCTCGCAGCTTGCAGCATGCAACTGAAGTGACTAAATGTTTAAAGCAATTTAACTCCATCCCTCACCGCTTTGCCTGAAAAAGTATACCACTGCTGCCACTTAAGTTCCCTTCTTTTTGTACTGAAGTTTCATAACTTACTGTGCGCTACAACACCAAGACACAACGGAAATTTGGAAGTCAATTGACCAAAGGAATTAGTGGAAATAACTTTTAATACTATTGTTGATGCCAAAAATTCATAGATCAATGTTCATTATTTTCTTGACAATTAATAAAGCAAAGGTCAGCGAGATCACCCAGTTCTTAGATCCTTGTTTCAGCTGGTGTGGAGAATACTTCTACAAGTAATGAGTGTCATTCTATTTTGGTTTTTTAAAAAAGCCGTGGAAATCTTGTCTTCATGATCCATTTGTTTTGAGGTCCTGAGCTCAACATATTTTTCCAGGCATTGTGTAAGGTTGAATCAGACTGCTTGAAACCTCAAAGCCCTGAGTGAGCTTGAGATCTGAGCATAGATGGCCTTTCTTACAAATATCATCTCTTCTCCACATCCTCTGCTTCCAGTAACCCCACGCACTCTGTCTCATTCCTGCTTTTGCCATCCCCAGTCCTGATTGGAGAGCTTTCCTGGGTGACTATTAAAAGTAACCACTACTAGAAGTAAACCAGGCCACCCAAAACTGCTCTTATTCCATACCAAACCCCGCTCACCAAATCCCACCATTGATCTGTAGCACACCTGAGCAGAAGGGCAGGGCATTTAAGTTTACTCTACAGACTGAGGAAGCAACTATAATCATGCTTACTGATGTGGCAACAGGTCCCTCTGTTTCGTGTATTGGACCCATGTCAGTAATTTTAAAAAATTTTGCACCATGAGTCATATCAATAACAAAATCCACAAATGATCATCAACAATATATTCATAGTGACATTTTTTATTTTCCCCCACTTCCTCTCTCCCCTTCCCCACCCAGTCATTTTCAAAGAGATAGATTTTCAAAATAGATCAAAACATATTAGCTGTAGGGACACTCTGAGTTACGGGGAGAATGAATAGTTGGGTTTGCTTGTCAACACAGATCTGTGTAATTGACTATCATAGGGTACCGCCTAGTTTGTAAATTATTAGAAAGCCTCTCTCTCCACAAATGAGGCTCAGTGTTGCCAGCATTTTATTTCAGATTTTCAGCATCTTTTGCAATTTAATGGGTATGACTTGGAATGAGTGACCATGTTTATTCATTTTCACAGAGAGGGGAACCATGCTTGTGTCCTCGCAAACAGGTCAATGGAAAGGAGGGCTTGAGGGGTGCCTAGATAAGTCCAGCACCCAGGCATTAGCAGGTTAATTTCACTTAAGATTTAGCTCCAGCAAAATAGTTCAGGAAAACAATAGCTTTATCTCAACTATACAACTACTTGAGCGAAGATACAATGGATGATTGAAATGTGGTGATGACAGACAGCTCTCGTTGCGAGGTCATGTATAGTGATTGAGATATGATTACTGATGCGCCAGCACTGTTGCAAACATAGTTTCACAGCTGTCCATCTGACAAGTAATGTGTTTTACAACAAAAGGAGAAGAAAACAGTGGAACATGAGTTATTTCCGGGAGAAGCAAAACCATTAGTTTGGCCTATGCTTGTAAAGGTAATGTGCGATGGGAATTGAGAAAAGGGCATGTGATATTCAACTGAAGGCTGTGGTGAGTTAGTACATAATATTCCCTAAAGTGAGTTTTAAAGCCACACAGAGATTGAGAAACAGACCTATAAAGTAAAGTAACAAGCTGTCCAGAGACTTATAACAGAGTGAGATGTTCCAAAAGGAAAGTCATTCTGAGTCCAGTGCCAGTGGAAGACAGTCCCATTATGAGTAGCCCAGGTCAAAAACATTATTTGGATGGCGATTTAGCTTTCTCAGAATAACAGAACTACTCACAGACTTCGATGGCAAGAAATTCCATAATCTGCTTGAATAGTATCAGGGACCCCTTTTCACAGAAGCTTCAGGATAATAGCTATGACAAGAATCCACAAACAGCAGGGACCAAGGTAACATCAATAATACTGGTGGAGTTCTGGGAAAGAATTCAATGTCTATAATATATTTATTAACAGCACTATTTAATCGCAGGTCAAGCACTGATTGAGTAATGTGAAGGCATTTCAAAAGCTCTGCAGATCTGATAGGAGACATAACAGTAGGGGTGAATTAACTATTGTCACCCCTTTCTCGTTCTCTATTTATATAAAAATATAAATACACACACACACACACACACACACACAACACACACACACACACACACACACACACACACACACACAATTTATAGACACACTGAAAACAAGCGTGGTAGAATTGACAATGACCCAAACCAGAGATTATTGTCAAGGTGTTCATAATCTTCAATATGTACCAAATAAATGTAATTACTAGTGTAGGCACTAAGAGTTAGTCAATTATTAAGGTTCATGGTTTGATATGTTGGAATATTTAATAAAATGTATTCATAGTTGTGAAAATAATTAAGTTGAAGCAAAAATTGCAAAGTGGAAATAGTGTCCCTAATGTATATGAATCTCTGAGGAGAAGATATGGACTGGAAATGTGAACATTTGGAGTGATGAGAGATGCAGGTAGAGTGTAAACCAAATCTATATCTAGTTGTATAATTTCAAACATGATTATATAATTCTATCTATGAAAACAGTGGGTTTTTTTATTGGTTTCTTTTTTTATTGAGGATTTACTGAAGAGTATTAAAAAATTATGGCCCATGTTCTATGACCTTTGATGGATTATTGTTTCAAGTATAGCTGTGGGTTGATAATTTCCTGCCTTTAATAAAGAATATTCTGTGTTTGCTTTATCTGTAAGTCGAAGGAGCCTGCAGAACCCAAGTGTGACCCCGTTTCCATGCTACTTTTATATCTCGATCACCCTTTACACTTGATTTATGATCGGTGCTAATTGAATTGTTACAGATTTTGTGTTGCATTTACTAAATTATTACAATTTTGGAATTTGAAGATCCTGTGATGGAAGATAGTGATTTTAACATCTTTGGTACCTAATCAGTTTTCAGATAAATGCTTAGCCCTACACTAATATGTCATAGCACTTTGATGACCCCTTCTGAGGGAATTGCATCATTCACATGGACTAATGAATAAACCACAAATCTGTGTGGGAACAATGCTCTAGGGCTCTTTCATTGAACAGGTTCATTGGATGCATTTCATTTGAGAAGATTCTACTCCAGAATGCCATAATTCTGAGGATGATTGGCCTGTTAACTCATTCAGACCCGATTTTCCCAAAACCCCAACGGTAAGCAATATTATTCAGTTCCAAATAAGCAATGAACCTCCCCTCACTAAAAGTCCTTACCTTAGTTTCCAGAAAGCCCAGAAACTTCCTCTTACCTTTTGATGCTCATATTAATGTTCCAGGTTTTGCTGTAAATACAAATCTTGCTGAGTTGCACATTGAAAGGAGGGAGTTAGGTACCACAAGCAGGTGCGTGGCATCATATTTTCAGAAGAAAAATGAACTTCATGTTAATTTCATGAAACCAGAGATCCGTATGGACTTGAGTGTCTTGAAAATAAAATTAAAAGCGTTGACAAGTTTTAAAAAGAAAAGTACATAGTTAATTTTAACAAGTTGATAAGTATATGAGGAGACCAAACAACATTTTAAGGGAATGTGGCACTGAATGGTATAATCTAATTCTCTCTGCTTCATGTTTTTATTCATATTCGCGGTGTGGTAATTGATGCCATTTAGAAACCATCCTTTTAGTCTTCAGGCTACCTTCTCCAAGTGTTACTGTCTGTGAGGTGAAATTGCACCCACAATGCTGTTAGCTCTATTAAATTGGACCACCGGCAATGAAGGAACATTTGCAAATAGTGTATGATTCAGTGGAAAACCTGCAGATTTTTTTCCCCCTGTATGCCTATTTCCCATATCCTCTGAGATGGCAGGGGCCTTGGATTGAGAGATGCTGTGAAAGAGGCGTTGATAAGTTACCTTAAAGCTCACACACAGTATAGCCGTGGAGTTCCAGTGATGGAACAGTCGTTGTTGTGTCCTTCTTGGTGTTATTGAGGCTGGTGCATTATCCAGACCAAAAACACTATTCCAGCACATATCTGACTTATGCTCAATAGTTGGCTTTGACATGTCAGGGATGGACTATTCACTGCACTTACCTGATTTACTAAGCATGATATCTTTGTGGCTGGTCAACTAAATATTCATTGAATGGTAAACATCTATTGTTTTGATACTGGGCAATTCAGCAATGGTAATGGAATTTTATGTTTTGTGCAGTGGGCATGTTCTCATCCATAATTGCCCCTAAGAATGTAGTGAACTTCTTTGAATTTCTGAAGTCCTTCAAGTGGAAATACTCCATTAATATTGTTGGGTAGGGATTTAAATCCAGTGACAATGAGGGAGCAGTGCTGTATTCCTAAGCACCTTTACGTTTAAGCTCGGCGATGAAAAGTTTATCCTTAATTTTTGTTACCTAAATTTTGAATAAGTAGACCTTGATAGAATAGTCAGTGACACCATCCACCATTTTGTGTTGAGTGAGAGCAAACAGTTCTTGGGTAGATAACATTTATGATGCTTTTTTCACTCAGCGTAAGTGTTAAAGTCAAGCAAGTGTTGGTATTTAGGTGTGATGAATCAGGAGCATGATCACAGTGGGAAGCTTCTTGGAAATTTCTCCTTCTTGATGTCCTAATCTTCTATCAGCATTGATTGTGCAGATATTACTCTCTGACAATTTTCATAAATTAGCTACCAATAGAAATTGGAGTAAATTAGATCTATGTCCCTTCCCAGCATCACAAAAGCACAACTTCACAAATGGTCTTGCTCTTGCCGACTATTCTGACCCGACCAGCAACTGAACCCTTCTCAGCAAACACTCTGGTTACATCCAGGTCAGACAAGGAAACTTGCATTGTCCAACCCCCTGCAGCACTCAATTCTCCATATTGATTCTTTGTTATATCCAACTTTAAACCCTATTTCAATCATTTAACCGTTTATGAAATTCGAAATAGCTCCCTGCAGCAACATCTTAGAAATTGCTGCATGTCAGGAAATGGGAAGTAGGGATTATTAGAGATTCAGGGGAGAGCTACTAAGAAAAATTGTTGGAACTGGAGTAGTAAAAGAAATGGTCAGTCGGAATATTGGGTTTAATTTTCAAAACTTTCTAGAATCCATTTGCAATTCTGTTATTCACAAAGAGTTGGATATAAAAAGAGAAAACTAAAAGCCGGCAGCTTAACATCTTGGAAATTGTTATTAAAAATGCTATAGCAGGATATGTAAAAAATATAATCAAGCTAAGGCAGCAAGGCTTTGTAAAAAGTAAAATCATGATTGAAGTATTTTGAAGTAGTAACATGAGCTGAAGATAATGGGAGAACCAGTGAATGTAGTTTACTTTTTTCAGAAGGCATTCAACAAGGCGCCACATTATAGGTTATTGTGCAAAATAGAAGCTCATGGTATAACAGTGAATTAGATGACTGGCTCATGAACAAGAAAAAAGTGGGAGGAATAAATGGGCATTTTCACGTTGGCAAGGTTTACCAGGTGATTAAATGAACATGCTGGGGACTCAACGTTTTTACAATTTATATTGGCATGGATAAAAGCACCACAGTATGAGTGCTCCATTTGTTGATACCTCCAATGTAGATAGAAAAATAAGTTGTGAAGGCGACATGAGGAGCCCATACACCTGTGGTTCTCATCCTTTTTCTTTCCACTCACATACCACTTTAAGTAATCCCTCTGCCATCTGTGCTCTGTGATTAGTAAGGGATTGCTCAAGGTGGGATGTGAATGGGAAGGGAAGGTTGAGAATCACTGCTCTAGACCCAATTGTTACTGAAATATTTTGCTTGAGAAAAATGGTCATTGGTCCATTTCCTTTGGAGTTCTGAAACCGTGCACATAACGAGTCAATTAGGTCCGATTAAAACAGTGGTTTTCAAACTTTTTCTTTCCACCCACATACCACCTCAAGCAATCTTTTATTAATCACATAGCACCGATGGCATAGGGAACACTTTAAGTGGTATGTGAGTGGAAAGAAAAAGGTTGGAACTGCCATAAATGGACATAGATAGGTTAAATAAGCAGGCAAAGATCTAGAAATGGATTATAATGCAAATAAAAGTATGAAATTCTCAGTTTTGGTGGAAAAAAAATTAAAAAGCATAATACCTAAATGGTAATAGTTTGCAGAGCTCTGAGGCAAGGGGTGACCTGGAAAAATGAATGCATGATTTGCAAAATGTTAGAATGCAGGTTCCAACAATTGGAGGGGGGTGGGGCAAACAGAATGGTATGGTTTCTTGCTGGGGAATTGAATGCAATGGGAGGTTATGCTTCAGTTACATAAGGCCAAATGTAAGTTGTAGAATTTAATGTAATAATAAAATTAAGGGGAACAAAGGATATTTCTGTTTTCTCCAACCCACTTTTAATACCACGTGTATGTTTAATCTTGTATTCGTATGTGTGAGTTCTTAGACAACACATGGATGAAGAAAAAGTTTCTTTACTGTAAAGTTGTTGTAAACAGCACCATGAGGCAGGTAATGAGGCTGCAAGTCTCCATTACAAATTTTGCATATTGTGTCTCCTGCTCTGTGCCAGCCCCTGCTGGCAGCCAAATATAATCAAACAGGAGCTATAATCCTTAAGGCTTTGCTAGTGGCCTTGCAAACATGATCACTATCATTACATCTCCCTTTCTCAAAACAAAAGTTGCTTACTTTTAAAGAACATGTTTTATTTGTACAGCTCTGCAATATTAACTTTAACACCAGGAACTTGGATTTTCAACATTCTTAGCATCTTTTAAACTTGTTTTGTGTGTTCACATTTCTATACACTAAAATGTGACATTCCCTCCTATCTCATCAAAGTAATTCTGTAAGGTAGCACCCGTGCATGCCAGCCTCTAAAAATCAGGGAATATTTCATCCTTTCACCTCTCCTTTGAAACCAGGGAAGTGGGTGTGACTTTCTGTAAGAAATATTTCACCTTTTTTTAATTCAGTTGAACTTCTCCAGATCCTATAGGCAATGAAAATCCAAGCACATTAGGTAGCAAGGTTCACGACCAGGAAACTTGGCTTTCATGAGTAATATTACTAAATTACATAGTTCATTTTAAAAGGAAGGAAAAGCATATGCAGCTGAAGATGTTGAGTTTTGCTATTCTATCGTGAATATTCTCATTAATATTTTTTAATTCACCTGCACTTGAGTCCGTCATTTTACTTATGAGCTTAAAAATAGTAATAATACAGCATTGCATTCAGAGAACAGAGACAGACCAGACCTGGCGAAGGACCATGATTTGAAATATTTGTCTCCACAAGTGCTGCTTGAACCATTAAGTTCTCCTAGCAGTTTTTTTTTGCTATAGAAAGAGGCATTCAGCCTAACAGATTTCTAGTAAGCTTTTCATCTCCAATCTCCTCTTCAGTGGTTCTGTTTATGAATGAAGGATAACAACACGGCGTAATTGTTTGAATTACATAAAATGTGCTGCATGGGGCCATTTGATTCAACTGCTGATGACTGATGTTTATGTTACCCAGAAACCTCCTTCAAACTCTCTTCAGTTGATCTATCAAGATACTCTATTGTGTTTTCCTTATGGGTTGAATACAATCATTGCATTAGCCTCAACAACTCCCTCTGGACGTGTTGTTCCAGATTCTAATACAATCTAGGTGTATAATTTTCTCTTGAATACTCCATTTAATGTATTGGTGATCAATTTATACCTTCCATTTCCAGAATCAGTTTGAGCCATTTTGTTTTTACTTTACGGTTTATGTGTTAAAGGTGAAACTAATTTTAACTTAAAAGTTATTATGAGATACAGATACTGTACATCTTCAGAAAGAAAGCATTGATATTAAAAAGGCAGGCGAATGAAAATGTTATGGGGTTGAAATATATTTTGTCGAGTTACTGTGCCTTGAATTTCAGTGATGCTAGATTTACCTCTGAGTTTCTGCACCTGAATATTCCAAATGTTATTTGAAAACTCACAAGAGCTGTTTCTATGTTGTGCCAAAAACTAATTTCATAGTTTCAAGGTACATTTTAACACAGAATATATCCAAAACAGAGAGCGCACACGCACTAACACACACACACCACATGCACACACACACAGATATAAACACCACACACACACACCACATACACACACACACACCACACATACACACACCACACACACACAGACATACACACACCCATATACACACCACACCCACACACCACATACACACACACGCACACACCACACACACACCACACACATACACACACACCACATACACACACAACACACACATATACACACTCCACACACATACACATACACATACACACCACATACACACGCCACATACATACACACACAAATACACACAAACACACACATACATACTCATACACACACCACACACACACATACACATGCACACACCACACACAAATACACACACCACACACACACACACAAATAAAAACACAAACACTACAAACACACACGCCACACAGACACCACATACACACACAACACACACCACACACGCACACAACACACACACACCACACACATACACACACACCACATACACACACAACACACACATATACACACTCCACACACATACACATACACATACACACCACATACACACGCCACATACATACACACACAAATACACACAAACACACACATACATACTCATACACACACCACACACACACATACACATGCACACACCACACACAAATACACACACCACACACACACACACAAATAAAAACACAAACACTACAAACACACACGCCACACAGACACCACATACACACACAACACACACCACACACACACACACTCACCACACACACACCACACACACACATGCACACACCAAACACACTCACCACATACACACACGACACACACAACACACACACACTACACACACACATCACACACACCACACACAAACACACATGCATACACACACCACACACACAACACGCACACACACCACACACAGCACACACACACACAACACACATACGCCACACACACACCACATACGCACACACACTCACCACATGTATTTATACATCAAGGGCGGAACACTCTCCTTTGCCTTGAATGTTACCATTCTTCTGATAGTTAAAAAAAGGTACAAAGTGGTTTGGAATTTTGTTCTTTAGTATGGTCACATTAAAAAAAAATTAAGAGTCTTGGCAGTTTCAACAAATAAACTTGAATACTTTGTTGAGCACAGTCACCACCCACACACATACACACACACCACACACACCACACACACACATACACACACCAAACACACTCACCACATACACGCACCACACACACACCACACACATACACGCACACACGCAACACATACTCACACAGCGCACACACACACCACACACACACCACATACACACACCACACACACATACACACACACACACCCACACACCACATACACACACACCCACACCACACACACGATACCCACCACACACACCAAACACACACCACACACACACACCACACACACACACACCACACACACACACCACATACACACACACCACACACACACCACACACACACACATATACACACACACACCACACACACACACCACACACACACACCAAATACACACACACCACATACACACACACCACACACACACACCACATACACACACACCACATACACACACACATCACACATACACACACACAAGCACACACACAGACACCACACACGCACACACACCACACACACCACATACACACACACATCACACATACACACACCACACACACACACACCACACACACCACACATACACACCACACACAGACACCACACACACACACCACACACACACTTACACACACAGCACACACACACCTGCTCACACTCATAAATACACTCATGCACACACACCACATACACACACCACACACACACCACACACGCACACCACAAACACCACACACACACGACACACACACACGCACACACAACACACACACACCACACACACACCACATACACACACCACACACACACATTCACACACACCCACACACCACATACACACACCACATACACACACCACACACACACCACATACACACACCACATACACACACCACACACACATATATACACCACACACACACATACACACACACCACATACACACACACCAAGCACACACATACTGACACACACACACACCACACACACATACACACACACCACACACACACACACACCACATACACACATACCACACCCATACACACACCACCTACACACAAACACATACACACACATACTCATAGACACACCACACACACACATACACATGCACACACCACACACACATACACACACCACACACACACACCTCACACACACATGTGCACACACACCACTTACACACACAGAACCCAAACACTACACACACACCTCACGCACACACACATACACACACCTCACACACACATCGCACACACACCACATACACACACAGCACACAAACACACACCACACACACACCACATATGCACACACATATACACACACCACACACACCACACACACACCACACACCACATACACACACTCTCCACACATACACACCACAAACACACACCACACACACACACACAGAAACATACATACCACACACATACTTACGCACATACCACACACATAAACACATACACGCACACCACACACACACATGCCACACACACATACACACACCACACACACCACACACCACACACACATACACACACCACACACACATACACACACATCCACACACCACATCAACATACACACAGACCACACACACACATGCTCACACACATAAACACACACACGCACACACCATATACAAACACACACAACACAAACACCACCAAAACACACACACACCACACAATCACCACACACACACACCACACATACCACATACACACATACCACATACACACATACCACACACACATCACACACACACCACATACACACACCACACACACATACACACACAAACCCACACACCACATACACACACCACATACACACACCACACACACACACACAAACACACATACAGACTCACAACGCACACATACACACACATACACACACACCACACACACATATATACACCACACACACACCACACACACCACACACACACACCACACACAAACATAGACACACACCACATACACACACACCAAGCACAAACATACTGACGCACAACACACACATGCACACACATACACACACACCACACATACACACACACCACACACACATACACACACCACACACACATACACATACACATCAACACACCACACCAACATACACACACACCCCACACACACATGCTCACACAGATAAACACACACACACACACACACAGACACACACACACCACATACACACACACCATAAACACACACACACACACAATATACAAACATACACAACACAAACACCACCAAAACACACAAACACCACACCCTCACCACACACACACATATGTCACACACACTCCACACACACACACACACATACACACACAATACACATACACACACTCACACACACACACACACCCACACCACACCACATACACACACACACTCCACACACACACACCACAAACACACACCAAACACACACACATACACACAAACACACACATACCACACACACACACCACACACATACATACACAAACACCACACACACACACACCACACATACACACACATTACACACACACCACACACACACATGCCACTCACACACACACCACACACACACACACACTCACCACATACACACACACTCACTCACCACACACACACACATGCACACACACACCACACACACCACACACACACCACACACACACATACACACACCAAACACACTCACCACATACACACACCACACACACAACACACACCCCACACACACCACACACACACACCTGCTCACACTCATAAATACACACATGCACACACACACCACATACACACACCACACACACACCACACACACACATGCACACACCAAACACACTCACCACATACACACACGACACACACAACACACACACACTACACGCACACATCACACACACACAAACACACATACATACACACACCACACACACACCACACACACACACACACCACACACGCACACAACCCTCACACACGCCACACACACACACGCCACTCACACACACCTCATACACACACACTCACCACATACACACACACACCACACACACACATACACATACCAAACACACTCACCACACACACACACCACACACACACCACACACACACATACACATGCACACCGCACAAATACACACACATACACACACACCGCACACACATGCTCACACACACCACATACGCACACCACACACCAAACACCACACACACACACACCACACACACACACCACATACACACACACCACATACACACACACATCACACATACACACACACACAGCACACACACAGACACCACACACGCACACACACCACACACACCACATACACACACACATCACACATACACACACCACACACACACACCACACACACACACACACAGAACCCACACACTACACACATGCACCACATGCACATGCACACATACACATACCTCACACACACATCGCACACACACCACACACACACAACATACACACACCACACACACACCACACACCACATACACACACACTCCACACACACACACCACATACACACACCACACACACACATACACACACACACCCACACACCACATACACACACCACACACACACACAAACACACATACAGACTCACAACGCACACATACACACACATACACACACACCACACACACATATATACACCACACACACACCACACACACCACGCACACACACCACACACAAACATAGACACACACCACACACACACACACACCAAGCACACACATACTGACGCACAACGCACACATACACACACACACACACACACCACACATACACACACACCACACACACATACACACACCACACACACATACACATACACATCAACACACCACACCAACATACACACACACCCCACACACACATGCTCACACAGATAAACACACACATGCACACACACACACACATACACACACAATACACATACACACACTCACACACATGCACACCACACACCACATACACACACACTCCACACACACACACCACAAACACACACCAAACACACACACACATACACACAAACACACACATACCACACACACACACCACACACATACATACACAAACACCACACACACACACACACCACACATACACACACATACACATGCACACACCACACACACATACACACACACCTCACACACACACACACACACAGAACCCACACACTACACACATGTACCACATGCACATGCACACATACACATACCTCACACACACTTCGCACACACACCACACACACACAACATACACACACCACACACACACCACACACCACATACACACACACTCCACACACACACACCACAAACACACACCACACACACACATACACATAGACACCACACTCACACTTATACACACACCACACACACACCTCATACACACACCACATGCACACCTCACGCACAGATCACACACACACATACACACACACCACACACTACACACACACACACACATACCACACACACACACCACACACACACACACTAATATACACACACATACACATACATACACCACACACATACACATACACACACCTACACACATGCACACACACACACACCACACATACATACACAAACACCACACACACACACCACACACCACACACACACACACCACACACACACATGCCACTTACACACACGCATGCACACACCACACACAACACATACACATACCACACACACACACCACATGCACACATCACACACACATACACACACACCTCACACCATACACACACATCACTTAGACACACACACACATACACACACCATGTACACACAAACACATACACACACATACTCATATACACACCACACACACATACACATGCACACACCACACACACATACACACACACCACACACATACACACACACAAACAAACACACACACACAACACATACACACACAGAACCCACACACTACATACACGCACCACACACACACACACATACACATACCTCACACACACACCACACACACACAACATACACACACCACACACACCACACACACACCACACACCACATACACACACACTCCAGACACACACACCATAAACACACACCACACACACACACATACACATAGACACCACACACACACATACACACACACCACACACACACACCTAATACACACACCACAACCACACCACACGCACACCAAATGCACACATCACACACACACACATACACACACACCACACACTACACACACACACACACATACCACACACACACCACACACACCACACACACACACCACACACACCAAACACACTCACCACACACACACATACACACACACCACACACACACACACCACAAACACACACCAAACACACACACATACACACAAACACACACATACCACACACACACACCACACACATACATACACAAACACCACACACACACACACCACACATACACACACATTACACACACACCACACACACACATGCCACTCACACACACACCACACACACACACACACTCACCACATACACACACACTCACTCACCACACACACACACACATGCACACACACACCACACACACCACACACAAACCACACACACACATACACACACCAAACACACTCACCACATACACACACCACACACACAACACACACCCCACACACACCACACACACACACCTGTTCACACTCATAAATACACACATGCACACACACACCACATACACACACCACACACACACCACACACACACATGCACACACCAAACACACTCACCACATACACACACGACACACACAACACACACACACTACACGCACACATCACACACACACAAACACACATACATACACACACCACACACACACCACACACACACCACACACGCACACAACCCTCACACACGCCACACACACACACGCCACTCACACACACCTCATACACACACACTCACCACATACACACACACACCACACACACACATACACATACCAAACACACTCACCACATACACGCACCACACACACACCACACACACACACGCACACACTCACCACATACACGCACCACACACACACCACACACACACACGCACACACGCAACACATACTCACACAGCGCACACACACACCACACACACACCACATACACACACCACACACACATACACACACACACACCCACACACCACATACACACACACCCACACCACACACACGATACCCACCACACACACCAAACACACACCACACACACACCACACACACACACCAGACACACACACCACATACACACACACCACACACACACACATATACACACACACACCACACACACACACCACACACACACACCAAATACACACACACCACATACACACACACCACACACACACACCACATACACACACACCACATACACACACATCACACATACACACACACAAGCACACACACAGACACCACACACGCACACACACCACACACACCACATACATCACACATACACACACTACACACACACACACCACACACACCACACATACACACCACACACAGACACCACACACACACACCACACACACACTTACACACACAGCACACACACACCTGCTCACACTCATAAATACACTCATGCACACACACCACATACAAACACCACACACACACCACACACGCACACCACAAACACCACACACACACGACACACACACACGCACACACAACACACACACACCACACACACACCACATACACACACCACACACACACATTCACACACACCCACATACCACATACACACACCACATACACACACCACACACACACCACATACACACACCACATACACACACCACACACACATATATACACCACACACACACATACACACACACCACATACACACACACCAAGCACACACATACTGACACACACACACACCACACACACATACACACACACCACACACACACACACCACATACACACATACCACACCCATACACACACCACCTACACACAAACACATACACACACATACTCATAGACACACCACACACACACATACACATGCACACACCACACACACATACACACACCACACACACACACCTCACACACACATGCGCACACACACCACTTACACACACACAGAACCCAAACACTACACACACACCTCACGCACACACACATACACACACCTCACACACACATCGCACACACACCACATACACACACAGCACACAAACACACACCACACACACACCACATATGCACACACATATACACACACCACACACACCACACACACACCACACACCACATACACACACTCTCCACACATACACACCACAAACACACACCACACACGCACACCACAAACACCACACACACACATGCCACACACACATACACACACCACACACACCACAGACCACACACACATACACACACCACACACACATACACATACACATCCACACACCACACCAACATACACAAAGACCACACACACACATGCTCACACACATAAACACACACACGCACACACCATATACAAACACACACAACACAAACACCACCAAAACACACACACACCACACAATCACCACACACACACACCACACATACCACATACACACATACCACATACACACATACCACACACACACCACACACTCACCACATACACACACCACACACACACATACACACACACACACCCACACACCACATACACACACCACATACACACACCACACACACACACACAAACACACATACAGACTCACAATGCACACATACACACACATACACACACACACCACACACACATATATACACCACACACACACCACACACACCACACACACACACCACACACAAACATAGACACACACCACATACACACACACCAAGCACACACATACTGACGCACAACGCACACATGCACACACATACACACACACACACCACACATACACACACACCACACACACATACACACACCACACACACATACACATACACATCAACACACCACACCAACATACACACACACCCCACACACACATGCTCACACAGATAAACACACACATGCACACACACACACACACACACACCACATACACACACACCATAAACACACACACACACCATATACAAACATACACAACACAAACACCACCAAAACACACAAACACCACACCCTCACCACACACACACATATGTCACACACACTCCACACACACACACACACACATACACACACAATACACATACACACACTCACACACACACACCCACACCACACCACATACACACACACACACCACAAACACACACACATACACACAAACACACACATACCACACACACACACCACACACATACATACACAAACACCACACACACACACACCACACATACACACACATTACACACACACCACACACACACATGCCACTCATGCACACACCACACACACACACACACTCACCACATACACACACACTCACTCACCACACACACACACACATGCACACACACACCACACACACCACACACACACATACACACACCAAACACACTCACCACATACACACACCACACACACAACACACACCCCACACACACCACACACACACACCTGCTCACACTCATAAATACACACATGCACACACACACCACATACACACACCACACACACACCACACACACACATGCACACACCAAACACACTCACCACATACACACACGACACACACAACACACACACACTACACGCACACATCACACACACACAAACACACATACATACACACACCACACACACACCACACACACACCACACACGCACACAACCCTCACACACGCCACACACACACACGCCACTCACACACACCTCATACGCACACACTCACCACATACACACACACACCACACACACACATACACATACCAAACACACTCACCACACACACACACCACACACACACCACACACACACATACACATGCACACCGCACAAATACACACACATACACACACACCACACACACATGCTCACACACACCACATACGCACACCACACACCAAACACCACACACACACACCACACACACACACCACATACACACACACCACATACACACACACATCACACATACACACACACAGCACACACACAGACACCACACACGCACACACACCACACACACCACATACACACACACATCACACATACACACACCACACACACACCACACACACACACACACACAGAACCCACACACTACACACATGCACCACATGCACATGCACACATACACATACCTCACACACACATCGCACACACACCACACACACACAACATACACACACCACACACACACCACACACCACATACACACACACTCCACACACACACACCACATACACACACCACACACACACATACACACACACACCCACACACCACATACACACACCACACACACACACAAACACACATACAGACTCACAATGCACACATACACACACATACACACACACCACACACACATATATACACCACACACACACCACACACACCACGCACACACACCACACACAAACATAGACACACACCACACACACACACACACCAAGCACACACATACTGACGCACAACGCACACATACACACACACACACACCACACATACACACACACCACACACACATACACACACCACACACACATACACATACACATCAACACACCACACCAACATACACACACACCCCACACACACATGCTCACACAGATAAACACACACATGCACACACACACACATACACACACAATACACATACACACACTCACACACATGCACACCACACACCACATACACACACACTCCACACACACACACCACAAACACACACCAAACACACACACACATACACACAAAGACACACATACCACACACACACACCACACACATACATACACAAACACCACACACACACACACACCACACACACACATACACATGCACACACCACACACACATACACACACACCTCACACACACACACACAGAACCCACACACTACACACATGTACCACACGCACATGCACACATACACATACCTCACACACACTTCGCACACACACCACACACACACAACATACACACACCACACACACCACACACCACATACACACACACTCCACACACACACACCACAAACACACACCACACACACACATACACATAGACACCACACTCACACTTATACACACACCACACACACACCTCATACACACACCACATGCACACCTCACGCACAGATCACACACACACATACACACACACCACACACTACACACACACACATACCACACACACACACACTAATATACACACACATACACATACATACACCACAAACATACACATACACACACCTACACACATGCACTCACACACACACACCACACATACATACACAAACACCACACACACACACCACACACCACACACATGCACACCACACACACACATGCCACTTACACACACGCATGCACACACCACACACACACCACACACCACACACACACACACATGCCACTCACACACACACATGCACACACCACACACACCACATACACATACCACACATCACACCACATGCACACATCACACCCACATACACACACACCTCACACCATACACACACACCACTTAGACACACACACACATACACACACCATGTACACACAAACACACACACACTCATACTCATATACCCACCACACACACATACACATGCACACACCACACACACATACACACACACCACACACACACACACACACACAAACAAACACACACACACACCACATACACACACAGAACCCACACACTACACACACGCACCACACGCACACACACACATACACATACCTCACACACACACCACACACACACAACATACACACACCACACACACCACACACACACCACACACCACATACACACACACTCCAGACACACACACCACAAACACACACACATACACATAGACACAACACACACACATACACACACACCACACACACACACCCAATACACACACCACACCCACACCACACGCACACCACATGCACACATCACACACACACACATACACACACACCACACATTTCACACACACACATACCACACACACACCACACACACCACACACACACAACACACCACACACACACACCACACACACACACATGCCACTCACACACACACACCACACACACACACACCACACACATTTACACACACACCACACAAACACATGCCACACACACCCCACACACACACGCACACATGCATATACACCACACACACCACACGTACACATCACACACACATACACACACGCACCTCACACCATACACACACACCACTTAGACACACACACCCATACACACACCACATACACACAAACACATACACACACACTACACCCATACACACACCATGTACACACAAACACATACACACATACTCATATACACACCACACACACATACACATGCACACACCACACACACATACACACACATCACACACACACACACACCTCACACACACACACACACACAAACACACACATGCACACACACCATATACACACACTGAACCCACACACTACACACACGCACACACACACATACACACACCTCACACACACATCGCACACACACCACTCACACACATATACACACATACACACCACACACACATACACCACACACACACACACAAACACACACCACATACACACAAACACATACACACACACTACACCCATACACACACCATGTACACACAAACACATACACACATACTCATATGCACACCACACACACATACACATGCACACACCACACACACATACACACACATCACACACACACACCTCACACACACACACACACACAAACACACACACGCACACACACACCATATACACACACAGAACCCACACACTACACACACGCACCACACGCACACACACATACACACACACCACACACACCACATACACACACAGAACCCACACACTACACACACGCACCACACGCACACACACACATACACACCCCTCACACACACATCGCACACACCCCACACACACCACATAAACACACACACATATACATACACACACAATACAGATACACACACTCACACACACACACACCACAGCACACACACACACATACACACATGCAACTCACACACACACCACACACACACCACATACACATACAACACACATGCCACCAACACACTCACCACACACACTTACACACACACCTCACACACACATGCCACACAACCCCCCCCCACACACACACACACACGCACACACACCACACACACCACATACACATACCACACACACACACACCACACACACACATCACACACACACTACACACACACACCTCACACCATACACACACACACCACTTAGACACACACACATACACACACCACATACACACAAACACATACACACACACATACACACACCACATACACACACACCACACCCATACACACACCATGCACACACAAACACATACACACACATACTCATATACAAACTACACACACATACACATGCACACACCACACACACCTCACACACACACACACACAAACACACACACGCACACACACTCATACACACACCTCACACACACATCGCACACACACCACACACACACCACATACACATACAGCACACACGCCACCAACACACTCACCACACACACTTACACACACACCACACACACACATGCCACACAACCCCCCCCCACACACACACACATGCACACACACCACACACACCACATACACATACCACACACACACACCACACACACACATAACACACACAGTACACACACACACCTCACACCATACACACACACACCACTTAGACACACACACATACACACACCACATACACACAAACACATACTCACAAACATACACACACCACATACACACATACCACACCCATACACACACCATGCACACACAAACACATACACACACATACTCATATACACAGCACACACACATACACATGCTCACACCACACACATATTCACACACCACACACACACCTCACACACACACACACACAAACACACACACGCACACACACCACATACACATGCAGAACCCACACACTACACACACGCACCACACGCACACACACACACACATACACACACCTCACACACACATCGCACACACACCACACACACACCACATACACACACACCACACACACACCACATACCACACATACACACACACCACACACACACCTCATACACACACCACACACACACCACACACACACCACACGCACACATCACACACACACACATACCACACACACACACACACCACGCACACCACACACACACATACACACACACACCACACACTTACATATACCACACACACCACACACACACACTAATATACACACACAAACACATACATACACCACACACATACACATACACACACCATACACACCTACACACATGCATAAACACACACCACACATACATACACAAACACCACACACACACACCACACACACACACCACACACACATGCCACTCACACACACACCACACACACACCACATACACATACAACACACACACCACCAACACACATACCACACACACTTACACAGACACCACACACACACGCCACACACACCCCACACACCACATACACACACCACATACACACAC